>NC_079200.1:48847683-50047683 GCF_029499605.1 Hyla sarda
TTTGTCGCACAATGATTTTTTTTTTCCGTTTCGCCGTGCATTTTTGGGTAAAATGACTAATGTCACTGCAAAGTAGAATTGGCGACGCAAAAAATAAGCCATAATATGGATTTTTAGGTGGAAAATTGAAAGGGTTATGATTTTTTAAAGGTAAGAAAGAAAAAAACGAAAGTGCAAAAACGGAAAAACCCTGAGTCCTAAGGGGTTAAAAGGTACATGCAAAGATTTTAAGTATAACAGAGATAATCTGACTAGACGCAGAAGCAGAGTAATCGCCGCAGTCTGCTCTGAAAAATTACATCGATGATTTAGAGCATCTCGCTAAGTGCAGTCCAAGACGGCTTATATTTGCGTTAAAAAAAGGTACTTGCGGAAAATTTTGAGGTGTAAAGGAAAAGTATGCAGTTAATAAATCCGTGCCTACTATAGATGTCACTCCAAGGTACCCCAAATCGCGACATCAGGAGGAAATACTCTATCAGAATGTACACAAAAAAAAAAGACGCAAAAAACAGCTTGCGCTAAATTTTGTGCTAGAATTTACACACACAAAAACTGTGTCAATTCTTTGATACATGTCCCCCACTGATACCAAACTAATGCATGGACCTGGCAAACAGGTGCACGATCCTAGGCTGAATATACATAAACAGGAGAATACAGCAGCACACTGCTAGCACAAAGATACAGATAAAACATGAAATGCTAAATTGCTACAATGCAAAAAAAAAAATTGAGGTTCTTCACTCCCAATTTGGCGGCCAAATAGTTTGGACCATTCCACCGAGATAAGGTGACCTCATTGAGACGGACCCTACACTGTGAATGTGCCTCTGTACAATCAGTTACATGGCTTGTAAAGTCTGGAACATCCAGCACCTTATAAGATGCAAGAACCAACATGGAGGTAGCCACTCCACCCCCCCACCCCCATATGTATAACACAAAAAAGGATACGTTGGCCAGCACATACTGATAACTGTTAGGATTCGGCTAGCTGGATGTGGATCCTCTGTGTCAGCGAGGGATTGGCGTGGACCGTGTCGGTGGACCGGTTCTAGGGATGCTACTGGTTTTCACCAGAGCCCGCCGCAAAGCGGGATGGTCTTGCTGCGGCGGTAGCAACCAGGTCGTATCCACCAGCAACGGCTCAACCTCGCTGACTGCTGAGAAGGCGTGGGACAGAAGGACTAGGCAGAGGCAAGGTCAGATGTAGCAGAAGGTCGGGGCAGGTAGCAAGGTTCGTAGTCAAAGAGGATAGCAGGAGATCTGGATCACAGGCTTTGGACAACACTAAACGCTTTCTCTGGCACAAGGCAACAAGATCCGGCAAGGAAGTGCAGGGGAAGTGAGGTAATATGGACAGGGATCAGGTGGAAGCTAATCAGGCTGATTGGGCCAGGCACCAATCACTGGTGCACTGGCCCTTTAAATCTTAGAGAGCTCAGGACGTGACAGCCGGGGACCGGGACAGGTGAGTGACTTGGGATGCGATTCGCGAGCGGGCACGTCCCGCTATGCGAATCGCATCCCCGCCGGCAATGTCAGTGCAGCGCTCCCGGTCAGCGGGTCTGACCGGGGCGCTGCAGAGAGAGGAACGCCGTGAGCGCTCCGGGGAGGAGCAGGGACCCGGAGCGCTCGGCGTAACAATAACAAACTAATGCATGGACCTGGTATACATGTAGCAATATAGCATTTCATGTTTTATCTGTATATTTGTGCTAGCAGTGTTCTCCTGTTTATAGATAGATAAATGGAGATAGATATGAGATAGATAGATAGATAGATATGAGATAGATAGATAGATAGATATGAGATAGATAGATAGATAGATATGAGATAGATAGATAGTTAAATATGAGATAGATAAATAGATAGATATGAGATATATAGATAGATATGAGATAGATAGATATGAGATAGATAGATAGATAGATATGAGATAGATAGATAAATATGCGAACGATAGATAGATAGATAATTAAATATCCAATGTTAAGAAACAGCACTACCAGTGGGTAGTGAGTCAGCTGAAACGTCGCTTTATTTGGATGGAATAAAGCTACACTTTTTTTCACCATAACCTTATTTTGAGTGCTGCAAATATTTTCTTTTTGAAGATAATTAAATAGATATGAGATAGGTAGATACATATGAGATAGATAGATATCAGATAGATAGATATCAGATAGATAGATAGATAGATAAATAAATATTGGATAGATAAATATGAAATAGATAGATAGATAAGAGATAGATGATAGATCAGTGTTTCTCCAGCATGGTGCCTCCAGCTGTTGCAGAACTACAACAGCAGCCCACACAGCCAAAGGCATGCTGGTAGTGGTAGTTTTGCAACAGCTGTGGGCACCCTGCTGGAGAAACACTGGAATTGGCCACTAACCTCTAACACCCCACCACCACCCCACCCCAGAAAGTTACTTACCCAGATGGGAGGCACCAGCGATGGGCAGGGGAAGTCTTTAGTTTCCCAGCTGCGCTGGTGGGTGTCAGGTTATGTAGTGGAGCAGGAAATAAAGCAAAAGCCTGCTCCACTAGGGCTGCACGGCAGGGGAGCATGAGGGGCCTGAACGTCCGTGAACATTTCCCGGCATGGCCGCGGCCCCTGAGCAGTATTTAAAGGGCCCGCAATGTTAAAAAATAAAAATGATGCTGGCAGTGGCGGGCCCCTTCTCAGGCTTGGTCAGTGCCTGAGTGCCTGACCGCCGCCGGGAGCATGAACTGGTCTGCTAACTATTTACTGAGGCTGCTGCAGTGGGGGGCCGGACCTCCCTGGGAGCTCGGGCCCCTTACTGGAGTACTGGCTGTACCCCCCCCCCCCCCCCCCCCCCCGACGGCGGCCCTGGAGGCTACTAGCAGCGTGAACACAACATTTATTAGATGGACGTCCAATGGAAATAAAGACAAGTACAACCATGTAGGGGGTAAAAGAAAGAGTTTATTTATAGGGATGGGGGACAGTGATGAACAAATTTGCTTTATACTAATATATATGTGTATGTGTAAGTCTGTGGTCTGTTGTACTGAACCGTGTTGATCCAGAGGAAGGCGAAAACCCCCTGTGAGGAATGAGCCAATTGTCCTTATTACCAGGGGGGAAAATTCCTTCCCGACCCCAAATATGGCGGTCAGAATAAATCCCAGGATCAAAGGCCGATACCTAATCTATGTGTGTGGTAGTGTTAGTTTTAAATTATTTTTTATTATAATTGTGTACTAGTCTAAAGTATATGTTTAAGGAATATATATATTTTTAATATATATCTTTTGTTTGTAAAAGGGAATTTTTATGTAAAAAAAAAAAAAATATATATATATATATATATATAATCGTAGTAATATGCAGCACACCAAAATCAAGTGCAAAGTGCTTTTTATTCCATGAGGTACATGGGATTTTTTTATATATATATATATATATATATATATATATATATATATATACACACACACACATAAACTAAATATTATACCTATTTACGGTTATGTTGATCCAGGAGAAGGCGAAAACCCCCTGTAAGGAATGAGCCAATTGTCCTTATTTTCAGGGGGGGAAATTCCTTCCCGACCCCAAATATGGCGGTCAGAATAAATCCCTGGATCAAAGGCTGGTAACAAACCTGAGTGATAGGTAGGGGGGTAAATTAATTTAAATTATTATTTTATTTAATTATTCATGTGTGCTAGTCTAATTTTTATGGTTGGGACAAATACAATTTTAAGATAATATAATATATATATATATATATATATATATATTATTTTTTTATTATTATTATTATTATTTTTTTAGAATTTGTTGTGTTACTAATAGGGTAATTCATGATATTAATTTGCTAAACCTATTTACGGCTATGTTGATCCAGGGGAAGGCGAAAACCCCCTGTAAGGAATGAGCCAATTGTCCTCAAATCAGGGGAAAAAATTCCTTCCCGACCCCAAATATGGCTGTCAGAATAAATCCCTGGATCGAGCCGATATATGTCCCCTATCTGTGGTATGTGTCTATGTGTGTGCACCTATCCCTATCGTGTAGTGTGTGTGGTGTGTGTGGGTTGTGGTGAGTGTGGTACTTACCCGGCCTGTGCTTGGGTGAGTTCAGGGATAATAGACATCACTCAGCATCCCAGGACCACAACATGCGACTATTGTTCCTGAACTCACCAGATGGAATCTAAGCACAGGCCGCTCCTGGGGCATAGAGGATCTTCGGGCTGCAGTGATGTTGGATACCAGCCCGGGATTGAAGGATGCCAAGTCAATGTTGAGGCGGGAGATGATGTTCTAGGGCAGCCAAGGTAACAGCAGCAGAGACATGAGGCATGGGGTCAAGAGACCGGAGGTTCTGGGCAGTAGCTGCGGGGTCCTCAGAGTCCAGATCTTCTCATCCACCTATGGAGAAGTGAAGAACATGTGAGGAGGATCTTACCGCACAACAATTTAACTCCACCGGGGTTAACAAAACCTCTTTTAATCCATGTGTTCATTATAAAACATAACTTTTATTAAATTTAACTAATATTATGAACCGGTGAAAAAACACGCACTTGAAAACACAACCCTATTTGCGACTGTAACTGCATAGTCCACATGTGTTGCACTGGGAACCACAGTTAGGAACCTGAGGAATAGGTAACAGGTAAGTATTTCGCACGCTAAATTTGTGGTAACCAGTGGAGAGAGAAATATAACACTACTTTTGTGCCACTCTCAAAAGGAGGATGTATATCCAGGGTTGATAACCCCAAATATACATCCTCCTTTTGAGAGTGGCACAATAGTAGTGGTATATTTCTTTCTCCACTGGTTACTACAAATTTAGGGTAAAATACTTAGCTATTACCTATTCCTCAGATTCCTAAATGTGGTTCCCAGTGCAACACATGTGGACTATGCAGTTACAGACGCAAATAGGGTTGTGTTTTTAAGTGTGTGTGTTTTCTCACCGGTTCATAATATTAGTTACATTTAATAAAAGTTATGTTTTATAGTGAACACATGGATTAAAATAGGTTTTGTTAACCTGGTGGGGTTAAATTGTTGTGTGGTTTTGGCACCTCTACATGTGTTCTTAAAGGGGTATTCCGGGCAATAACATCTTATCCCCTATCCAAAGGATAGGGGATAAGATGTCTGATTGCGGGGGGGGGGAGGGGGGGCCGCGATCTCCCTGCAGCAGCCCACATTCTATGCGTAGCTGCGTCTGCAGTTTTGAAAAACGCTTCCAAGACGGGGACGTGACGTCACGCCACGCCCCCTCCATTCATGTCTATGGGAGGGGGCCGTTGTGGTCCTTACGTCCCCTCCCATAGAAATGAATGGAGGGGGTGTGGTGTCACGTCCCGGTCTCGGAAGCTACGTATAGAATGCGGCTCAGCTACGTATAAAATGCGGGCTGCTGCAGGAAGATCGTGGGGGGTCCCAGCGGCAAGCCCACCCACGATCAGACATCTTATCCCCTATCCTTTCGATAGGGGATAAGATGTTTTTGCCTGGAATACCCCTTTAAGGCCTGTTTATAGTAGGAGGATCTTACCGGGCCCAGCTTGGTGACGTATAATTGAATCCGGTCTCATGATGGGGGGTCTCTGTGTCCTCTGGCCACTGCAGATGGTGATTTCGCAGAACTGTCTTATACGGCTTCCATGGTGGCTCTGCTCTCTTCTCCTCCAGCTCCTCCCAGCCAATGGTGGAAAAGAATGGATGCGTCCGGATGTTTCTTTGCACCCCCAGGCGCTTGTCCGGATTCTTGCGTAGCAGTTGAGTGATGAGATGTTCAATAGCAGCATCCAGCCCGGGTGGAAATTTCGGCTCCTTTCTGGTGATGGCTCTGAAAACCTTCTGCTTGCTGTGGCCAATGTAAAATGGGAAGCGTCCTGTTGCCATCCTGCACAACACAATCCCGAGGCTCCACCAGTCAACTGCTGTACAATACTCCTTCCCGAGAAGCACCTCCGGGGCCATGTAGTAGAATGTTCCTGTCACTCCATCGATCCTACTGGAGGCGGTGACTCCATCTTGTGCCAGGCCCAGGTCAATGATGCGGATGTGGCCTTCTGCATCCAACATGATGTTCTCCGGCTTGAGGTCTCTGTGGACGATGTTCTGTCCATGGAGGAACTGGAGCCCACATACCATCTCTGCTGCGTAGAACCTTATGTTGTCGATGTCCAGATAGCCGCACACCCTGATCAAATCCTCCAGACTGCCGCCAGACAGATATTCTGTGATGAAGTAGGCATGCTCCAAAGACTGATGTGCGGCGTAGAGGTGGCATAGAAACGGACAGTCTCGGGCCGCCAGGAGTATCCGCAGCTCTCTCTTGATGGTATCCTTGTTGTCCTCTTTTTTGTTGACGATTTTTATGGCCATGTAGGTGTCTTGACCAGGGACTGATGCCAGGACCACCTAAAGGAAAACAAACAGAAGAGGTTCATTAGAAGACATCAAAAAGTTGATATTGATCAGTGTCTCTCAAGCGCGGTCCTCAAGAGCCCCCAACAGGTCAAGTTTTCAGGATTTCCTTAGTCTTTCACAGGTGATATAATTATGATCAGTAAATAAGACATCACCATAGTCATATCACCTGTGAAAGACTAAAGAAATCATGAATACATGACCTGTTGGGGGGGTCTTGAGAACCGTGCTTGAGAAAAACTGATATAGATGGAAGGGTGGGGGGGACTAAGTGTTGGGTCTGCTGTATAGCACCCAGAGACCATCAGCTTAGGACAACTAAGCTACCGTCTTTATATGTTTGCTATTGGATGCTCTATGGAGATTAAATAAAGTGATATTCCACATATTGCTCGCCAATAAGATACCTGGCAGGTTTGGTGGCGGAACCCTGGCGGAATCCTCTTCGCAAGATGGCGCCGGTCAGTGTGATGACATCAAGGGGCATTCAGTGCGTAATGGTGATGCCGATGTGATGAAATCAAAAGAAATTCAGCTAATAGTGGAGATGTGGTATCAAACCTGCCATTCAGGCGTACAGAAGCAGTAGATACGAAAGTTGCAAAGATATTACACGCACGTTCAGACAGCACTTGGAATCATTTATGCGTTTGCGCAATAATTGGCTGGGGCACAATAAGTACAAAAGTGGTATGTATTGGTGCACATGTTCAGGCTTCCTTACATAGGCAAAATAAATAAAAATAAGGATATGTAATATATAAAGGCAATAGGTTGGAGTTTGCCAATTACACGTACATCCCTATTGATATGAACATTCACCAATTTAATTGGCAGAAAAAGACCCGTGCGCATGCGTAAAGGGGGAAGCGACCAAATGAATATCAGGTATATTCCCTCTGCACCTGTCTATAATGCAGATATATAACAGTAGATTTTATATTTATTACATAAGATAAACAATCTATGAATTGAGGCTTGGAAAATGGAACAGAGGCGACAGCCTACCTTCTCGGGAGGTAGTGGAACAGGGGTTCCTGGAGTCGGCGGCAGCACCAGTCAATCAGTGGGGACTGTTGGTGGGAAAATCAGCTACTCGACGGTGTGGCAGTTTTTCATCAAGCATCCGGAGGAGGTTTACATGGCCATATGCAAGATGTGTCGGCAGAAGGTGAAGCAAGGCCAGGGTCCCAATGTTGGCACCACGGCCCTGCGTACACACATGCTGTGTCACCAAAAAAGCGGCCATGGAGAACGGTGGCTCCGATGTGGTGGTCCAGCCTGCTGCATCATCCAGTGGCACGCCGCTCCTTGTTTCAGCCAGCCAAGGCTCCACCACCTCAGCCAAAGGGAGCTGTGTGTTATACCTATCTTATGTCGCTCCAGATGCTCCTGCTCTTCCTACTTCAACACAGTCATTCCGCCAGCAATCCATTGGCGAAGCCATGTCCAAGAGACAACATTATGCTCCCACTCCAATCCAATGGCGCAGAAGCTGAATGTGCTCCTGTTCAAGTTGCTGGTGCTGCAGTCCCTCCCTTTTCAAGTGGTGGACTCGGCACCTTTCAAAAAACTGATGGCTTGTGCTGAGCCGAGGTGAAGAGTCCCAAGCAGTCATTTCTTTGCGAAGAAGGCAGTACCAGTCCTGCACAATTTTGTGGAAGAGAAGGTGGGCCACAACAGCAACTTGGACAGGGCACACCACTTCCATCTCCACACTCTCAGGCTATTGATGTGACAGTGATTCTAATAGTGACGCCTCTAATCTGCATGTCATACTGAATAACAGTATTATTTCACTAACCCAGCACACACCCTATGCGTGTTACTGTAAGGCAAAGTGTTCTACACCCCTTTTGAGGCTCTCTGTAGGCCAGAAATAGCCATTTTTTTATACAGATTCGCTGCAAGTAAATTCGGCAAATCAACCGAATCAAATTTTTCAAAAATTCACTCAATATATGAATATTCCTGTGCAGAATAGTCCACTTTGTGGTACTGCAGTTTTCTTCAATGGACAAAGATTACCAGATTAGTGTTACAGTCCCTGTGAAATAGGGAAAGTAGAAAAGGCAAAAGAAGGGGATCCCATCAATATAAACAATGGTCCAAAAAATGTATGAAATTATTACCATGGAATTCTTGGGTCCAACATGATAAATAGTCTCAAAAATGGGCAGAAATCCCTACAGAAATGATGGATCCAGAAAGAAAAATAGTATCCTCATTGAGAAAGAGGATGAGAATGCGTCATCCAGAAGCACCAATGGGGGATGTATCCCTACAAATACAGCGGGTCAAGTTCTCCAAGTAAAGATACTTGTGCCAGGATCAGGACATATGGATCCATATGAACACAGAATTCCAACATCTGTTCACAGATGATCCAAAAGGAGGAGAGCCGGACATGGTCAGTCACAGGACAACATCCCGGAGGTATAACAAGTAATTTGTTCTGAATCAGAAGAATTCACTTACATTTTTGGGGAACAAATCTTATTAGTAGTTAAAGGGACATTTTGTTCAGAACGCTCAGAGCCGGAGCCCGTGATCGTGACGTCACTGCCATGTCCCCTTGTGATGTCACGTTATGGCCCCTCAATTCATGTCTATGGGAGGGGGTGTGTCAGTCGACAATCCCCCCTCCCATAGACATGAATGGAGGGGGCATAGCGTGACGTCAAGACCACTGCTGCGAGAAGATTGCAGGGAGCCTCAGCAGCGGGACTCCCGCGATCAGACATCTTATCCCCTATCCTTTGGATAGGAGATAAGACGTCTAGTAGCGGAGTACCCCTTTAATGCACAAATAGAGGGAATTCCAGGGGGTTCACTTACTTTATCTCCAAACTCTATTAATAATTTGAAAAATGAATAGACATGTCTTTGAGTTGGTTGGGATCAGTGTGGTTCTCATCTCCTGATCCAAGTAGGTTTCTGTAAGATTGTAATGAAGCTATAGAGGTCCATGTATGGATACCTAAAAGAGTAAAAGAGCAGCATTGAAGGGAACAAAATTCAATGAGGATACTTCATCTGGATGCACCTTGATGTATCACATGTGGGCCATGTAAGTAAGTGGTGTGGACATCGGTCATATAAAGTAAGTGGTGTGGGGATGGGCCATATAAAGTAAGTGGTGTGGGGATAGGTCATATAAAGTAAGTGGTGTGGGGCAGGGCCGGAATAACATAGGGACTGATGGAGCTGCAGCTCCAGGCCCCTATAGTAAAATAGGCCCAGCTGGCCGCCAAAAAGGCCACTGAGGAGCGGTCCCCCTGCCACTACACTATGCTACATGCTGCAGCAACAGGCCGGGACCTCAGGCGCGGCTTGGGCCCACCGCTGCCAGCACTATCACCAGCAAAGGCGCGGGCTCTTTAAAAATAATTTCTGGGTTGCATGGAAAGGACAGGGGCTTATGGGAGTAGACGAGCACCGCGCGTCTGCACCAAGCCTCTGACGCGTCACAGCCTCTGACCCCTGCAATGCGTGACATGAGCAGCAGCCTTCCCTTATCCTCACACTGCAGCACCGCGAATCTCTAGGAAGGTATGGAGATCGAGGTTCGGATGCTGGGGTGATGTAATATTGATGAGCAGGAGAATGAGGACCGGGACCCAGGGGGAGGGGGGTTTGCAATGATGATGAGGTGGAGGGGTGTGCTGGGGGGGACGGTTGCAATGATGAGGAGACTGAGGATGGGGTGTTGGGGGGGATGCAATGATAATGAGGAGGAGGAGGGGAAGCTAGGGGGCGTGCAATGATGAGGAGACTGAGGATGGGGTGGGGGGGAATGCGATGATGAGGAGGAGGGGATGCTGGGGGGGTGCAATGATGATGAGGAGGAGGAGGGTGGAACGATAAGGAGACTGAGGATGGGGTGTTGGGGTGTTGCAATGATGAGGAGACTGAGGATGGGGTGTTGGGGGGGTTGCAATGATGAGGAAACTGAGGATGGGGTGTTGGGGGGGTTGCAATGATGAGGAGACTGAGGATGGGGTGTTTGGGGGATGCAATGATAATGAGGAGGAGGAGGGGAAGCTGGGGGGAGTGCAATGATCAGTAAACTGAGGATGGGGTGGGGGGAATGCGATGATGAGGAGGAGGGGATGCTGGGGGGGGTGCAATGATGATGAGGAGGAAGAGGGTGGAATGATGAGGAGACTGAGGATGGGGTGTGGGGGGGGCAATGATGAGGAGGAGGAGGGTGGAATGATGAGAAGACTGAGGATGGGGTGTGGGGGGTGCAATGATGATGATGAGGAGGAGGGTGGAATGATGAGGAGACTGAGGATGGGGTGTGGGGGGTGTGCAATGATGATGATGAGGAGTCTGAGGATGAGGTGCGGGGGGAGGGTTGCAATGATGAGACTGAGGATGAGGGGGAATAATATGGAGTGCGGGGGTGAAGAGCCAAGGATGGGTGGGGTGTATGGGGTGATGAGAATAGCGAGGATGTGGCAGAGAGGGCATTGGGTTGATTAGCTAACCAAGCATGGGGTGGGGGGGGTTGATGAAGGGTTTGCGGTGTATGGCAGTTTTATATTCGGGGGGTAAAGTGTGGGGCAGTATTATTTTCAGAGGGTACAGTGTGCGGCAGTATTAGATTCAGAGGGTACAGTGTGTGGCAGTATTATATTCACAGGGTACAGTGTGCGTCAGTATTATATTCAGGAGGTACAGTGTGTGGCAGTATTATATTCAGAGGGTACAGTGTGTGGCAGTATTATATTCAGTGGGTAGAGTGTGCGGCAGTATTATATTCAGAGGGGAAAGTGTGTGGCTGTTATATATGCAGGGGGTACAGTGTGTGGCAGCATTATTTTCAGAGGGTACAATGTGTGGCAGTATTATATTCAGACATACAGTGTGTGGCAGTATTAAATTCAGGGGGTACAGTATGCGGCAGCATTATATTCAGGGGTACAGTGTGTGGCAGTATTATATTCAGGGGTACAGTGTGTGGCATTAATATATTTAGATGGTACATTGTGTGGCAGTATTCTATTCAGGAGGTACAGTATTATATTCGGGGGGTAAAGTGTGGGGCAGTATTATTTTCAGAGGGTACAGTGTGCGGCAGTTTTATGTTCAGGAGGTACAGTGTGTGGCAGTATTATATTCACAGGGTACAGTGTGTGGCAGTATTATATTCAGAGGGTACAGTGTGTGGCAGTATTATATTCAGAGGGTACAGTGTGTGGCTGTATTATATGCAGGGGGTACAGTGTGTGGCAGCATTATTTTCAGAGGGTACAATGTGTGGCAGTATAATGTTCAGATGTACAGTGTGTGGCATTAATATATTTAGAGGGTACAGTGTGTGGCAGTATTATATTCAGGGGTACAGTGTGTGGCATTAATATATTTAGAGGGTACAGTGTGTGGCTGTATTCTATTCAGGAGGTACAGTGTATGGCAGTATTATATTAAGGGGGTACAGTATGTGGCAATAATATATTTAGAGGGTACAGTGCATGGCAGTATTATATTCATGGGGTACAGTGTATGGCAGTGTTATATTCAGCGGGTACAGTGTGTGGCAGTATTATATTCAGGGGTACAGTGTGTGGCATTAATATATTTAGAGGGTACAGTGTGTGGCAGTATTCTATTCAGGAGGTACAGTGTATGGCAGTATTATATTAAGGGGGCTACAGTATGTAGCAATAATATATTTAGAGGGTACAGTGCATGGCAGTAATATATTCAGGGGGTACAGTGTATGGCAGTATTATATTCTGGGGGTAGAGTGTGTGGCAATAATATATTTGGAGGGTACAGTGTGTGGAAATAATATATTTAGAGGGTACAGTTTGTGGCAGTATTATATTAAGGGGTACAGGTTGAAACAGTATTATATTCAGGGGGCAAAGTGTGTTGCAATAAAGTATTTTGAGGGTACAGTGTATGGCAGTATTATATTCAGGGAGCACAGTGTGTTGCAATAATATATTTAGAGGGTACAGTGGTAGGCAGTATTATATTCAGGGGGTACAGTGTGGGGCAATAATATATTTAGAGGGTACAGTGGTAGGCAGTATTATATTCAGGGGGTACAGTGTGTGGCAATAATATATTTAGAGGGTACAGTGTGTGGCAGTATTATATTCAGGGGTACAGGTTGTAACAGTATTATATTCAGGGGGTACAGTGTGTTGCATTAATATATTTAGAGGGTACAGTGGTAGGCAGTATTATATTCAGGGGGTACAGTGTGTTGCAGTAATATATTTAGAGGGTACAGTGGTAGGCAGTATTATATTCAGAGGGTACAGTGTGTGGCAGTATTATATTCAGGGGGTACAGTGTGTGGCATTAATAAATTTAGAGGGTACATTGTGTGGCAGTATTCTATTCAGGAGGTACAGTATTTGGCAGTATTATATTAAGGGGGCTACAGTATGTGGCAATAATATATTTAGAGGGTACAGTGCATGGCAGTAATATATTCAGGGGGTACAGTGTATGGCAGTATTATATTCTGGGGGTAGAGTGTGTGGCAATAATATATTTAGAGGGTACAGTTTGTGGCAGTATTATATTCAGAGGGTACAGTGTGTGGCAGTATTATATTCAGGGGGTACAGTGGGTTGCAATAATATATTTAGAGGGTACAGTGGTAGGAATTATTATATTCAGGGGCACAGTGTGTTGCAATAATATATTTAGATGGTACAGTGGTAGGCAGTATTATATTCAGGGGGTACAGTGTGTGGCAGTATTATATTCAGGGGGTGCAGTGTGTTCCAATAATATATTTAGAGGGTACAGTTTGTGGCAATATTATATTCAGGGGTACAGGTTGTAACAGTATTATATTCAGGGGGCACAGTGTGTTGCAATAATATATTTTGAGGGTACAGTGTATAGCAGTATTATATTCAGGGGCCACAGTGTGTTGCACTAATATATTCAGAGGGTACAGTGTATGGCAGTATTATATTCAGGGGGTACAGTGTGTTACAATAATATATTTAGAGGGTGCAGTGGTAGGCAGTATTATATTCAGGGGGTACAGTGTGTTGCAATAATATATTTAGAGGGTACAGTGGTAGGCAGTATTATATTCAGGGGGTACAGTGTGTGGCAATAATATATTTAGAGGGTACAGTGTGTGGCAGTATTATATTCAGGGGTACAGGTTGTAACAGTATTATATTCAGGGGGCACAGTGTGTTGCAATAATATATTTAGAGGGTACAGTGGTAGGCAGTATTATATTCAGGGGGTACAGTGTGTGGCAGTATTACATTCAGGGGGTACAGTGTGTTGCAATAATATATTTAGAGGGTACAGTGGTAGGCATTATTATATTCAGGGGTACAGTGTGTTGCAATAATATATTTAGAGGGTGCAGTGGTAGACAGTATTATGTTCAGGGGGTACAGTGTGTGGCAATATTATATTCAGGGGGTACAGTGTGTTCCAATAATATATTTAGAGGGTACAGTGGTAAGCAGTATTATATTCAGTGGGTACAGTGTGTGGCAATAATATCTTTAGAGGGTACAGTGCGTGGCAGTTTTATATTCAGGTTGCACGGTATTTGACAGAATTATAATGTGTTATAATGAATATTGGGGGAGATTTATCAAAACCTGTGTAGAGGAAAAGTCGTGCAGTTGCCCATAGCAACCAATCAAATCACTTCTTTCATTTTTCACAGGCCTCTTTAAAAATGAAAGAAGCAGGCTGATTGGTTGCCATGGGCAACTGCACCACTCTTCCTCTGCACAGGTTTTGATAAATCTCCCCCATTGTCTTTATACAGAGATCTGCTGACAATGTGAGGAGCCAATGATGTCCGGGCGTCAGACTCTGCAGAGAAGATGGAGCTGGAGGAATTCCTGGCGTCTGGACCAGATAAAGAAGGAAAGGAAAGACAACAGAGAAGACATCACTCAGGTCACTGATATCATATTGTATTCTCCTGACTGTCCCATCAGCTGAAGTCACTTGTAAGTTCCACAGTGATGATGAGTGACACTGTGCCCCATTCTGTGGCTCTCCAGCTGTTTCAAAACAGCAACTTCCTTAATTCCTGAGTCTCTTCAGACATGATGGGAGTTACAGCTTAGCAACAGCTGGAGAGCCACTTGAACCGAGGGGATTGGTTGGGGTCCCAGCAGTCTTACGTCCACCATAAAAATGGGCTGCTTATTTTAAAATGCGGGCCTATTTTTGGTCCCAGTCCTATTTTTGGGCCATATAAAGTAAGTGGTGTGGGGATAGGTCATATAAAGTAAGTGGTGTGGGGATAGGTCATATAAAGTAAGGGGTGTGGGGAGGGGCCATATAAAGTAAGTGGTGTGGGGAGGGGCCATATAAAGTAAGTGGTGTGGGGATGGGCCATGTAAAGTAAGTGGTGTGGGGAGGGGCCATATAAAGTAAGTGGTGTGGGGAGGGGCCATACAAAGTAAATGGTGTTGGGATCCTACAGGTTTTCCTCAGTCTACCCCCAGGAATATCCAGGCCAGTTAGCTCAATTTCATTGGACTACAAAAGGGTTCAACCAGGGGCAGGGAAAACAAAGGCAAAATATATGTAATAAGTACCATCTGACCTCCAAGTAATGCAGAAAAGAAAGAAAATGTGCAAAAAAAAGCAAATACAACAGAGCATACAGTGATATATGGCAAAAATAGACAATAATGAATAGAGAACCGTAATCCCATAGGGCAGGGGTCGGCAACCCGGTGTGAGGTGAAAAAGGGAGGGGCAAGTTTTCCGAAGCTACAGTGGAGAGGATCGAGGGCAGAGCCATGGGTTTGATTTTTTCACCGCAAGGCTGCAGATAATGAAGCCACGCCCCCTCACGGAGGATTGAGAGCGCGAGAGCGCAGCTCTGCATAATACAAGGAGACAGTGGGAGAGCGGGGACGGACACAGCTCCTCCCTCCCCCTTCTCTGTACACACAGGACCTCATTTTTCACAGGGAGGTTTCATGTTTTCACAGGGGAAAAGCTCCTCCCCTCCCCCAGCTCTGTACACACAGGACCTAAGTTTTCATGGGGAGGTTTCATGTTTGCACAGGGGAAACACAGAGCTGGTGAGGGGAGAGGAGACATACTGCACTGCAGGGGCTGGGGAAGATTTCTATGTGTGAGGAGACATATTACACAGGCTGGGGATGTAAAGACTGCAGGGGAATAAATATCATACTGGGAATGATGGGGGGACAGGAACTGCTGAATAACACATGCTGGGAGTTGTAGTCCCTCTTATGTGTGTGTATGCCAGTGTTTCCCAACCAGGGAATGCTGGTGGTAGTAGTAGTTTTGCAACATCTGGAGGCACCCTGGTTGGGAAACACTGGTGTATGAACTGCAACTCCCTGGAGATTACTGACATAATAGAGGTGTTGGTGAACTACAACTCCCAGGAGACTACTAAGATACAATAGAGGTGTTGGTGAACTACAACTCCCAGGAGACTACTGAGATACAATAGAGGTGTTGGTGAACTACAACTCCCAGGAGACTACTGAGATACAATAGAGGTGTTGGTGAACTACAACTCCCAGGAGACTACTGAGATACAATAGAGGTGTTGGTGAACTACAACTCCCAGGAGACTACTAAGATACAATAGAGATGTTGGTGAACTACAACTTCCAGGAGACTACTCAGATACAATAGAGGTGTTGGTGAACTACAACTCCCAGGAGGCTATTGAGATACAATAGAGGTGTTGGTGAACTACAACTCCCAGGAGACTACTGAGATACAATAGAGGTGTTGGTGAACTACAACTCCCAGGAGACTACTGAGATACAATAGAGGTGTTGGTGAACTACAACTCCCAGAAGGCTACTGAGATACAATAGAGGTGTTGGTGAGCTACAACTCCCAGGAGACTACTAAGATACAATAGAGGTGTTGGTGAACTACAACTCCCAGGAGACTACTGAGATACAATAGAGGTGTTGGTGAACTATAACTCCCAGGAGACTACTAAGATACAATAGAGGTGTTGGTGAACTACAACTCCCAGTAGACTACAGAGGCAGCATGCTGGTGTTATACCACAGACTGAAGACTCCTGAATAACACATGCTGGGAGTTGTAGTCCCTTTTGTGTGTGTATGCCAGTGTATCCCAACCAGGGCATCAGAGGGGAGGGGGGTTTTGCGGCTCCCAGTTTTTTTTTTCTTCGGAAACGGGTCCAAGTGGCTCTTTTTGTCTTAAAGGTTGCAGACCCCTGCCATAGGGGAACTCTTTTGTTGCACTTGCACTTTATTATTGGGTTTATATGAGTCCTATAGACATTACATGTGAAGAGATTTTATTATTCATTACAAGCGATATAATATTAGCACATATGCACTTTTATAAATCAACTTTATATTATTGCGTATTCCCGTGCCCATTATAAAGACCTGTGTAGAGGAAGAGCAGTGCAGTTCCCATAGCAACCAGATGGCTTCTTTCATTTTTCAGAGGCCTTTTGAAAGTGGTTGCTATGGGCAACTACACTGCTCTTCCTCTGCACAGGTCTCAATAAATCTCCCCATGTATGTACCATTTACACCCTGCTCCAGAAGTAAAGACCCCATTGTATCTTCTCCTCTTCTCCCTGCGTCTGGTTTTCTACCATCTTGGGCACCCCGACTTCCATCTACCATCTACCAGAACACAGTACATGGACGCGCCCCAAGGGATCCGTTCACACCTAGTCCCAAGTGTAGGCCCTTCAGGGAGTCTTTTATAGGTCTGCATAAAAACTAAAGCCATCAGGAAAATATACATTGTGGGACTACAAGTACCAGCAAAACCACCTAACAACAACACTGCACCCCCCCCCCTCCCCCAATCTCCCCCTACAACACATATCCAGCCTGAAATGGATAATAACAGAAAACAAGATAGAGCTAGAACTTACTTTGCCAAAGTTGCCCCTACCCAGGAGCTGGTGAAGATGGTAGCTGCTGACCGTTAGTCTGGGGTAGGTGCCCAATGTTCCTTGGCTGCTCCCAGGTGTTGGCTCCTCATCCTCTGATCCTCCATCGCCGTCTCCTCTCCTCCTCTTGACTCCATCCTCGCCTTCCTCTTCCCTCTTCCTCTTGCCTTCACTCTTCCTCTTCTCCTCGCCATCTTCTCCATGTCCAGTGGACGCCATCCCAGGTGTTGGCTCCTCATCCTCTGATCCTCCATCGCCGTCTCCTCTCCTCCTCTTGACTCCTTCCTCGCCTTCCTCTTCCCTCTTCCTCTTGCCTCTGCTCTTCCTTTTCTCCTCCTCGCCATCTTCTCCATGTCCAGTGGACGCCATCCCAGGTGTTGGCTCCTCATCCTCCGATCCTCCATTGTCGTCTCCTCTCCTTCTCTTGACTCCATCCTCGCCTTCCTCTTCCCTCTTCCTCTTCTCCTCCTCGCCATCTTCTCCATGTCCAGTGGACACCATCCCAGGTGTTGGCTCCTCATCCTCTGATCCTCCATCGTCATCTCCTCTCCTCCTCTTGACTCCATCTTCACCTTCTTCTTCCTCCTTCCTCTTGTCTTCTCTCTTCCTCTTCACCTCCTCTCCATCTTCTCCATGTCCAGTAGACGCCATCTCCGCAGTTCTCCTTCAGCCTGTAGACCTCGGTCCAGTCACGTCGGTCGCCAGCAGAAAGTAAACAGCAGTTGGCCGTGTGCAGGTGATGTCATCGGCCATGGACCTCAGGTGGCACATGCCAGGCAGTGGACCTATAAACTTGCTCTACCTTATACAATGTGATGTGAGCATCATAAAAGACATCTAGAGTTTGCCTTAGTTTGGTTGGTACCCTCTGCAGTTTAAAGGACCTTATGATGGACCACAGTGGTCTCCAAACTATGGACCTCTAGATGTTGCAAAATTACAACTCCCAGCAAGGCTTGTTGGGAGTTGTAGTTTTGCAATATCAGGAGGTCCACAGTTAGGAAACAAATGGTGAACTATATGGGTTCAGGCAACTATTATGTTCCTTGGGATACAAGCTCAAGGTGTCAAGGACATTGGGCACCTCCATTGGTAAAGGCTGGAGATGCCCCTAGTGTCCTGGTATAGGTCACATACCCCTGGTCATGGTCTAAAGTGAACAAAGACAATAATAATTCATGGGGGGGGGGTAGTTGGTGGAACTAGAAGTGGTATATATTGGCACAGTGGTAGTATAGTCAGTATACTGTATATAAATCTCTGTATAGTAATCTATTTATATAAAACTCAACGTGTGTGTGTGTGTGTGTGTGTGTGTATGTATGTATGTTCCACAAAAACTTCCAAACGGCTAAAGATATTAACATGAAACTTGGCACACATGTTACTTATATGTCAACAACAAACATAGGATAGGTGATTTAACCCTTACTTACCCCCATTTGCCAGGGGTGGGGTTTATGTTTAAAGTCCTATACAAGTCTATGGGAAATATATGTTACTGCATAACTTCCAAACGGCTGGAGATATTTTGATAATACTTGGTCACATGTTACTTATATGTCCACTTAAAATATAGGATAGTTAATTTAACCCTTAACTACCCCCATTTGTGAGGGTCAGGGGTTTTGTTTAAAGTCCCAGTCAAATCAATGGGAAATTTATGTTCTCTCATAACTTCTGTAGGGCTGGAGATATTTCAATACCTGGTACACATATTACAGGTCGGAATATGAGGACGGATGGGAGGTCGAGATAGGAGGTCAAGATAGGAGGTCAAGATAGGAGGACGGGATAGGAGGACGAGTTAGGAGTTCGGGATAGGAGGTCTAGATAGGAAGACAGGATAGGAGGTTGAGATAAGAGGTCGGAATAGGAGGTCGGGATAAGAGGTGGAGAAAGGAGGACGGGATAGGGAGTTGAGATAGGAGGATGGGATAGGAGGTCGGGATAGGAGGTCGGGATAGGAGGTCGAGATAGGAGGTCGAGATAGGAGGTCAGGATAGGAGGTCGGGATAGGAGGTCGAGATAGGAGGATGGGATGGGAGGTCGAGATAGGAGGTCAAGATAGGAGGACGGGATAGGAGGACAGGATAGGAGGTCGGGATAGGAGGTCGGGATGGGAGGTTGAGAAAGGAGGTTGGGATAGGAGAACGGGATAGGAGGTTAGGATAGGAGGTTGAGATAGGAGGTCGGGATAGGAGGTCGGGATAGGAGGATGGGATAGGAGGTTGGGATAAGAGTTCGGGATAGGAGGTCGGGATATGAGGACGAGATATGAGGTTGGGATATGATGATGGGATAGGAGGTCAGGATATGAGGACAGGATATGGGGTTGGGATATGACAACAATATATGAGGACAGAATATGAAGTCAAAAGCTTCCTCCTTTGTTTATTTTCCTCCCCAACAAGGATTAGGAAGGAAAAACCGGGCAACACCGGGTATTCAGCTAGTACTGTATATAGTAGATAAAACACTCACAGTTTTCTATGTAAGTTTAATTAGCAATGTGTTCCTATTACAACTATTCCTGTAAATCTGCTGCACACTCAGCACCAGATATAATGTATAGCAGTGGTACCCAACTGGCGGATCGTGGTCCAGATCCAGACTGCGACTACCAAACATCCAGACCGCTAGCCAGCTCTCCCCTCATTCACTTGTATCGGTGTCATCAAGACACTCTGTTCCCTGCCCGGCGGCCCAGCGCTTCTTTTGTTATACAGACGGCATGATGATTTAACTGCACAGTTCATAGGGGCATAGTGGCACAGTACATGGGGCATAGGGGCACAGGTCATAGGGGGCATTGTGGTACAGGTCATAGAGGCATAGTTGCATATTTCATGGGGCCATGGTGGCACAATATATGGGGATATAGTGGCACAGTACATGCGGGCATAGGGGCACAGTTCATAGGGGCATAGTGGCACAGTACATGGGGACATAGTGGTACAGTTCATAGGGGCACAAAGGCACATCTTATGGGGGCATAGTGGCACAGTTTTAGGGGGGGTCAAAGTGGCACCAATTATGGGGGAATAGTGGCACAGTACATGGGGCATAGTGGCACAGTACATGGGGCATAGTGGAACAGTACATGGGGGCATAGTGGCACAGTACATGGGGGCATAATGGCACAGTTCATGGGGGCATAGTGGTGCAGTTCATGGGGCATAGTGGTGCAGTTCATAGGGGCATAGTGGCACAGTAAATGGGGGCATAGTGGCACAGTTCATGGGGGCATAGTGGTGCAGTTCATGGGGCATAGTGGTGCAGTTCATAGGGGCATAGTGGCACAGTACATAGGGGCATAGTGGAACAGTACATGGGGGCATAGTGGCACAGTTCATGGAGGCATAGTGGCACAATGGCATATATTGTGGGGAAATAGTTGCACACTAGTGTTGCTCGCGAATATTCGCAATGCGAATTTTATTCGCGAATATTCGCGAATATAGCGCTATATATTCGTAATTCCGAATATTGTTCTATTTTATTTTATTTTTTTTCACAGTACACATCACAGTGATCACCCCTCTCTGCTTCCAGCTTGTGTGGTGTAAAGAAGGCTCTAGTACTACTGTGTGAGTGTCACGATGCCGGCTGGCAGGTAGTGGATCCTCTGTGCCAGAGAGGGATTGGCGTGGACCGTGCTAGTGGACCGGTTCTAAGCCACTACTGGTTTTCACCAGAGCCCGCCGCAAAGCGGGATGGTCTTGCTGCGGCGGTAGTGACCAGGTCGTATCCACTAGCAACGGCTCACCTCTCTGGCTGCTGAAGATAGGCGCGGTACAAGGGAGTAGGCAAAAGCAAGGTCGGACGTAGCAGAAGGTCGGGGCAGGCAGCAAGGATCGTAGTCAGGGGCAACGGCAGAAGGTCTGGAAACACAGGCAAGGAACACACAAGGAACGCTTTCACTGGCACTAAGGCAACAAGATCCGGCAAGGGAGTGCAGGGGAAGTGAGGTGATATAGGGAAGTGCACAGGTGAACACACTAATTGGAACCACTGCGCCAATCAGCGGCGCAGTGGCCCTTTAAATCGCAGAGACCCGGCGCGCGCGCGCCCTAGGGAGCGGGGCCGCGCGCGCCGGGACAGAACAGACGGAGAGCGAGTCAGGTAGGGGAGCCGGGGTGCGCATCGCGAGCGGGCGCTACCCGCATCGCGAATCGCATCCCGGCTGGCAGCGGAATCGCAGCGCCCCGGGTCAGAGGACGTGACCGGAGCGCTGCCGCGGGGAGAGTGAAGCGAGCGCTCCGGGGAGGAGCGGGGACCCGGAGCGCTCGGCGTAACAGTACCCCCCCCCTTGGGTCTCCCCCTCTTCTTAGAGCCTGAGAACCTGAGGAGCAGACTTTTGTCTAGGATGTTGTCCTCAGGTTCCCAGGATCTCTCTTCAGGACCACAACCCTCCCAGTCCACTAAAAAAAATTTTTTCCCTCTGACCTTTTTGGCAGCTAAAATTTCTTTGACCGAGAAGATGTCCGAGGAGCCGGAAACAGGAGTGGGAGGAACAGATTTGGGAGAAAAACGGTTGAGGATGAGTGGTTTGAGAAGAGAGACGTGAAAGGCATTAGGGATACGAAGAGAGGGAGGAAGAAGAAGTTTATAAGAGACAGGATTAATTTGACACAAAATTTTGAAAGGACCAAGGAGAATTTCCGAGGTGCAATTGGGGAGGACCAAAAGTTCAATCCTCTCATGATGAGATCCGATGCTCATAAGAAGGGGCTCCGTGCGGAAACGTATGGTACAGTCCAATCTTTCATTATTTACACAATTGATGTAGAGGGGTCTGGCGAGACTGGTCACCGGGATGTTGAACCTGTTGACGAGAGAGGCCAAAATAAAATTTCCTGCAGATCCAGAGTCCAAGAAGGCCACTGTAGAGAAGGAGAAGGCAGAGGCAGACATCCGCACAGGCACAGTAAGACGTGGAGAAGCAGAGTAGACATCAAGGACTGTCTCACCTTTGTGCGGAGTCAGCGTACGTCTTTCCAGGCGGGGAGGACGGATAGGACAATCTCTCAGGAAGTGTTCGGTACTAGCACAGTACAGGCAGAGGTTCTCCATACGGCGTCGTGTCCTCTCTTGAGGTGTCAGGCGAGACCGGTCGACCTGCATAGTCTCCACGGCGGGAGGCACAGGAACAGATTGCAGGGGACCAGAGGAGAGAGGAGCCGAGGAGAAGAAACGCCTCGTGCGAACAGAGTCCATATCTTGGCGGAGTTCCTGACGCCTTTCGGAAAAACGCATGTCAATGCGAGTGGCTAGGTGAATAAGTTCATGTAGATTAGCAGGAATTTCTCGTGCGGCCAGAACATCTTTAATGTTGCTGGATAGGCCTTTTTTGAAGGTCGCGCAGAGGGCCTCATTATTCCAGGACAATTCTGAAGCAAGAGTACGGAATTGTACGGCATACTCGCCAACGGAAGAATTACCCTGGACCAGGTTCAACAGGGCAGTCTCAGCAGAAGAGGCTCGGGCAGGTTCCTCAAAGACACTTCGGACTTCCGAGAAGAAGGAGTGTACAGAGGCAGTGACGGGGTCATTGCGGTCCCAGAGCGGTGTGGCCCATGACAGGGCTTTTCCGGACAGAAGGCTGACTACGAAAGCCACCTTAGACCTTTCAGTGGGAAACAGGTCCGACATCATCTCCAGATGCAGGGAACATTGGGAAAGAAAGCCACGGCAAAACTTAGAGTCCCCATCAAATTTATCCGGCAAGGATAAGCGTATCCCAGGAGCGGCCACTCGCTGCGGAGGAGGTGCAGGAGCTGGCGGAGTAGATGACTGCTGAAGCTGTGGTAGTAACTGTTGTAGCATAATGGTCAGTTGAGACAGCTGTTGGCCTTGTTGCGCTATCTGTTGTGACTGCTGGGCGACCACCGTGGTGAGGTCAGCGACAACTGGCAGAGGAACTTCAGCGGGATCCATGGCCGGATCTACTGTCACGATGCCGGCTGGCAGGTAGTGGATCCTCTGTGCCAGAGAGGGATTGGCGTGGACCGTGCTAGTGGACCGGTTCTAAGCCACTACTGGTTTTCACCAGAGCCCGCCGCAAAGCGGGATGGTCTTGCTGCGGCGGTAGTGACCAGGTCGTATCCACTAGCAACGGCTCACCTCTCTGGCTGCTGAAGATAGGCGCGGTACAAGGGAGTAGGCAAAAGCAAGGTCGGACGTAGCAGAAGGTCGGGGCAGGCAGCAAGGATCGTAGTCAGGGGCAACGGCAGAAGGTCTGGAAACACAGGCAAGGAACACACAAGGAACGCTTTCACTGGCACTAAGGCAACAAGATCCGGCAAGGGAGTGCAGGGGAAGTGAGGTGATATAGGGAAGTGCACAGGTGAACACACTAATTGGAACCACTGCGCCAATCAGCGGCGCAGTGGCCCTTTAAATCGCAGAGACCCGGCGCGCGCGCGCCCTAGGGAGCGGGGCCGCGCGCGCCGGGACAGAACAGACGGAGAGCGAGTCAGGTAGGGGAGCCGGGGTGCGCATCGCGAGCGGGCGCTACCCGCATCGCGAATCGCATCCCGGCTGGCAGCGGAATCGCAGCGCCCCGGGTCAGAGGACGTGACCGGAGCGCTGCCGCGGGGAGAGTGAAGCGAGCGCTCCGGGGAGGAGCGGGGACCCGGAGCGCTCGGCGTAACAGTGAGATTGGTGTGCGAATTTTCGCATATGCGAACATTTGCATATGCTATTATTCGCATATGCGAATTGTTGCTTATGCTAATTTTTGTATATGCAAATTTTCGCATATGGTAATTTTCGCACACGCGAATGTTCGCATATGCGAAAATAAAACGAAAATATTACGAATATGCGAATATTCGCGAATATATGACGAATGTTCGTCCATATATTCGCGAATATTCGCGAATTCGAATATGGCCTATGCCGCTCAACACTATTGCACACTTCATGGGGGCATAGTGGCGTAGTGTATGGGAACATAGTGGCATAGTTTTAGGGGGTAATAGTGGCACAGTTTATGGGGGAATAGTGGCACAGTATGTGGGGGAATAGTGGCACAGTACATGGGGGAATAGTGGCACAGTAAATGGGGGCATAGTGGCACAGTACATGGGGGCATAGTTGCACAGTTCATGGGGGCATAGTGGTGCAGTTCATGGGGGCATAGTGGCACGTGGGGGAATAGGGGCACAATACATGGGGGAATAGTGGCACAGTAAATGGGGGCATAGTGGCACAGTACATGGGGGCATAGCTGCACAGTTCATGGGGGCATAGTGGCTCAGTGGATGGGAACATAGTGGCACAGTTTTAGGGGGTCATAGTGACAAAGTTTATGGGGGAATAGTGGCACAGTACATGGGGAAATAGTGGCACAGTACATGGGGGAATAGTGGCACAGTAAATGGGGACATAGTGGCACAGTACATGGGGGCATAGTGGTGCAGTTCATGGGGGCATAGTGGTGCAGTTCATGGGGGCATAGTGGCACAGTACATGGGGGCATAGTGGCATAGTACATTGGGGGCATATTGGCACAGTTCATGGGGGCATAGTGGTGCAGTTCATGGGGGCATAGTGGCACAGTACATATGGGTCAGAGTGGCACAGTACATGGGGGCATAATGGCACAGTATAAGGGGCATAGTGGCACAGTACATGGGGGCATAGTGATACAGGTCATGGAGCCACAATGGCACATCTCATGGGGGCATAGTGGCACAGTTTATGGGGACAAAGTGGCACAGTACATGGGGACATAATGGTACAGTTTATGGGAGAACAATGGCATATCTGGTGGGGACATAGTGGCACAGTACATGGGGCAAAAACTACACCCCTCACAGACTTAACAAGGTGGCAGTGAGCTTTTACACCCCACTGGCGTTTCATTTTCACGGACCACTGTTCCAAAAATCTTTCAGACACCAGTGGGGTGTAAATACTCACTGCACCCCTTCTTAAATTCTGTGAGGGGTGTAGTTTCCGAAATGGGGGTCACATGTGGGGGGGGGGCACTGTTCTAGCACCATGGGGGCTTTGTAAACGCACGTAGCCTTCAATTCCAGCCAAATTCTCTCTCCTAAAGTTCAATTGCTCTCCTTCCCTTCTGAACTCTGTAGTGCAAACGCAGAGCACTTTATATCCACATATTGGGTATGGTTTTACAAATTTTGGGGGGCTTTTTTACTATTACCCCTCGTGAAAATGAAAGCTTTGGGGTAACACCAGCATTTTAGTGACATTTATTTTTTTAATTTTCATTTCCAACTTTAATGAATATTTTTCAAACACCTGTGGGGTGTTAAGGCTCACTATACCCCTTGTCATGATCCATGAGGGGTGTAGTTTTTAAAATGGGGTCACATATGGGTGTTTCTTTTCTTGTAACCAGCAGCCACCCCTCTGCAAATCACTAGTTTAGGCCTCAAATGTACATGGTTCGCTCTAACTCCTGAGCCCTGTAGTTCGCCCGCAGAACACTTTACATCCACATATGGGGTATTTCCGAACTCGGGAGAAATTGCATTACAAATTTTGGGTGTCTTTTTTCCCTTTTATCTCTTATTAAAATGAAAAGTATGGGGCAACACCAGCATGTCAGTGTAGAAAATTAAATCGTGTGGCAGTAAACGGAATACCCAAGGGAGTTCAGGTACGCCCTTGGTCCTTAAGTACTAGGGAGCAAGGGCATACTTTTACGCCCTTAGTCCCCAACAGGTTAAAGGGGTACTCCAATGGAAAACATTGTTTTTTTTAATCAACTGGTGCCGGAAAGTTAAACTGGTTTGTAAATGACTTCAATTTGAAAACCTTAATTCTTCCAGTACTTATCAGCTGCTGTATTCTCCACAGGAAGTTTTTTCTTTTTGAATTTCCTTATTGTCTGACCACAGTGCTCTCTGCTGACACCTCTGTCCATTTTAGGAACTGTCCAGAGTAGGAACAAATCCACATAGCAAATATCTCCTGCTCTGGACAGTACCTGACATGGACAGAGGTGTCCACAGAGAGCCAGACAGTGGCCAGACAGAAAAGAAATTCAAAAAGAAAAGAACTTCCTGTGGAGCATACACCAGGCGATAAGTACTGAAAGCTTCAAGATTTTTAAACAGAAGTAATTTACAAATCTGTTTAACTTTCTGGCACCAATTGATTTAAAAAAAAAAAAAACCTTCAGTGGAGTACCCCTTTAAAATAAAAATAAAAGCACTTACCTCAAAATCCCCAATTGTTGCTGTACTACCCATTTTAACAGAAGGTAATACCCACTGGCTGCAGGGGCCCACCTCAGTCACTAGTGGGGTGAACGTGCATTTACTTGTGTTGAAACTTGATCAGAAAGTGAAGATCAGCGGACACTCAGAGATTGTTGAAACTGCAGTGGATCAGTGAGATGAGTACTGCTTTTTTTTTTTTTTTTTTGTTACCCAGTCTGCAACCCCTATCATGATCCAAACTTGATTGCACCATATACAGAGAAGCAATGACAGAGAGTAGGTAGAATACAGAACAAAGCCCAGGGTAGGGACCTAATTACAAAAGGCTATAATTGGCCAAACAGGCCTATATTGATCTGTGTGAGGCTATGTTCGCATGGTGAAATTTCCTTTCGGAATTCTGCTGAAGAATTCCACTGTAAATTCAGCTGAAATTTACTGCCCATTTACTTCTGCTGTCCCATTTTGCAGAATTCCATGGCAGAATCCCATTGAACTCAATGGGGCTTTGAATTTCAGCATAGTAACATAGTTCATAAGGTTAAAAAAATACCTGAGTCCATCAAGTTCAATCTATAACCCTAATGAGTCCCTACTGAGTTGATCCAAAGGAAGGAAAAAAAAACTCATACTAGAGGTAAAAATTCCTTCCCGACTCCAGATATGGCATCAGAATAAATATCTGGATCAACGTTCTGTCCCTATAAATCTAGTATCCATAACCTGTAATGTTATTACTTTCCAAAAATGCATCCAGACCCCTTTTGAACTCTTTTTTTCACCATGACCACCTCCTCCAGGAGAGAATTCCACAGTCTCGCTGCTCTTACAGTAAAGAACCCCCGTCTGTGCTGGTGTAGAAACCTTCTTTCCTCTAAACGTAGCAGATGCCCCCTTGTTATAGATACAGTCCTGGGTATAAATAGATCATGGGAGAGATCTCTGTACGGTCCCCTTGTATATTTATACATAGTTATTAGGTCGCCCCTAAGCCTTCTTTTTTCTAAACTAAATACAGTGACCCCCCCGACCTACGATGGCCCCGACATACGATAATTTCAACATGCGATGGCCTCTCAGAGGCCATCGCATGTTGAGGGCAGCATCAACATATGATGCTTTTGCATGTCGGGGCCATCGCATAAACAGCTATCCGGCAGCACTGACTGCTTCATCTGCTGCCGGATAGCCATTTACGGTGCCCCGTGTGCTCCGGTGATGGTCTCCTACCTATCCTCGGGGCTCCGGAGTGTCATCTTCACTATCCCCTCCATCGCCGGCGCTCTCCATCGTCGTCATCACTTTGCGCGCACGCTGTCCTGTCATCCAATAGGAGCGGCGTGCGTGCGTAGTGACGGCGATGGAGAGCGGAGAGCGAGGATCCCGGGGAAGCAGAGACGTCCAGAGCGTCGGGGACACCACGGAATGCTGCAACAGCGATGGAGGGCGACATCCAGGGCAGCGGTGACGAGTCCGGAGCGGCGGGGACAGGTGAGTACAGCTTGCTATACTTTACATTGCACGGATCCCTCAACATACAATGGTTTCAACAAAGGATGGTTCTTTTGGAAAGGATTGCCATCGTATGTTGAGGGACCACTGTAACCCCAATTCTAATAATCTTTAATAAGCAGAATTGACAACACAGATTTCCGACAAAATTCCACCATAATTCTGACGGAAACAAAATGAGTGCAAAATTGCGGATATCCCGCCGTGCGAACAAAGCCTAATAGGGTGAGCAATCAGCCGGAAAATGTTCACTCGATTGTTCATTAGCTGACCATTTCTTTTTCACAGTTTGAAAAACCATTGTTTCTCAGCTCCACATTCCCCTGTGCGATAGGGGATGTGCAGCCAACAACTGCTGGAAGCAAAGGGCTGCGAAAAAAATCCAATGTACGTTCATGACACCATATGGGGGTGTACAAGAGAAAGGGGCTTCTATATACATATTGGGGATGTATAAGAGGGGGCTCCTATCTTCATACATTCATGGGGTATACAAAAAATATCTTATCCTAGCCCTGGTGGCCTGGAGGTGAGCGGCGATGCTTTTGCATCACTGCTTATTCTGTACATGTAAAGTACCACTCGCTGTACGGGAGCAGGAGATCTGTCCTTCAACAGGAGCCCTGTAAAAAGTCTCACGGCAGCCGCCAGTCAAGCCACAATCTATTGCAGGGTTTCCCATTACTGTTCCTCCAGCTGTTGCAAAACTACAACGTCCAGCAGCCTTCGGCTGTCCGGGCATTCTGGGAGTTGTAGTTTTGCAACAGCTGGAGGCACACTGAATGGGAAACACTGCCCTAGTCTATTGTAAATTCTGTTAGAACTAAGCATATTGGACAGTCACCTTTAAAACATTGTATCTCTCCCTCAGGTCATGGATTTGCGCTTCAGCCAAGGGAAGCCTACTATTCCAGAACGTTCTCTGGCCCAGCCCAAGACAGAAGTGAGCTTTAGTGCGTTCGCGTTCCAGTACTGACAAAAACACGTCTATTCCATCTCCGAGCGCCAGCTAAACTCTCTGAGTTGGGCCTACAAGTGAAATGTCGCATCCTGGACAAGCTGGTGATGAGAGAAAAGAACGGTAAATGGGAGACCAAGGTTATCAGCGCCCTCCTCTTCATCAAGGTGTTGGCCTAGAAGGCTCTGTTCGGTAAGGAAGCCGACAAGCAGGAGCAGACGTACGACGACGAGAAAACCTACTACAACATCGAGAAGGACCCGCTGATCAACTCCTACATCTCCGTCCCCAAGTAGAACACCACATTGAACTGTGCTTCCTTCACAGCCAGCACTGTGGAAACCCTGATGACCTGCAGCGGCTTTCCGGCAAAAGTGATGGCTCATTGGCACAAAGGAACCACCCTGATGATCAAATTTGACGAGTCCATCATAGCGCGGGACAAAGCACTGGACGGGCGCTAACTGCACGTTTCCTCTGTTCATCTGCATTATAAGTTATTGACATAAACGTGACACCGTTTATGTTCATTCCTTGTATAGTTTTCTGTGTCTTTAGGTGAAATTAAAGAACTTAACTTTTTGAGTTTTTTTCTTCCTTTTTTTTTTTCTTTTTCTTAAGTATAACAAAATATGGCAAAAGTAATTGTCACAAACCGGCAGGACTGGTAGTGGATCCTCTGGACCAGAGAGGCGATGGCGCGGGTTGTACCAGAGGACCGGTTCTAAGTGGTTACTGGTTTTCACCAGAGCCCGCCGCAAGGGATGGTCTTGCTGCGGCGGTAACCACCAGGTCGTATCCTCCAGTAGCAACTCAACCTCTCTGGCAGCTGATATGGCGTGGTACACAGGGAGCAGGCAGGAGCTTGGTCGGACGTAGCAGAAGTCAGGGCAGGCGGCAAGGGTTCACAGGCGAGTAGGCTGGCAACGGGTTCGGCAACAGGCAAGGCAATAAACACAATAGGAATGCTTTCTCAGAGGCACTAGGGCACAAAGATCCGGCAAAGGTAGGAAGGGGCAGGTGCCTTTTATTGGGAAGGCAGGGGAAGTGAGGAACCAGCGCACCAATTACCGGTGCACTGGCCCTTTAAATTTACTGAAGGCGGCGCGCGCGGCAGAGATGGACCCCGCAAGGAGCGGGAAGTCAGGTAAGTGGAACTGGGAGCCAGCCGTCACGGCAGCCGCGTCCCCGACACAAGGGAACCCGGGCTCCCGGTCAGTGTGACTGACCGGGAGATGCCGGGATCCAGGGGCAGAAGGCCGAGGGGGCGGAAGCTCAGGTCCGGGGACGGGGACCGGAGCACACGCTGCAACAGTAATGTTCAAGCACACATAAAAATAAAGTAAACCAGTATACTGGCAACCTAACGTGGGGGAACTTCAACCTAATGTTGGGGAACTATGCTGCCATCCTAATGTGGGGGAACTATGCTGCCAACCTAATGTGGGGGAACTATACAAAAATACAAAATTTTACTATTCTGATACCTATAACTTTTATTTTTCTGTATATGGGGATGTATGAGGGTAATTTTTTGCACTGTGATTTGTAGTTTTTATCGGTACCATTTTTGTTTTGATGGGACTTTTCAATTGCTTTTTAGATATTTTTTTATGGTATTTGAAGTGACCAAAAATTTGCAAATCTGGTTAGTGCACTATTATGACTTTAGTGGCCCCACTTTTGATTTTGCCCAGGGCCACGCTAAGCCTAAAACCGGCCCTGATGCAAGCGATATCACTGCACAGTGTAGGACGGACATGCTCCTCCTCCAGACCTCTCCTGTAGCATGCGCAGAACGTTTCGTGACGTCACGCGGAGGCGGGGTCACGGCAACACAAGGGCGGAATGGCCAGGTGGTTACTGTGCAATACCATCGGCATTGCTCTCAGTATCCCACTCTCCCAGAACGGCTTACGGCAGCCAATATCTGCTAGAGGTGATTTTTTTTATTTTTAAATCATCAATTTGTAATAAATTGTGTAATTTATTGGTTATATAATTGTTACTATTATTATTATAGTGTACGCTAGCACGACCATCTTTCTATGGATTCTCAAGTTAGTTAGTTACCCTAATGTTTTAGTTTAGTAGCTTTATTGATAACAGCTATTGATTATTTATTTTATATATATTTTTCAGATTTTATTTATTTTTCCTCAGCCATGGACACTAAGGGGGAGATTTATCATTATTTGTCACAGTTCTATCCCTTTATACTGTTTGTCTATTGTACACTTTTTCTCGGAATTTACTAAGGCTGTGCACTCCTTTGATAAATCTTGTGCACATATAGAAACCCCCCCCCCCTCGCTGTTACGCCGAGCGCTCCGGGTCCACGCTCCTCCCCGGAGTGCTCGCAGCGTTCTCTTATTCACAGCGCCCCGGTCAGACCTGCTGACCGGGTGTGCTGCGATATTGCTCCCAGCCGGGATGCGATTCGCGGTGCGGGACGCGCCCGCTCGCGATGCGCATCTCGGCTCCCTTACCTGACCCGTTCCCCGTCTGTGTTGTCCCAGCACGCGCGGCCCCGCTCCTTAGGGCGCGCGCGCCGAGTCTCTGCGATTTAAAGGGCCACTGCGCCACTGATTGGCGCAGCAGGCCTAATCAGTATCTTCACCTGTGCACTCCCTACTTATACTTTACTTCCCCTGCACTCCCTCGCCGGATCTTGTTGCCATTGTGCCAGTGAAAGCGTTTCTTTGTGTGTTCCTAGCCTGTGTTCCAGACCTCCTGCCGTTGCCCCTGACTACGATCCTTGCTGCCTGCCCTGACCTTCTGCTACATCCGACCTTGCTCTTGTCTACTCCCTTGTACCGCGCTTATCTCAGCAGTCAGAGAGGTTAAGCCGTTGCCGGTGGATACGACCTGGTTGCTACCGCCGCTGCAAGACCATCCCGCTTTGCGGCGGGCTCTGGTGAATACCAGTAGCAATTTAGAACCGGTCCACCAACACGGTCCACGCCAATCCCTTTCTGGCACAGAGGATCCACCTCCAGCCAGCCGAATCGTGACACTCGCTCTACCGTACACTCCTTTTCTACCTCACAGGAAAAGTGGACATGGGGATTTTGTTCTATTGCTTTGAGGCCAGGATTCCATTGAGGTTTTTTGTCCATCATAAAAAATGGCAGAAAAACTGTCCCAGCTTTTTCCTGCGCTTTGTCAGTTTTTCTCGCGTTTTTGATGGTGTGTGGAAACAAAAAAATGTACAAAATTTTTTGTTGGTTTTTTTCTTCGAAATTTAGATACGTGAATGCGGAGGACTATGTCAGATTTTGTGGATTGCGACAATGAACAGCGTTTTTTTTTTTAAATGTCAATAAAAGGGTTAACGACGGCTGTGGGGGGAGTGTTTTTTTTTATAAAATTTTTTTTTCAATGTGTTGTGTTTTTAGTAGTGGAATGTGTCTTGTAAACAGAATCCATTACTAAGCTGGGGCTTAGCGTTAGCCCCCAAATCAGCTAGCGATAACCTCCAATTATTACCGCAGAAACCACCGCCACAGGGGTTCCGGGAAGAGCTAGTACCAACAGGCCCGGAGTGTCAAAAATGACGCTTCTGGGCCTAGGCGGTGACAGCCTGTCGTTACTTAGGCTGGGGAGGGCCAGTAACAATGGTGCTCACCCACCCTGGTAGTGTCAGGCTGTTGCTGCTTGGTTGGCATCTGGCTGATATTGAAAATAGGAGAACCCTATGCATTTTTTTTTTCTATAGACAAGATTGTTACTGCCTGGGCCCAAGAGTGCCATTTTTGATGCTCCGGGCCTGGGGTACCGGCTCTTCCCAGCACCCCTGTGGCGGTGGGTTCCGGGGTAATAATTGGAGGTTAGCGCTAGCTGATTTTGGGGCTAATGCTAAGCCCCGGCCTAGTAATGGATTAGGTCTATAACACAGCTTCCACTACTAAGCCTGAAAATTCAATTATAAAAAAAAGACACATTGAAAAAATATTTTTATTTAAAAAAACATACTCCCCCACAGCCCTCGTTAGCCATTTTATTGAAATAAAAAAAAAACGCTGGTCGTCGCAGTCCACCGAATCTGATGTAGTCCTGTAGTCCTCCGCATTCACGTATCTGAAATGAGAAGAAAATAAAAACAAGAAATATGAATTAGTACATTTATTTTGCTCTCCCCTGGGAAGAGCGCACATAATGAGAGATCTGTCCCTCTGCCCTTGGACAGAGTCTGCCCCATGATGGGAGTAGTTTAAGTACAGCAGCGCTGCTGAGGGATGGCACTTGCACATCCCCCAGCTGCGGGACTTTTAGGACTACTACTCCCATCATGGACAGACTCTGCCCATGAAGGGAGTTGTAGTCCAGGGGCTTAGGTGCGGATCGCACCGGGTCATTCTGCAGAGACCCGCTGCGATCCGCATTTATTAAGATAACAAGCCGGCGGTACATGCGCCTACATCGTGCTGCCCGCCAGCTTGTATATACAGTCATAATTCATAATACCCGCTGCCGGGAGAGGGGAGCTTTGATTTGTCAATAGCTATCCACCAATCAGAGCTCCCGTGTTCCGGCGGGGATTATGAATTATGACAGTGTATAAACAAGCTGGCGGGCAGCGCCATGTAGAGGCATTTAAGGCCGGCTTGTATAATTAATAAATGCGGATCGCAACAAATCTCCAGAGAATGATCTGCTGCGATCCACATTTAAGTTAAAAAGCTGGCAGTACATGCAGCTACACTGTGCGCTTGTGCTCCTATATACACTGACATAATTCATAATCCCCACCACCGGAACACGGGAGCTCTGATTGGTGGGAGAGAGCTCCCCTCTCCTGGCGGCGATTATGAATTATTACAGTGTATATAGAAGCCGGCGACAGTGCAGTGTAGCTGCATGTACTGCCGACTTTTTAACTTAAATGTGGATCGCAGCAGATCATTCTCTGGAGATCTGTTGCAATCCGCATTTATTTACTTTACAAACCGGCCTTACATGTGTCTACACTGCGCTGCCGCCGGCTTCTATATTATATACACTGTAATAATTCATAATTGCCGCCAGGAGAGGGGAGCTCTGATTGGTCAATAGCTATCCACCAATCAGAGCTCCGATGTTCCGGCGGGGATTATGAATTATTACAGTGTACATAGAAGCCAGCAGCAGCGCAGTGTAGACACATGTAAGGCCGGTTTGTATAGTTAATAAATGCAGAACGCAACAGATCTCCAGAGAATGATCTGCTGCAATCCACATTTAGGTTAAAAAGTCGGCGGTACATGCAGCTACACTGCGCTGCCGCCGGCTTCTATATGCACTGTAATAATTCATAATCGCCGCCGGGAGACGGGAGCTCTGATTGGTGGATAGCTATTGACCAATCAGAGCTCCCCTCTCCCGGCAGCGGGGAATAGTAGTAGGAGTAGTAGTCCAAGGTCAGGGGGGCCGATCACATGCATTTATTAACTATACAAGCCAATGGTACAGGCATCTACACTGCGCTGCTGCCGGCTCCTATATATAGCTCTTATAATTCATAATCCCCGCCGGGAGAGGGGAGCTCTGATTGGTGAATAGCTATTGACCAATCAGAGCTCCCCTCTCCCGGTGGTGGGGATTATGAATTATGACAGTGTATACAGGAGGGGCGGGCAGCGCAGTGGAGCCGCATGTACCGCTGGCTTGTATAGTTAATAAATTGCAGCGGGTCTCTGCAGAATGAACCAATGTGATCTGCATCTCAGCCCCTGGACTACAACTCCCATCATGGGCTGTTGCAGTCCTTACTGTGTCAAAATAGATACTTTTGGTATGTGTCCTCTGAGGTGGTGTATATTTGCGCAAGAAAGTAGAAAGTGCAGTAGAAAGTGCTCTATGATAAACTTAACTGTAGACAAGGGGATGAATAATTATATCAAAATTTGCGCAAAAAAAAGACGCAAAAAAACACTTGCGCAAATTTTTGCACAAAAAAATAGACACAAAACAGCTCTATATACAATGATAAATCCCCCCCTAAGAGTTTATTTCTTCTTCCTTTGTGCTGCATTTTTATTTGATTTACTCATTCATTCAGCCTCAGTCAGACCCATCTGTGTCACATATTAAAGGGGCAAATGGCTACCTACTGATAGTTTAGACCCAAATACAGATTGTTCTGATTTATTGTTTTAAACTTGCCTGATACTACATATTGTTCACACAGAACACCTGACCTGGGCTGGTTTACTGAGTGCAATTCACATAAGGGGAGATTTATCAAAACCTGAGCAGAGGCAAAGTTGCTGAGTTGCTCATAGCAACCGATCAGCTCCCTTCTTTCATTTTTAACAAGGCCCCTGCAAAATGAAAGAAGCGATCTGATTGGTTGCTATGAGCAACTTTTCCTCTGCACAGGTTTTGATAAATCGCCCTCATAGAGATTATGAGCAAATTGTGCAGGTCTGTTTATGTATGTGTGGATGCAAGCAAGAGTGTATTTGTGTATATGTGTGTGTGTGTGTGTGTATATATATATATATATATATATATATATATATATATATATACACGCGCGCTGCGTGAGTTTGTGCTTTAGGGTGCACACACTAATGCAATAGGCTGCGCACGCATATGAATATGTGTGTGTAAATATATATATATGTAATATAGCTAAAGGATCTCACTGCAGCACACAGTGCAAAAAAAGTGCAAATAAGTGTTAGGCTACATTTACACTGCTGTTATGCCCCGTCAATAACGGCCATCAAACTCTCTTTTGTTTTTTAGTTTGACGGCCGCAATGGGCAATAACGGGTCCAGATGGACCCCATTATAGTCAATGGGGTCCGTCGGGCGCTGCCACTTTCAGAGGGAATAGCGGGAGAAAAAGACGGTGCAAGCATTATTTTCTCCCGCTATTCTCCCTGGTGGTCCTGACGGCCATCACACCACTAACGGTCATAACGGTAGTGAGAAAGAAGCCTTACAAAGCAGATACAAATAGGTAATGGGTAATGTTTGAGCACTATATGGGAGTTGTGTAGTGTTATGGCTACATAGTCGGCAGCCATAACACTACCACCCATAAAATGACGTACATCACTATCAGTGCAGTGCCAGACAGTGCCCGTCCTCATCCAGAGTGTCACCATAACAGAACCAACAACTCAGCCCCAGATACTGCTCACCTATACATTTACCCATCCTTTTTTTTTTTCTTAATAAATAACTGCAATGGCGGGGAAAAGCAAACTGGGTGAAAACAATTTTGCTAGCTTTGAGAATGCTTCATTTTTGGAGAAGCAGTCCGTTCACACATGCATATTTTGCTACCTATTTATTTATTTTATATACGCTATGTGTATCATTTCAGGAATTTTATGCCTAACGCTAGGGTCACACACAGGACCAGCCTTAGGGGTGTGCGAGCTGTGTGGCCGCACAGGGCGCCATAGCAACAGGGCCACCGGGCGGCTGACACAGCTCGCACCAAGTATATATCATTTGTATTGCCCGACACCCGGGATATAGCCCTGTTCGGGCAAGCAGCGCTAAATGCCGGTGTAATGAAGAAAACTGTGCCCTGTAGTAGAATGTGACCCTCCGCACAGGAACACAGTTTTCTGCTTTTCAGGCCGCTCCATCTCATTCCATTCCCAATACCCTCCCTCATCTTTGTCCCTATGCGGAGGGTTACATTCCGCTTCAGGGCAGTTTTCTTCATTACACAGGGAGGTTTCACTTACCCCGCCCTCCTCCGTGTCTCCGGTTGACTGGCCGGCCCGAGTCTGAAGAGGGACGTCGCGCATGTGACGTACCTCCGCAGACCCGCACAGGACGTCACTCGTCCGCCACCGTCGAAGAGAAGCGCAGAACAGTTAAGGTTGTGTATGTGTGCATGTGTTGTTGTCTGTCTGTCTGTGCATGTGTGGTTTTCTGTCTGTCTGTGTGTGTGTGTGTGTGTGAGTGGGGAGGGGGGGATGGGGGAACGACAATGCTACAGAATTTGGGGAAGGGAACTTGCTTCTTCCTAATGTGGGGCTATACTGCACCTAATGTGGGGAGCTATACTGCACCTAATGTGGGGAACTATACTGCACCTAATGTGAGGCTATACTGCACCTAATGTGGGGAACTATACTGCACCTAATGTGCGGCTATACTGCACCTAATGTGGGGAACTATACTGCACCTAATGTGGGGCTATACTGCACCTAATGTGGGGAGCTATACTGCACCTAATGTGGGGCTATACTGCAACTAATGTGGGAGAACTATACTGCACCTAATGTGGGGAAACTATACTGCACCTAATCTGGGGAGCTATACTGCACTTAATGTGGAGAACTATACTGCACCTAATGTGGGGAACTATACTGCACCTAATGTGGGGCTATACTGCACCTAATGTGGGGAGCTATACTGCACCTAATGTGGGGCTATACTGCACCTAATATGGAGAGCTATACTGCACCTAATGTGGGGGAACTATACTGCACCTAATGTGGGGGAAACTGTACTGCACCTAATGTGGGGGAACTATACTGCACCTAATGGGGGGAACTATACTGCACCTAATGTGGGGGAACTATACTGCACCTAATGTGGGGGAAACTGTACTGCACCTAATGTGGGGAACTATACTGCACCTAATGTGGGGAACTGTACTGCACCTAATGTAGGGAACTATACTGCACCTAATGTGGGGGAAACTGTACTGCACCTAATGTGGGGAACTATACTGCACCTAATGTGGGGAACTATACGGCACCTAATGTGGGGGAACTATACTGCACCTAATGTGGGGAACTATACTGCACCTAATGTGGGGGAGCCATACTGCGCCTAATGTGGGGCTATACTGCACCTAATGTGGGGGAACTATACTGCACCTAATGTGGGGAACTATACTGCACCTAATGTGGGGAGCTATACTGCACCTAATGTGGGGAACTATACTGCACCTAATGTGGGGAACTATACTGCACCTAATGTGGGGCTAAACAGCACCTAATGTGGGGAGCTATACTGCACCTAATGTGGGGCTATACTGCACCTAATGTGGAGAGCTATACTGCACCTAATGTGGGGAAACTGTACAGCACCTAATGTGGGGGAACTATACTGCACCTAATGGGGGGAACTATACTGCACCTAATGTGGGGGAACTATACTGCACCTGATGTGGGGGAAACTGTACTGCACCTAATGTGGGGAACTATACTGCACCTAATGTGGGGAACTGTACTGCACCTTATGTGGGGAACTATACTGCACCTAATGTGGGGGAAACTGTACTGCACCTAATGTGGGGAACTATACTGCACCTAATGTGGGGAACTATACTGCACCTAATGTGGGGGAACTATACTGCACCTAATGTGGGGGAGCTATACTGCACCTAATGTGGGGAGCTATACTGCACCTAATGTGGGGAACTATACTGCACCTAATGTGGGGAACTATACTGCACCTAATGTGGGGCTAAACAGCACCTAATGTGGGGAGCTATACTGCACCTAATGTGGGGCTATACTGCACCTAATGTGGAGAGCTATACTGCACCTAATGTGGGGAAACTGTACAGCACCTAATGTGGGGGAACTATACTGCACCTAATGGGGGGAACTATACTGCACCTAATGTGGGGGAACTATACTGCACCTGATGTGGGGGAAACTGTACTGCACCTAATGTGGGGAACTATACTGCACCTAATGTGGGGAACTGTACTGCACCTTATGTGGGGAACTATACTGCACCTAATGTGGGGGAAACTGTACTGCACCTAATGTGGGGAACTATACTGCACCTAATGTGGGGAACTATACTGCACCTAATGTGGGGGAACTATACTGCACCTAATGTGGGGGAGCTATACTGCATCTAATTAAGGGGGGCAGGGGACTGGTGAAGGGGGACATGGGACTGATTAAGGTGGTAGGGGAATGATTAAATATAAAAAATATATATTTGTTACAAAGATTTTTTTCCTCTTTGTATCTTTGTGTACGTTTATGGGCGGGGGAGCGCCACAAGGTTAGCTCGCACAGGGCGCTTGAACACCTAAGGCCGGCCCTGGTCACACGTAGCGCATCCGCAGGTTATTTGACGCTAATGAGTGCGCCTCCTGCTGCACCTAATGTGGGGAGCTATACTGCACCTAATGTGGGGAACTGTACTGCACCTAATGTGGGGCTAAACAGCACCTAATGTGGGGAGCTATACTGCACCTAATGTGGGGCTATACTGCACCTAATGTGGAGAGCTATACTGCACCTAATGTGGGGGAACTATACTGCACCTAATGTGGGGAACTATACTGCACCTAATGTGGGGGAGCTATACTGCGCCTAATGTGGGGCTATACTGCACCTAATGTGGGGGAACTATACTGCACCTAATGTGGGGAACTATACTGCACCTAATGTGGGGAGCTATACTGCACCTAATGTGGGGAACTATACTGCACCTAATGTGGGGAACTATACTGCACCTAATGTGGGGCTAAACAGCACCTAATGTGGGGAGCTATACTGCACCTAATGTGGGGCTATACTGCACCTAATGTGGAGAGCTATACTGCACCTAATGTGGGGGAAACTGTACAGCACCTAATGTTGGGGAACTATACTGCACCTAATGGGGGGAACTATACTGCACCTAATGTGGGGGAACTATACTGCACCTAATGTGGGGGAAACTGTACTGCACCTAATGTGGGGAACTATACTGCACCTAATGTGGGGAACTGTACTGCACCTTATGTGGGGAACTATACTGCACCTAATGTGGGGGAAACTGTACTGCACCTAATGTGGGGAACTATACTGCACCTAATGTGGGGAACAATACTGCACCTAATGTGGGGGAACTATACTGCACCTAATGTGGGGGAGCTATACTGCATCTAATTAAGGGGGGCAGGGGACTGGTGAAGGGGGACATGGGACTGATTAAGGTGGTAGGGGAATGATTAAATATAAAAAAATATATATTTGTTACAAAGATTTTTTTCCTCTTTGTATCTTTGTGTACGTTTATGGGCGGGGGAGCGCCACAAGGTTAGCTCGCACAGGGCGCTTGAACACCTAAGGCCGGCCCTGGTCACACGTAGCGCATCCGCAGGTTATTTGACGCTAATGAGTGCGCCTCCTGCTGCACCTAATGTGGGGAGCTATACTGCACCTAATGTGGGGAACTATACTGCACCTAATGTGGGGCTAAACAGCACCTAATGTGGGGAGCTATACTGCACCTAATGTGGGGCTATACTGCACCTAATGTGGAGAGCTATACTGCACCTAATGTGGGGGAAACTGTATTGCACCTAATGTCGGGGAACTATACTGCACCTAATGGGGGGAACTATACTGCACCTAATGTGGGGGAACTATACTGCACCTAATGTGGGGGAAACTGTACTGCACCTAATGTGGGGCTATACTGCACCTAATGTGGAAAGCTATACTACACCTAATGTGGGGGAACTATACTGCACCTAATGTGGGGGAACTATACTGCACCTAATGTGGGGGAAACTGTACTGCACCTAATGTGGGGAACTATACTGCACCTAATGTGGGGAACTATACTGCACCTAATGTGGGGGAACTACACTGCACCTAATGTGGGGGAGCTATACTGCATCTGATTAAGGGGGGCAGGGGGCTGGTGAAGGGGGACATAGGACTGATTAAGGTGGTAGTGGGAATGATTAAATATAAAAAATATATATTTGTTACAAAGATTTTTTTCCTCTTTGTGTACGTTTATGGGGGGGGGGGGGGCGCCACAAGGTTAGCTCGCACAGGGCGCCTGAACACCTAAGGCCGGCCCTGGTCACACGTAGCGCATCTGCAGGTTATTTGACGCTGTGGATGCGCTAATGAGTGCGCCTCCTGCTGTGCCCATGTACCCTGCTTTGTCTGCTCATATCAGCGATACGCCAATGCGAGCAGACACCCAGTGATCTGTGAGTCACGCGCATGCGCAGTTTACTCATAGACATTGCGATCACTCCCCTTGTTCCATGAGCTAGGCCGAGAGTGGCCGCAATGTCTGTGTGTACACTGCGCGTGTACTTGCGGACACGGCGGATCTCTGATTCTCAGATCCCTGTGTCTGTTCATAACGGTGGATTGCTCCTATGAGCAGACAAAGCAGGACACACGGGAACAGCAGGAGGCACACTAAGTAGCACATCCGCAGCATCAAATATGCTGGCAATGTGCTACATGTGACCCTACCCTAAAGGGGTATTCCAGCCTACAACACTTATACAGGATGGAGCAGAAGTTTATAATCACAGGGGTCCTAATGCTGCCCCCTCCTGCCTCTCAAGAATGGGGTGCTGAATCTCCCATTGAAAAAGCTTGGCTATCTTTGGCAGCTACTAGTACACATGTAACCACCGCTCCAATACGTGAGACCATTCTTAGATATCATTGTGTCTTTACACAGATAGGATCTGTTCACATGGCGGAATTTCCACTTGCGCAAACGGAAATTCAGAAGTGTGAATGGGAGTGCGGAATCCCATAGAAGGCTATGGGCTTTAATTTGAGGTGGAATTCCGCAAGCAGAAATTCTGCCGTGTGAATAGACCATAGAAAGATTCACTTTCTAGGAGTGTGTGAGAGCTGAGAGACCACTTCTGGGGTGGGGACTGTAATGGCGGCCATATTGATTGTCATCCTGCTTGTCCAGTAGACTGGACACTTCTCTACCAGGAATTTGCCATAGCAACAGGGCCACCGGGCGGCTGACACAGCTCGCACCAAGTATATATCATTTGTATTGCCCGACACCCGGGATATAGCCCTGCTTCGGGCAAGCAGCACTAAATGCCGGTGTAATGAAGAAAACTGTGCCCTGTAGTAGAATGTGACCCTCCACACAGGGACACAGTTTTCTGCTTTTCAGGCCGCTCCATCTCATTCCATTCCCACTACCCTCCCTCATCTTTGTCCCTATGCGGAGGGTTACATTCCGCTTCAGGGGAGTTTTCTTCATTACACAGGGAGGTTTCACTTACCCCGCCCTCCTCCGTGTCTCCGGTTGACTGGCCGGCCCGAGTCTGAAGAGGGACGTCGCGCATGTGACGTACCTCCGCAGACCCGCACAGGACGTCACTCGTCCGCCACCGTCGAAGAGAAGCGCAGAACAGTTAAGGTTGTGTATGTGTGCATGTGTTGTTGTCTGTCTGTCTGTGCATGTGTGGTTTTCTGTCTGTCTGTGTGTGTGTGTGTGTGTGTGAGTGGGGAGGATGGGGGAACGACAATGCTACTGAATTTGGGGAAGGGAACTTGCTTCTTCCTAATGTGGGGCTATACTGCACCTAATGTGGGGAGCTATACTGCACCTAATGTGGGGAACTATACTGCACCTAATGTGAGGCTATACTGCACCTAATGTGGGGAACTATACTGCACCTAATGTGCGGCTATACTGCACCTAATGTGGGGAACTATACTGCACCTAATGTGGGGCTATACTGCACCTAATGTGGGGAGCTATACTGCACCTAATGTGAGGCTTTACTGCAACTAATGTGGGGAAACTATACTGCACCTAATCTGGGGAGCTATACTGCACTTAATGTGGGGAACTATACTGCACCTAATGTGGGGAACTATACTGCACCTAATGTGGGGCTATACTGCACCTAATGTGGGGAGCTATACTGCACCTAATGTGGGGCTATACTGCACCTAATATGGAGAGCTATACTGCACCTAATGTGGGGGAACTATACTGCACCTAATGTGGGGGAAACTGTACTGCACCTAATGTGGGGGAACTATACTGCACCTAATGGGGGGAACTATACTGCACCTAATGTGGGGGAACTATACTGCACCTAATGTGGGGGAAACTGTACTGCACCTAATGTGGGGAACTATACTGCACCTAATGTGGGGAACTGTACTGCACCTAATGTGGGGAACTATACTGCACCTAATGTGGGGGAAACTGTACTGCACCTAATGTGGGGAACTATACTGCACCTAATGTGGGGAACTATACGGCACCTAATGTGGGGAACTATACTGCACCTAATGTGGGGAGCTATACTGCACCTAATGTGGGGAACTATACTGCACCTAATGTGGGGAACTATACTGCACCTAATGTGGAGCTAAACAGCACCTAATGTGGGGAGCTATACTGCACCTAATGTGGGGCTATACTGCACCTAATGTGGAGAGCTATACTGCACCTAATGTGGGGGAAACTGTACAGCACCTAATGTGGGGGAACTATACTGCACCTAATGGGGGGAACTATACTGCACCTAATGTGGGGGAACTATACTGCACCTAATGTGGGGGAAACTGTACTGCACCTAATGTGGGGATTTATACTGCACCTAATGTGGGGAACTGTACTGCACCTTATGTGGGGAACTATACTGCACCTAATGTGGGGGAAACTGTACTGCACCTAATGTGGGGAACTATACTGCACCTAATGTGGGGAACTATACTGCACCTAATGTGGGGGAACTATACTGCACCTAATGTGGGGGAGCTATACTGCATCTAATTAAGGGGGGCAGGGGACTGGTGAAGGGGGACATGGGACTGATTAAGGTGGTAGGGGAATGATTAAATATAAAAAATATATATTTGTTACAAAGATTTTTTTCCTCTTTGTATCTTTGTGTACGTTTATGGGCGGGGGAGCGCCACAAGGTTAGCTCGCACAGGGCGCTTGAACACCTAAGGCCGGCCCTGGTCACACGTAGCGCATCCGCAGGTTATTTGACGCTAATGAGTGCGCCTCCTGCTGCACCTAATGTGGGGAGCTATACTGCACCTAATGTGGGGAACTATACTGCACCTAATGTGTGGCTAAACAGCACCTAATGTGGGGAGCTATACTGCACCTAATGTGGGGCTATACTGCACCTAATGTGGAGAGCTATACTGCACCTAATGTGGGGGAAACTGTACTGCACCTAATGTCGGGGAACTATACTGCACCTAATGGGGGGAACTATACTGCACCTAATGTGGGGGAACTATACTGCACCTAATGTGGGGGAAACTGTACTGCACCTAATGTGGGGCTATACTGCACCTAATGTGGAGAGCTATACTACACCTAATGTGGGGGAACTATACTGCACCTAATGTGGGGGAACTATACTGCACCTAATGTGGGGGAAACTGTACTGCACCTAATGTGGGGAACTATACTGCACCTAATGTGGGGAACTATACTGCACCTAATGTGGGGGAACTACACTGCACCTAATGTGGGGGAGCTATACTGCATCTGATTAAGGGGGGCATGGGACTGGTGAAGGGGGACATAGGACTGATTAAGGTGGTAGTGGGAATGATTAAATATAAAAAATATATATTTGTTACAAAGATTTTTTTTCCTCTTTCCTCCTTCCTTTGTGTACGTTTATGGGGGGGGGGAGGGGTGCCACAAGGTTAGCTCGCACAGGGCGCCTGAACACCTAAGGCCGGCCCTGGTCACACGTAGCGCATCTGCAGGTTATTTGACGCTGTGGATGCGCTAATGAGTGCGCCTCCTGCTGTGCCCATGTACCCTGCTTTGTCTGCTCATAGCAGCGATACGCCAATGCGAGCAGACACCCAGTGATCTGTGAGTCACGCGCATGCGCAGTTTACTCATAGACATTGCGATCACTCTCCTTGTTCCATGAGCTAGGCCGAGAGTGGCCGCAATGTCTGTGTGTACAATGCGCGTGTACTTGCGGACACGGCAGATCTCTGATTCTCAGATCCCTGTGTCTGTTCATAACGGTGGATTGCTCCTATGAGCAGATAAAGCAGGACACACGGGAACAGCAGGAGGCACACTAAGTAGCACATCCGCAGCATCAAATATGCTGGCAATGCGCTACATGTGACCCTACCCTAAAGGGGTATTCCAGCCTACAACACTTATACAGGATGGAGCAGAAGTTTATAATCACAGGGGTCCTAATGCTGCCCCCTCCTGCCTCTCAAGAATGAGGTGCTGAATCTCCCATTGGAAAAGCTTGGCTATCTTTGGCAGCTCCTAGTACACATGTAACCACCGCTCCAATACGTGAGACCATTCTTAGATATCATTGTGTCTTTACACAGATAGGGTCTGTTCACATGGCGGAATTTCCACTTGCGCAAATGGAAATTCAGAAGTGTGAATGGGAGTGCGGAATCCGATAGAAGTCTATGGGCTTTAATTTGAGGTGGAATTCCGCAAGCAGAAATTCTGCCGTGTGAATAGACCATAGAAAGATTCACTTTCTAGGAGTGTGTGAGAGCTGGGAGACCACTTCTGGGGTGGGGACTGTAATGGCGGCCATATTGATTATCATCCTGCTTGTCCAGTAGACTGGACACTTCTCTTCCAGGAATTTTCCTTCTTCACGAATACTGCTCTGATGCTCTTCTGTTGTGGATGATCTCATAACAGGAGCGTCTATGAAGCATCTGAAGATCTATTACTCCATGAAGCATCCTCCACTGTGTATTCAGTCTAGGCAATCCTCCATTCAGTCTTAGCTCTGACTTGCACTGATACATTGTAACAAACCCTCACTTGTTGTATTACCATAAAAGCTGTTGCTACAGGACAGGCGAACCAAGCAATGCTTGGCCGTCCTGTAGTGACGGGGCAATTCCCCCCATCACTATTAAGGACATCCCTGTGTCCCGAAAAATCTTTTCGGGACACAAGGATGCCCCGGTTACCGCTGTGCGGCCGCCGGCCCCGCGTTAACTTTAAAAACACAGCGGCTGACAGGAAGTAGCGCACGCAGGGACGTCACTGATGTCTCGTGCATGCGCCCATGGCAACAGAGCGGAGCAGTGAGGAGGACGCGCGCGCATGGTAGGTAAGTGACCAGCGGGCAGCGGCAAGTCATCTTCAGTATTCCGACCACCGCTCTGGGGTCATGATCATAGGCTATGGGCCATAGCAGTAGATAGTGACCACGGAGTGGTGGTCGGAATACTGAGGTGGGGCAGTAAATCAGGCATACAGCCTCCAGCCATAAACTGTATATGGCTAAAGACTGTATGTCTGTGGGGGGAACATACTGCACCTAATGTGGGGGAGCTATACTGCACCTAGTGTTGGGGAACTATACTGCACCTAATGTGGGGGACTATATACTGCACCTAATGTGAGGGAACTATACTGCACCTAATGTGGGGGAACTATACTGCACCTAATGTGGGGGACTATATACTGCACCTAATGTGGGGGAACTATAGTGCACCTAATGTGGGGGAACTGTACTGCACCTAATATGGGGGACTATATACTGCACCTAATGTGTGGGAACTATATACTGCACCTAATGTGGGGGAACTATATACTGCACCTAATGTGGGGGACTATATACTGCACCTAATGTGGGGGACTATGTACTGCACCTAATGTGGGGGAACTATACTGCACCTAATGTGGGGGGACTATACTGAACCTAATGTGGGGAACTGTACTGCACCTAATGTGGGGAACTATTCTGCGCCTTATGTGGGGGACTATATACTGCACCTAATGTGGGGAACTGTACTGCACCTAATGTAGGGGACTATACTGCACCTAATGTGGGGGACTATACTGCACCTAATGTGGGGGGATCTATACTGCACCTAATGTGGGGGAACTATACTGCACCTAATGTGGGGGGACTATACTGCACCTATTGTGGGGAACTATACTGCACTTAATGTGGGATAGCTATACTGCACCTAATGTGGGGGAGCTATACTGCACCTAATGTGGGGGAGCTATACTGCACCTAATGTGGGGGAGCTATACTGCACCTAATGTGCGGGAGCTATTCTGCACCTAATGTGGGGGAACTATTCTTCACCTAATGTGGGGAAATATATATTGCACCTAATGTGGGGAACTATATACTGCACCTAATGTTGGGAACTATATACTGCACCTAATGTGTGGAACTATAAACTGCACCTAATGTGGGGAACTATATACTGCAACTAATGTGGGGAATTATATACTGCACCTAATGTGGGGGAACTATACTGCACCTAATTGTGGGGGAACTATATACTGCACCTAATGTGGGGGAACTGCACCTAATGTGGGGGAGCTATACTGCACCTTATGCGGGGAGAACTCAGCTGCATCTAATGTGAGGGGAACTCTGCTGCACCTAATGTGGGGGGAACTCTACTGCACCTAATGTGGGGGAACTCTGCTGCACCTAATGAGGGGGAAATCTGTTGCACCTAATGTGGGAGGGAACTCTGCTGCACCTAATGTGGGGAGAATTCTGCTGCACCTAATGTGGGGAGAACTCTGCTGCACCTGATGTGGGGGGAACACTGCCTACCTAATGTGGAGGGAACTCTGCCACACCTAATGTAGGGGGAACTCTGCCTACCTAATGTGGGGGTACTCTGCCGCACCTAATGTGGGCAGAACTCTGCCACACCTAATGTGGGGGGAACTGTGCTGCACCTAATGTGGGGGAACTCTGCTGCACCAAATGTGGGGGAACTCTGCTGCACGTAACGTGGGGGGAACTCTGCTGCACCTAACGTGGGGGAACTCTGCTGCACCTAACGTGGGGGGAACTCTGCTGCACCTGACGTGGGGGGGAACTGTGCTGCACCTAACGTGGGGGAAACTGTGCTGCACCTAATGTAGGGGGAACTGTGCTGCACCTAATGTGGCGGCCTCGTATTGACGTTGGCTCACGTCGTGCTCCCAGAATTCAAGGGCCGGCGTTACTAGGTCCTGATGCCGGCCCTAGAGCGTGACGTGCGTGAACATCAGGGGGGGGGTCCTCCATGTCCATTTTGCTTGGGGCCCCCAAATTCCTTCAAACGGCCCTGCCCCCCACCACAACCACCAGTGGCCTGCCTGAGTCCGCACCCAGGGCCCACCCCCAAACCAATTTTAATTTGTAATTATATATTTCTAATTACTCTATAGCAGAGTGCGGTACACTTCATAGGTATGGGCAGGAATTCACCAGCACTGATCAAAACCACCATGTAAGTTGAAGGAGTAGCTTTATTGGACCATCATGCAATGCGTTTCACTGTACAATGGCAGCTTCATCAGGCATAGCAGGTGTAGCAGGGTAGTTTACCTTGTTACACCTGCTATGCCTGATGAAGCTGCCATTGTGCAGTGAAATATGTTGTATGATGGTCCAATAAAGCTACTCCTTCAACTTACATGGTGGTTTTGATCAGCGCTGGTGAATTCCTGCCCATACCTATGAAGTGTGTCCTTTGTGTTTGCGCTATGTGGTAGCTTGCGGGTGTAGGGTGTAGGTGGTGTAGCTGTGCAGTGATGAAAGGGTGTTGGATTAACCCTTAATGTGACGCCAGGGTGCGGGTTCTTCCTCAGTATATATATTTCCTACCGCCACCCGTTCCTGGAACGATATAGAGGAATAAAGGATTGTCCACAACAGGAGGTTTAGTAAACTGTAGATAACTTTACTGCAGCTTTTATGAAGGTTGATAACGGCAAACAGTCTATACAGAAGAGTAGTCTGTAAGTTCCTCACAGTGGGTTGGGACCTTGTAGTATATAAGATCTGAGTCTGGAATTCCGCTGTTCCGCTGGATTTAGGGGAATTGTTTAGGTCCAGCAGTCACGCAGGATTAACAGGATTTGGATTTGGTAAACTCATGGTTAGTAAATTGCAGCAGTGATAGGCTTCAGGCCTAGTTCTGTCTTTAGATTTGTGCGAGGGAAAGAGAGCGAGAGATTGGTTACAGCGCACCTATATGGAGAGGGGCAGGCTTAGAGCTTATTGGTTCCCACCAGCTGTCAGTCCTTTCACAAAGCATTATGGTATATCATGTGACCACATCACGTGCCCTAAAGGGCCTTAAGCTTAACTTAACATTAGACTTATTAGTCATGTGACCTAAGGTCCTGGAAGTACTATACATATAATAAAATATATACAATTTATTCACATCAAACATAATAAAATTAAAGAAGGAAGAGGTGACAAGAGGTGATCCCACCGGTACATAGGAACTCTGACTTTGGGGACTTAGCACACAAGGTACGGTACAAGATACGGTACCAGGACACCACACACACATATATATAGGCTCCTGTGCTCCCATTACTAGTTATGGGCCTCTGTGCCCCCAGAAGCAGTTATAGGCCCCTGTGCCCACATAAGTTGTTTTAGGCCCTTGTGCCCCCATAAGTAGTTATAGGCCCCTGTGTCCCCATTAGTATTTATGGCCCTCTGTGCCCCATTAGTAGTTATAGGCCCCTGTGTCCCCATAAGCAGTTATAGGCCCCTGTGCCCCCATAAGCAGTTATCAACCCCTGTGTCCCCATTAGTAGTTATGGGCCTCAGTGCCCCCATTAGTAGTTATAGGCCCCTGTGTCCCCATTATTAGTTATGGGCCTCTGTGCCCCATTAGTAATTATAAGCCCCTGTGCCCCCATAAATAGTTATAGGCCCCTGTGCCCCCATAAGAAATTGTAGGCCCCTGTGCCCCCATAAGTAGTTATAGGCCCCTGTGCCCCCATAAGTAGTTATAGGCCCCTGTGCCCCCATAAGTAGTTATAGGCCCCTGTGCCCCCATAAGTAGTTATAGGCCCCTGTGCCCCCATAAGTAGTTATAGGCCCCTGTGCCCCATTAGTTGTTATAGGCCCCTGTGCCCCCATTAGTTGTTATAGTCCCCTGTGCCCCCATTAGTTGCTATAGGCCCCTGTGTCTATATATATATATATATATATATATATATAGGCCCCTGGGCCCCCATATGTTGTTGTAAACCCCGGACCACTGCCTACAGCGGAGCAGTAATCGAAGAACTAAAGGCAGCCTGCTGTAGCTACCTTCCCAGCTAGCCAGTCACGCCTCTTCCTAGCTGCTCCCCCGTTCAGGCTTTTCTTCTCGGCACCACTCTCTTCTGACGTCAGGGCCAACGTGCTATATCATAGCTCAGCGGACGTGCTGCGCTAGTACCTCCCGGCAGCCACCAGGCAGAGGCCGCCAGCCCGAAGGTATGTGGAGCAGCGCAGCGGGACTGTTTGACTGACTGACTGTAAATAGTACGGTTAGTCAGTTTATAGTGAGGACCCAGCCAAGCGCTCAGTGAGTGACACTGACTCCCAAGACATTAAAAAAAAAAATGTCGGGCCTAGCCGGGCCCCCAGGGGGTCCGTGCCCCATACTGGCGTGCTGGTTGTACCACCCTGATGGTGGCCCTGGATATGAGAAAGATAGATAAATAGACAGATATGAGATAGATAGATATATAGATAGATAGATAGATAGATATGAGATAGATAGATAGATAGATAGATATGAGATAGATAGATAGATAGATAGATATTAGATAGATAGATATGAGATAGATATTAGATAGATAGATAATAGATAGATAGATATGAGATAGATAGATAATAGATAGATAGATATGAGATAGATAGATATTAGATAGATAGATATGAGATAGATTTGAGATAGATAGATAATAGATGTCACGATTCGGCTGGCAGGAGGTGGATCCTCTGTGCCAGAGAGGGATTGGCGTGGACCGTGCTAGTGGACCGGTTCTAAGTTACTACTGGTATTCACCAGAGCCCGCCGCAAAGCGGGATGGTCTTGCAGCGGCGGTAGTAACCAGGTCGTATCCACTAGCAACGGCTCAACCTCTCTGACTGCTGAAGATAGGCGCGGTACAAGGGAGTAGACAAGAGCAAGGTCGGACGTAGCAGAAGGTCGGGGCAGGCGGCAAGGTTCGTAGTCAAGATGGATAGCAGAAGTTCAGGTAACACAGGCTTTGGACACACTAAACGCTTTCACTGGCACAAGGCAACAAGATCCGGCAAGGGAGTGCAGGGGCAGTGAGCAGATATAGTCTGGGAGCAGGTGGGAGCCAATTAAGCTAATTGGGCCAGGCACCAATCATTGGTGCACTGGTCCTTTAAGTCTCAGAGAGCTGGCGCGCTCGCCCTAGAGAGCGGAGCCGCGCGCGCCAGCGCATGACAGCAGGGGACCGGGACGGGTAAGTGACCTGGGATGCGATTCGCGAGCGGGCGCGTCCCGCTGTGCGAATCGCATCCCCGACGGCCATGACAGTGCAGCGCTCCCGGACAGCGGGACTGACCGGGGCGCTGCAGGGAGAGAGACGCCGTGAGCGCTCCGGGGAGGAGCGGGGACCCGGAGCGCTAGGCGTAACAGTACCCCCCCCCTTAGGTCTCCCCTTTTCTTTGTCCGGTAACTGCCTCCCCTGGGATGAGGACACCGGGAAAGACTGGAGGGTTTCCTCAACGGCAGGCAGTACAGCAGGAGTGGGAATAGGGAGGGAGGGCAGAGGGCGAAGCCTGGCACGGGGCAGTGTGTCACCAGGACGGGGGTCATGAGGAGGCACTGAGGCTTGCCTGACGGGACTGGGAGGGGGGGGAGAGGCACTTCCTATGGCAGGCAGAGTCCCAGTTCTTGATCTCCCCGGTGGTCCAATCAAGGGTGGGAGAATGAAGCCGGAGCCATGGCAGACCGAGGAGGACCTCAGAGGTACAGTTGGGAAGGACGAATAACTCAATCCTTTCGTGGTGGGATCCAATACACATCAGGAGGGGTTCTGTGCGGTAACGCACGGTGCAATCCAGTCTGACTCCATTGACCGCGGAAATGTAGAGCGGCTTGACGAGACGGGTCACCGGAATGCTGAATTTATTCACAAACGACTCCAAAATAAAATTCCCAGAGGCACCAGAGTCCAAGCAGGCCACGGCTGAGAGGGAGGAGTTGGCTGAAGGAGAAATCCGCACGGGCACCGTGAGACGTGGAGAAGCAGACTTAGAACCAAGAGACGCCACACCCACGTGAGCTGGGTGCGTGCGTGCGTTTCCTAGACGTTGAGGACGGATAGGGCAAACCACCAAGAAATGCTCGGTACTGGCACAGTACAGACAGAGATTTTCTTCCCTACGGCGATTCCTCTCTTCCTGGGTCAGGCGAGACCGATCCACTTGCATGGCCTCCTCGGCGGGAGGCCCAGGCGTAGATTGCAACGGATACTGTGGGAGAGGTGCCCAGAGATCTAAGTCTTTTTCCCGGCGGAGCTCTTGGTGTCGCTCAGAAAAACGCATGTCAATGCGGGTAGCCAAATGGATGAGTTCTTGCAGGTTGGCAGGAATCTCTCGTGCGGCCAGCACATCCTTGATGCGACTGGATAGGCCTTTTTTAAAGGTCGCGCAGAGAGCCTCGTTATTCCATGATAACTCGGAAGCAAGAGTACGAAATTGGATGGCGTACTCGCCCACTGAAGAATTACCCTGGACCAGGTTCAACAGGGCAGTCTCGGCAGAAGAAGCTCGGGCTGGCTCCTCGAAGACACTCCGGACTTCAGCGAAGAAGGACTGGACTGTGGCAGGATCATTGCGGTCCCAGAGCGGTGTGGCCCAAGACAAGGCCTTTCCTGAAAGAAGGCTTACTACGAACGCCACCTTAGACCGTTCTGTAGGAAACAAGTCCGACAACATCTCCATATGCAGGGAACACTGAGACAAAAATCCACGGCAGAGTTTAGAGTCCCCATCAAATTTGTCCGGCAGGGACAAGCGGAGGCTAGGAGCGGCCACTCGCTGCGGAGGAGGTGCAGGAGCTGGCGGAGGAGATGGTTGCTGCTGTAGCAGAGGCAGAAGTTGCTGTAACATGGCGGTCAACTGCGACAGCTGCTGTCCTTGTTGGGCAATCTGCTGCGATTGCTGAGCGACCACCGTGGGAAGGTCAGCAAGACTTGGCAGCGGCACCTCAGCGGGATCCATGGCCGGATCTACTGTCACGATTCGGCTGGCAGGAGGTGGATCCTCTGTGCCAGAGAGGGATTGGCGTGGACCGTGCTAGTGGACCGGTTCTAAGTTACTACTGGTATTCACCATAGTCTGGGAGCAGGTGGGAGCCAATTAAGCTAATTGGGCCAGGCACCAATCATTGGTGCACTGGCCCTTTAAGTCTCAGAGAGCTGGCGCGCGCGCGCCCTAGAGAGCGGAGCCGCGCGCGCCAGCGCATGACAGCAGGGGACCGGGACGGGTAAGTGACCTGGGATGCGATTCGCGAGCGGGCGCGTCCTGCTGTGCGAATCGCATCCCCGACGGCCATGACAGTGCAGCGCTCCCGGACAGCGGGACTGACCGGGGCGCTGCAGGGAGAGAGACGCCGTGAGCGCTCCGGGGAGGAGCGGGGACCCGGAGCGCTAGGCGTAACAATAGATAGATAGAAATGAGATAGATGGATAGATATGCGATAGATAAATAGATAGATAGATATGAGATAGATAGATAGATATTAGATAGATAGATATGAGATAGATATGAGATAGATAGATAATAGATAGATAGAAATGAGATAGATGGATAGATATGCGATAGATAAATAGATAGATATGAGATAGATAGATAAATAAATAGATAGGAAAAAGTGGTGGAAGCAGCACAACCTTGCAATAAGTAAAGATGGTGGGTGCCCTTGGATAGTAACTTGTCCCAGTCGCAGATAAGGTATAGACATCCAAATCGCTAATCTGTACCTCGGCTCTTGGGAGGACCAGGTGGTGTTCTCCGATCAGGCGTCGTCTTGGACTGACCACATACAAATGTGGCTCAGGTACATAGACAACGTCCTGATCGTATGGACATCCACACAAGAGGCATTTAACAGCTTTGTACACTTCCTCAATTGTAATAACTTGGGTCTGAAATTTACTAGCACAATTAGCAAGAAGACATTGGTGTTCTTGGATCTAGAGATTACACTCACTGAGGAAGGTAGTGTTCAGACAAGGACGCATCGTAAAGAAACTGCCACGAATTCCCTGCTTCGGTGGGAGAGCTGCCATCCGCGCCCACTGAAGCAGGGGATTCCCACTGGTCAATACCTGCGCTTGCGCAGGAATTGTTCCAGTATAGGTGAGTTCCAAATTCAAGCCAATGAGTTACGTATGAGGTTGAGGAGCAGAGGTTATCCCAACAAAGTATTAAAAACAGCCTATCATAGAGCAATGAGATCACAGAGGTCACAGTTACTAATCCTGCAAACAGCAAACAGTGGGGGATAATGTCTCTAGAATAATAGGCACGTTTGATGAACAAGCCCCAAATATAAAATACGTTTTTCAAAAATACTGAGATATACTAAAGTTTGACACTACACTGTCACAAATTATATCAGAACAACCTCTAATAACCTATAGACGAGGAAAGAATTTGAAGGACCAACTAATTAAAAGCTCTTTTGAACCTGAAAAGACTGGAAAAAATTGCCTCACGAAACCGCAAGGAATGTTCACATGCGGAAAATACAGTGTCTGCAAATATGTTCAGAAAGGGAAAAAAATCTCCAGTGCAGTTACAAAAACTGAATATAACATTCATCACTTTGCGAACTGTGAAACTAAAGGGGTGACATACCTATTAACTTGCCCATGCCCCAAAAACTATGTTGGGAAAACTTTTAGAACATTCCGCAAGAGACTGCAAGAACATATTGGAGACATTGCCAATGAAAGAGAGACACCGGTGGGCATTCATTTTGCCAGTTATCATCGAAGTGAGGTAATAAACCTGAAAGCACAGATCATTGAGGTGGTCCCCCCACCAAAAAGAGGAGGGGATTGGGACAAAACCTTCCTACAGAGGGAAGCCTATTGGACTTTTAGATTGGAAGCCCTCAAACCAGGAGGACTGAATGATTATATATCTTATGCAAGTTACATTGAATAAAGCATCAAAGTAAGATATAACGATTAACCAAACTGTGAAGAAAAAATAATGAAAATATACAAAGTATCAATATAACAATAACGAACGAAAAAGACTGGGAAGCTAAGAGTTAACAAACACGGAGAACACCTACCTGGTAAGGACACAGCCGCGATGATTGGTGCACAGACACGGAGCTCAGAACGAGGCGTGGAGTCTCCTGAGTTGGACCGCATACCCCTCCCTGTACGTACCTGTGAAATGAAGTGCTGACGGCGATGATGGAAGTTGCCAATAGGATAAGTAATGTTACGTAACAGATAGGAGGAGGAGTCTTTAGATATAAAAGAAGGCGCAAATTTCAATATGAGTATGGCCGCCATCAGAGCCACACGCACCAGATGGATTGACAAGTCTGCTCGTACAAGTCCCTGAAGAATTCTAAATGGAGAAAACGCGTAGGACGGGAGCGCACCATGTGAAAACTGACCAGGACTACTAAACATGAGCACCTTGATTTGGAAAGCTAAGTGCAAAATGTGCAATAAATGAAATGTGGAGCATGTGCAATACCTGAATTTGTGCAATAGAGGAAGTGCAATATATGTTTAAAGTGCAATAATATAAGTGCAAAAAACCAAAGTGCAATATTAATTTATGGTTTATCTATATGGAATACAAATGAATTGAAATATAGAATGGATTTCATATGCTGAGTGGACTATGAGAAATGCAAACATTAACATTGTTTGATTTACACATGTATAAAGTCAGCAGCAATATATACCAGGCACATCACTATTGCACATAATATGCGGGACTATATGCAATATTTAAGTCTGGACATACAAGCACATTTGTGACCAGAAATAGTAGCACATTTTCATGCCCGATGGTGACAATTACAAATATATGGACATCAGTATCCTCTTTGAGGAAACACTTGGACAACTAAAACGCACATTTGCACATCCATTTATGGTCAAAAAACGCACATAAAAGGAGACAAGAGATATATGGTGCACAATAAGAGCCTATACTATGAACTCTGGCGGTTTTTCTTCACAAATATTTAATATTGCGCAGTTTTTAAAGTAATAAAATAAAAGTTGAGTTTTAAAAGGTTTCCTTGTGTTCTAACCTGTAGACATCCAAATCCCAAACAAATTGCTCCAATGACACTCCAAGTAATTAAAGCAAAAGATAGTGTTTATTGACCCCTGGTCAGCAGTGGATGCGACGTTTCAGCGGCATCTCGCCACCTTTCTCAAGCTTGAGAAAGGCGGCGAGATGCTGCTGAAACGTCGCATCCACTGCTGACCATGGGTCAATAAACACTATCTTTTGCTTTAATTACTTGGAGTGCCATTGGAGCAATTTGTTTGGGATTTAGATAAATAGATAGATATGAGATAGATAGATAAATAGGCCAGAACATACTGGGGGACATGTATCATTATTTGTCTATTGTAGACACAGTTCTACCCCTTTACACAGCAAAAAAAACACCAGAAAAATTGTCACAGCTTTTTCCTGTGTTTTGTCAGTTTTTCTTGCGTTTTTTACTTGTGTTTTTGCTGGTGTGTGGAAACAAAAAAATTTACAAAACTTTTTGTTGTTGTTTTTTTTTCTTCAAAATTTTTTTATACGTGAATGCGGAGGGTTATGTCAGATTTGGTGGATTGAGACGATGAACAGTGTTTTTTTTTTTAAATGTCAATAAAAGGGTTAACGATGGCTGTGGGGGAGTGTTTTTTTTTTAAATAAAATTTTTTTTTAATGTGTTGTGTTTTTTATAATTGAATTTTCAGGCTTAGTAGTGGAAGCCGTCTTGTAGACAGAATCCATTACTAAGCCGGGACTTAGCATTAGCCTCCAAAACAGCTAGCGCTAACCTCCAATTATTACCCCGGCATCCACCACCACAGGTGCCGGGAAGAGCCGGCACCAACAGGCCTGGAGCATCAAAATGGAGCTCCTTGGCCTAGGTGGTAACAGGCTGGCCTTATTTAGGCTGGTGTGGGCCAGTAACAATGGTACTCGCCCACTCTGGTAACATCAGACTGTTGCTGCTTGGCTGGTATCTGGCTGATGCTGAAAAAATTAGGGAACCACACATTTTTTTATTTATTTATAAAAAAAAACGCATAGGGTTCCCTTTATGTTTAGTATCAGCCAGATACCAACCAAGCAGCAACAGCCTGACGTTACCAGGGTGGGCAAGGACCATTGTTACTGGCCCTCCCCAGCCTAAATAACGCCAGCCTGTTACGGCCTAGACCGAGGAGCGCCATTGTTGACGCTCCGGACCTGTTGGTACCGGCTCTTAGCGCTAGCTTCCACTACTAAGCCTGAAAATTCAATTATAAAAAACACAACATATTAATTTAAAAAAATCACTCACCCACAGCCCTCGTTAACCATTTTATTGAAATAAAAAAAAACACTGTTCATCGTCGCAGTTCACCGAATCTGACGTAGTCCCCCGCCTGAAATGAGAAGAAAAGAAAAACAAGAAATATTGGTTAGTACATTTTTTGCGATCTCCCCTGGGAAGAGCGCACATAATGCAGCGTGTTCCTAAACAGGGAGCCTCCAGTTTTTTTCTAAACTACAACTCCCATTATGGGTGGCAGTAGTTAAGCAACAGCTGGAGTCTCCCTGTTTGGGAACACACTGCTCTGTTCCCATTATGCAAAACGCATAATGTGAACAGAGATCTGTCCCTCTGCCCTTGGACTACTACTCCTATCATGGGACAGAGTCTGTCCCATGATGGGATTAGTTGTAGTACTGCACTTGCACATCCCCCGGCTGCGTGACTTTTAGGACAACTACTCCCATCATGGACAGACTCTGTCCATGATGGGAGTTGTAGTCCAGGGGCTGAGGTGCAGATCGCACTGGGTCATTCTGCAGAGACCCGCTGAGATCCGCATTTAAGTTAACAAGCCGGGCGGTACATGCCTCTACACTGCGCTGCCCATGGCTTCTATATACACTGACATAATTCATAATCCCCGCCGGGAGAGGGGAGCTCTGATTGGTCAATAGGTATTCTCCAATCAGAGCTCCCATGTTCCGGCAGCGGGGATTATGAATTATGTCAGTGTATATAGATGCATGTACCGCCCGGCTTGTTAACTTAAATGCGGATCGCAGCAGATCATTCTCTGGAGATCCACTGCGATTCGCATTTATTAGCTATACAAAGCGGCGGTACATGCATCTAGATTGCGGCTTCTATATACACTGTCATAATTCATAATCGCCGCCGGAACACGGGAGCTCTGATTGGAGAACAGCTATTGACCAATCAGGGCTCCTCTCTCCCGGTGTCGGGGATTCTGAATTATGTCAGTTTATATAGAAGCCGCGGGCAGCGCGATGTAGACGCATGTACCGCCCGGCTTCCTAACTTAAATGCGGATTGCAGCGGGTCTCTGCAGAATGACCCGGTGCGATCTGCACCTCAGCCCCTGGACTACAACTCCCACCATGGACAGAGTCCAAGTGCAAGTGCCATCCCTCAGCAGTGCTGCGGTACTACAACTACTCCCATCATGGGACAGACTCATGATAGGAGTAGTAGTCCAAGGGCAGAGGGGCAGATCGCAGCAGATCATTCTCCAGAGACCAGCTGCGATTCGAATTTATTAACTATACAAGCCAGCGGTACATGCGGCTACACTGCACTGCCCGCCAGCTCCTATATACAGTTCTCATAATTCATAATCGCCGCCGGGAGAGGGGAGCTTTGATTGGTGGATAGCTATTGACCAATCAGAGCTCTGTATCCATGCGGCGGGGATTATGTATTCTGACAGTGTATACAGGAGCCATGGGCAGCGCAGTGGAGCCGCATGTGCCGCCGGCTTTTTAAGTTAATAAATGCGGTTCGCAGCTGGTCTCTGCAGAATTACCCAATGCGATCTGCACCTCAGCCCCTGGACTACAACTCCCATCATGGGCAGAATCTGTCCATAACGGGAGTTGTAGTCTTATAAACTCCCGCAGCCGGGTGATCACAAGTGTCCATAATCATTACATTGTTTTTAAAAGGTACATGCAAAGATTTTAAGTATAACAGAGAGAATCTGACTAGACGCAGAAGCAGAGTAATCTCCGCAATCTGCTCTGAAAATTTTGAGGTGTAAAGGAAAAGTACGCAGTTAATAAATCCGTGCCTACTATAGATCTCACTCCAAGGTACCCCAAATCGCAACATCAGGAAGAAATGCACGCAATCAGAATGTACGCAAAAAAAATATGCAAAAAACAGCTTGCGCCAGATTTTGCACAAGAATTTACACACAAAAACTGTGTCAATTCTTTGATACATGTCCCCCACTGATACCAAACTAATGCACGGACCTGGCATACAGGTGTACGATCCTAGGCTGAATATACATAAACAGGAGAATACAGCAGCACACTGCTAGCACAAAGATACAGATAAAACATGAAATGCTAAATTGCTACAATGCAAAAAAAAAATTTGAGGTTCTTCACTCCCAATTTGGCGGCCAAATAGTTTGGACCATTCCACCGCGATAAGGGGACCACATTGAAACGGACTCTACACTGTGAATCTGCCTCTGTACAATCAGTTACATGGCTTGTAAAGTCTGGAACATCCAGCACCTTATAAGATGGGTGGGGTGCAAGAACCAACATGGAGGTAGCCACCCCCCCCCCCACCCCCATATGTATAACACAAAAAAGGATAAGTTGGCCAGCACATACTGATAACAAACTAATGCATGGACCTGGTATACATGTAGCAATATAGCATTTCATGTTTTATCTGTATCTTTGTGCTAGCAGTGTTCTCCTGTTTATAGGTAGATAAATAGAGATATATATGAGATAGATAGATAGATAGATATGAGATAGATAGATAGATAGATATGAGATAGATAGATATGAGATAGATAGATAGATAGATAGATAGTAGTAGTAGAAAAAGAACAGCACAACCAATGGAAGGAAAAATATCGTAGGGAGGTGCACGCAGCTCCTGGATCCTTGGTTAGGGGATCATCTTTCAAACAGAAAAAAAAGTCCAAAAAAGTCTCAAGCATGCTTGAGAAAGGTCAGGTTGAGCTGACTGAAACGTCGCTGTTGTATTGACACCTTTTATGGAATAAAACACACATTTTTTTTCATGAATTTTGGTGCTGTGGACGAGACTTTTTTTTCTGTTAGATAGATAGATATGAGATAGATAGATAAATAGATAGATATGAGATAGATAGATAAATAGATAGATATGAGATAGATAGATAAATAGTTAGATATGAGATAGATAGATAGATAAATAGATAGATATGAGATAGATAGATAGATAGATAGATAGATATGAGATAGATAGATATGAGATAGATAGATAGATAGATATGAGATAGATAGATATGAGATAGATAGATGGATAGATATGCGATAGATAGATAATTAAATATCCAATGTTAAGAAACAGCACTACCAGTGGCTGAGTGAGTCAGCTGAAACGTTGCTTTATTTGGATGGAATAAAGCTACTCTTTTTTTCACCATAACCTTATTTTGAGTGCTGCAAATATTTTCTTTTTGAAGATAATTAAATAGATATGAGATAGGTAAATAGATATGAGATAGGTAGATAGATATGAGATAGATAGATATGAGATAGATAGATATGAGATAGATATATAGATAGACAGATATGAGATAGATAGATATGAGATAGATAGATATGAGATAGATAGATATGAGATAAATAGATAGATAAATATTGGATAGATAGATAAATATGAAATAGATAGATAAGAGATAGATGATAGATCAGTGTTTCTCCAGCATGGTGCCTCCAGCTGTTGCAAAACTACAACAGCAGCCCACACAGCCAAAGGCATGCTGGTAGTGGTAGTTTTGCAACATCTGTGGGCACCCTGCTGGAGAAACACTTTAATTGGCCACCAACCTCTAACACCCCACCACCACCCCACCCCAGAAAGTTACTTACCCAGATGGGAGGCACCAGCGATGGGCAGGGGAAGTCTTTAGTTTCCCAGCTGGGCTGTTGGGTGTCAGGTTATGTACTGGAGCAGGAAATAAAGCAAAAGCCTGCTCCACTAGGGCTGCACGGCAGGGGAGCATGAGGGGCCTGAACGTCCGTGCACATTTCCCGGCATGGCCGCGGCCCCTGAGCAGTATTTAAAGGGCCCGCAATGTTAAAAAATAAAAATGATGCTGGCAGTAGCGGGCCCCTTCTCAGGCTTGGTCAGTGCCTGAGTGCCTGACCGCCCCCGGGAGCATGAACTGGTCTGCTAATTCTTTACTGAGGCTGCTGCAGTGGGGGGCCGGACCTCCCTGGCCCCTTACTGGAGTACTGGCTGTACCCCCCCCCCACCCCCCCTGACGGCGGCCCTGGAGGCTACTAGCAACGTGAACACAACATTTATTAGATGGACGTCCAATGGAAATAAAGACAAGTACAACCATGTAGGGGGTAAAAGAAAGAGTTTATTTATAGGGATGGGGGGGACAGTGATGAACAAATTTGCTTTAGACTAATATATATGTGTATGTGTAAGTCTGTGGTCTGTTGTACTGAACCGTGTTGATCCAGAGGAAGGCGAAAACCCCCTGTGAGGAATGAGCCAATTGTCCTTATTACCAGGGGGGAAAATTCCTTCCCGACCCCAAATATGGCGGTCAGAATAAATCCCAGGATCAAAGGCCGATACCTAATCTATGTGTGTGGTAGGGGTGTAGGTTAGTTTTAAATTATTTTTTATTATAATTGTGTACTAGTCTAAAGTATATGTTTAGGGCAAATATATATATTTTTAATATATATCTTTTGTTTGTAAAAGGGAATTTTTATGTTATTAAAATATATAAATATATATATATAAATATATATACACACACATACACTAAATATTATACCTATTTACGGTTATGTTGATCCAGGAGAAGGCGAAAACCCCCTGTAAGGAATGAGCCAATTGTCCTTATTTTCAGGGGGGAAAATTCCTTCCCGACCCCAAATATGGCGGTCAGAATAAATCCCTGGATCAAAGGCTGGTACCAAACCTGAGTGATAGGTAGGGGGGTAAATTCATTTAAATTATTATTTTATTTAATTATTCATGTGTGCTAGTCTAATGTTTATGGTTGGGACAAATACAATTTTAAGATAATATTAAAAAATATATATTTATATATATATATATATATTATTGTTTTATTATTATTATTTTTTATTATTACGTTTTTTAGAATTTGTTGTGTTACTAATAGGGTAATTCATGATATTAATTTGCTAAACCTATTTACGACTATGTTGATCCAGGGGAAGGCGAAAACCCCCTGTAAGGAATGAGCCAATTGTCCTCAAATCAGGGGAAAAAATTCCTTCCCGACCCCAAATATGGCGGTCAGAATAAATCCCTGGATCGAGCCGATATATGTCCCCTATCTGTGGTATGTGTCTATGTGTGTGCACTTATCCCTATTGTGTAGTGTGTGTGGTGTGTGTGTGGGTTGTGGTGAGTGTGGTACTTACCCAGCCTGGGCTTGGGTGAGTTCAGGGATAATAGACATCACTCAGCATCCCAGGACCACAACATGCGAATATTGTTCCTGAACTCACCAGATGGAATCTAAGCACAGGCCGCTCCTGGGGCATAGAGGATCTTCGGGCTGCAGTGATGTTGAATGCCAGCCCTGGGTTGAAGGATGCCAAGTCTATGTTGAGGCGGGAGATGATGTTCTAGGGCAGCCAAGGTAACAGCAGCAGAGACATGAGGCATGGGGTCAAGAGACCGGAGGTTCTGGGCAGTTGCCGCCGGGTCCTCAGAGTCCAGATCTTCTCATCCACCTATGGAGAAGTGAAGAACATGTGAGGAGGATCTTACCGCACAACAATTTAACTCCACCGGGGTTAACAAAACCTCTTTTAATCCATGTGTTCATTATAAAACATAACTTTTATTAAATTTAACTAATATTATGAACCGGTGAAAAAACACGCACTTAAAAACACAACCCTATTTGCGACTGTAACTGTATAGTCCAAATGTGTTGCACTGGGAACCACAGTTAGGAACCTGAGGAATGGGTAACAGGTAAGTATTTCGGCCGCTAAATTTGTGGTAACCAGTGGAGAGAGAAATATACCACTACTTTTGTGCCACTCTCAAAAGTAGGATGTATATCCAGGGTTGCTAACCCCAAATATACATCCTCCTTTTGAGAGTGGCACAATAGTAGTGGTATATTTCTTTCTCCACTGTTTACTACAAATTTAGGGTGAAATACTTACCTATTACCTATTCCTCAGGTTCCTAACTGTGGTTCCCTGTGCAACACGTGTGTACTATGCAGTTACAGACGCAAATAGGGTTGTGTTTTTAAGTGTGTGTGTTTTCTCACCGGTTCATAATATTGGTTAAATTTAATAAAAGTTATGTTTTATAGTGAACACATGGATTAAAATAGGTTTTGTTAACCCGGTGGGGTTAAATTGTTGTGTGGTTTTGGCACCTCTACATGTGTCCTTAAAGGGGTATTCTGGGCAAAAACATCTTATCCCCTATCCAAAGGATAGGGGATAAGATGTCTGATTGCGGGGGGGCCCGCCGCTGGGACCCCCCGCGATCTCCCTGCAGCAGCCCGCATTCTATGCGTAGCTGCGTCTGCAGTTTTGGAAACCGCTTCCAAGACGGGGATGTGACGTCACGCCACGCCCCCTCCATTCATGTCTATGGGAGGGGGCGTTGTGGTCCTTACGTCCCCTCCCATAGAAATGAATGGAGGGGGTGTGGTGTCACGTCCCAATCTCGGAAGCTACGTATAGAATGCGGGCGCAGCTACGTATAGAATGCAGGCTGCTGCAGGGAGATCGTGGGGGGTCCCAGCGGCAAGCCCCCCCACGATCAGACATCTTATCCCATATCATTTCGATAGGGGATAAGATGTTTTTGCCTGGATTACCCCCTTTAAGGCCTGTTTATAGTAGGAGGATCTTACCGGGCCCAGCTTGGTGACGTATAATTGAATCCGGTCACATGATGGGGAGTCTCTGTGTCCTCTGGCCACTGCAGATGGTGATTTTGCAGAACTGTCTTATACGGCTTCCATGGTGGCTCTGCTCTCTTCTCCTCCAGCTCCTTCCAGCCAATGGTGGAAAAGAATGGATGCGTCCGGATGTTTCTTCGCACCCCCAGGCGCTTGTCCGGATTCTTGCGTAGCAGTTGAGTGATGAGATGTTCAATAGCAGCATCCATCCCGGGTGGAAATTTCGGCTCCTTTCTGGTGATGGCTCTGAAAACCTTCTGCTTGCTGTGGCCGATGTAAAATGGGAAGCGTCCTGTTGCCATCCTGCACAACACAATCCCGAGGCTCCACCAGTCAACTGCTGTACAATACTCCTTCCCGAGAAGCACCTCCGGGGCCATGTAGTAGAATGTTCCTGTCACTCCATCGATCCTACTGGAGGCGGTGACTCCATCTTGTGCCAGGCCCAGGTCAATGATGCGGATGTGGCCTTCTGCATCCAACATGATGTTCTCCGGCTTGAGGTCTCTGTGGACGATGTTCTGTCCATGGAGGAACTGGAGCCCACATACCGTCTCTGCTGCATAGAACCTTATGTTGTCGATGTCCAGATAGCCGCACACCCTGATCAAATCCTCCAGACTGCCGCCAGACAGATATTCTGTGATGAAGTAGGCACGCTCCAAAGACTGATGTGCGGCATAGAGGTGGCATAGAAACGGACAGTCTCGGGCCGCCAGGAGTATCCGCAGCTCTCTCTTGATGGTATCCTCGTTGTCCTCTTTTTTGTTAATGATTTTTATGGCCATGTAGGTGTCTTGACCAGGGACTGATGCCAGGACCACCTAAAGGAAAACAAACAGAGGAGGCTCATTAGAAGACATCAAAAAGTTGATATTGATCAGTGTCTCTCAAGCGCGGTCCTCAAGACCCCCCAACAGGTCAAGTTTTCAGAATTGCCTTAGTCTTTCACAGGTGATATAATTATGGTCAGTGAATCAGACATCACCACAGTCATATCACCTGTGAAAGACTAAAGAAATCATGAATACATGACCTGTTGGGGGGGTCTTGAGGACCGTGCTTGAGAAAAACTGATATAGATGGAGGGGGGGGGACTAAGTGTTGGGTCTGCTGTATAGCACCCAGAGACCATCGGCTTAGGACAACTAAGCTACCGTCTTTATATGTCTGCTATTGGATGCTCTATGGAGATTAAATAAAGTGATATTCCGCATATTGCTCGCCAATAAGATACCTGGCAGGTTTGGTGGCGGAATCCTGGCGGAATCCACTTCGCAAGATGGCGCCGGTCAGTGTGATGATATCAAGGGGCATTCAGTGCGTAATGGTGATGCCGATGTGATGAAATCAAAAGCAATTCAGCTAATAGTGGAGATGTGGTATCAAACCTGCCATTCAGGCGTACAGAAGCAGTAGATACGAAAGTTACAAAGATATTACACGCACATTCAAACAGCACTTGGAATCATTTATGCGTTTGCGCAATAATTGGCTGGGGCACAATAAGTACAAAAGTGGTATGTATTGGAGCACATGTTCAGGCTTCCTTACATAGGCAAAATAAATAAAAATAAGGATATGTAATATATAAAGGCAATAGGTTGGCGTTTGCCAACTACACGTACATCCCTATTGATATGAACATTTACCAATTTAATTGGCAGAAAAAGACCCGTGCACATGCGTAAAGGGGGAAGCGACCAAATGAATATCAGGTATATTGCCTCTGCACCTGTCTATAATGCAGATATATAACAGTAGATTTTATATTTATTACATAAGATAAACAATCTATGAATTGAGGCTTGGAAAATGGAACAGAGGCGACAGCCAACCTTCTCGGGAGGTAGTGGAACAGGGGTTCCTGGAGTCGGCGGCAGTACCAGTCAATCAGTGGGGACTGTTGGTGGGAAAATCAGCTACTCGGCGATGTGGCAGTTTTTCATCAAGCATCCGGAGGAGGTTAACATGGCCATATGCAAGATGTGTCGGCAGAAGGTGAAGCGTGGCCAGGGTCCCAATGTTGGCACCACGGCCCTGCGTACACATATGCTGTGTCACCATAAAGCGGCCATGGAGAACGGTGGCTCCGATGTGGTGGTCCAGCCTGCTGCATCATCCAGTGGCACGCCACTCCTTGTTTCAGCCAGCCAAGGCTCCACCACCTCAGCCAAAGGGAGCTGTGTGTCATACCTATCTTATGTCGCTCCAGATGCTCCTGCTCTTCCTACTTCGAGTCAGTCATTCCGCCAGCAATCCATTGGCGAAGCCATGTCCAAGAGACAACATTATGCTCCCACTTCAATCCAATGGCGCAGAAGCTGAATGTGCTCCTGTTCAAGTTGCTGGTGCTCCCGTCCCTCCCTTTTCAAGTGGTGGACTCTGCACCTTTCAGAGAACTGATGGCTTGTGCTGAGCCGAGAAGAAGAGTCCCAAGCAGTCATTTCTTTGCGAAGAAGGCAGTACCAGCCCTGCTCAATTTTGTGGAAGAGAAGGTGGGCCACAACAGCAACTTGGACAGGTCACACCACTTCCATCTCCACGCTCTCAGGCTATTGATATGACAGTGATTCTAATTGTGACGCCTCTAATCTGCATGTCATACTGAATAACAGTATTATTTCACTAACCCAGCACACACCCTATGCGTGTTACAGTAAGGCAAAGTGTTCTACACCCCTATTGAGGCACTCTGTAGACCAGAAATAGCCATTTTTTATACAGATTTACTGCAAATAAATTTGGCAAATCAACCGATTCAAATTTTTTTAAAATTCGCTCAATATATAAATATTCCTGTGCAGAATAGTCCACTTTGTGGTATTGCAGTTTTCTTCAAGGGACAAAGATTACAAGATTAGTGTTACAGTCCCTGTGAAATAGGGAAAGTAGAAAAGGCAAAAGAAGGGGATCCCATCAATATAAACAATGGTCCAAAAAATTTATGGAATTAGTTACCACGGAATTCTTGGGTCCAACATGATAAATAGTCTCAAAAATGGGCAGAAATCCCTACAGAAATGATGGATCCAGAAAGAAAAATAGTATCCTCATTGAGAAAGAGCATGAGAATGGGTCATCCAGAGGCACCAATGGGGGATGTATCCCTACGAATACAGCGGGTCAAGTTCTTCAAGTAAAGATACTTGTGTCAGGATCAGGACATATGGATCCATATGAACACAGAATTCCAACATCTGTTCACACATGGTCCAAAAGGAGGAGAGCCGGACATGGTCAGTCACAGGACAACATCCCGGATGTATAACAAGTAATTTGTTCTGAATCAGAAGAATTCACTTACATTTTTGAGGAACAAATTTTATCAGTAGTTAAAGGGACATTTTGTTCAGAACGCTCAGAGCCGGAGCCCGTGATCATGACGTCACTGCCATGTCCCATTGTGATGCCACGTTATGCCCCCTCAATTCATGTCTATGGGAGGGGGCGTGTCAGTCGAAACCCCCCCCCCCATAGACATGAATGGAGGGGGCATGGCGTGACGTCAAGACCACTGCTTCATGAAGATTGCAGGGGGCCTCAGCAGCGGGACTCCGCGATCAGACATCTTATCCCCTATCCTTTGGATAGGGGATAAGACGTCTAATAGTGGAGTATCCCTTTAATGCACAAATAGAGGGAATTCCAGGGGGTTCACTTACTTTATCTCCCAACTCTATTAATAATTTGGAAAATGAATAGACATGTCTTTGAGTTGGTTGGGATCAGTGTGGTTCTCATCTCCTGATCCAAGTAGGTTTCTGTAAGATTGTAATGAAGCTATAGAGGTCCATGTATGGATACCTAAAAGAGTAAAAGAGAAGCATTGAAGGGAACAAAATTCAAGGACTTTATTTTACAGAGGACTGGGTGCTTTTCTCCGTCTGGTCCTGGTCCAGTCACTCACCTAAAAAGTCAGGAAGATACTTCATCTGGATGCACCTTGGATGATGTGTCACATGTGGGCCATGTAAGTAAGTGGTGTGGGCATCGGTCATATAAAGTAAGTGGTGTGGGGATGGGCCATATAAATTAAGTGGTGTGGGGGTCGGTCATATAAAGTAAGTGGTGTGGGGCAGGGCCGGATTAACATAGGGGCTGATGGAGCTGCATCTCCAGGCCCCTACAGTAAAATAGGCCCAGCTGGCTGCCAAAAAGGCCACCGAGGAGAGCCCCCCCTGCCACTACACTATGCTACATGCTGCAGCATCAGGTCGGGACCTCGGGCGCGGCCTGGGCCCACCGCTGCCAGCACTATCCCCTGCAAAGGCGCGGGTTCTTTAAAAATAATTTCCGGGTTGCATGGACAGGCCAGGGGCTTATGGGAGTAGACGTGCACTGCATAGGCACGCACGTCTGCGCCAAGCCTCTGACGCGGCCTCTGACCCCTGGAAGGTAAAGAGATCAAGGTTCGGATGCTGGGGTTGGTGTAATATTAATGAGCAGGAGAATGAGGACCGGGACCCAGGGGGAGGGGGGTTTGCAATGATGATGACGTGGAGGGGTGTGCTGGGGGGGGGGCGGTTGCAATGATGAGGAGACTGAGGATGGGGTGTTGGGGGGGATGCAATGATAATGAGGAGGAGGAGGGGAAGCTGGGGGGCGTGCAATGATGAGAAGACTGAGGATGGGGTGGGGGGGAATGCGATGATGAAGAGGAGGAGATGCTGGGGGGGGTGCAATGATGATGAGGAGAGTGGAATGATGAGGAAACTGAGTATGGGGTGTTGGGGGGTTGCAATGATGAGGAGACTGAGGATGGGGTGTTGGGGGGGGTCGCAATGATGAGGAGGAGACTGAGGATGGGGTGATTGAGGGGATGCAATGATAATGAGGAGGAGGAGGGGAAGCTGGGGGGAGTGCAATGATGAGGAGACTGAGGATGGGGTGGGGGGGAATGCGATGATGAGGAGGAGGGGATGCTGGGGGGGGTGCAATGATGAGGAGGAGGGTGGAATGATGAGGAGACTGAGGATGGGGTGTGGGGGGTGCAATGAGGAGGAGGAGGAGGGTGGAATGATGAGGAGACTGAGGATTAGGTGTGGGGGGTGCAATGATGAGAAAGAGGAGGAGGGTGGAATGATGAGGAGACTGAGGATTAGGTGTGGGGGGTGCAATGATGATGATGAGGAGGAGGAGGGTGGAATGATGAGGAGACTGAGGATGGGGTGTGGGGGGTGTGCAATGATGATGATGAGGAGTCTGAGGATGAGGTGCGGGGGGGGGTTGCAATGATGAGACTGAGGATGGGGGGGAATAATATGGAGTGCAGGGGTGAAGAGCAAAGGATGGGTGGGGTGTATGGGGTGATGAGAATAGCGAGGATGTGGCAGAGGGGGAATTGGAGTGATTAGCTAACCAAGCATGGGGTGGGGGGGTTGATGAAGGGTATGCGGTGTATGGCAGTATTATATTCGGGGGGTAAATTGTGGGGCAGTATTATTTTCAGAGGGTACAGTGTGTTGCAGTATTATATTCAGAGGGTACAGTGTGCGGCAGTATTATATTCAGGAGGTACAGTGTGTGTCAGTATTATATTCAGAGGGCACAGTGTGTGACAGTATTATATTCAGAGGGTACAGTGTGCGGCAGTATTATATTCAGAGGGTACAGTGTGTGGCAGTATTATATGCAGGGGGTACAGTGTGTGACAGCATTATTTTCAGAGGGTACAATGTGTGGCAATATTATGTTCATACGTACAGTGTGTGGCAGTATTAAATTCAGGGGGTACAGTATGTGGCAGTATTATATTCAGGGGTACAGTGTGTGGCAGCATTATATTCATGGGTACAGTGTGTGGCAGTATTATATTCAGGGGTACAGTGTGTGGCATTAATATATTTAGAGGGTACAGTGTGTGGCAGTATTCTATTCAGGAGGTACAGTGTATGGTGGTATTATATTAAGGAGGTACAGTATGTGGCAATAATATATTTAGAGGGTACAGTGCATGGCAGTATTATATTCAGGGGGTACAGTGTATGGCAGTATTATATTCAGGGGTAGAGTGTGTGGCATTAATATATTTAGAGGGTACAGTGTATGGCAGTATTCTATTCAAGAGGTACAGCGTATGGCAGTATTAAATTAAGGGGGGTACAGTATGTGGCAATAATATATTTCGAGGGTACAGTGCATGGCAGTAATATATTCAGGGGGTACAGTGTATGGCAGTATTATATTCGGGGGTACAATGTGTGGCAATAATATATTTGGAGGGTACAGTGTGTGGAAATAATATATTTAGAGGGTACAGTTTGTGGCAGTATTATATTCAGGGATACAGGTTGTAACAGTATTATATTCAGGGGCCATTGATGTCCGGGCATCAGACTATAAAGAGAAGATGGAGCTGGAGGAATTCCTGGCGTCTGGACCAGATAAAGAAGGAAAGGAAAGACAACAGAGAAGACATCACTCAGGTCACTGATATCATTATGTATTCTCCTGACTGTTCCATCAGCTGAAGTCACTTGTAAGTTCCGCAGTGATGATGAGTGACACTGTGCCCCATTCTGTGGCTCTCCAGCTGTTTCAAAACGGCAACTTCCTTAATTCCTGAGTCTCTTCTGACATGATGGGAGTTACAGCTTAGCAACAGCTGGAGAGCCACTTGAACCGAGGGGATTGGTTTGGGTCTCAACAGTCTGACGCCCACCATAAAAATGGGCTGCTTATTTTAAAATGCCCGGGCCTATTTTTGGTCCCAGTCCAGCCCTGCCTTTAAGTCACTTAAATCATTGTGTATTTTTCTGACTGTGTCCCATCAGTGCTGTAGTCACTAATCTCTTTGTGCGGCCGAGTAATAAAATTGCTTTGCGCTTTCATTTTATATATTATGTAAATATTTTCATAAAAAGGCCCAGAAAAATTCTCAGCACCAGGCCCATGATGCTCTTAATCCGGCCCTGGTGTGGGGATGGGCCATATAAAGTAAATGGTGTGGGGATGGGCCATATAAAGTAAGTGGTGTGGGGATGGGCCATATAAAGTAAGTGGTGTAGGGATGGGACATATAAAGTAAGGGGTGTGCGGATGGGCCATATAAAGTAAGTGGTGTGGGGAGGGGCCATATAAAGTAAATGGTGTGGGGTGGGCCATATAAAGTAAGTGGTGTGGGGAGGGGTCATATAAAATAAGTGGTGTGGGGATAGGTCATATAAAGTAAGGGGTGTGGGGAGGGGCCATATAAAGTAAGTGGTGTGGGGAGGGGCCATATAAAGTAAGTGGTGTTGGGAGGGGCCATATAAAGTAAATGGTGTTTGGATCCTACAGGTTTTCCTCAGTCCACCCCCAGGAATATCCAGGCCAATAAGCTCAATTTCATTGGACTACAAAAGGGTTCAACCAGGGGCAGGGAAAACAAAGGCAAAATATATGTAATAAGTACCATCTGACCTCCAAGTAATGCAGAAAAGAAAGAAAATGTGCAAAAAAAAAAGCAAATACAACAGTGATATATGGCAAAAATAGACAATAATGAATAGAGAACCGTAATCCCATAGGGGAACTCTTTTGTTGCACTTGCCCTTTATTATTGGGTTTATATGAGTCCTATAGACATTACATGTGAAGAGATTTTATTATTCATTACAAGCGATATAATATTAGCACATATGCACTTTTATAAATCAACTTTATATTATTGCGTATTCCCGTGCCCATTATAAAGACCTGTGTAGAGGAAGAGCAGTGCAGTTCCCATAGCAACCAGATGGCTTCTTTCATTTTTCAGAGGCCTTTGAAAGTGGTTGCTATGGGCAACTACACTGCTCTTCCTCTGCACAGGTCTCAATAAATCTCCCCATGTATGTACCATTTACACCCTGCTCCAGAAGTAAAGACCCCATTGTATCTTCTCCTCTTCTCCCTGCGTCTGGTTTTCTACCATCTTGGGCACCCCGACTTCCATCTACCATCTACCAGGACACAGTACATGGACGCGCCCCAAGGGATCTGTTCACACCTAATACCAAGTGTAGGCCCTTCAGGGAGTCTTATATGGGTCTGCATAAAAACTCAAGATATCAGGAACATATACATTGTGGGACTACAAGTACCAGCAAAACCCCCTAACCACAACACTGCACAACCCCCCTCCCCCAATCTCCCCCTACAACACATATCCAGCGTGAAATGGATAATAACAGAAAACAAGATAGAGCTAGAACTTACTTTGCCAAAGTTGCCCCTACCCAGGAGCTGGTGGAGATGGTAGCTGCTGACCGTTAGTCTGGGGTAGGTGCCCAATGTTCCTTGGCTGCTCCCAGGTGTTGGCTCCTCATCCTCCGATCCTCCATCGCCGTCTCCTCTCCTCCTCTTGACTCCATCCTCGCCTTCCTCTTCCCTCTTCCTCTTGCCTCCGCTCTTCCTTTTCTCCTCCTCGCCATCTTCTCCATGTCCAGTGGACGCCATCCCAGGTGTTGGCTCCTCATCCTCTGATCCTCCATCGCCGTCTCCTCTCCTCCTCTTGACTCCATCCTCGCCTTCCTCTTCCCTCTTCCTCTTGCCTCCGCTCTTCCTTTTCTCCTCCTCGCCATCTTCTCCATGTCCAGTGGACGCCATCCCAGGTGTTGGCTCCTCATCCTCTGATCCTCCATCGCCGTCTCCTCTCCTCCTCTTGACTAAATCCTCGCCTTCCTCTTCCCTCTTCCTCTTGCCTCCGCTCTTCCTTTTCTCCTCCTCGCCATCTTCTCCATGTCCAGTGGACGCCATCCCAGGTGTTGGCTCCTCATCCTCTGATCCTCCATTGTCGTCTCCTCTCCTTCTCTTGACTCCATCCTTGCCTTCCTCTTCCCTCTTCCTCTTCTCCTCCTCGCCATCTTCTCCATGTCCAGTGGACACCATCCCAGGTGTTGGCTCCTCATCCTCTGATCCTCCATCGTCATCTCCTCTCCTCCTCTTGACTCCATCTTCACCTTCCTCTTCCCCCTTCCTCTTGTCTTCACTCTTCCTCTTCACCTCCTCGCCATCTTCTCCATGTCCAGTAGACACCATTTCCGCAGTTCTCCTTCAGCCTGTAGACCTCGGTCCAGTCACGTCGGTCGCCAGCAGAAAGTAAACAGCAGTTGGCCGTGTGCAGGTGATGTCATCGGCCATGGACCTCAGGTTGCACATGCCAGGCAGTGGCCCTATAAACTTGCTCTGCCTTATACAATGTGATGTGAGCATCATGAAAGACATCTAGAGTTGGCCTTAGGTTGGTTGGTACCCTGTGCAGTTTAAGGGACCTTATGATGGATCACAGTGGTCTCCAAACTATGGACCTCTAGATGTTGGAAAATTACAACTCCCAGCAAGGCTTGTTGGGAGTTGTAGTTTTGCAATAACTGGAGGTCCACAGTTAGGAGACAAATGGTGAACTATATGGGTTCAGGCACCTATTATGTTCCTTGGGATACAAGCTCCAGGTGTCAAGGACATTGGGCACCTCCATCAGTAAAGGCAGGAGATGCCCCTAGTTCCCTGGTATAGGTCACATACCCCTGGTCATGGTCTAAAGTGAACAAAGACAATAATAATTTATGGGGGGGGGGGGTTCTTCAGTATCTGATGGTAGGTGGTGGAACTAGAAGTGGTATATATTGGCACAGTGGTCGTATAGTCGGTATACTGTATATAAATCTCTGTGTAGTAATACTAAATACAGTAGATAAAACACTCACACTTTTCTATGTAAGATTAATTAGCAATGTGTTCCTATTACAACTATTCCTGTAAATCTGCTGCACATTCAGCACCAGATATAACGTATAGCAGTGGTACCCAACTGGCGGATCGTGGTCCAGATCCAGACTGCGACTGCCAGACATCAAGACCGCTAGCCAGCTCTCCCCTCATTCATTTGTATCGCCCAGCGCTTCTTTAGTATACAGGTGGCATGATGATTTAACTGCACAGTTCATAGGGGCATAGTGGCACAGTACATGGGGCATAGGGGCACAGGTCATAAGGGGCATTGTGGTACAGGTTATAGAGGCATAGTTACATATTTAATGGGGCCATGGTGGCACTTTTCATGGGGAATAGTGGCACAATATATAGGGATATAGTGGCACAGTACATGCGGGCATAGGGGCACAGTTCATAGGGGCATAGTGGCACAGTACATGGGGACATAGTGGTACAGTTCATAGGGGCACAATGGCAAATCTTATGGGGACATAGTGGCACAGTGTATAGGAACATAGTGGCACAGTTTTAAGGGGGTCAAAGTGGCACCATTTATGGGGGAATAGTGCCACAGTACATGGGGACATAGTGGCACAGTTCATGGGGGCATGTTGGCACAGTTCATGGGGGCATAGTGGTGCAGTTCACGGGGGCATAGTGGTGCAGTTCATAGGGGCATAGTGGCACAGTACATGGGGGCATAGTGGCACAGTACATGGGGGCATAGTGCCACAGTTCATGAGGCATAGTGGCACAATGGCATATATTGTGGGGACATAGTGGCACAGTTCATGGGGGCATAGTGGCGCAGTGTATGGGAAAGTAGTGGTACAGTTTTAGGGGGTCATAGTGGCAGAGTTTATGGGGGAATAGTGGCACAGTACATGGGGGCACAGTGGCACAGTACATGGGGGCATAGTGGTGCAGTTCATGGGGGCATAGTGGTGCAGTTCATGGGGGCATAGTGGTGCAGTTCATGGGGGCATAGTGGCACAGTACATGGAAGCATAGTAGCACAGTACATTGGGGGCATAGTGGCGCAGTTCATGGGGGCATAGTGGTGCAGTTCATGGGGGCATAATGGCACATTTCATGGAGGAATAGTGGCACAGTACATGGGGACATAGTGGTACAGTTCATGGGGCCACCATGGCACATCTCATGGGGACATAGTGGCACAATTCATGGGGCATAGTGACACAGTGCATGGGGAAATAGTGGAACAGTACATGGGGGGATTGTTGCACAGTTAATGCGGGGGCATAGTGGTACAGTTCATGGTGGGGCAAAATTGGCATGGGTGCATAGGGCCATCATTCATTGCGGGGGCACAGACACATCATTCATAGTTTTTAGGGACACAGAGGTACAATTATTCGGTACTGAGCACAGTGTTTGGCAATATTATATTGGGGGGGACACAGTGTGTGGCAGTAATATACCAGGAGGGACCTGTGTGACAGTAATATATTTTGGGGCACAGTGTGTGGCAGTATTATACCAGGGACACAGTGTGTGGCAGTATTATACCAGGGACACAGTGTGTGGCAGTATTATACCAGGGACACAGTGTGTGGCAGTTCATGGGGGCATAGTGGTGCACTTCATGGGGGCATAGTGGCACAGTATATGGGGGCATAGTGGCACAGTACATGGGGGCATAGTGGCACAGTTCATGGGGCATAGTGGCACAGTACATGGGGACATAGTGGTACAGTTCATGGGGCCACAATGGCACATCTCATGGGGGCATAGCGGCACAGTTTATGGGGACAAAGTGGCACAGTACATGGGGACATAGTGGTACAGTTCATGGGAGCACAATGACATATCTTGTGGGGACATAGTGGCACAGTGTATGGGAACATATTGGCACAGTTTTAGGGGGTCATAGTGGCACAGTTTATGGGGAATAGGGGCACAGTACATGGAGGCATAGTGGCACAGTACATGGGGGCATAGTGGTGCAGTTCATGGGGGCATAGTGGGGCAGTTCATGAAGGCATAGTGGTAAAGTTCAGGGGAGCATAGTGGCACAGTACATGGGGACATAGTGGTACAGTTCATAGGGCCACAATGTCACATGTCATGGGGGCATAGTGGCACAGTACAAGGGTGTGATAACCACGAGTGAAACCCGCGACCGCCACTACGCTGGGGTTAGCTACTTGGTTCTTGGGGGGGTTATGAACCCAGGGTCGGATGGTATTAACCCTTAATGTCACGTGACGCCACTGTAGTCTTGGTATCTGCCGGGGTACTACAGGTCCGCGGAACTCCGTCTCCCCACAGGCTAGCAAGGAAAGAATGGACACCACACAGGGACGTGCACAGACATTTTGAAGGGCAGGGGCTCAAGTAAAAAAAGAGGGCACTTTTCATAATTTAAAAAACATCTGCCAGACTTAATGGGCAGATGTGCTGCGGCCCAGGGACACAGTGGACTCCCGCCGGGCCTCCTCGACATTCCTATCCCCCATAAAAGTTGGTGTTTTTGTAAAATTGAGTCAAGAACAGTTTCTCTGAGGTCTGCCATGTGTATATACACTTTGGCTGTGTGACAGCTGCCCTATAATATACTGTATTATAGAGGAGATTCATCAAAACCTGTGCAGAGAAAGAGCGGTGCAGTTGTCCATAGCAACCAATCAGATCGTTTTGCAGAGGGATTTTCCTCTGCAAAGGTTTTAATAAATCTCCCCCTATATGCCCCGGTCTGACCTCTATATGACAGAACCCATCAACAATCACCCAGCACCCATCACCAATCACCCAGCACCCATCACCAATAACCCAGCACCAATCACCCATCACCAATCACCCAGCACCCATCACCAATCACCCAGCACCCATCCCCAATCACCCATCCCCAATCACCCAGCACCCATCCCCAATCACCCATCACCAATCACCCATCACCAATCACCCATCCCCAATCACCTATCCCCAATCACTCAGCACCCATCCCCAATCACCCATCCCCAATCACCTATCCCCAATCACCCATCACCCATCCCCAATCACCTAGCACCAATCACCCAGCACCCATCACCAATCACCCATCCCCAATCACCTAGCACCAATCACCCAGCACCAATCACCCAGCACCAATCACCCATCCCCAATAACCCAGCACCCATCACCCATCACCAATAACCCAGCACCCATCCCCATCCCCAATAACCCAGCATCCACCTTATGCAGGAATCTCCACACAGCTCTGGTTCTTACACTGAAGAGATGGACACCACACTAATATATACTTACATGCTACAATATACAAGAGTTGGCAAAAAAAAAAGAATTATAAATATACAAAGACGGCCGGGTATAGCACAGCATACAGGATGGAGGCAGGGAAGCTCCGTCTCCATTGCGCACAAGACTGACTTTGCATATTAGCGGGCAATGTGGGGCAATACCTAGAAAATGGAAAGACCAATTTTTGTATACATGCACTGTTTAGTGCGAGTAAACAGCCTGTCAGTTTCCCTTTAATTATATACCGTACCCCCCTTAATGAACTATATACTGTGCCACCATTCATCTATTAATTCCCTATATACTGTGCCACCATCCATCTATTAATTTCCTACATACTGTGCCACCATTCATCTATTAATCCCCTATATACTGTTCCACCATTCATCTATTAATTCCCTATATACTGTGCCACCATTCATTTATTAATTCCCTATATACTGTGCCACCATTCATCTATTAATTCCCTATATACTGTGCCACCACTCATTTATGAATTCCCTATATACTGTGCCACCATTCATCTATTAATTCCCTATATACTGTGCTACCATTCATCTATTAATTCCCTATATACTGTGCCACCATTCATCTATTAATTCCCTATATACTGTGCCACCATTCATTTATTAATTCCCTATATACTGTGCCACCATTCATTTATTAATTCCCTATATACTGTGCCACCATTCATTTATTAATTCCCTATATACTGTGCCACCATTAATGAACTATATACTGTGCCACTATTATTTAAATGGGCACTGTCACCAACTTTATTTTTTGATATGTTGTAGTACTTATGTACTACAACATATCTCTAATATACTTTTATTTTTTTATTTTTTTTCATTAAAAAGGTTTAATTTACATTTAAAAACCGGCTACTGAAAAAGGACTGATTTTGGAGTGGCAATCAGTCCTTTTTCAGTTAGGCTACACTCGCTCCCTGCCTGTCAATCAGACAGGCGGGAGTGAGCTCATTGGCTCCCCGGCCACTGGCTGGGAGGCCACTCCTCCCGCACATCGCCGCCTCGCTGTCCCTGCACGCCCGCTGCCGGACTCTGCAGTAACTGCAAGTGTAATGAGGGAACAGGGTATGCGGGGCGGGGGGGAGGAGGGAACGGGCTAGTGCCGTAGCGGGGGGGGGGGGGTAACGGCTAGCAAAAAAAAAAAAAATAGGATGGTGGAAGCTACCCTTTAACTATACTGTGCCACCACTAAGGGTGCATTCACACGTGCGTATTTTCTGCTGCACATACATACATACATACACACACATACATGCATACACACATACATACATATGCATACACACATACATACACACACATACATACATTCACTTGCTCATATATATACACATATACATACACGCATACATACACACATACATACACACATACACATACATACACATACATACATACATACACACATACATGCATACATACACATACATAGATTCACTTGCTCACATATATAGGCATATACATGGAGATAGACACACACACACACACATACATACATACACACATACAAAGATTAACTTGCTCATATATATATAGGCATATACATAGAGATAGACACACACACACACATACATACATACACACACACATACATACATAGATTCACTTGCTCATATATACACACATATACATGCATGCATGCATGCATACATACACACATACATACACACGCACACACATACACACACACACACATACATACACATACACACACATACATACATACACATACATAGATTCACTTGCTCACATATATAGGCATATACATAGAGATAGACACACACACATACACACACATATGTATACATACACACATATATACATACATACACACATATACATATACACACACACTGACATACAATCACTCACATATATTTACAGTTACTTACAGTAAGGGCTGCACAGGCTGAAGTCTGTGGCCGGACATGCTGTGGGCGGGGCTTCTCTCTGCCTCCTCTGCTCCTGTCTCCTCCGTGTGGAGAGAAGCATAGAAATGGCAGATAATGACAGGGTGAGTGGCGCCCCCTTGCTGCAGGGAGGGCACAGCACCCTCCATAAACCCCATACAAATCTCCCCAGCAATGGATCCTTTTTACTTCACCTGTCACCCTGAGTCTGCAGCTCCTTTTGTGAGGGCACTAGAGGGGCAGGTGAGGAATAGGGCAGGGGCTCCAGCCCCCTTTCACTCCTATGTGTGCACGTCCCTGACTCCACACTAGGTTGCAGTTTAACGGAGGCTTTACTAACTTGAAGATAGGTGGTACAATCTCCACAGCGCTCAACCAAAGTCTCCCAAAGGTTTAACAGACAGTCTCTATAGGACCACACAGCTTGCAGTGCCTTGACTTGATATTGCATATATGCTTGGCCCTTACGGCCGGACTAGGAATTTTAGGCCTGCGCTATATTAGGTTTGAGATTAAAGTCACTTACTGAAGTGTCGGTAGATTTGTGGCTTTTCGCCAGAAGATAATGAATTATCCTTTAGGAATTCTCTGATCAAGGCTGAAGTAAAGGCTTGATATTAGTTGGGGTTACTTCATGCTTTTCTTATCTCTTTCTCATCTTTGCTCTCACTCCTCTGCGGATTCTCTCTGCTACTCCGGAGCTTCACCTCCTCTGAACTTGCTCGGACCTCCACTCTGTACTTCGAACTGAAATGAACTGCCGATTCTTCACTCTGAACCCTGAACTCCACTCAACTCCTCTACACAGGAAATGCCACCCCTTATAAGGAAAGGCTAAACTAAAGCCCATTGGCCAGGCAGCTGTGGATCATAGAGTTGTCTATATCCCCTTTAGGATTTACAATAAATTTACATACAAGTAATAACATAATATAACACCTTACACAAAAGTTTAGTCTAGCCCTCAGTCCTCCACTCTCACATACCCTGACTAAGCATGAGGTTGCTAGGTAACATACTTAAAGCTACAGACACCTAATAACGGATTGCTAAGTTATAACAGTGCAAATACACATTAGAAACGATTGCGTCCCTGCAGGTGAGCCCCCAGGACACTGGAGGTCTCAATCTGACAGGGCCTACAATACCTTGATACAATGTACCTGTACTGGGACACCACAAACCCCACCACTAAACAGAAGTCGTCCTCAACGATAAAGGTACTGTCGGATTGAAGAGCGAAGTGAGTCCTGAGGCATTTTATGCACAAACATCCATTTCAGGCTTTGGAGAAATAAACACATAATAAGTCCTGAGGCATTTTACACACAAACGTCCATGTCAGGCTTTTACAGGTAGGATACGAAACATTATTGGTGTAGGATACATGGTTATTTGGGTCCCAGACAGAATATATACCTATTATATCTTATCAAAGTGTTTCAAACAGGATTTTTTTTTTTTTTTTTTTTGTTGGACCTCTAACATAACCTTCAGACTATACCTATGTGTATAAACTATTTATATTTATAGTTATAACTAGGATAGTATTGTCATTATATGCTTTGTCACCTGTATAATAAGTAGGTGTAAATGGGATAGCATTTATCTAAGTATACTAACAGACTGGTTTAGTAGACTGATTACCCAGAGTATTGAAGGGTTTTTATTAATAAGATTTAGCTATTTTACTATTTATAACCTGTACACATGTATATACATTTGCAAAGACCTTTCTATGTACTTTCTATAAGTGGACTATGCATATGAAACACTATACACAATTGACATGTCTAACTTGACAGTTTTGTAGCTGAATAAACAGACTTATATAACTTTACTGTACATTAAATTACCTTAAATTACGTAACATTAGATACATTTCTCATACTAATAGGTGTGGATTGGGCTGCCGGAGGCTCTCTACTCAATGCCTTGGCTACTGGGGCCCTTGGGCGATCAAGCACTTCTCCCCAGAACACATTTTATTTTATGCTAGACATTTCTATGTATGCATGTAATACAAAGCTAGACATTTTTATATACCCCTTTTTCTTTACTGTAGTGCTTAGGTTAGGGACAGGATACTTACTGGCCAGGTAGGTTCCTGTGCACAAACAGGGTTAAAAGGTTTTGAGCTGATAATGGTTTACCAATTAGATACACTTGTAGTGAATTATCAATGAAGTATACTTGAGGTATATACTGACTTATGTGCATGTAGTTTATCTACATATGTTTATGTACATGTTATTAGACTAATCCCTATATCTTGCTGGGGGTTGTCCAAAATTAGAATGTGTGGATCTACGCAACACCATCTCTGAATTTTCTGGAACAACAATCTCTACATGAGGGTTTGATTCTGCTGGACTGGCAACAGCGCCTTCGTTCTCGGCAACGGGGACAGGTGATGATTCCTGATTCACAGAGCATTCTCCCACATTGGAAGTAGTGTTGAGCGGCATAGGCCATATTCGAATTCACGAATATTCGCGAATATTCGCATATTCGTAATATTCACGTTTTATTTTCGCATATGCGAAAATTCGCGAATGCGAAAATTAGCATATGCAAAAAGTAGCATATAAAAAATTAGCATAAGCCAAAAATCGCATATGCGAAAATTTGTATATGCAAATTTTCGCATATGCGAAAATTCGCACACCAGTCTCACACAGTAGTATTAGAGCCTTCTTTACACCACACAAGCTGGAAGCAAAGAGGGATGATCACTGTGAAAAAAATATATATATATTTAAAAAAAAAGAATATTCGTAATTACGAATATATAGCGCTATATTCGCGAATATTCGCGAATTCGCGAATATGCGATATTCGCGAATAAAATTTGCATTGCGAATATTCGCGAGCAACACTAATTGGAAGATTCAGATGAAATTGAGGCAGGTGGATGGATGACTGGAGTAAACTCTCAGGCTTCTGGCGCCAAGACTGGGGTTGATGGGGTAGCCTTGGCTGGCATGTAGCCGAAGAAGACAGTTTGATCTGAAGGGAAGAGAGGATCATCTTCAAACATTAGGAGCGGTCTCTCAGGCTCAACTGTTCTTGCTGGCTGGACTTGTGCTGGCTGAACTGGAGGTGGAAGATTTGGGGGTGCAGAAGAAGGCGGCAATAAAGGCAAATCCCCTTTATGACACATCATGATCCGATTCTGGTGAACAACTTGCGGCTCATACCCTGCTTTTTGGACTGTGTAGACATGTTTGTCTGGGTAGGGTACGGCGATCACCGTATAAGGTTCCGTTTCCCAAATGGAGTCCAATTTATGAGTCCTGGGGAATTTCTTCAGCCAAACTTTGTCACCAATCTGCAATGGATGGGCAGAGGGATGGCGGTTATAGTCCTGTTGCTGTCTATAGTGTGCCTCACCCATTTTTTTTGTTGACAATCTCTTTTGCTTCTTGAATCTTTTTCTGGTGTTCAGAGACCCATTCAATAGAGGCTTGTGGCGAGTTGTTGAAAGGTGCTTGAAGGCCAAAGATCCTGTCCCTGGGCAGTTGGCCATGTCGGCCCATCATTAGATAAAATGGAGTGTATCCCGTGGAGCAGTGAGTGGTATTGTTATAAATTTCCAACAACTCGGGCATCAATCGAGGCCACTCTTCAGGTCGAGATACAGATGCAGCTCTCAGCATGTGGATGAACACCTGGTTGATTCTTTCACAAAGTCCATTCCCTTGCGGGTGATAAGCAGTGGTTCTGAGTTTCTTACACGCATGGAACTGGCACAATTCCTGGAATAGTTGGGCCTCAAAGGCCGGTCTTCGGTCGGACAAGACAGTCTCAGGGCATCCGAGTATCTGTACCCTGTTACGCCGAGCACTCCGGGTCCCTGCTCCTCCCCGGAGCACTCGCGGTGTTCTCCTCTCTGCAGTGCCCCAGTCAGACCCGCTGACCGGGAGCGCTGCACTGACACTCACGACGGGGATGTGATTCGCATAGCGGGACGAGCCCACTCGCGAATCGCATCCCAAGCCACTTACCTGTCCCGGTCCCCAGCTGTCACGTTCTGACACGCGCGGCTCTGCTCTCTAGGTGCGCGCGCGTCAGCTCTCTAAGATTTAAAGGGCCAGTGCACCAATGATTGGTGCCTGGCCCAATCAGTCTAATTAGCCTCCACCTGCTCCCTGCTCATATAACCTCACTTCCCCTTCACTGCTTTGCCGGATCTTGTTGCCATTGTGCCAGTGAAAGCCAGTGTTCCAGACCTCTTGCCGTTGCCCCTGACTACGATCCTTGCTGCCTGCCCTGACCTTCTGCTACGTCCGACCTTGCTCTTGCCTAATCCCTTGTACCGCGCCTATCTCAGCAGTCAGAGAGGTTGAGCCGTTACCGGTGGATACGACCTGGTTGCTACCACCGCTGCAAGACCATCCCGCTTTGCGGCTGGCTCTGGTGAATACCAGTAGCAAGTTAGAACCGGTCCACCGGTACGGTCCACGCCAATCCCTCTCTGACACAGAGGATCCACCTCCAGTCTGCCGAATCCTGACAGTAGATCCGGCCCTGGATCCCGCTGAGGTGCCGCTGCCAAGTCTCGCTGACCTACCCACGGTGGTCGCCCAGCAATCTCAGCAAATCGCCCAACAAGGACAGCAGCTGTCGCAGTTGACCGCCATGCTACAACAACTTCTGCCACTGCTACAGCAGCAACCATCTCCTCCGCCAGCTCCTGCACATCCTCCGCAGCGAGTGCCCGCTCCTAGCCTCCGCTTGTCCCTGCCGGACAAGTTTGATTGGGACTCTAGACTCTGCCGTGGTTTCATGTCTCAATGTTCCCTACATATGGAGATGTTGTCGGACCAATTTCCTACAGAACGGTCTAAGGTGGCTTTCGTAGTTAGTCTTCTGTCCGGAAAGGCCTTGTCTTGGGCCACACCGCTCTGGGACCGCAATGATCCTGCCACAGCCACAGTCCAGTCCTTCTTTGCTGAAGTCCGTAGTGTCTTCAAGGAGCCAGCCCAGGCTTCCTCTGCCGAGACTGCCTTGCTGAACCTAGTCCAAGGAACTTCTTCCGTAGGCGAATACGTCATCCAGTTTTGTACCCTTGCCTCAGAGCTAGCCTGGAACAATGAGGCCCTCTGCGTGACCTTCAAGAAAGGCTTATCCAGCAACATCAAAGATGTACTGGCCGCACGAGAAATTCCAGCTAACCTGTCTGAACTTATCCTTTTGGCCACCCGCATCGACAAGCGTTTTTCTGAAAGACACCAGGAGCTCCGCCAGGAAAAGGACCTTGATCTCTGGGCACCTCTCTCCCAGTATCCTTTGCAATCTACCCCTGTGCCTCCCGCCGAGGAGGCTATGCAAGTGGATCGGTCTCGCCTGACCCATGAAGAGAGGACTCGCCGCAGAGATAAAAATTTATGTCTGTACTGCGCTAGTACCGAACATTTCTTGGTGGACTGCCCTATTCGTCCTCCGCGTCTGGGAAACGCACGCACCCTGTTCAAATGGGAGTGGCGTCCCTTGGTGTGAATTCTGCTTCTCCACGTCTCACTGTGCCGTGCGGATTGCTCCTTCTGCCAACTCCTCCTTCTCAGCTGTGGCCTTCTTGGACTCTGGTTCTGCTGGAAATTTTATTCTGGCCTCTTTGGTTATTAGGTTCTGCATCCCAGTGACCCGTCTTGTCAAGCCGCTCTACATTTCTTCGGTCAACGGAATAAAATTGGACTGCACTGTGCGTTACCGCACAGAACCCCTGCTTATGAGCATTGGACTGCATCACGAGAAATTTGAATTTTTTGTTCTGCCCAACTGCACCTCTGAAGTCCTCCTTGGTCTGCCATGGCTCCAACGTCATTCTCCCACCCTTGACTGGACCACCGGGGAGATCAAGAATTGGGGTCCTGCTTGTCACAAACAATGCCTCACATCTGCTCCTCATAGCCACCTTCCTGCTAACACTATGCCCCGTGACAAGCTTCACCCTCTGCCCCCCCTCCCCATTCCCACTTCTTCTGGATTGCCTGCCGGGAGCGCTGCACTGACACTCACGACGGGGATGCGATTCGCATAGCCTAGATTTAAAGGGCGAGTGCACCAATGATTGGTGCCTGGCCCAATCAGTCTAATTAGCCTCCACCTGCTCCCTGCTCATATAACCTCACTTCCCCTTCACTGCTTTGCCGGATCTTGTTGCCATTGTACCAGTGAAAGCGTTCCTTGTATGTCCCAAGCCAGTGTTCCAGACCTCTTGCCGTTGCCCCTGACTACGATCCTTGCTGCCTTCCCTGACCTTCTGCTACGTCCGACCTTGCTCTTGCCTAATCCCTTGTACCGCGCCTATCTCAGCAGTCAGAGAGGTTGAGCCGTTACTGGTGGATACGACCTGGTTGCTACCGCCGCTGCAAGACCATCCCGCTTTGCGGCGGGCTCTGGTGAATACCAGTAGCAACTTAGAACCGGTCCACCGGTACGGTCCACGCCAATCCCTCTCTGACACAGAGAATCCACCTCCAGTCTGCCGAATCCTGACATACCCAATGGGTGTAGAACATCTGGGCTTTGGTCTTGGCCGTTAGATCTTTGACTGGCACAACCACTACCCACTTGGAGTAGTGATCCACCATGGTGAGGGCATATGAATACCCGGACCGGGTAGGTGATAGCTTGACATGATCCAATGCAACCAATTGGTTGGGCCTCTCACTCTGGATGTAATGGAGGGGTGCTCGGGCATCCTTGCGGCCATTCTTGGTGATACTGCAAACTGCGCACTCACTGCACCATTTTTCAACATCACTTCTCATCCCAATCCAGTAGAACCGGCGTCGGACGGTGGCTTCTGTCTTGTGAACCCCAAAGTGTCCTGACTGATTGTGGTAGGCATTCAGAACCATTGCAGCCTCTCTCCGAGGAATCAGGATCTGATGTTGCCTTTCGCCAGACACTGGGTCCAAGAAGTTCCTATACACCATTCCCTTGTGCACAAATAGCCTCTTTCTCTGGCGCCACAGACTTTTCAATTCATAGTCACTCTGACGCTGGCGTAAACGGGGGGGGGGGGGGGTACCCTTTTTCCTGGACTGTTTTAGACCTAGACTCCCTCCCCTCGAGGGTGGTTGCTACATCTTGGTTCACAAACCTCTGATAGAATGGGGGCATCTCCACATCTTCCCACCTGTCCTCCACCAGGGGATCTTCGCCGGGAGTCATTTGAGATAGCACATCCGCATTGACATTGGACTTGCCACTTCGATATTTAATAGAGAAATCATAGTTGGCCAGCCTGGAGGCCCATCTTTGCTCCAGAGCCCCTAGTTTGGCGGTGTTCAGGTGAGCCAGGGGGTTGTTATCGATATAAATAGTGAACGAGGTTGCTGCCAAGTAGTCCTTGAATTTTTCGGTGACCGCCCACACGAGGGCCAGGAGCTCCAACTTAAATGAACTGTAATTGGAATCATTCTTCTCGGCTCCTCGCAGGTTCCGGCTGGCGTAAGCTATCACTTGTTAGTCCTTCAAAACTGGCATCTGTATACAGTCAGAAAGGCTGAGTATAATCCGGATAGGCCAGGATGGGGGGCTCTGTCAATAGATGTTTCAGGGCTTGAAAGGCCACCTCTTGTTCTTTAGCCCATTCCACAGGTAGCTTCACAGGCTCGGCGATTTGGGCAAAATGAGGGATAAAGCGGCGATAATACCCCGCAAATCCTAGGAAGCTCCTGATATCCTTGACAGTGCGTGGGGTAGGCCAGTTCTTGACGACTTCCACTTTAGCCGGGTCAGGTTGAACCCCTTCTGACGACATGGCCCAGGTAATGTACTTGTGGCTTGAGTAAGTGACACTTGGAGGGCTTGACTTTTAAACCATGCTGGATCAATACTTGAAATACATCAGACAGGTGAGTCAAATGTTCCTGGTAAGACTTGGAGTACAAGATCACATCATCAAGATAGAGTAGGACACTCTGAAAGTTAAGGTGCCCTAGGCATCGCTCCATCAGCCGTTGTAAGGTAGCCGGGGCGTTGCATAGCCCAAAGGGCATGCTCTTGAATTCGAACAGACCCACAGGGGTTACAATGGCTGTCTTTTCTCTATCTTCTACGGCCATGGGCACTTGCCAGTACCCGCTGGTCAAATTCAACGTGGAGAAGTATGCTGCAGAACCCAACGTAGTGAGTGACTCCTCAATCCGGGGGAGAGGGTATGCGTCTTTATGGGTGATATTCAATTTTCTGTAATCGACACAGAAACGGATGGTCCCATCTTTCTTCTTGACCAACACCATGGGAGCGGCCCAGGGACTCTGACTTTCTTGGATCACATCCACGTCCTTCATGTCGGCTAACAGCTTCTTGACTGTTTGGTACATACCCGGTGCGACGGGCCGATGCCTTTCTTTGATGGGAGGTTTATCACCAGTCAAGATTCGATGTTTGATAATAGAAGTTTGTCCAAAATCGGTTGGATGTTTGCTGAAGGCATCTTGATACCTCTTCGCCACTTCAATGACCCCTTTGACTTGTTCCGATGGGGTAAGGGAGCCTCCTACTAGTAGCTGGCGCCACCAAGGTTCTGGAGAACTTTCTGTATAACCTGGTGTAGTTTGGGCAGTATGCTGTTGAGCCACCTTTCGTGAGGAGAGAATATCACTGGAGTCCAAGAAGAAGAGTTGGGCCACTGGGGTCTATTTTGGCAACACAGTGGCTACACCGGATTGATTGACCAAGCGAACTGGGACTCGTCCATTTATCACTGTCACTAGGCTTTTTGCAGCCCGAACCAAGGGGAAAGTCTTCAGACTGTAGAGATTCTAACAAGGCCTGATAATCTTGATTCCTTATGCCAGGACGCGCTTGACACCATAAAATTGTTTCCGTATTTCGCTGTAGGGTCACCGACCTCATGTCCTGGATCCGGACTTTACAGATCTCTCCTTTTTGGTTCACAAAATTCTGCTCCGCCCGCAGAATTTTGAGATGGTGCTGCGCAGTCCTTTGTCCTGAAGGAGACATGTAAGGGAGAGAGGCATGCAAAGCATCTACAATATCAGTGAAGCAATGTCTCATGATGTTCATCCCTAGAATGAACTCTGTGGCCCCTGGTACCGTCACATTGGTAAAAATTATTCCTTGCCCCCTAAGTGTGTGACCTCTCAGCTGAATAGTGGGCTCCCAGTACCCATGTCTGGGAATTGGTTTCCCGTCTCCTGCCATGACACTAAAATCCATACCATCTGGCTCAAACAATGTATCAACATTCCAATATTTATAAAATAGGCCCTTAGAGATGGTAGACACCTGCGAGCCTGTGTCAATCAGTGCCTGCAGCTGGATACCATCTATAGTAACATTTACATAGGGGCAGGATGCAATGTACAATGATTGTCCTGAGTGGGGTTGCTCTTCTACTGGACCTGTGATTTGTTTTCCTGAGGGCCGGCCCTCGACCTCAGGGGATGCCCATTTAAAGCCCAGCACTGCATCTTCCAATGCCCGGGTTTGTTGCAATAATCACAAAAAGGCCGACTAGAAGAACCTGGGCGAGAGTCACTGGAATGGGGAGGAGGAGCAGGGGTAGGTCTCTTAGTCACTGGAGGCTCTCTATTGACCCTAGTGGCTTGATTAACTAGCTCCTTTACCACTTGAGTGAGCTGGGCAATGTCCTGCTTGATCCCTTGGATTTCAGAAATTGTGGTGGGGGTTGGAGTGTCAGCCACGGGTGTGGGGGTTGTTGGTAACAGTGGCGTAGAGCTAGCCGCCGCACCCATGGGCTCTGATCTATGGTCAGGACATTTCTCAGGGTCTGCCCCCTGCTCTATGACTTGAAGGGCTAGACGCTTAAACGCAGAGAGTTTTTGAACTGCCTCCAGGGCATTTTGTAAGGCTACTGCGTATGCCCGTAGTGTCTCACCTGGCTTTTGTCGCCTCTCATATAGTCAGAGGCGGACCTCTGAGGGGGAGTGGGACTCAAATACCTGGTGCAATCCCTCGAAGATCTGCACTACTGTAGTCCTCTCAGAAGTGGGCCAGGTGCGAACTTCTTCACGTGCAGGTCCCTGCAGTTGCCCCATGAGTAACAGCACCTGTTGGTTAGGGGGGGAGAGAATAAAGAGAAAAGATGCTCTGGAAGCTCTCTTGGAAATCTTTGAGTGAAAAGGGATCCCCTCTGTAGTTAGGAAGTACAGGCTTCCCCAGGTAGAACGGAGGAGCCCCGCCATCATGGCGTCGTACTGGAGGGGAGGAGGGCAGCAGTCTCCGACTTTCAATGACACAGTTCAGACTTGGGGGAAGGACTTGCTTTAGTGGCTGAATAGTTAAGGCTTACACCCGAATCCTGTTCGTGGACGCCAAAAACATGTGGTAACCACGAGTGAAACCCGCGACTGACACTATGCTGGGGTTAGCTACTTGGTTCTTGGGGGGGGGGTTATGAACCCAGGTTCGGATGGTATTAACCCTTAATGTCACGTGACGTCACTGTAGTCTTGGTATCTCCCGGGGTACTACAGGTCCGGGGAACTCCGTCTCCCCACAGGCTAGCAAGGAAAGAATGGACTCCACACTAGGTTGCAGTTTAATGGAGGATTTACTAACTTGAAGATAGGTGGTACAATCTCCACAGCGCTCAACCAAAGTCTCCCAAAGGTTTAACAGACAGTCTCTATAGGACCACACAGCTTGCAGTGCCAGGACTTGATATTGCATATATGCTTGGCCCTTACGGCAGGACTAGGAATTTTAGGCCTGCGCTATATTAGGCTTGAGATTAAAGTCACTCACTGAAGTGTCGGTAGATTTGTAGCTTTTCGCTGGAAGATAATGAATTGTCCTTTAGGAATTCTCTGATCAAGGCTGAAGTAAAGGCTTGATATTAGTTGGGGTTACTTCATGCTTTTCTTATCTCTTTCTAATCTTTGCTCTCACTCCTCTGCGGATTCTCTCTGCTACTCCGGAGCTTCACCTCCTCTGAACTTGCTCGGACCTCCACTCTGTACTCTGAACTGAAATGAACTGCCGATTCTTCACTCTGAACCCTGAACTCCACTCAACTCCTCTACACAGGAAATGCCACCCCTTATAAGGGAAGGCTAAACTAAAGCCCATTGGCCAGGCAGCTGTGGATCATAGAGTTGTCTGTATCCCCTTTAGGATTTACAATACATTTACATACAAGTAATACCATAATATAACACCTTACACAAAAGTTTAGTCTAGCCCTCAGTCCTCCACTCTCACATACCCTGACTAAGCATGAGGTTGCTAGGTAACATACTTAAAGCTACAGACACCTAATAACGGATTGCTAAGTTATAACAGTGCAAATACACATTAGAAATGGTTTAGTCCCTGCAGGGGAGCCCCCAGGACACTAGAGGTCTCAATCTGACATGGCCTACAATACCTTGATACAATGTACCTGTACTGGGACACCACAAGGGGGCATAGTGGCACAGTTAAGGCAGGGGCATAGTGGCACAGTTCATGTTGGGGCAAAATTGGCATGGCAGCATAGTGCATCGATCATTGTGGGGGCACAGACACATCATTTATTGTTTTAAGGGAAACAGAGGTACAATTATTCGGTACAGGGCACATTGTTTGGCAATATTATATTGGGGGGCACAGTATGTGGCAGAAATATACCAGGAGGGACGTGTGTGGCAGTAATATATTTTGGGGCACAGTGTGTGGCAGTATTATACCAGGTACACAGTGTGTGGCAGTATTATTCCAGAGGCACAGTCTGGCAGTAAAATACCAGGGGCACAGTGTGCCAGTAACATACCAGGGACACAGTGTGTGGCAGTAATATACGCTAATATACACTGTTTTTGCGTAGCACACTACCCAATAAAGATCTTTTTATAACGCCTGAAACTGAAGTTGCACATCCTGCCTGGAGAAGCGCCCCAATAGAAATCTCTGTTTTCTGGCTCCCCGTAGCCGATACCACTTGGATTACTACACCGGCCTAAACAATTTGAAGCCGAAGGGACCACGAGGCTGCTGACCATTTTTTATTTTTACGCTCATAAGCCAATTTTTCCACATATAAATGTACCCCATATAGTCTTCCCGAGGTACGTCCTGTTTTTTTTATTTTCTTCCGTTGGCTTATAAGCCTTTCAATAGACTCTTTAAACAAGTGCTGATCTTAAGATGGACGCTCATCTACAGCATACTTCAGCCCATGAAAAAATGCAAACGTTCTTTGTGCTGTGCCGCTACACTTTTATTCCTCCTAGAAATATTTGAATAAATTGACAACTGCTATCAGTCCCCCTGACAAACAGGTGCAACTTTGGACAGTCTGGAGCGAGTAGGGGCATGCTGTTTTGACAAGGGTAATGGTAATACCCCTTTATACATTTATTTATACATTACTAGAAGAAATAACAGAGGAATTGCATTACACAGAACTCTAAGAAAAGCTCTAGCATTTTTATGTTATGATATATTGGAGCACAACATCTAATAAAATGTCCTAACCTTAACCCTTCAAATCTGTTTGGTTGCAAAAAAAAGTTGGCAGTGTTCTTCCTTGCACTAGTGTACAAAGGATCCCCTTAGTTATGCTGGGAAGTCTGTGGGCTGCTTCAGTGTCTGGAATTCTGCACACGCGCCAATTTGTGTAAATAAATACTAATGAACTGCAAGCAGCTCCGGGGTTTTATACAACTAATGAGCAGACAGAGAAATGAGAAAGCAATGCTTCTATTACAGAGAATATTAAACAGTTCAGAGACGGGCCTTGTACTTAAATGAAACTTTACAAATGAGCTGCGAACATTGCAGAGTTTATGGGTTAACAATGTACAAACTTTACATAATGAAAAAAACCTGTTGATTAATCTCATGGGAGTGAACAAGGGGGTTGCTTCACTAAAGATGCCCATTCACAGCGTATCCATTCTAGGAGATAACTTTTATATAAAATTATGTTCAGGCAGGTGGAAGAAAAAAAAAATACTTAACTTCCTTGCAAACCTTCCCCTGCCAGTCATTCTCACGCTGTCCCATAGCTACTAAATGACGTAAAGTTGGCTAAAGCCACAACTTTTAACTAAAATATATATATATATATATATATGGGTGCCTCACAGTGCTCCCCAAAAGATGATGTCAGAGAGAAAGCTCAGGCATGTTGAATTTGGATTTCAGCCACTTGATGGTTTTTTTTCTAGAAATAACCCACCAGAGGTGTCTGACAGCTGTTTACCTCTCCTCCCGCATGTACCTCTGTTATCTATACACTGGTTTCACATTTCACCCTACTCCTGTCTGTGATGATAGGGAGGATACTACAGGGAAGTAATCTGTACAGAACAGGAAGCCCCAGCTCAGTTTTAGGCCTAATAGCCAGAATGGAAACTGCTAAATTTCCATGTTTCTATATGTAACTGCTCACTACTCTAAAAGATGATCCTGAACAGAGGACACACATCTCCAAAAAGGAATGTATCTCTTAGATTTTCTTTTTTTTTTCTTTTCTCTCTCTCTTTTCTTTTTTTGAGGGGGGGGGGGGCGGAAATACTGAACCAGGTTTTTTTCTAATCTGTGTCTTTTTTGTCATATTTTTTATTCTTTTTTTTGTGCATTATTATGGGAACTGCCATCTTACCTGAGCTGTTTTCAACAGCATTTAGTGATATGCTTTACAGCAAGATCTGTGGCCAACAATAGGCAGAACCTGTCCCATTCACATAAATTGGAGACATTACTGGGCATTCTCTGCTACCTTTTCATAGTTCATTCAACAGGGAGGGGTGTTGACCTGTGAGAATCAGCTATTGTTTGTACCTCTGTTATCTATACACTGGTGTCACTTTTTACTCTAATCTTGTCTGTGATGATAGGGAGTACACTGCTGGGAAGTAATCTACCGTATACAGAACAGGAAGCCTCATCTTAGTCTTACGATAAAAACAAGCAATCTCCAGGTAGCAGAGCGGGATCAATAGAAGCGCTGAGACCAGATAAGAAGTTAAAAGGATTTATTTCCCATAATGCAACGCGTTTCACGGTCACCCGCTTCCTCAGGCATCATGCCTGAGGAAGCGGGTGACCGTGAAACGCGTTGCATTATGGGAAATAAATCCTTTTAACTTCTTATCTGGTCTCAGCGCTTCCATTGATCCCGCTTAGCTACCTGGAGATTGCTTGTTTTTATCGTGATTCTATTTCAGCGGGACGAAGCTGCAGAGACCCTTTGATGATACGCCCTGTTCCATTGTTGTACTTGGTTGGAGTACAACTCCATGTGGTAAGCGCAATTCATACTTAGCGTTACCAACTCACCTTTGGTGTTACACTACGGAGCGCATCCGTTTGTGCTTTTTTTATTTCATCTTAGTTTTAGACCTGGCGGGCAAAGTGGAAACAAAAAATAAATATTTTAAAATTGTGGTTAACATAAGAACGTGATTTAAACAAAAGGTAATTTTCTGATAACACAGTCCCTTTAACTCAAAATTCTGTGATATTGTACATGACAATGGGTTCTCACTACACTGTACAAGCCATTTATTGTTAAAGCAGTCTACAGCCTACAGAAAAAGGGAGTAGAACTAACCTAAGCAAGGCCCCATAGTCACTGCATGGGCTGCCAATATGATAGGTGTGGCCATAACATTTATCTAACATTGTAAAAAAAAAAAAAAATGTAATGGAAAAAACAGCCATATGTTTGTAATCCTATGGAACCTACATTTGTAATATAACATAAAAAAAGAGGACAAGTTGAAAGTGTTCACCATATGACTTACCGAGTAGCACATAGTCCTTTCACTGTCAACTCTCTGCTCAATGCCAATTGGGACATGAAGCGGTTATTAGTATGCAAGCCGAGTATTACGTGTACCAGCCAGGTGGATTAGCATGCTAGGCAGTCAAAGAAGAAACAAATCTCATAACCTTTCTTCCTATAAATACTATCCCAATCTATATAGAACACACATCTAAGAAGTCATGATCGTAATAAAGACAAGTGGACAAGGTTCAAAAAACAGAAAAATGTTTATATTTGTGTTTTATCACAGCGCTAACCCTTCTCATGGATAATGCACAATTACTGAACCATCAGAAGACCACCATCAGGAGGCGATTTCATAATGGAAAATGTCACCTTTTAGTCATTTGATGCTGAACGTGTGGACTGCTTCTCTTTCCATGCTACGTCTTCTTACTAGGATATATTTCAACGTTTGAATAGTGAGATCTGCATCGTAATATTTGTTTCTTCAGGAGACTACAACCTTTTTCTTTCCTGCCAACTCTCTTTTACACACATAAACAGGAGTAAATCTCCCTCCCCACTATGATTTTATTTGGATCCTTTGTTCTTTTATTCAAGCTTTCATGTGGATTAATTGATGTGGATCCTTACAGTCTCCCTATAACAACACCAACATGTGTTCTGAGCACAAAAACAGTCCAATGAGCAGGCATCATGTTACAGAGCAGGAGGAGATGAGCTGATTGATACAGTGGTCCCTCAGCATACGATGGTAATCCGTTCCAAATGGACCATCGTTTGTTGAAACCATCGTATGTTGAGGGATCCGTGCAATGTAAATTATAGGACAGTGGTCTAAAATCTGCGGACATCCAGATGTTGCAAAACTACAACACCCAGCATGTCCGGACAGCCAACGGCTGTCCGGGCATGCTGGGAGTTGTAGTTTTGCAACATCTGGAGGTCCGCAGGTTGAAGACCACTGGCATTGGAGGTTGTACTCACGTGTTCCCGCCGCTCCGGACCATCACCACTGCCCTGGATGTCGCCCTCCATCGCTGTCACCGCGTGCCCGACGCTCCGGCAAGGCCTCTTCTTCCCCGGCATCCTCGCTCTCCGTCGCCACCATCACGTCGCTACGCACACTGCTCCTATTGGATGACGGGACGGCGTGCGCAGCGACGTGATGACGACGATAGAGCGCACAGACGATGCAGGGATCCCGAAGAGGACGCGCCGGTGCCCCGAGGACAGGTAAGTGATCATCAGCGTACCACACGGGGCACCGTAAATGCGCTGCCGGATAGCCGTTTATGGGATGGTCCCGACATACAAAAGCATTGTATGTTGATGCTGCCTTCAACATGCGATGGCCTCTGAAAGGCCATCGTATGTTGAAATGATCGTATGTCGGGGCCATTGTGGGTGGTACTACTCAATGATTGACAACATTATATCAGTCTGGAAGATGTTGTGTGTGGACATTTTCTTAAATATACTCTCCACTTAGGACAATCCCTACTTGTTAAAAGGATCCATTGACAATAAGATGATGAAAATATCTCCCCTGATGGGGCCCCCAGTGATTATCTGTAATCTGGAGAGGCTGGCCTTAAAGGGGTACTCTTCCCCTAGACATTTTATCCCCCAATCCAAAGGATAATGGATAGGATGTCTGATCATGGGGGTCCCGCCGCTGGGGACCCCCGCAATCTCCCTGCTGCACCAGGCAATCATTTAGAGCGTTAGGTGCAACACCGGAGGCTTGTGACCTCACGGTCATGCCCAGCTTGTGACATCACGGCCACGTCCCTTCAATGCAAGTCTATAGACTTGCATTGAGGGGGCGTGGCCGTGAAATCACGAGCGGGACGTGACTATGACGTCACAAGCCTCTACCCCACATCACCAGTCATCTGGCACGGAGCGAAGTCCGCTCTGTGCACCGGATGTTTGGGATGCCGCACCCGAGATCATGGGGTTCCCCAGCGGTGGGACCCCCGAGATCAGACATCTTATCCCCTATCCTTTGGATAGGGGATAATATGTCTAAGGGCAGAGTACCCCTTTAAGTGATCAATTGTTCTGCAACACCACCACGGGTAAAATCAAGTATTACACAGTCCATTCTGTCGTGCGGTAATAACTCAATTATGAATTATGGTCATAAAAAATGATTAATTATGAAAAATTTTAAAATATGAAAATTATTAAAAATCTCAAAATTATGACCTGGTGAATTGTAGACAAAGCTAATCAATACAATTCACATCTGAGTCCGACTATTTCCTCAGATATCAACAAGTTCTTTTTATGACAGGATGACATTAACGCTTAAGGATGTAGTTTTGCAATATACAAATAATACACAGGTATTATAAAGTATGCATATTTATTGGTTATAAGATTATAAACATAAATGAGTAACAAACACAATGATATATGCAAATGAATATCAATTAGATATTAGTAAACAGTACAAGATTGTTAATTGACTACATTTAGTAGAACAATACATGTGAGTAGTAAGTAACTTGTTAAAATAAACAAAAGCTACCAGGTTAGAATATCATATAAGAAAAAGGTTACATATCACTCTATTTAGAGGAACCTCAATGATATTAAGGTGGGCAATATCTAATCAATAGACATCAATATGGAATGCTAAATTCACTCCCCGCCCTCTTCTAACCACTACAAATCACATGACTGCAAGAATGGGGAAATCATCTAAGGATATAAATATGGAGGAATTATGATATACTTCCCCCCATTCTGGACTATTTTCTATACATTATCTTGGTAAGACATTAAGACAATTAGCAGAGATATATGATCTTGCTCTATATTTTAGGAGGAAGAACTTGAAACAAGTTTCCTGTGTGAGAAATATAATTATAACACTTCAATTGGCGAGTAGGAATTCTATCAATATGTATAAGCAATTATTTAATGCTTTGATAGATTATGAGTCTTGATTCTTCTGCAGATAGAATGAAGTCTCACAATATCCTAAAACTATAATCTCAATATCGAGATAATTAATTGTTTTATTTAATTAATTTAGTCGCCAATCGAAATGGTATAATTCCATCCACATTATCCCAATTAGTCTTAATTAAATGGAATACCATTTTTGTGTCTCTTATCAAAACGTTGTATGAACCTTACTTCTGCTCTGAGGAACATTGAACGGTCCATCTCATCGTCAGGGACAGCCATTGGGTCGGTACCGTGTAATCAGTTCGGCATCTGGGATCTCACATGGCTTCCATGGCATCCATCTTGTGGACCTTTTCCCTTTGTCTTTGTGTTTTCAGTTAGAGCAGTTCAGTCTCCAGTTCAATATCAGCTCTCAGTATTCAGCTCCAGAGACAGTCTAGTTCCCTAACATCTGGTTTACCAGACTTTTTAATTAGTTAGACACACCCTCCTAAATTGGAATTCCCCAATGAATGTAGGTTGGGCATGTACATATGATAATGACATCACTTTACTACCCAGAATGCATTGAGCATTTCACCCATAATGCCTTTCCTGTCAGTGTAATGTCACCTACCCATACACTAGGGGTTGCTCATGCATAAGCAATTAGCATCATTACCATTAAGGGTTAACTGTCAATAATTGGTCTTAAACCACATTCCACACTTTGAAATGTGGAGCCATATAATTAACAAACAGGGATTAATTTTTGACACCTATAAGTAAGCAACCCCGGATTCCCATAGACAGAGAGTCTCCAATTAGACATCCTGAATTTATTGGACAGATAAGAAATACAATGGTTGATTCTCTTAAACAGATGTGTGAATGTTTATGTCCAGTCAAATCAGTAATTAACTGTTAAACAGAATAACATTCACAAAGTCTTAGGAATACTCCAGTAGTCGTTATCTCACCCCCTTTACTTGGGTGAATTTTAGTAGTGATGTCTAGAGAGAGTGTAACCAGACCCCTTATTAGTCCCTTATCTCAAATACCATAAATAAATTACAGATATAAGGAGCATTGTACTCCCAGACTGTCATTAGAGATGCAGTAGAGATGAAACTTCAGAAATTGGCCTATTTTTATTATACGCAAAAAATGGCTGACATCATGCTATTATGTTATGAAACAACATAGTGATTCATTTTTTGGGTGTCACAAAATGCATGACAATTCAAATCAATGACCCATCTGCACAATGCAGGGCAGGATGGGTCCTCTTTGTCATTTGCTCTCTACCTTGGTCAAGAAATAGGGATCCTAAACAGAAGCTAATGAGCCCTTATTAACTCAAATTTTTTTGATATGGTACAATAAAACAGTTGTGGACAACCCTTTTGGAATGCTGCTTATAAACTTCTATATGTAAACTTTTCCCTCTGAGATCTAGGGAAAAAAAACTCACATTTAGCTGACAAATCTCTGTATTAAATAGTGCTCTCACACCATGTCCTGTCATATTCTTATATCTAAAGCCAGACAAAGTTTCCCAAAAACCGACACTATCATTCATTATCTGACAGAAGCTGTTACTCATACGCACAGATGCTCCCGTAGTTTAATCTGAGAATCTTCCGACCCGCAGGAAAAATGCAGGAGGCTGTCACGTATGGGCAGGAAAGGAGTGCACACTATTCTCGCCCACTCCCCTATCCCTGCCTACTTACGTACCTGCCCTAGGCGACAGGTCCGTAACCAGGAAGACAGTCTCTCCACCAGTGAGGGATGTAATTTGTCAAAATAATAAAATACAATAATACAGACTAAGGTCAAGGGACAGTAGGAAACAGACAGACTAAATTAACACACTCACACAATAAGTCAAATGTCCACTATCCGCGTCAAAAGCCAGGAGATATCAAAGTACAAAATCGCTAATACCAGAGAGAATAGTCAGAGAGTGGAGCCAAAGGGTCAAAATGCCAGATATAACAGATTAAAGGGGTTCTCCGGTGCTTAGACATCTTATCCCCTATCCAAAGGATAGGGGATAAGATGCCTGATCGTGGGAGTGATCTTGCGGGAGTGATCTTGCACGCGGCACCCCGTTTGTAATCAGTCGCTCCTGGACTGATTACCTGCGACCACAGGGCGGGCGGCGTGTGATGACAGCTATCATGCCCCCTCCCGTAGGCTTGCATTGAGGGGCAGAGCGTGACGTCAAACGGGGGGCGGAGGCGTGACGTCACACGCCATCGGCCCTGTGGTCGCCGGTAATCAGACCTGGAGCGAACACACTCCGGGGACTGATTATAAACGGGGTGCCGCGTGCAAGATCACGGGGGGTCCCCAGCGGCGGGACTCCCGCGATCAGGCATCTTATCCCCTATCCTTTGGATAGGGGATAAGATGTTTAAGCACCGGAGCACCCCTTTAAGTAGAAGGCTAGCTAGAGTACAAACTGAGCTCTTTAGCAGGCACTGACTGGGAGTAGACTGCCAGCTTATATGGAGCCAGGGCAGGTGCTCCAATCAAGGTCAGCTGACCAGTCTAGACAGGCATAACCAAACAACAAGACCAAACAAAACCTCTCAAGTTAACCCTTCAGTTCCTTACAGATGCCTAATAGTTGTCCAGTTCTTCTGTCTAGCAGAAAGGGAATATAGGTATCCAGCATAGTGAACATCCTTCTGATACACATTGATGGTTTATCCTAGGGAAAGCTTTTTAAAGTTGGCTTTTTGGGGGTCTGATCCCCCACCTATCAGCAGGAATAGGGCTGAGTTGCAAAACTAGGCATAACCACATGTACATATGTAGTCTCCCAGTATTGTGTGGCTGAGAGAAAAGGCTTTGGAATATTGCATAAATGTATATGAGAGAATAAGGCTAAACAAGGGTCTCCCTGCAAAACACTAATCTCTTCTTTGGCCTCCAGTTGGAGTTAGTGCTGCTTCACTGTCATGTCATGAGAAGGTTTCCTGCCATGTCCTCCCAAGAATTGTGTCGCAGAACCAGAATCATGTTAAGTTTAAAAAGTCTACATTTTGCACCCCAGTAAGCCAACCCGTGGAGATCCTCATCAGTAGTTTGAATAAATAAGGGGGAGAACATATTCAACTTAGAACGTTCCCATCAGTATTAGTTAATACACATAAAAGAAGCACCTCAAAGATTGTCAAATTTAGCAAAGCTGTTATAAAATCATTATTTTAAAGGTACAATGGCCAATTATCTATTAATCGGGCTCAGTGCTGGGATTCACATTTTTAGCAACAGGTTGCCTATTTGGCGACACAGAAGCCCACATTGTATTAAATCCCAGAATTTTTTTTTTACTATAATAATCAAATATACCTATTAAAAATAATATATATAACTATACAGCACTTTCCAAGGCAGTAGATGCCCTATTTGCTGCTATTAGTAAAATATATGGTTCCCTATTTATTTATACAAATTTCAACCTTTTATATGGTAGTGTAATCAAAGCGCAAAAATAGAGACTTTGAGAAGTTATGTATATAATACAACTTATTATGAAGATGCGATGTTCTGTGCTAGTGTTCAGAGTTTCAGTCTTGAGAATCTCACTCAATAAGGCTTTGTACCGATATGCTCCTTTTCATACTGTCCTCCAGATATAGTGATGTCCTTGCAGGTAATGCTTGATAGTCCGAGTTTGGGGAGGTTTGGGAGACAGCCCTGACCGGCAGCATCTCGACCTAAACCTTTCCCGCTGAAGTCCGTGTGTTTGGTTCGAGTGACGTCACTACTGTGAACCTGAAGGGTCAGAAGCTGTCTCCCAAACCTCCAAACTTGGACTATCAAGCATTACCTGCAAGGACATCGCTATATCCACATCATCTGGAGGACAGTATGAAAAGGACCATATCGGTACAGAGCCTTATTGGGTGAGATTCTCAGGATTGAAACTCTGAACACTAGCACAGAACATCGCATCTTCATAATAAGTTGCATTATATACATAACTTCTCAAAGTCCCTCTTTTTGCACTTTGAATACACTATTTATACAAATATACCTATTGCCAAGTAAAGGAAAAGTGCCAAATACGTTTTTACCAAGTTTTTACTGAATCCCACCCCTGATCTGGCTCCTTAAACTGTAATATTCCAAGTGTTACCAAATTAAAGAGGTTGTGCGCTGCCCTAACGTTTGGAGCTCCGCTTACAGCGTCCAGAAGTTCATTACTCCGAACGCTGTGTGTGGGCTTCCGTGTTCGCGGCCGCCGGGCGTGACGTCACGCCTGGCCCCTCATGACGTCTCGCCCGCCCCCTCAACGAAAGTCTATGGGAAGGAGGCGCGACCGCTGTCACACCCTCTTTGGTAGAGGGGGCGGGCGGACGCGAACACGGAAGCCCGCACACAGCATTCGGAGTACTGAACTTCCGGATGCTGTGAGCGGAGCTCCGAAAGTCAGGGCAGCGCACAACCCCTTTAACTGTATATGTTGGAATTGCAGAAGTTCAACAAAGCTGTTAAAGGGGTACGCCGGTGGAAAACAATTATTTTTTAATGAATTGGTGCCAGAAAGTTAAACAGATTTGTAAATTACTTCTATTTAAAATTCTTAATCCTTCCAGTACTTATCAGCTGCTGTATGCTCCACAGGAAGTTCTTTTGTTTTTGAATTTCCTTTCTATCTGACCACAGTGCTCTCTGCTGACACCTCTGTCCATGTCAGGAACTGTCCAGAGTAGGAGCAAATCCCCATAGCAAACATCTCCTGCTCTGGACAGCTCCTGACATGAACAGAGGTGTCAGCAGAGAGCACTGTGGTCAAACAGAAAGGAAATTCAAAAAGAAAAGAACTTCCTCTGGAGCATACAGCAGCTGATAAGTCTTGGAAGGGTTAAGATTTTTAAATAGATGTCATTTACAAATCTGTTTAACTTTCTAGAGCCAGTTAAAAAATGTTTTCCACCCCTTTAAAGTTGTTTCATGGAATCCTTATGTCCAAAGGTTTCATTCCTTGATAACATGAACAATATATTCAACAAAGGTCAGTGGGAATCACAAGAGAAACCAAGTTCTTAGCTACACCACCTTGCCATGTGACATATTGGTTGAAGGACTACAATTCTCAGCTGACCTTTCCCTTCCTGGTACATTCACACAGGATCTGCTGCATATTTTTGTTGCATATTCTCTGCAGCTAATTTTGTTAAAAAGTTAATGGGTAGCAAAATCATCTGCACAAATCATGCAGCAAAAATATGCAGCAGTGTAAGAACCTGAAGGGTTAATCTGTACTGAGGTCTTTTTGTTATTCTGGTTACCATGGAAGCTGTTCTCTGGATGGTCAGCTGACCTCGTTGGCTTTTTACCTCCTTAACATCTTAAGGACCCAGCCATTTTACACCTTAGGACCCGGCCATTTTTTGCAATTCTGACCACTGTCACTTTAAACATTAATAACTCTGGAATGCTTTTAGTTATCATTCTGATTCCGAGATTGTTTTTTCGTGACATATTCTACTTTAACATAGTGGTAAAATTTTGTGGTAACTTGCATCCTTTCTTGGTGAAAAATCCCAAAATTTGATGAAAAATTTGAAAATTTAGCATTTTTCTAACTTTGAAGCTCTCTGCTTGTAAGGAAAATGGATATTCCAAATATTTTTTTTATTTTATTCACATATACAATATGTCTACTTTATGTTTGCATCATAAAATTTACGTGTTTTTACTTTTGGAAGACACCAGAGGGCTTCAAAGTTCAGCAGCAATTTTCAAATTTTTCACAAAATTTTCAAACTCACTATTTTTCAGGAACCAGTTCAGGTTTGAAGTGGATTTGAAGGGTCTTCATATTAGAAATACCCCATAAATGACCCCATTATAAAAACTGAACCCCCAAAGTATTCAAAATTATATTCAGTCAGCATTTTAACCCTTTAGGTGTTTCACAGGAATAGCAGCAAAGTGAAGGAGAAAATTCACAATCTTCATTTTTTTACACTCGCATTTTCTTGTAGACCCAATTTTTGAATTTTTACAAGGGGTAAAAGGAGAAAATTTATACTTGTATTTGTAGCCCAATTTCTTTCGAGTAAGCACATACCTCATATGTGTATGTAAATTGTTCGGCGGGCGCAGTAGAGGGCTCAGAAGGGAAGGAGCGACAAGGGGATTTTGGAGAGTACGTTTTTCAGAAATGGTTTTTGGGGGGCATGTTGCATTTAGGAAGCCCCTATGGTGCCAGAACAGCAAAAAAAAAAACACATGGCATACCATTTTGGAAACTAGACCCCTTGAGGAACGTAACAAGGAATAAAGTGAGCCTTAATACCCCACAGGTGTTTCACAACTTTTGCATATGTAAAAAAAAAATTTCACTAAAATGTGTGTTTCCCCCCAAATTTCACATTTTTGCAAGGGTTAATAGCAGAAAATACCCCCCAAAATTTGTCACCCCATCTCTTCTGAGTATGGAGGTACCCCATAAGTTGACCTGAAGTGCACTATGGGCGAACTACAATGCTCAGAAGAGAAGGAGTCATATTTGGCTTTTTGAGAGCAAATTTTGCTCGGGGGCATGTCGCATTTAGGAAGCCCCTATGGTGCCAGGACAGCAAAATAACCCCCACATGGCATACCATTTTGGAAACTAGACCCCTTGAGGAACGTAAGAAGGGGTACAGTGAGCATTTAGCCCCACTGGTGTCTGTCAGATCTTTGGAACAGTGGGCTGTACAACATTTTTTATTTGCACAGCCCACTGTTCCAAAGATCTGTCAGACACCAGTGGGGTGTAAATTCTCACTGCACCCCTCATTACATTCCGTGAGGGGTGTAGTTTCCAAAATGGGGTCACGTGTTTTTTTTTTTGCGTTTGTCAAAACCGCTGTAACAATCAGCCACCCCTGTGCAAATCACCTCAAATGTACATGGTGCACTCTCCCTTCTGGGCCTTGTTGTGCGCCCCAAGAGCACTTTGCGCCCACATATGGGGTATCTCCGTAGTCGGGAGAAACTGCAATACAAATTTGGGGGGGCTTTTTTCCTTTTTACCTCTTGTCAAAATGAAAAGTATAGGGCAACACCAGCATGTTAGTGTAAAAAATTTTTTTTTTACACTAACATGCTGGTGTAGACCCCAACATCCCCTTTTCATAAGGGGTGAAAGGAGAAAATACCCCCCAAAATTTGTTAGGCAATTTCTCCCGAGTACGGCGCTACCCCATATGTGACCCTAAACTGTTGCCTTGAAATACGACAGGGATCCAAAGTGAGAGCGCCATGCACATTTAAGGCCTGAATTAGGGATTTGCATAGGGGTGGACATAGGGGTATTCTACCCCAGCGATTCCCAAACAGGGTGCCTCCAGCTGTTGCAAAACTCCCAGCATGCTTGGACAGTCAACGGCTGTCCGGCAATACTGGGAGTTGTTGTTTTGCAACAGCTGGAGGCTCCATTTTGGAAACAGTGGCGTACCAGACGTTTTTCATTTTTATTGGGGAGGGGAGGGGGGCTGTGTAGGGGTGTGTGTATATGTAGTGTTTTTTTACTTTTTTTTATGGTAGTGTAGTGTTTTTAGTAATGAAAGATCGTCCAGCTCACCACCGCCGCCTCAGTGCGCGGACTCGTGCGGACACCACGAGGACGGATAATTGAAAAATAGAGCAATGTCCAGCACAAAAGCACGATGCAAGATGAAATTTATTGTAGATACACACAGCAAACAGCAACACGGATCATGGAGTAGAGTGACGCGTTTCAGCAACCTTAGTCGCCTTAGTCATACCAAGGTGTACTCGGATCCATCTGGCCCTTATAATGGGCAGCACCGCCCTCCCCCACCAGGGGAGAGCGGTGCTGCCCATTATAAGGGCCAGATGGATCCGAGTACACCTTGGTATGACTAAGGCGACTAAGGTTGCTGAAACGCGTCACTCTACTCCATGATCCGTGTTGCTGTTTGCTGTGTGTATCTACAATAAATTTCATCTTGCATCGTGCTTTTGTGCTGGACATTGCTCTATTTGTAGTGTTTTTAGGGTACAGTCACACGGGCGGGGGATTACAGAGAGTTTCCCGCTGCGAGTTTGAGCTGCCACGCAAAATTTGCTGCATCGCAAACTTGCAGCCTGATACTCACTGTAAGCCCCTGCCCATGTGAATGTACCCTGTACATTCACAGGGGGGGGGGACCTCCAGCTGTTGCAAAACTACAACTCCCAGCATGCACGGTCTATCAGTGCATGCTGGTAGTTATAGTTTTGCAACAGCTGGAGGCACACGGGTTGGGAAACACTGAGTTAGGAAACAGACAATGTTTCCCAACCAGTGTGCCTCCAGTTGTTGCAAAACCACAACTCCCAGCATGCCCAGGCAGCCGAAGGGCATATTGGGAGTAGTGGTTTCGCAACAGCTGGAGGAGAACAGTTTGGGGACCACTGTGTAGTGGTGTCCAAGCTGTAGCCCTCCAGATGTTGCAAAACTACAACTCCCAGTATGCCAAAACTGTCCAGGCATGCTGGGAGTTGTAGTTCTGCAACATCTGAAGGGCCAGATGTTACAGAACTACATCTCCCAGCATGCCTGGACAGTAAGGGCATGCTGAGGATGTGTAGTTTTGCAACATCTGGAAGGGCACAGTGGTCTCCAAACTGTGGACCTCCAGATGTTGCAAAACTGCAACTCCCAGCATGCCCAGACGCCAAGGGCTGTCTGGTATGCTGGGAGTTGTAGTTTACAGGGTCCCGTTACAGCAATGCATGTCGCTTTACGGCGACGTGCATTGCTGTAAAGGGCCCGACCGTGGCTGAAGATCTACTCACCTGTCGCCGCCGCCGCCATCTTCATCGCCGGGATCCGGGTCTTCAGGGACGAGGTAAGTACCGGGGCCGGTCCCCAGCACTCCCCCGTCCCCCGCCGCGTCCTCCGGTCTTCCTTCCGTCCTCTCCGGACTTCAAGGGGCCGGGCAGGAGGGGAGGAAGTAACCGCCCCCCCCCCCCCCCCCTGCGATTGGTCGGTTAACTAACCGACAGATCTCAGGGTATAGGAGGAGGTGGCCGGCTTGCCACCTCGCTCCTATACTCCAGCATGGTCCTGGCTGTGACAGCCGGGATCATGCAAAATTACCGGGCGGTCGGGTCCCAGAAACCCGATCAGCCCGGTATCGCCGCAGATCGCAAGGGCGATTTCCCTTGCGATTTGCGGCGATTGCCGACATGGGGGGGCCTACATGGCCCCCCTCGGCGTTTGCCCTGGATGCCTGCTGAAGCATTTCAGCAGGCATCCGCTTCCGATCTCTGCCCGGGGCGCGGCAGAGACCGGAGAAACACCAGGACGTACTAGTACGTCCTGGGTCCTTAAAGCCCAGGGTGCCAGGACGTTCTAGTACGTCCTGGGTCCTTAAGAGGTTAACACCCTATTTAAAGGGATACTCCTGTGGAAAACTTTTTTTTTTTAAATCAACTGGTGCCAGAAAGTTAGACAGATTTTTAAATCACTTCTATAAAAAAATCTTAACCCTTCCAGTACTTTTTAATGGCTGTATACTAAAAAGAAATTCAAAAAAGAAATGCATTTCCTCTGATGTCATCACCACAAATGCATTTCCTCTGATGTCATCACCACAGTGCTCTCTGCTGACCTCTGCTGTCCATTTTAGGAACTGTCCAGGGCAGAAGAAAATCCCCATAGCAAACATATGCTGCTCTGGACAGTTCCTAAAATGGACAGCAGAGGTCAGCAGAGAGAACTGTGGTCAGGACATCAGAGGAAATGCATTTCTTTTTTTAATTTCTCTTTAGTATACAGCCCCTAAAAAGTACTGGAAGGATTAAGATTTTTTAATGGAAGTAATTTACAAATTTGTTTAACTTTCTGGCACAAGTTGATAAAAAAAAAGTTTTCTATGGGAGTACCCATTTAAGCCCTCAGTATTCATCCAGGCCTCGCCTGCGAAAGAGCTCATACTCCTAGCAAGTGTTTGTATTGTATCTTGAATTTCTGGCATATTTGACCCATTGGCTCCGCTCTCTGATGACTCCTCTCCTGCTTCTGTGATTTGGCTTTTCTGTTTTCTCTTGGTACTGACTCGGCTTGTGAATTTTGACATATTGTGTATGTTTGTTTAGTTATTGTGTGTGATTGAATACAGTGTCCCGACCACCGTTTGTATTTTAAGTTTATTTTGTTGACATTTAACTCCCTGCACTTATTCAGACAGGGACTGTCACTGTGGTTGTGGACCCATTGCCTAGGGCGGGTACGCAAGTAAGCAGGGCAAGTGGGAGCAGGTGAGTTCAGAGCTTCACTCTTCCCTGCCCATACGTGACAAGCAGATCCTGTACGTGTGAACGTACTTTTAGCGTGTACTCACACATACAGTATTCTTTGCATATTTGATGCTGCAGATTTGGATCTGTTTTCAATCATTTAGTTTACATTAAAATCTGTAGCATAAAATCTGCAGCATCAAATATGTGCAGAATACTGTACATGTGAATACACCATGCAGTGCTTCTCTGTTCTGCTGACCACAGGAATCCTGGAAATATCCTAAGAATATGGCACCCATGTATTATCTTAGACAACCCCTTCAATTGAAAAATGAAGCTAAGCACAACTTGTAAACATACAATGTATGTTTCTTGGTTTTAAAATGATGCTCATTTTAGAGCCAGCCTGCCACCATCATAAAGCTCTCTCTGTGAAGGGCATGACACACTCATATGGACCAAAACACTAGGAGTAAGGCTATGTTCCCACAAAGTTTTCATTTTTGTTTTGAGACTCAACAAAATCGCCCCAAAAAGAATGGAAAAACAGACAAAAAAAACTGTTTTTGCTTTTGGTCCATTTTTATTTATTTTTTGCTATTTTCTTTTTTTTTTTTGGTCCTGTCCACGATACAGTGTATGAGCGTTGCCTGTTCCTGATTTTATTATGCAAACTATATACATATTTTTCCATAACTGCATGTGGCGTTGCATTATGCAATGAATTTGTATGTCTTTTGATAAAAGAAGCAGGAGGTATAATGTCCGATCAGAAGACTTGGAGGAAACTGGCAGGTGGTCTCTGATTAATAGATTAATGCTTAATCTTATTCTATCAGTGGGCAGCATGTTCTGATCAGAGGCCTGAGAATTCATTATGAAATTACATAAGGAAAAATGACATGTGGGAATGAAGGTTTCACTAATCAGTTTTCATCAGAGATATAAATTGCCTTATAACATTAACCTACATGGCTTCTATAAACATGCAGATTTCTAGATAGAACCATACTAAGGCTATGTTCACACGTCAATGTCCACATGGAAAATCTCTGTGCAGACACTGCCCCTGACAGCGGAGCGCTGGCATAACATGCCGGCACTATGACCGCTCGGGGAGGCGCTGTCTCACAGACACCAATGCATTCCATGCGTGGTTAGTAGGATAAATAGACATGTCTATTCTTTCTGCGGACACTAGAATTTGAATTGCCGCACCAGATGTTTACGGCAACGACTTCTGCTATGTGAACAGCGCAGCAGAATCCCATTGAATCTCCTTGCGGACTTCCACACAGAAATTCTGCTGTGGAAAAATAGCCAAAAGGTCAAAAGTCGAAACAAAGTATTGCCTAAAGTTTGGTGAAGGAAATTATTAAACTTGAATTATATTGTTTCCCTTTACCAAGAATCCGTGAAAACCAAGAAAGAGTTGGAGAAACGATCTTTATAGATTTAATGCCAGCAAGTGCCTCTTGCCAGTGTGTGGTCTCTCAGTGCTCCTGTACTCCCCATACCTCTATCTCAGCTTCTCATGTATCATCTTTAGTGTTTGTCTTGCATTCCCTGCCCTGTGCGCAGCTAGCTTTCCATTGGCTACCGCCTTGCTCATGCACTTCCTTATGTGGCCTAAAGGGGTCAGCCACACGCTCTTTCAAGAATTTAAAGGGCCAATGCTTTTAATTTTGCTCCATCAATTTTACTTTGTAATGAGATCAATCATTTCACCATAAAATCTATGGTGAAACAAAAAAAAATATTTGTGGGGCAAAATTAAAAAAAAAAAAAACATTTTGTAAGTTTTTGGGGCTTCCTATTCTGCACATTGCACTTTTTGGTAAAAATGACAAACTACCTTTATTCTGTAGGTCCATACAATTAAAATGATACCAAACTTATATAGGTTTTATTTTGTTTCATTTATTTCTTTTGTTTTATTAGCATGTTTAAAAAAGTCCTTCTCTGACCCCAATAACTTTTAAATTTTTCCATATACAGGGCTATATGAGGGCTCATTTTTTGCACTATGGTCTGTAATTTTTATCGGTACCATTTTCGTTTTGATGGGACTTTTTGATCGCTTTTTATAAAAATTTTAGAGTATGCAAAGTGACCAAAAATATGCAATTCTGGACTTTATTTTTTATGCATATGCCATTGACCGAGCGGTTTAATTAACATTATATTTCTATAGTTCGGACATTTATGCACACGGCAATACCACAAATGTTTATTTTTGATTACATAGTACATAATAATGTTTACATAGCATAGCATTGATCAGTGTTATCGGTACTCCATTGCTCCAGTCTGCTGAGGCGAACTGGAGCCTTCGAGAATCTATCGGATGGTGAGGAGGCAGGTAAGGGGCCCCCCACCATCATCTCAGCTGATCAGGACATCACAGATTCCCCGCAATCATCCCAATCAGCTCCACTGAGCTGCCGGCATTGCATTTTCGGCATTTTAAACAAATCAACTTTGACCGCTGCGTCTAAAGGGTTAATGCTGGTCATCGGCCCGATTGCCGGTGTCTAGCATCAGCCGTGGGTCCTGAATGCTGATAGCAACTGGGATCAAAAGGATATGAATCTATTATCTGTGGTATCAGATGATGTGGGAAAGCTGCTAAGCCCAGGGGTCACAGGAGAGGGACAATCTGTCCTGTAGAATGTGTTGAAAAGTTGAAGAAAGAAGACCCTTCCGGTGTTAGGTGCTGCTTTTCCCGAAATCAATTCTGAGTCAGAATTAATGTTCAAATCTGACATGGACATGTTTATTTGCAGAACAATAAAACAATAAAAAGACCAATGATGGGTTTCGAGGGCTTAAACCCCCCTTCCTCAGAATTGCCCATATGCAGTTTGCCCCCTAGGTAGCTTGCTCTGTGTAGGTAGGACCTACCTAGCCTGCCCTCCCCTGTAGGTAACTTGCTCCCCTGTAGGTAGAATGCCCCTGTAGGTAGGACCCCCATTAGGTAGTATGCCCCCTGTAGGTAAGACACACCACCCCCACCCCCCATAGTTAGTTTGCCCGATCCCCTGTAGGTAGTTTGCCTCCCTTTCAAATTGGTGGGACCCCTGAAGGTAGGCCCACCTGTAGATAGTTTGCTCCATACCCTGTAGTTAGAACCCCCTGCAGGGGTTATTTGCCTCATGTTTGTAGTTTGACCTCCCACCCCACCCCTGTAGATTACGGGCATATACGGGTGCAAACGGGCAGTTACAAAACCCCATAGGCTGCAATGCAATTTAGTCACGGCCGTCAGGGGTTTTCTAACGGCCGGGTTTCGCATCTGTAGTGACGGAACTTCTGACGGACGTTCCTAAACTGAGAAATTCATAGTGTGAAAGCAGCCTTAGCAGGCACAGTGGAGGAGGCAGAGTGATGTGCACACCTACAACTGACACTCCCCCACCCTACCAACACCACACCCCCCCATATGCAGTTTAACCCCTGTAGGTAGCTTGCCCTGTATAGAAAGCATCCGCCTGTAGGTAGCTTGCCCCACCCGAAGGTAGCTTGCTCCCTGCAGGTAGTTTGCCCCCATGTAAGCAGAACCCTTAGGTAGTTTGACCAACCCTCCGGAGGTAGGACCACCTATAGGTAGGTTGCCCCCCCCCCCACCCCCTGTAGTTAGGACCGCAAGCAAAGGTAGTTTGCCCAATGTAGGCAGTTTACCCCCCTCTATAGGTTAGACCCCCCAAGAGGCAATCACTAATTTGGTTAATGGGGGTGCATTTGACTATACACGTCACACTGCTTCTTCTATAGCGTTACACTTCACAGGTGCAGTGGAGGAGGCAGAGTGACATGTATGGTCACATGCTCCTCCATAGGACGCCATGATATGAATGGAGAAACCAGCCGAACATCGGAGAAAGGGGGAGCAGCGCAGTTTTACTCAACAGGGGCAGCAGAAGTGTGAAGTGCACATTAGTTAAAAAATAATGATCTAGAGAGTAATTTGCTCCCAGGCATGGCCCAAAGTCAAACTTTAGAACAGGGAGTCAACACCCATTGCCTGTTACACTAGACATATCATTTTATTGGGAACAACTAAATTTTCCCAAACATTTGGTATAACACACAGATTTATGAGTTATGCAGAGGACTGAATTCCTACGCTACATATAATATAATGTACTAGCTGAGTACCCGGTGTTGCCTGGTTTTTCCTTCCTAATCCTTGTTGGGGAGGAAATTCAACAAAGGAGGAAGCTTTTGACTTCATATCCCATCCTCATATATTGTTGTCATATCCAATCCCATATCCCGTAACCATATCCTGTCCTCATATCTTGACCTCATATCCCGACCTCCTATCCCGTTCTCATATCTCAACCTCATATCTCGTCCCCAGATCCCAACCTCATATCCCGTCCTCATATCCTGTCCTCCTATCGCAACCTCATATCCTGTCCTCCTATCTCGACCTCATATGCCATCCTCATATCCCAACCTCATATCCCGTCCTCATATGCCGACCTCATGTTCCATCGTCATATATTGACCTCATATCCCATCCTCATATGCTGTCCTCATATCCTGTCCTTATGTCCCTTGCTCATAGCCTGTCCTCAGGTGGGTCTGAATTGTCATGAAGTTATTGTAAGCTGGCTTTGTGAGAGTGGGTGTGATTTGCAAGCCAGACCAATGCACAAAAAGAGTAGAGAATAAAAGGGGTGGAGCTTAAACAGTGGGCTTGTCTTTGTGAGATGGGGTGTGGCTTGCAAGCTGAACTGACACATTCACAAGGAGATGCAGAGCGGATCTTGTGGATTAAGGTACTGGAAGTCTTATATACTTGCATGGCACTTGAAACAAAAAAACATCTTTTATATAGGGTGTAGGTAAGGGTTAATTTAACTATCATATATTTTTATTTGACATAAGTAATATGTGTACCAGGTATTATTGAAATATCTCCAGCCGTACGTAAGTTATGTGGGAACATACATTTCCCATAGATTTGCATGGGACTTTAAACAAAAACCCTGACCCTAACAAATGGGGGTAGTTAAGGGTTAAATTAACTATCCTATCTTTTAAGAGGACATATAAGTAACATGTGATCAAGTATTATCGAAATATCTCCAGCCGTTTGGAAGTTATGCAGTAACATATATTTCCCATAGTTCTGTATGGAACTTTAAACAAAAACCCAGACCCTGGCAAATGGGGGTGGGTAAGGGTTAAATCACCTTTCCTATGTTTGTTGTTGACATATAAGTAACATGTGTGCCAAGTTTCATGTTAATATCTTTAGCGATTTGGACGTGATGCTGGAACATACACACATACACACGTTGGCCCTTATTTACTAAGAATGTTGTGTAGGTTTCTTTGTGGATTTTAAAGGGTACCTCTCATCAAAAAAACTTTTGATATATTATAGATTAATGTATGCAGAATAACTTTACTATTGCATGTTATTAAAAATATGCTTCTTTCTATTTAATTTTGCACTTTGAAGAAATGACCACTAGGGGTCTCCCTACCAGTCCTGTCAGCAAGCATTTCAGACTCATGCTGAAGTCCTAAACACTACGAGCTGCCAGTCTGCTTTGTTCACAAAGGAGAACACTCAGAGCTGCCAGCCTGCTTTGTTCACAGCCTGTTTGGCTGTGAACAAAGCAGGCTGGCAGCTCTGAGTGTTTAGGACTCCAGCATGAGTCAGAAATGCTTGCTGACAGGACTGATCGGGAAAAATACAATAGAAAGAAGCATATTTTTCATTAACATGCTATTGGAAAGTTATTCAACATTCATTAATCTAAAATATATCAAAAGTTTATTTGATGAGAGGTACCCTTTAATGCCCTACAATTTATTTTCCACGGTATTTACTAAGGTTTCCCTACATTTTCCACTTTCCCTACATTTTGCTTTTTTTACACCTGCTCTGTTTTCCTCAGCTCAAATCCACCAAATTTTATGTGGAAACGTTAGTAAATATGTTGTTTTTTTGTGAAAATGTCAGGAACACACCCCTTTTCGGAGACAGCACCCCTTTTCCCGATGACCAAGCCCCTTTTTCGGATTTTCTTCGCAAAGTGGAAAATTAGTTGGGGTTTTTCAATTCTGGCGCACAATCTGGCGCATACAGAATTTCTGGCGCAATGCGACAGCATCTGGTGCTCAACCCAACAAAACAAGTCGGGTTTGCAATAGTAAATAAGGGCTATTGAATTTGAGATATATATATATATATATATATATATATATATATATATATATATATATATATATAGTTTAGAACCTAAAACATAACCATGATCAAATTCCATGAACCCAACAGGGCTAGTTTAACAGTGACTGATTAAATGGGAAATGTATCAAAAAAGGTAAACTCAAATGCTACAGTGACTTTTCATTTGCATAACATTGCAGCATATTACCTACCAGTAGTAATATGGAGAAATAATAGTGGCACTCACCAAGTGTGTTTCTGAGGGTCTGTTGAAGTGCCAAAAGAGACAAGAAACAATTGTCACCCGTAATCCAGATTAATTCATCAGCGTCTGCACCCACATGGCGAGATGCTTTAAATGTAACCTGCACATTATGGATGTTTATTAATAAAGCATGAAGAAACGTACCTAGTGAGTGCCACTGTTATTTCTTCATATTACTGAGGTTATGGACTGCAGTTCAGCACAGTAGAGTACCACCAGTATATATGAATAACATTCTCCATCACCATAAGTTCAGGGGAGCAGTGGGGATTTGAATATAGTGCCAGCCATCTACTCTTTCTAACAGCACATTCATTACCTACCAGTAGGCAATTCATTTACTGTTATATGCTACATTCTGTGTTCTCTTCTTTGAGGAAAGATGCTGCTATAGTACACAAAGCATGAGATATAGTAAACAAAGTATGAGATATTAGCTGGCAAAGTTTAACATACATCTGTAATACATATGAATAAAGCCTAAATTAGGATATGTCAACATTGTTGGTCTGTGAGCTTAGTGCTCCACCAATTCCCTGACCAAATAGGTTTTTATGTTCAATAGCAATGGTACCCAACCAGTGGCTCAAGAGCCACATGTTACTCCTGACCCCCTGCTGCTTGGCTCACCATATGACTTAGATCTTCACCAGACTATACTAATAGTATTCTCTAAAACAGTAGCCCCCAAACAGTGGCTCAAGAGCCACATGTCTGCCATAGGCGTCCTTAGTTATGACCATTATCGCAGACATATCTTAATTTACCTTGCAGGATTGTTGCAGGATTTCACTCTGTTTACTATTGGGATTCACAAATTCACAAGTTTTCTGATCAGCTTTTTCCAACCATTTATTCACAGGATTACATATAAATTTAATAGTAAATAGGTCATGTTGTAAAACCAGACCCCTGTCCGCCTAACCACACCCCTTTTTTTGGGTTTGTCAGGTATGTAGGTTTATTTTGGTGCACTGCACCACAAAATCTGTCACAGACGCCATTTGAGGCACACTGCGTCACATTTTGGTCAGGTTTACGATAGTAAATCAGGGCCTATATGTTATTGTTCCGTTTCTGAGTTCTATGTGGTTCCCTATCATCATTCAAACCTGACTGTACCTTACAGTGGCCAAAAGCTTGGCGACCTCCATTCTATAGCCCTCTGTTTTTCATTATACATAGTTCCAATCCTGTTGGTTTCAAAATAAGTTCTCCCGAGCTGGGGTCTCCTGATTGGGGTATAACTGTTCAACCCTATTAACTTGATCTAGCTAGACTCTATACCAGACATAGCCCAAGATTTGCGTTGTTTCTGGAAAAAAAGAGCCATGTCTTTAAATTCTTTTACCGTCAGGTTGCAAAGTCCTGGGTAGATAAAAGTGCAGCCCTGACGCTAGACTCAACCACTGTCCTTGCCTACTTGGACCATCTGCCCTTAACGGCAGACCCCAACTGGGCGACAGTCCCTGCACTAGACAAAGGTACAGAGGCGTCAAGAATTATCAGTCAGTCCTGGTCAGCAACGGTCAGGCAAAAAAGGTACCAAGTCAGCAAACAAAGGTTTAATCAAAGAAAGGCCACAAGTCAAAAACCACAGAGCAGCTAAAGTACAGACTGCAAGGCAAGGGATAGTCAAGTAACCGGAAGAGGTCAGATGCACAGATAGATCAACAATATAAAGTACAAGTGCGAGTGCAGGAAAAATTCAACACGGGACAAAGACTGAATACACAAAGAGGATTTCAATATGCCGCCCGGGGGAAGCACGGCAGCCAGGACACAGCTGATTGCACTGCCGCCCGCGGACCCTCATTGGCTGGAGGTGCCATGTTACTCAATGACGAATGACCCTGCAATGAGCAGGGACGCAGTCATGGTAATTAGCAACGCCGCAGCTGCACCACAGGATGAACAGCACTGGATTGCAGAACAGGTACGTATAGTACACAGGTAATACTAAAGAATTACATTAAACATTAGTTCTCTGTTTTTCCTTATCAACTCAAAAAACACTTGGAAGAACACAGGTAACCTGGCCTGAATGGATATATCTGATTTTTTTTTTTTGGGGGGGTGATCATTAAATTATCTTCTGGTTCTTCCCTTGTTGACAAAAAAAAGCAAATCATAGCAAAATGTTGTTTGTTCCTCTGCACATTCAGCGACATCTCACAAGAGATAGGGGGAAGAGGTTGGACAAGCATTGTGACCCTCTCCAGAGATATAACAAATTCCCACACTTGCTTTCATATATAAATCACTTTCAGTCATTAGCTTAGAAGCAAATTGAATAATTAAATCTTACTTGTTATGTTCCCACGCTGTCCCACAGCTTGAATTTTTATGAGCAAGACTTTTAGCACATGATTTTTTTTTCGGTAGGAAATCTAATATATCAGACTTACCCAAAATAGAACCGGGCAGAATATTGTAGCCATGCCTGGATCCGAGTCCCAGCTGAGGTAACAGCATCTCTACAAGAACAATCATAGCATTGCAAATGTAGATTTAACACTGAAATAATTAATGGGTCTGGACACGTGATCATTTTATCTGTCATTGCCTATTCTTGTTCAATTTCAATGTATTTTTATATAGTTTTAGACATTGTGTGTGTGTGTGTGTCAGTTTTTTACAAATTCATATAAAAACCAACAGAAAAATTCTAAAAAAACATTATAAAATAAATACAGTAGAAAAATATGATCAGTTAGAGAAAAGTGTATATAAAACCTATTATATAAAAGAAAACTAAAAATAAGAAATGATGATGCTACAATAGTATGTCAATAAATCCAAAATACGGTACATAGAAGATAGGGGGCCTCCTGTTTTGGCAACTGAGTTTTCCCCCACCCCCAGGACAGTAAGGCCTTATTGCTCCTTACTGTCTATAAGCCCTAAACCATTACCCCAAATTGGAGTGCCCCTGTAAAAGTAGCAATAGAAATAGGACCAATCAAAGCTGGGAACCTCTCAAATGGCCACATTGTCTAATGTCTTGCCTGATGAAGCTGCGCATGCGCAGTGAAACGCGTTGCATCTAATAAATCCATTGATTTTACTTGGCTGCCTGATGGTTCCTCTCTGCGCCAGACAAACTCCTGACTCCCTGGTCATTCGGTTTTGATTTTACTCTTACCCAGGAGGGCTGCAGTGGACCTTCTTCTACATCTCTTCTGCTCTTTACCTTGTTGTGTGTGGGCGCACAACCAACTTTGGTAAGCGGCTTGGGAATTACCGTCCCCTACCCCCACCTACAAGATCTACTGATCCCGCACATGAGGCGCCTTCCTCCCTCTCTCTACATTGTCTACATGGTATGTACCTTATTTTTATATGTTGTTGATCTTGGCAATCTTTCTAATATAGTCCATTAGAAAACTTTATTTCCTTTTTATAGAAATCATTGCTTATAAAACACACCACTAGGGGTCTCTATACCACCCAGAACATAATCTGCAGCAACCTATTTGTCCAAGCTGAAGAACAGGCATGGACAAAGTCCAGTAAGTGAAGGTGGGACTTGCACTCCTCTATGCTCTCTCCTGTCCTATCAGACTCCTGTCTAAATCAGAGAGGAGGGATTACAGAACAGCCTGAAGTGATTGAATGAAGAGACCCAGCACAGCACAACAGACTGAACACTCCAAAGAACAGGATGATAAACTAAGTGAGCAACAAATAGAAGGTATATGTAGGAGAAATATAGGTGCTAGACACATACAAAATATATGTACATGATCAAGATTAGGTAGTGAGTAATATATTTTTCCTGGGATAGGACGGGTACTCTTTAAACTCAAATAATGTAAGTTCCTCCAAATCTATCTCTACATAACTTACCCTGTAAAATGAATCTTTACTGACAGTTGGTAAATGAGGTTACAATATGATCAACGACTCAAAATGGCCAAGGCCACATGGTCATCCCACAATATCGCTATCATTGTCGAACAGCCAAAACTGATCATTAGCTTTAACTAAACTAATGGTAAGGACAGTCCAGGGCTTGCCCTACTATAGGTCCCTCTGGGTCTGTTGGACCCAGGCGGCATTGTGACAAGGAGCTAGATAGCAAAAAAAAGTATATATATATATATATATATATATATATATATATATATATACATATAGCAAGAAAGTTGACTGCAGCACACCAGCATATCCAATAAAAAGTTGTAGCTTTATTCCATAGATACAATGACTACAATGAGAAACGTAGTCATTGTATCTATGGAATACAGCTACAACTTTTTATTGGATATGCTGGTGTGCTGCAGTCAACTTTCTTGCTATTTCTTACTACCCACTTTTATTGTGCCGGACACCAAGGATGGCTTTATTACAGTTTGGTGACCTATAGATGTGGAGATTTTGTAGAGGAGGGGAGGACACCGGAAAAAATGCCTGCAGATGTTTATCCTGCAGAAGCTAAAAAAATGAGTCATGGCTGGGAAAAATCATGGCGGTCTGAGCTAAGTGGAGAAAAAAGGGAAGTGACGACTGCGATCATAGATGTCATCTGGATGTAATTGTAGTCACTTATATGGTATACAGATCCTGTGTACAGCTGGTATCTACCGCTGCCATATGGTCCTGTATATAATCACTTATATGGTATACAGATCCTGTGTACAGCTAGTATCTACTTCTACAGGTGAAACTCGAAAAATTAGAATATTGTGCAACTCGTCTGCGGAAGGAAGTATGAAGTGCTGCAAAATTTCCTGGTAGACAAATGTGTTGACCCTAGACTTGAAGTACAGTGGACAAGCACCAGCAGATGACATGGCTCCCCAAATCATACAATATACTGTATTTGGGATTTATGGTTTTCACGAGCTGTAAGCCATTATCATCACAATTATGACAAATCACAGCTTAAACTATCTTGCTTTGCATGTAATGAGTCTCTCTCATATATTAGGTTGCATTACTGAAAAAAATGAGTTTCCCCTGTATATGGTCCTGTATATAGTCACTGATATAGTATACAGATCCTGTATCTATCTCTATATGGTCACTGTATGGGGGGGGGGGATTACTGTGTGCAGGGGTTTTATTCAGTAACAGTAAAGGGAGTACCCCTTCAATACTTGACAATGCAATATTTAGCTTTTCTTTTTCAATAATGTAGCAAAGATTTGCTACATTCTGTTTCCACTATGCCATAATGGGATATTGGCTGCAAATTGATGGGGGTAAAACTTTATTTTTTATTTTAGCACATGGTCATGAACATAACAAAATGTCAACAAAGTGAAAGGGTCTGAAAACTTTCCAAAAGAATCTGGTCTGGACAAAGTGAGGTTTCACTGTATATTCACTTTGATTAAAAGATGCTTATATTGGGTATCAGATGCCACCCAGGTTGGGGAACACTGGGCTAGACTATCAGAAGCCTAGTAAAAAGGCAAGTTAAAGCGTCATCATGCTCACTGTGCTCCGTTGATTTGGGTAACAATTTTTCTCCATTCTTGTGATTGGGGGGGTACCAGCAGTTGGCCCTTCACTGATCAGCTTGTCATTTTCTATTTTGTGGTTAGGGATAACTTTTCGAGTAGACTCCCCATTTGGTGTCAGATTTTGCCAACCAGTATGGAAGGGCCTGGCGTTTGTTCCCCCCTTCGATGACCCTTTGGGCCTTTACCCCAAACTCTTTTGTTTGCAGTTCCTTAGTAGAGAAGAGTCTTGCATATGTTGGTGCCACCAAATAGGAAAGGAGATGTAAACAGTAAGGACTGGCCCCCTCTCTCCAGGGGACACACAGCAGTTTTGAGGTCTATTTCTAGACTTTGCTTACCTTGGACCTAGCAGTTTGGCTCCTTTTGTGTTATTATGTTATACCAGTATGGTAGCCCAGTACAGGAGTTGCACCCCTGTACCCTTGCTTCCCTGTCAGGCAGCCTCTCTACAGTATCCCCTGGACCCCCTTGCACCTGTTCCCCTTGTACAGTTATCTTTATGCTGTGTATTGTATATAAAAGTGTTATGCCTTTAAGATTAGTTGACTTGTGATTGTAACCCAGTGAGGTATCAGTGACCATGTGACCTAAGGGTGACCTATGGGACTCCTCATATAAGCCCTGGGTGAAGCGTCTGCTCGCTCTCTTGTATGCTTAGTTGCAGTTAGGTCAAGTTCTAGGTGTGTATCTGGAGTTCAGAGGAGGCCTAAAGTCAGTCAAGCAGCCATGGATTCTCAAGTCCATTGCCCCACAGGTCAAGTCAAAGCCAGGTAAGATACAGAAGGGGTGAAGTCAGTTATAGTCTGTCATAGTCAAGTCAGACCAAGTCATCCTGTCTCAAGTCAGCGTGGCCTGCATCCAAATTGTCATAGTCCACTATAAGTCCCAGCAAGCCCCAAGGTCTCTGAAGTCACTGGTCACCTCCATGGGCCTAGCCAAACTGTATAGACTGTTACACCTGTCTGGTGTTGTTCCATAACTTGGCGTTGGAGTCATTATTTGCCCCGTGCCTAGCCCAGGATCCAGCGGTATTCCTTCATGTGGTGTAGAGGATAAACCATGCCCTGGCGTCACGAACACAAGGCGTTAATGCCATCTGCCCCCAGGGTAATTCCATCTGCTCTGCATCACACCCTCACCATACCAGGATTATTAATGGGTCTTTAAACCTAAATGGAAAGCTAAATGACACAAAAGAGCCATCAATAGCATTGGCAAAATATACATGTAAAAGGTTTAGTAACTTTACAAACTGAAACTATGCAAGCTGTGATTGTGAGGGAGTATCTTTTTTTCCTCTGCTGGTGACTGCAAGAAGCTGTAGGAAGCCTGTGAATGCCTGAAACAGCTGATACCGCCGCAAAGAGCAATATCTTTCATTAGCCGCACAGCAAAGTTAAAGGGAAGCTTTCAGGTAGAATATGCTGCCCCCACTGAGGGCAGCATAATAAAGCGTTAGACACGCCGTTCCCAGTACAGTACAGTGCTTCAGTAGAAGTTACATATAGGAGCTCACAGCTCGGGCCCAGCACTGTGATATGACCACCTTGTATTAACTAGGTGTCATTGCCCCTGTACACCGATGATTGACAGGCTTCTTCCTGCCATTGTGCAGCCTGTCAATCATTGGATGGGCAGGGCAGAGATGCCTAATAAATATATCGGACTAATCTCTTGCTGCAATTAGGGTTACCACTATTCTTGCAAAAAAGTTCCGGCCATGCATTTGCATAATTAATTATAGATGCTTAACATCACAGGATACACACATGCAGGGGAAATTTTGTCATATTCTGACCTCTTAAACTTTTTTTATTTTTCATTATGGGCCTGTATGAGGGCTCATTTTTTGCACCCCGATCTGTAGTTTTTAACAGTACTATTTGTGTTTTGATGTGACCTTTTGATCGCTTTTTTTTTTTTTCTTTAGCAAATGTGGGAGCGGCGGTTAGTTACTAACTACAACTCCAAGCATGCCCTGATACAGCCTGTAGGTCAACAGATGCCCCAAATGAAAACTACAACTCCCAGGAAGTTGGACTATATAGTAGTATATAGTATAGGTCAGTGTTTCCCAACCAGGGGTGTCTACAGCTGTGGTAAAACTACAACTCCCAGCATGCCCTGATACAGCCTGTAGGTCAGCAGCTGCCCCAAATGAAAACTACAACTCCCAGCATGTTGGACTATATAGTAGTATAAAGTATAGGTCAGTGTTTCCCAACCAGGGGTGCCTCTGGCTGTTGCAAAACTACAACTCCCAGCTATGCTGGGAGTTGTAGTTTTGCAACAGCTGGAGGCGTCATGGTTGGGAAACAGTGGTATGGCATATGATGCAACAATCCACAAGTTGGAGTATTGGTTGGATAAATACCGGCAGTGTGGCCAAAATATCGTCTGTGCCAGTAAAATACCGGCCAGGTGGCAACCCTAGCTGTGATGGGCGTGAACTACAGGCTTCAATACGTACGTTATGGTAAACTACTGTATGTATGTGCACAAGCGACAGACCACTGATATTTTCTCCAGTGGGGGCAGCATATTTGAACTAAAAATTTATCTTTAAAAGGGTGCAACCTTTAAAAATATTAGACTGGTGAAAGTCTGACTCCTGGCAACCCCCATAAATCAGTTGCGCACAGGGGCCTCAGCATTCGTGTGAGTGCTGCAGCCTCTTCAGTGTTACATTGGCTTGTAATTACAATTGCAGTTCTACTATTATCATCAGTGCAGGGTACTGTACCATTGTATAATAGCGGGGAACAAGACAATGCTACAGTACAGTACGGTGACTGGTATGAGCATTGGTAAGCGCTGAAGAAGCTGCAGCACTCGCATGATCAGCCAATAGGTGGGGTGCCCCAGAGTGTCCCACAATCTATGGCTATGTTCACACAGTGTTTTTTCAGGCGTATTTTATTTGTAAAAAAAATGTGTCCTTAAGGAGCAAGGACGTACCGGTACGCCCTGAGTCCTCTCCCTTACTATAACGCAGGGGCCACAGCATGGCCGCACATCATAGCGGGTTTAGCCCGGCACCTAGCAACGGCCAGGACCCGTGGCTTATAGCGCACGGCACTGATTGCGGTGCTGCGCACTATTAACCCTTTGGACGCGGCGTTCAAAATTGATCGCTGCATCTAAAGTGAAACTAAACTGCTGACGGTTAGCTCAGGGAGATGTTCGGGATCGCTGCTGCAAAATCGCAACATCCCGAACAGCTGTAGGACACAAGGAGGGTCCCCTTACCTGCCTCCTGGTGTCCGATCGCCGAATGACTGCTCAGTGCCTGAGATCCAGGCACGAGCAGTCAAGCGGCAGAATCATTGATCAATGGTTTCCTATGAGAAACCATTGATCAATGTAAAAGATCAGTGTGTGCAGAATAAACGAAAGTGCAAAAATTGAAAAAACGCTCGGTCCTTAAGGGGATAATATTAAAAGGGTACTCCGCCCCTAGACATCTTATCCCCTATCCAAAGCGGCAGGACCCCTGCGAACTCGGCTGCAGCACCCCAGACATCCGGTGCACAGACATCAACGTCACACCCACTCATGACATCACAGCCACGCCCCCTCAATGCAAGTCTATTTGAGGGGGCGTGACAAGCCACTGGCGCTGCACCCGACTCTCTAAATGAACGTCGGGTGCAGCAGCGAGATCACAGGGGTCCCTAGCAGCAGGAACCCCGCGATCAGACAACTTATCCCCTACCCTTTGGATAGGGGATAAGATGTCTAGGGGCAGAGTACCCCTTTAATGTGCTTTATTTTGGTCAATGGGAAAGTGCTTGTCTGCACACACAAAATGTAAAAATACGGTCGCCTTTTTACAGCTTTACAAAAAAGTGCATGTCACTTATTTATGCGGCTGTAAAAATGCTTATTTTTTACAAATGAAATACGCCTGAAAAAAACACTGTGTGAACATAGCCTAATAACAGCCTACCCTAAGTATAGGCCCTCAATTTTTAAGAGCTTCATTTTCCAAATGAACGATGGTGCTCATGAGAAGCTTGCTACCGATCCTAATAATCGCTTGTAAGCATCAAAAGATTTAACCGGTCTCCCCCTTCTTTTTAACCTGTTACACCTCGATTTACACATCTATGCTTCTCAGGTCTGTTTGCTGTATTATTGCACTGATTAACTTTCAAAGCAAAAACCATTATCCAACATAATATTCCCATTCGGGTGATTAGAAAAACACTATACTTTTCGTAAAATTTTGCCGTGATGTATATTTGGAATAGTGTATGTGTTGGTAGCCATTCGGTTTCCTTGGAAAACTGCTCACACCTAGTGGACATTATAGAGAACTGCAGGCTGTATTTTTCAGGTGAGTGGTAATTGCAAATTGCTGACCTGAAAGGTGAACACTATTTATAACAATTACAGATAGCGGTGCTTGCGCAAGCTCTTACAATGAGGTATTATGAATAGACAGGTGTTTTCTACAAGCAGTAGTGGTTTGCTAGCAAAGAGTGAGTATTCTGCAACTAAACACTTTAAAAGTAGTGTTTCCCAACCAGTGTACCTCCAGCTGTCGCAAAACTACAAAGGCTGGTCTACCATACTGGGAGTTGTAGTTTTGCAACAGCTGGAGGCACCCTGGTTGGAAAACACTGCCTTAAAGGCTATCCCAAGATTACAGGTTATCACCTATAAACAGGATAGGCATTTTGTCCGTAGGAACCACTGGTTCATATAAATGGGTACCCAGAGTACTCAGTTTTTTCCGGTGGTCCCATGGCATGCATGCTGGAATGCCGCTTCGTTCACTCGGGGGACAAGAAACCCCTATTTTCATGATTAATGTGGATCCCAGTGGATTTAACCTCTTTATCAGTAATCACAAAACTTGTGTTTCTTCATCTGTTGCAAAACTACAACTCCCAGCATGACCTGACAACATGCAGCTATCAGGGTATGCTGGGAGTTGTAGTACTGCAACAGATAAAAAACCACAGTCAAGATACACTGTCTTGAAATCTAATCTCCTGATCATTCTGTGATATACAGGTTATAAAATTATGTTTCCATGTTGCAGAATAGATATAGACTTCTAGATATTTTACATATTGTGCCTCCCATGCTATTTGCTCTGCAAGTAATTCAAGGCACGTCTGAATTCTCCATGATGACTGTAAAAACACATACATCACACAACGCAGCATCTTAGGGGAGACCTAATAACTATGTATAAATATATCAGGGGACAGTACAGAGATCTCTCCCATGATCTATTTATACCCAGGACTGTATCTATAACAAGGGGGCATCCACTACGTTTAGGGTATGTTCACACTACGTCATTTCTGCAGAATTCCATAAGCGGAATGCAGCGAACAGAATTACGTGCTGTGAACACAAACATCAGTGTGAATGGGTCTTCCGCGAGACCCGTTCACACTGCGGAATTTCAGCAGCGGACAATTCCGCCGCTGAAATTGTTCCGCGCAAAGAAAGAACATGTTCATTCTTTGCTCGGAAGTCCTCAAACACTGCATAGCCCTCAGTGCGCCAGAATGGAATCTCCGCTCGGGAGAGATTCCGTTCATTATCCGCAGTGTGAACTGCTGTAAGAGCAGCGAGACTGTGGAATTCTCTCCCGGAGGAGGTGGTCATGGTGAACTCTGTAAAAGAGTTCAAAAGGGGTCTGGATGCATTTTTGGAGAGTAATAACATTACAGGTTATGGATTCTAGATTTATAGGGACAGAACGTTGATCCAGGGATTTATTCTGGAGTCGGGAAGGAATTTTTACCTCTAGTAAGAGTTTTTTTTTTTTTCCTTCCTCTGGATCAACTCAGTAGGGACTCATTAGGGTTATAGGTTGAACTTGATGGACTCTGGTCAGTTTTCAACCTTATGAACTATGTTAGACTGGGTTCACATCACGTTTTCTCCCATATGGGAGCGCATACGGCAGGGGGGAGCTAAAACCTTGCGCTCCCGTATGCCTTCGTATGCGCTCTCGTATGTAATTCATTTCAATGAGCCGGCCGGAGTGAAACGTTCAGTCCGGTCAGCTCATTTTTGCGCCGTATGCGCTTTTACAACCGGACCTAAAACTGTGATTGACCACAGTTTTAGGTCCGGTTGTAAAAGCGCATACGGCGCAAAAATGAGCCGACCGGACCGAACGTTTCACTCCGGTGCTCCCGTATGGGAGAAAATGTGATGTGAATCAGCCCTTACTATGTCTTGCTGCACCTCGGCTGCTAAGTGTTAATAAGGCTAGGTTCACCTCATGAAAACAGGATGAGGCATGTGAAGATAATCATTGTCACAACAGACAAATTACTATACATTAATATTATTTGCTTTTGCCAGTAACGCACACACATATATATATATATATATAAACATCCTGCTGTTAAAAATGCTGCATTAGCTGTAGAATTTCTGGAAATATAGTGATTTGCTGCACCCTGGTGGAGAGAGAGAGTATTTTCTATTGAATCTGACTGCAGTAACTTTAGTTTTGTGCTTTTGCCATTGAACATAGAAGACCATTGTTTTTACTGAGCTGCTGGTTATAAAAATATGGGGTATATGGACAGGGGTTGTCATGTGTAGAATACAGGTGTGGGAAGCAATCCTTTATATGTGTTGTGTAAGGGTGTGTTCTCACTTTCAGGTTTTTTTTTAGGCAGGTTTTAAAGCTGAAAATGGATTGTGACAAGGATGAGGAAAGATTGAGACTTATCCTCTTTTTTAAAGGGTTACTTTGCCCCTTGACATTTTATCCCCTATCTCACAGCTGGGGACCCCCACGATCTCTGTGCAGCACCCAGTGTCCGGGTGGCAGGGGTCGTGATGTAACGACCACACCCATCGTGACATCATGTCACTCCCCCTCAATGCAATTCTATGGGAAGGGGCGTGGCAGCCACCACACCCCCTCCCATAGATTTGCATTGAGGGGGTGTGACATGACATCACAAGATGTCATGACCCCCCACCAGCCGCTCCAAGCGTTAACAACAAAATGTTCCGAACGCTGGGGCAGGGGAGTACCCCTTTAGGTGTTCCAGTCACTTACCAAAACTTTTGACATATAATAGAGACATGTCAAAAGTTTTGATTGGTTGGGGTCTGAGGGGGAGATTTATCAATCTGTGAAGATTGGTTTCTATGTTCAGTTGCCCATAGAAACCAATCAGATTGTTTCTTTCATTTTTAAAAAGGCCTCTGGAAAATGAAAGCAGCAATCTGATTGGTTGCTATTGGAAAGTGCACCACTTTTCCTCTACACAGGTTTTGAAAACATTGCTTGCAGAGGTTTAAACATAATCCTTCGATCCCCAGGTCACAGCACAATGTTTCAGGGGCGGACCCCCTTATTCATGTGTGAAAAAGACTCAGCCCCTGAAATGACGTGCCATGACCTGGGGATCGAAGGTCATGAAGATTGATGTCCCTATGGGGAATTTCTCTTTAATTTCAAACAAAGTGTAGGCGTTCAGCCATTGTAACATTGCCCAGCAAATTGTGTGTTACCTGAGATGTATTGTGGAGCCTATGCAGAGATCTGAAAGCGCGATAAGGTGATAAGTGATATATTCCCTTTGGAATTTATGGCCACTGTTTGTTATATTCACTTAAATCAACTGGTGCAAGAAAGTTAAAATTTACTTTTATAAGAAAATCTTAATCCTTCCAGTACTTATCAGCTGCTGTATGCTCCAGGGGAAGTTGTGTAGTTCTTTCCAGTCTGACCACAGTGCTCTCTGTTGCCACCTCTGTTCCTTTTAGGAACTGTCCTGAGCAGGTGCAAATCCCCATAGCAAACCTTTCCTGCTCTGGACAGTTCCTGACAGGGATAGAGGTATCAGCAGAGAGCACTGTGGTCAGACTAAAAAGTACAGCTCAACTTTCTCTTGGGCATACAGCAGCTGATAAGTACTGAAATAATTAATATTTTAAGTAGAAGTAATGTATAAATCTGTATAACTTTCTGGCACCAGTTCATCTCTTTTTCCAACGAAGTCTTCCAGCTCGTTCTAATGATCGGTGGGGGTCTGAACGCTCAGACTCCGACTGATCAAAACTTTTAACATGTCTCTGTGACAGTTTGGCTAAATGAAAGGAACATTTTAAATCCATTCTTGGCCTTATGCAGTTTCAAAGATTGCATAAAAAACCTGCACATAACATTCCCTAACCACAGTTTGCCACTAGAGATGAGCAAACTTACAGTAAATTCGATTCGTCACAAACTTCTCGGCTTGGCAGTTGATGACTTTTCCTGCTTAAATTAGTTCAGCTTTGAGGCGCTCCGGTGGGCTGGAAAAGGTGGATACAGTCCTAGGAGACTCTTTCCTAGGAATGTATCCACCTTTTCCAGCCCACCGGAGCACCTGAAGCCTGAGCTCATTTATGCAGGATAAGCCATCAACTGCCGAGCCGAGAGGTTCGTGACGAATCAAATTTACTGTAAGTTCGCTCATCTCTATTTGCCAATGCTGTTAGATATCTACAATCCCTGACAAACATTCCTGAATCCCCACAGAGGACTTCTTTACGTATACTATTTTGTTTGTTTTAATTTATAAAAATGCTGGCAAAAAAAACCAGGAGGAGATTTATCAACACCTGTGATGAGGAAGAGTGGAGCAGTTGCCCACGGCAACTTATCAGATCGCTTCTTACATTTTTCACAAATCTCTTTAAAAATGAAAGAAGCAATCTGATTGGTTGCCATGGGAAACTGCACCACTCTTTCTCTGTACAGTTTTTGATAAATCTCTCCCACAGTGTTTTGTTTTGCTCTTCTGGATATTTTTCATGCAGTTTTTGTAGCATTTTTCTACAATGGTGTGTTTTAGTGCACGCATTTTTGGTGGCATTTTTTCCTGTTATAAGTCATGTTGGGGGATATTTATCAAAACCTGTGCAGAGTAAAAGTAGCCCAGTTGCCAATATCAACCAATCAGATAGCTTCTTTCATTTTTAAAAGGGCCCGTGAAAAATTAAAGAAGAAATCTGATTGGTTGCTATGGGCAACTGGGCCACACTTCCTCTGCACAGGTTTTGATAAATCTCCTCCATTAGTCCTTGATCATGTGTGGTGAGGGTGTAATGGAGGGAAAATGTTATTACACTAGGGAAAGATGGCATTAACTCCTTGTGTTCGTGATGCCAGGGTGTGGTTTTACGTCTACACCACCCGAAGATATGGCCGCTGGATCCTGGGCTAGGCACGGGGCAAATAATGACTCCAACGCCAAGTTACGGAACAACGGCAGCTTTACTGAGGCAGACAAATGGAATAGTCTTTACAGCTAGGCCCAAGGAAGGGACCAGTCACTTTAGAGACTTTTTGGCCTCGCTGGGACTTGTAGTGGACTTGGATTAATTACTGCAGACCCACGCTGAATTTAGACAGACTGATCTTGACTGACTTGACTAGGACAGACTAGACTTCACCCCTTGTGTAGTTTACCAGGTTTTGACGTTCACCTGTGGGGCACTTGGTTAGTGGAATCGTGGCTGCGTGGTAGGCCTTGGGTCTCCTCAGGACACTAGACACTCTCTCAGGTCTTGACTGTTCCTCAGCATGCTCTAAACTGAAACTAACTAGCTCCTCCCAGGGTTTATATGGGGAGACTTTGGAGAGGTCCCATAGGTCACTCTATAGGTCACATGGTCACAGGTGCCTTCCTTGGTTACAACACTTAGCAACATTACTTAAAAGTATATGACAAGTTATATACATTACAATAGATAACACAGGTGGTAGTTAACTACTTAGGGAACACAGACAAAAGAGGGGCCCTGACAGGGCAGCAATGGTACAGGGGTGCAACTCCTGTACTAGGCCACCACAAACTCCCCCTCTTAACAACAGACATCCTCGGCACCCAGTCCTAGAGGGCGGAAGAACATGAAGTGGCTACTGAGGCCAGGAAGCAACAATAGAGACAGTTCCTGGGGCATTTGAATCAATGTCCTTCACAGGGCTGATCAACTGGGGCTGAGTCTATGTAGCATTGCAATTAACATCCTTAAATGCTCCAATGTGTGAGGCTATTAATAACTAAGATTATGAGATATAAACATGTGAAATCTTTTTGGTCTTGCAACTGCATACTTAGAAGATATTCGGTTCGGATCGGGGTGCCGGAGGTTTTCTACCCTAATGCCTATGCTAATAGGGCCCTTCGGCTATAGCTACTTCTCCCCATAACATTATACAAGTAAATACACATTTTTTTATTTTTTCATTTTGACAGCACATTAGAATGTTAGGAAATGGAAAAATATATGTACGAGCGCTACCTATGGCAGGGGAGATAGATCAATAGCTGCTGATTAAATATGTATATGGTTCCCTGTGTACCATATATGGATAAAATAAATATAAAAAAAATGCAATAATCAGCGTTTGAAAGGTGATAAAATATCAGATGAATTTAAAAGTATTAATATTATAATAAAGTGCAGCAGTCTGCAGTTTACCTTGGTGTTATTATCCCTGGGTATACTTGAAAGGTCAGCAAAAAAGCAATGTGCTGTATATAATGTATACATAAATAATTAAGATATAAAATATTTAAATGAATCTGTGGAGCTCAGGCAGTAACAAATGGTAAGTACCTGTGCCTCTCTAAGGTGCATTAATCCAGTTGTATCAACTTGATGATAGTAAAGTGCAACGTGCTGCAGAATGGAGGATAGATGAATAACAGGGGCAATATCAAAAATAGGAATAAAACGTATATATTATATAGGTACCGATATTGAGTCCATTTACGTATATAGAAGAATTGGCCCTAGGTGCAATGCTCTGCATACATTTGAAAATAACTCTTTTCTTTCGGAGAAATTGTGCAGGTAAATTGATGTGCAGAAGTTGATGTCCACGATGGGGATGGCGATATTCAGGATTTGTTTGTAGTTTGGGGAGAACGGGAGACAGCCCCGGCCGGCGGCATCTCTACCGTTCTGTATGCCACGAGACAGTACATAGGCATTGACGTTTGACTTGCTGCTTCTGTACTTGATGGTGAAGCTGTAATTAACTAATCTTGAAGCCCATCGCTGTTCAAGGACACCCAACTTGGCAGTGTTCAGGTGGGCCAACGGGTTATTATCCGTGTAGACAGTAAATTGCGTGGCAGCCAAATAATCTTTGAATTTTTCTGTTACGCCCCATACCAGGGCTAGAAGTTCCAATTTGAATGAACTGTAATTGGCATTGTTCTTTTCCGCTCCTCGCAGGTTATGACTAGCGTAGGCAATCACTCTCTCTCTCTTGTCCATCTTGAACATGGGACAGGACAGCTCCCAGACCTTCAAAACTGGCATCAGTATATAGCCTGAACAGCTGACTGTAGTCTGGATACGCCAAGATGGGTGGTTCTGTCAGCAGACGTTTAACCCCTTAAGGACTCAGCCCATTTTGGCCTTAAGGACTCAGACAATTTAATTTTTACGTTTTCATTTTTTCCTCCTCGCCTTCTAAAAATCATAACTCTTTTATATTTTCATCAACAGACTAGTATGAGGGCTTGTTTTTTGCGCGACCAGTTGTCCTTTGTAATGACATAACTCATTATATCATAAAATGTATGGCGCAACCAAAAAACACTATTTTTGTGGGGAAATTAAAAAGAAAAACGCAATTTTGCTAATTTTGGAAGGATTCGTTTTCACGCCGTACAATTTACAGTAAAAATTACATGTGTTCTTTATTCTGAGGGTCAATACGATTAAAATGATACCCATTATTACATACTTTTCTATTATTGTTGTGCTTAAAAAAATCACAAACTTTTTAACCAAATTAGTACGTTTATAATCCCTTTATTTTGATGACCTCTAACTTTATTTTTATAAGCGGCGGTATGAGGGCTAATTTTTTGCACCATGATCTGTACTTTTTTTTGATACCACATTTGCATATAAAAAACTTTTAATACATTTTTTATAATTTTTTTAAATAAAATGTATTAAAATAGTAGCAATTTTGGACTTTTTTTTTTTTTTACGTTCACGCCGTTCACCATACGGGATCATGGGATCATTAACATTTTATTTTAATAGTTCGGACATTTACGCACGCGGCGATACCAAATATGTCTATTAAATTTATTTTTTTACGTTTTTTGGGGGTAAAATAGGAAAAAACGGACGTTTAACTTTTTTATTGGGGGAGGGGATTTTTCACATTTTTTTTACTTTTACATTTTTTAACATTTTTTTTTACACTTTAATAGTCCCAATAGGGGACTATTCATAGCAATACCATGATTGCTAATACTGATCTGTTCTATGTATAGGACATAGAACAGATCAGTGTTATCGGTCATCTTCTGCTGTGGTCTGCTCGATCTCAGACCAGAGCAGGAGACGCTGGGAGCTGGAAGGAGGAAGGTGAGGGGACCTCCGTGCAGCGTTCTGAATGATCGGATCCCCGCAGCAGCGCTGCGGGCGATCCGATCATTCATTGAAATTGCGTACTGCCGCAGATGCTGGGATCTGTATTGATCCCGGCACCTGAGGGGTTAATGGCGGACGCCCGCGAGATCGCGGGTGTCGGCCATTGCCGGCGGGTCCCTGGCTGCGATCAGCAGCCGGGATCAGCCGCGCATGACACGGGCATCGCTCCGATGCCCGCGGTTATGCACAGGACGTAAATGTACGTCCTGGTGCGTTAAGTACCACCGCACCAGGACGTACATTTACGTCCTGCGTCCTTAAGGGGTTAAAGGGGTTATCCAGGAAAAAAAATGTTTTTATATATATCAACTTGCTCCAGAAAGTTAAACAGATTTGTAAATTACTTCTATTAAAAAAATCTTAATCCTTTCAGTACTTATGAGCTTCTGAAGTTAATGTTGTTCTTTTCTGTCCAAGTTTTCTCTGATAACACCTGTCTTAGGAAACGCCCAGTTTAGAAGAGGTTTGCTATGGGGACTTGCTTCTAAACTGAGCGGTTCCTGAGACATGTGTCATCAGAGAGCACTTAGACAGAAAAGAACAACCTTAACTTCAGAAGCTCATAAGTACTGAAAGGATTAAGATTTTTTAATAGAAGTAATTTACAAATCTGTTTAACTGTCTGGAGCCAGTTGATATATAAAAAAAAAAGTTTTTTCCTGGATAACCCCTTTAAGAGCTCGGAACGCTGTCTCTTCGGCCCATTTAATAGGTAGTCTCCGATTGTAATTCTCCGTACCCCATAGGAGAGCTGTGAGGGGTTCTGAAATTTGGGCGAAGTGTGGGATGAAGCGATGGTAGTAGCCGGTGAACCCATGCTTGATCAGGACTTGAAAGACGTCTGACAGATGACACTTTGGAAATTTCAGATGGCCCAGGCACCTTTCCATCAGACGCTGGAACGTAGCAGGGGCATTACACAGCCCAAACGGCATACTTTTAAACTTGAACAACCTCATGTCACGAAGGCGGTCTTCTCCCAATCCACCGTGACCATGGGCGCTTGCCAGTACCCTCTGGTTAAATCTAAGGTGGAGAAGTAAGCAGCCAACCCGAGGGCCGTAAGCGACGCCTCAATCCCTGGCAAAGGATAAGCGTCCTTATGTGTGACATTGTTCAGTTTCCTGTAGTCAACACAGAAGCGGATGGTTCCGTCTTTCTTTTTGACCAGGACGAGTGGCACTGCCCAGGGACTCTGACTTTCTTGTATCATGTCCGCCTCTTTCATGTCGGCCAGCATCTTCTTGACAGTCTGATAAATGCCTGGCGCCACCGGACGGTGTCTGTCCTTGATGGGTGGGCTGTCGCTTGTGAGTATTCAGTGCTGGATCATTGAAGTTTTTCCGAAGTCTGTGAGATGTTTGCTGAAAGCCTCATGATACCTTTTGGTGACATTGATGACTCCATTGACCTGGTCCCGTGGCGTCGTGTCATCCCCAACCTGGAGCTGTGCCCACCAGGGCTCTGGGGGACTAACAATGGATCCATCGGTAACTTAAGTCGCATGCTGTCGGGCCACCAGATGCTCTGTCACTATGTCTTTCGACTCAAGGAGGTACAACTGAGCCACTGGAGTGTACTTGGGTAAAACTGAAATAGAATCAGACAGGTTCACTAACCGTACGGGGACTCTTCCATTTGAGACAGTGATGAGACTTCTCGCCGCTCGGACTAAAGGATGATCTTAGTTGCATGGGTTTCAGCAGGGCCTGATAATGGGTTGTAAGGTCACCGACCTGATGTCTTGAACTCGTACTCTGCAGATATCTCCTTGCTTGTTGGCAAACTTCTGTTCCGCTAGTAGGACTTTCAGGTGGTGCTGCACAGCCTGCCGGTCTGAAGGGGACATACGGGGTAGAGACACAAGGCATCCAAAATTTCAGTAAAACAATTCCTCATAATGTTCATCCCCAATATAAATTCAGCTGACACCTTTATCTATCACATTGGTTACAATTACAGATGAGTGAATATCTGAAAAATTTGATTCGGCCAAAAAAAATTTGATTCGGATCGGACCGAATTTATTTATAGTGAATCGCTATAAAAAAAAACTACTATTTCTGGCCTACAGAGAGGCTCAATAGGGGTGTAGAACACTTTGCCTTGTCCTAACACACATAGGGAGTGTGCTGGAGTAGGGAAATAATACTGTTATTCAGTATGACATGCAGATTATAGGCATTGCTATTAGAATCCCTGCCGCAGAGTGTCTGGATGTGGCAGATTTTAAATGTAATATTTTATTTTTATTTAATTAGAATTTTATTTTAATTTTTTGATTACCCATTCTGGTGAGCATCGAGCTGTCGGTCCTCCGCCAGGAGAGATACCATCTGTTCCAGCCGCTGCCTCTCAGCACCCCCCTGACCTGTGAAAGTGCGAATGTTTCATTTAATCAGTTAAGTTTCATTGTTATCACTCCAAGTTGTTTCATTGGATTCTTGTTATATTTCCACAGGTAATATGACATCGGCGTGACCTGTCAAAGTTTGTGTTGTGGTTGTGCAGGAACCACATTCACTCAGTGAGCCGTAAAGGACATGTATTGTCCCTGACCATAGTTACAGCTACAGACGTCGGCGCTGCCGTGCACTTTGGTATACACCGACAGGCTCAAGGACTGGCCCACCTTCTCTTCCACAAAATTGGAGGGAGGGACTGCAGCACCAGCAACTTGGACAGGAACACATTCACCTTCTGCGCCGTTGGATGAGTGGGCGCATTCTGTTGTCTCATGGACATGGCTTCGCCGATGGATTGCTGGCGGAATGACTGACTAAAAGTAGGAGGAGCAGGAGTATCTGGAGCGACAGAAGGAGGGTATGACACACAGCTCCCTTCGGCTGAGGTGGTGGAGTTTTGGTTGGCTGAAAGAGGGAGTGGCGTGCCACTGGGTGATACAGCAGGCTGGACCACCAAATCGGAGCCACCGTTCTCCCAGGCCACTTTATGGTGGCGCAGCATATGTTGATGTAGGGCCGTGGTTACAACATTGGGACCCTGGTCACACTTCACCTTCTGCCAACACATCTTGCATGTGGCTATGTTAACCTTCTCCAGATGCTTGATAAAAAAAAACTGCCACACCGCGGAGTAGCTCATTTTCCCACCAACATTCCGCACTGATTGACTTCTACTGACGCTGTCTCCAGGAACCCCTGTTCCACTACCTCCCGGGAAGGTAGGCTGCCGTGAAGAAGGTGGTCTCCGGGGGCACGTTTGGGTCCAGAATTTCCACTTCTGCCACCATGCTGACTCCAACCATGCTACCACCTTGCTGGCTCAGCTGCTGCCTCACGGGCAACCTGCAACCCTTTTCTCCTGATGACGATGATGATGAAGCTCCTTCTGCACCCGGCTCCCAATTGCGATCGGGGTCTCCATTGTAGGTGGGAAGGACAGGGTTCCCCATGAATACCGGAGCTGTCGCTGGAACACCAGGATTGTTGATGCTTGCAGGAGGCAGAACACTAGCTGCCGGACTCGCCGCTGGAGGTGAAGGGACGCTGATCTGTGGTGCTGGGTTCAGACATCTTGTGGATTTTTGAGTGCGCTGTCGGCTTAAGAGTGAGGTGCGTTACCCTTTAAGAGAACTGATGAGGTGCTGCAGCGACTCCAGTTTGGATGATGGGGGAACTACAACGGACAGTCCCCCTCTATTGTGATAAGCGGCTCAGCAACCAGACTTGCAGTGACTTTGCGGGTGACAGCCAGAGATGAGCGCAGCAGCCGGAACTTCCAAGATGGCTGTGCCCAGGGAACTTCCTGTTTGAGTCCGGTCAGAAAAATCTTCCCCTGTGCAACTTAGAGCGGTCCTTTGGTTCCTTCTCGCTAGATCGAAGAGGCGTCACCGCTGGGGACTGACGTGGATGGAGTTGTGACCGCTCGCACGTAAGGGAAACGATGGACCAGATTAACTCTTTCAGGTATAAACTTTACACAGGCCTGCACAATCCTTTTACGGTTCACAATGGCAGATTGCAGACTTTTCTTCACCTCCCCCTCTATTTAACAAGCGCCTCGCAATAAACAGATTTCACTGACAAAGTCCTGTACACTTTCTGGCGCAATTTTTGTTGCACACTCGTGTGTTTTACTCTGCAATGCTGGACAGAGTTCAGACTGGGAGGGTACTTTTTGCATAAGGCGCACACCTGTATCCTGTTTGTAGGATGCCAAAAGTTGTGGTGAGGATGTGATGGAGGGCAGATGTTGTTACCCTAGGGGCAGATGACATTAACCCCTTGTGTTCATGTTGCCAGGGCATGGTTTTACCTCTACACCACCTGAAGGTAAGGTCTCCTCAGGACACCAGACACTCACTCTCAGGTCTTGGCTGTTCCTCAGCATGCTCTAAACTTAAACTAACTGGCTCCTCCCAGTGTTTATATGGGGGAGACTTTGGAGAGGTCCCAAAGGTCACTCTATAGGTCAGATGGTTACTGGTACCTTCCTTGGTTACAGTACTTGTCATATGTCTTTTTAAGTAATGTTGCTGAGTTATATACATTACAATGGATAACACAGGTGGTAGCTAACTCCTTAGGGAACATAGACAATGGGGGGCCCAGGAGTCACTGAATAGAGTCTGCCTGAGCGGGCAGCAATGGTACAGTGGTGCAAATCCTGTACTGGGCCACCTCACGTGATCCAAGCTTTCCTAACAGAGAACATGAAAAAACACCACTAGAATGCTAAGAACACCATAAGATAGGTGGAAAATGGGTAGGAAAAAATGTTACTGACCCAAAAACGCTACCCCATGTAAGGGATAATGCAAATTTTAGACAGAGCATTTAACGGAGTTCCCTAGTGAAATGCGCTGCTCAAAAAGATAAAGGGAACACTAAGATAACACATCCTAGATCTGAATGAATGAACTAATCGTATGAAATACTTTTATCTTTACATAATTTTTGTGTGATTTTGTTGTCAGCACATTCAACTATCAATGGAAATCAAATTTATCAACCCATGCAGGGGCGTACCTAGAGAATTTGGCACCCGGGGCGGACCCTTTGTTTGGCACCCCCCTTAATTACACCCCCTCCCTCCCCTCCCCCCCAGGGGCGGACTGACAACACTCGGGCCCCCGGGGGTAGCTTCGCATATACCTATGGGGAAGAGGGGGGGGGGGGTGTAGCTCTGCATATACCTATACAGAGCTACACCCCACCCTCTATACATCTATATAATAATAAAATAATAAATGTAAAAAAAGTGGTTCTGTTTCACAGTGATCTCACCAGCAGAATAGCGAGTACAGCTCTGGAATATAATACAATACTCTGGGTCCTAAGGCAGTGTTTGCCAACCCAGGCACCTCCAGCTGTTGCAAAACTACAACTCCCAGCATGCCTAGACAGCCAAAGGCTCTCCGAGCATGCTGGCAGTTGTACTTTTGCAACAGCTGGAGGCTCCCTGGTTGGAAAACACTGGGTTAGGCCTTAAGGCAGTGTTTGCCAACCCAGGCGCCTCCAGCTATTGCAAAACTACAACTCCCAGAATGCCTAGACAGCCAAAGGCTGTCCGGGCATGCTGGCAGTTGTAGTGTTGCAACAGCTGGAGGCTACCTGGTTGGGAAACACTGGGTTAGGCCTTAAGGCAGTGTTTGCCAACCCAGGCACCTCCAGCTGTTGCAAAACTGCAACTCCCAGCATGCCTAGACAGCCAAAGGCTCTCCGGGCATGCTGGCAGTTGTAGTGTTGCAATAGTTGGAGGCTCCCTGGTTGGGAAACACTGAGTTAGGCCTTAAGGCAGTGTTTGCCAACCCGGGCGCCTCCAGCTGTTGCAAAACTACAACTGCCAGCATGCCCGGAGAGCCTTTGGCTGTCCGGGCATGCTGGCAGTTGTAGTTTTGCAACAGCTGGAGGTACCCTGGTTGGGAAACAATGGCTTAGGCCCTAAGGCAGTGTTTGCCAATCTGGGTGCCTCCAGCTGTTGCAAAACTGCAACTCACAGCATGCCCGGACAGCCAAAGGGGTTGAAGGGGGGAGGTAGAAGGGGGGCCGTCAGGTGGGGGGGTTACCTATATGGTGGTGGGTGAAGGGAGGGAGGCCATGCAGGTGGGGAGCTGGTTACCTGTACGGCCACTGTAGCAGGAGGCATGGCGCTGCAACATTCTGCTGGAGGGCGCATGCTCATCTCCAGTGTGCTCTTCTCTGCCGGCACCACGTCTCACGCGTCATCACTAACGTGATGACGCTCCTCCTAGGCGGCAAAGTGTTAAAAAAAAAATATATATTTAATTTTGCGGCGGCGGGTCAGTCCGCCCCTGGCACCCCCCTTGAGAGTGGCACCCGGGGCAGGCCGCCCCCCGCGCCCCCCCCTAGGTACGCCACTGAACCCATGGACGTCTGGATATGGAGTCACACTCAAAATCAAAGTGGAAAAACTACAGGCTGATCCATCTTTGATGTAATGTCCTTAAAACAAGTCAAAATGAGGCTCAGTAGTGTGTGTGGCCTCCATGTGCCCGTATGACCTCCCTACAACTCCTGGGCATGCTCCTGATGAGGTGGTGGATGGTCTCCTGAGGGATGTCCTCCCAGACCTTGACTAAAGCATCCGCCATCTTCTGGACAGTCTGTAGTGCAACGTGGCGTTGGTGGATGGAGCGAGACATGATGTCCCAGATGTGCTCAATTCAGGTCTGGGGAACCGGCGGGCCAGTCCATAGCATCAATGCCTCCTCTTGCAGGAACTGCTAACACACTCCAGCCACATGAGGTCTAGCATTGTCTGGCATTAGGAGAAACCCAGGGCCAACCGCACCAGCATATGGTCTCACAAGGGGTCTGAGGATCTCATCTCGGTACCTAATGGCAGTCAGGCTACCTCTGGCAAGCCCATGGAGGGCTGTGTAGCCCCCCCAAAGAAATGCCATCCCACACCATTACTAACCCACCACCAAACCGGTCATGCTGGAGGATTTTTCAGGCAGCAGAATGTTCTCCAAGGCATCTCCAGGCTCTGTCACATGTGCTCAGTGTGAACCTGCTTTCATCTGTGAAGAGCACAGGGCGCCAGTGGCAAAATTGCCAATCTTGGTGTTCTCTGGCAAATGCCAAAAGTCCTGCACGGTGTTGGGCTGTAAGCACAACCCCCACCTGTGGATGTCGGGCCCTCATACCACCCTCATGGAGCCTGTTTCTGACCGTTTGAGTGGACACATGCACATTTGTGGCCTGCTGGAGGTCATTTTGCAGGGCTCTGGCAATGCTCCTGTGGTAGGGCCTTGGGGGTGTAGTGTAGTTGGGGTGTTGCTTTGGTATATGAGGGGTTAATTTAACCCCTGTCACTCGTGACGCCAGGGTGAGGGTTAATACGCTGAGGTGAGTCTTCGGCCTATCGCCATCCTTCCCAGAAACGATAGGTGCGTGCTTAAATGAATGAAGGTCCACAATAGGGATGAACTGGAACTTGTATAAACTTTACTGAGGTACTTGCGGTACATCCAATTAACAGCAACAGTCTTAGCAATACAGTCTCTATGTAGTACGGCAGTGATTGACAGATGCCGCGGACCATTGACTTATCCACTGACTAGCAGAATTAGAAAAGATGCAGAGATCCGTCCGGATTTAGGGGTCGGTTTAGGTCCCGTGATCTTGCAGACTTAATAGGGATTGAGGTAACACAACCTCTGTCAGCAGCCCACGAGGAAAGAGAGCGATTAATGGCCGCCGCTCCCTTATATGGGCAGGGCCATTTTGGATTGGTCTGAGTCAGCTGTCACTCACCGTTACAATGCATGGTGGGCGATCACCTGACTTCCTCCAAAGGTCCTTGAACCATAAACCATAGAGTTTTGGAACGCATCACGTGACCCGCAGGTCCTGCGACGCTGTAACCAGGTAAGTATACATTATATACATATATACACTTAGAATTTGAATAGTTTTAACTATTAAAGGGGTGACAAGGGGCTAACTATTGATGAGGACCCCACTGGTAACTAGGGACTCTGACTTTTGGGACCTCACCACATGGTAACGGATGCAATCCGGTACCGGGATACCACACTCCTCCTGCTCCTCCTTGCACAAAGGCGGAGGTAGCGGTCCATGTCTCCTGATGTACTGGTCTGTCTCCTGGTAGAACCTCCATGCTCTGGACACCACGCTGACAGACACAGCAAACCTTCTGGCCACAGCTCGCATCGATGTGCCATCCTGGATGAACTGCACTACCTGAGCCACTTGTGTGGGTTGTAGACTCCATCTCATGCTACCACCAGCAAAACATCAGCCAGGAAGCATAGGAACTGAGAAGTGGTCTGTGGTCACCACCTGCAGAACCACTCCTTTATTGGGGGTGTTTCGCTAATTGCCTATACCTTTCACCTGTTGTCTGTTCCATTTGCACAACAGCATGTGAAATTGATTGTCAATCAGTGTTGCTTCCTGAGTGGACAGTGTGATTTCACAGAAGTGTGACTGACTTGGAGTTACATTGTGTTGTTTAAGTGTTCTCTTTATTTTTTTGAGCAGTGTATAACTTATCCCCTACCCAAAAGATAGGGGGGGGGGGTCAAACTGCTGGGACCCCCCGTGATCTCCTGAATGGAGCCCAGGCAGTCTGCTGAAAGGGAGAGTGTCGACCCCCACACGGAGCGGCGGCCAAAGAGCTACCCCATAGAGATACATGGAGGGGGGCGTGTCGGCCCTAGCTTCCTGCAGGGGTTGGAACGGCCGCTTCTGGCAGACTGCTGGGGCCCCGTTCAGGAGATCGCAAGGGGTCCCAGCAGTCAGACCCCCCATGATCCATAACTTACCCCCTATCCTTTTGGATAGGGGATAAATTATATTTCACTGCACTACTCCTTTAACCCCTTAAGGACCATTTCTTGGTGAAAAATTCCAGCATTTCATGAAAAATGTGAAACTTTTGAAGCTCTCTGCTTGTAAGGGAAATAGACGTTCTAAATAAATGTTATATTGATTCACGTATACAATATGTCTACTTTATGTTGGCATCATAAAGTTGACATGTTTTTACTTTTGGAAGATCAAAGGGCTTCAAAGTTCAGAAGCACTTTTCTAATAAATAAAAAAAATTAAAAATCTGAATTTTTCAGGGACCAGTTCAGTTTTGAAGTGGGATTTGAAGGGCCTTCATATTAGAAATACCCCATAAATGACCCCATTATAAAACTGCACCCTTCAAAGTATTCAAAATGACAGTTTGTTAACCCTTTAAATGTTTCACAGGAATAGCAGCAAAGTGAAGGAGAAAATTCAAAATCTTCATTTTTTACACTCGCGTGTTCTTGTAGACCCAGTTTTAGATAGAAAAAGCTCCCCCCCAAATTTTGTAACCCAATTTTTCTCGAGTAAGGAAATGCCTCATGTGTATGTTAAGGGTTCGGCGGGCGCAGTAGAGGGCTCAGAAGGGAAGGAGCGACAATAGGATTTTGGAAAGTGAATTTTGCTGAAATGGTTTTTGGGGGGTATGTCACATTTAGGAAGCCCCCATTGTGCCAGAACAGCGGTGGTGGGGGGGAGCATGGCATACTATTTGGAAACTACACCCCTCATGGCACGTTACAAGGGGTCCAGTGAGCCTTATCACCCCACAGGTGTTTGACAACTTTTCGTTAAATTCCGATGTGTAAATAAAATAAAAAATTCACTAAAGTGCCGTTTCCCCCCCCCCCCCCCCCAAATTCACCATTTTTACAAAGGGTAATGGGAGAAAATGCCCCCCAAAATTTGTAACCCCATCTCTTCTGAGTATGGAAATACCCCATGTTAGGATGTAAATTGCTCTGCTGGCGAACTACAATGCTCAGAAGAGAAGGAGCCTTTTGGAAAGCAAATTTTGCTGAAATGGTTTTTGGGGGGCATGTCGCATTTAGGAAGCCTCTATGGTGACAGAACAGCAAAAAAAAACTACATTTTGGAAACTACACCCCTCAGGGAATGTAACAAGGGCTACAGTGAGCCTTAACACCCCACATGTGTTGGACGACTTTTTGTTTAACCCCTTAAGGAGTCAGGGTTTTTCCGTTTTTGCACTTTCGTTTTTTCCTCCTTACCTTTTAAAAATCATAACCCTTTCAATTTTCCACCCAAAAATCCATATTATGGCTTATTTTTTGCGTCGCCAATTCTACTTTGCAGTGACATTAGTCATTTTACCCAAAAATGCACGGCGAAATGGAAAAAAAATCATTGTGCGACAAAATCGAAAAAAAACGCCATTTTGTAACTTTTGGGGGCTTCCGTTTCTACGCAGTGCATATTTCGGTAAAAATTACACCTTATCATTATTCTGTAGGTCCATATGGTTAAAATGATACCCTACTTATATAGGTTTGATTTTGTCGCACTTCTGGAAAAAATCATAACTACATGCAGGAAAATTTATACGTTTAAAAATGTCATCTTCTGACCCCTATAACTTTTTTATTTTTCCATGTACAGGGCGTTACGAGGTCTCATTTTTTGCGCCGTGATCTGAAGTTTTTATTGGTATGATTTTTGTTTTGATCGGACTTTTTGATCACTTTTTATTCATTTTTTTAATGGTATAAAAAGTGACCAAAATACGCTTTTTTGGACTTTGGAATTTTTTTGCGCGTACGTCATTGACCGCGCGGTTTAATTAATGATATATTTTTATAGTTCGGACATTTACGCACGCAGCGATACCACATATGTTTATTTATTTATTTTTTTACACTGTTTTATTTTTTTTATGGGAAAAGGGGGGTGATTCAAACTTTTATTAGGGAAGGGGTTAAATGACCTTTATTAACACTTTTTGTTTACATTTTTTTTTGCAGTGTTATAGGTCCCATAGGGACCTATAACACTGCATACACTGATCTCCTATGCTGATCACTGGCGTGTATTAACACGCCTGTGATCAGCATTATCGGCGCTTGACTGCTCCTGCCTGGATCTCAGGCACGGAGCAGTCATTCGTCGATCGGACACCGAGGAGGCAGGTAAGGGCCCTCCCGGTGTCCGATCAGCTGTTCGGGACGCCGCGATTTCACCGCGGCGGTCCCGAACAGCCCAACTGAGCAGCCGGGTCACTTTCAGTTTCACTTTAGAAGCGGCGGCCGCTTCTAAAGGGTTAATACCGCACATCGCCGCGATCGGCGATGTGTGGTATTAGCCGCGGGTCCCGGCCGTTGATGAGCGCCGGGACCGACGCGATATGATGCAGGATCGCGGCGCGATCCCGCTTCATATCGCGGGAGCCGGCGCAGGACGTAAATATACGTCCTGCGTCGTTAAGGGGTTAAGGACTCAGCCCATTTTCACCTTAAAGGGGTAGTCCAGTGGTGAAAAACTTATCCCCTATCCTAAGGATAGGGGATAAGTTTGAGATCGCGGGGGGTCCGACTGCTGGGGCCCCCTGCGATCTCTCTGTACGGGGCCCCGGCTCTCCGCCGAGATAGCGGGTGTCGACCCCCGCACGAGGCGGCGGCCGACACGCCCCCTCAATACATCTCAATGGCAGAGCCGGAGATTGCCGAAGGCAGCGCTTCGGCTCTGCCATAGAGTTGTATTGAGGGGGCGTGTCAGCCGCCGCTTCGTGCGGAGGTCGACACGCCCCCTTCCCGCGGGCTGTCGGGGCTCCGTACAGGAGATCGCGGGGGGCCCCAGGGGTCGGACCCCCGCGATCTGCAACTTATCCCCTATCCTTAAGATAGGGGATAAGTTGTAAACCACTGTGTCACCACTGGACTACTCCTTTAAGGACCCTTTTTTGCAATTATGACCACTGTCACTTTATGCATTAATAACTCTGGGATGCTTTTACCGTTTATTCTAATTCTGAGATTGTTTTTCCGTGACATATTATACTTTAGCATAGTGGTAAATTTTTGTCGTTACTTGTATCCTTTCTTGGTGAAAAATCACATTTCATGAAAATTTTGAAAATTTAGCATTTTTCTAACTATGAAACTCTGCTTGTAAGGGAAATGGAAATTCCAAATAAATTATATATTGATTCACAAATACAATATGTCTACTTTATGTTGGCATCAGAAAGTTGACATGTTTTTACTTTTTGAAGACATTAGGGGGGGCTTCAAAGTATAGCAGCAATTTTCCAAATTTTCACAAAAATTTCAAAATCTGAATTTTTCAGGGACCAGTTAAAGGTGTACTGACGTTGTCTTTCCACCCCATGCAAGTCTATGGGAGATGTGTCACACCCCCTCCCATAGACTTGCATTGAGGGGGCGGGGCGTGATGTCACACAGGGCGGAGTCGTGACGTCACGGTCGACCGCCATTGTGGTCGGGCTCCGAAGCCTCCAGCGTTGCCGGTGTGAGGTGGAAGCCGAACAGGTGGGTGCAGAAGCCGAGATCCCGGGGGCCCACAGCAGCGGGACCCCAGCGATCTGACATCTTATCCCCTATCCTTTGGATAGGGGATAAGATGTCTAGGGGTGCGGAGTACCCCTTTAAGTTTGAAGTGGATTTTAGGGGCCTTTCTGTGAGAAATACCCCATAAATGACCCCATTATAGAAACTTCCCCCATCAAAGTATTCAAAATGACATTCAGAAAAGTGTGTTAACCCGTAAGTTGTTTCACAGGAATAGCAGCAAAGTGGAGGAGAAAAATCAAAATCTGCATTTTTTACACTAACATGTAGCTTAACTTGTAGCCCCATTTTTTTCATTTTTAAAAGTGGTCTAAGGAGACAAAAATTGTAGCCCAATTTCTCTTGAGTATTGAAATACCTCATATTTTAACATAAAGGGTTCTCACAACATGGCTCAAGAGAGAAAGAGAAACTGTGGGATTCTGCTGTCATGGTCTTTGGGGGGTATGTTGCATTTAGAAAGTCCACATGGTGCCAGAACAGCAAAATAACCCCTACATGGCATATTATTTTGGAAAATACACTTTAACACCTTAACACCCCACAGGTGTTTGACAACTTTGCGTTGAAGTTGGATGTGAAAATGGAAAATTAGATTTTTAACACTAAAATGATGGTGTTACCCCAAATTTTACTTTTTCGCAAGGGGTAATAGGAGTAAATGGACCCCAAAATTTGAAGAACAATTTCCCCCAATTAAGAAAACGCCCCATAACTGGACGTTAAGTGCTCTGCTGGCAAACTACAGGTCTCAGAACAGAAGGAGCGCCATTGGACTTTTAGAGAGAGAATTTTGCTGAACTCGAAGTCGGGGCCAATGTGCATTTACAAACCTCCCATGATGCGAGAACAGTGGAGCCCCCCCCCACCCCCACATGTGACAACATTTTGGAAACTACACCCCCTCACAGAATTTAATAAGGGGTAAGGGGTGCAGTGAGCATTTACACCCCCCTTGCGTTTGACAGATCTTTGGAACAGTGGTCTGTGCAAATGAAAAATTAAATTTTTCATTTTCACGGACCACTGTTCAAAACATCTGTCAGACACCTGTAGGGCGTAAATGCTCACTGTATCCCTTATTACATTATTGAGGGGGTCCACTGTTCTGGCACCTCGGGGGACTTTGTAAACACACATGGAGTTCAATTCCAGACACATTGTCTCTCCAAAAGCCCAATGGCGCTCCTTCTCTTCTCCACAGAGCATTTTACATCCACATATGGGGCATTTCCATACTCAGAAGAAATGGGGTTACTAATTTTAGGGGGCTTTTTACCTATTACCCCTTGTGAAAATGAAAAATTTATGATAACACCAGCATTTTAGTGAAAAAAAATGCAAATTTTTCATTTTCACGTCCAAATTTAATGAAAATTCTTCAAACAGCTGTGGGGTGTTAAGGCTCACTATACCCCTTGTTACGTTCCGCGAGGGGTGTAGTTTCCAAAATGGGGTCACATGTGTGTGTTTTTATTTTTGCATTTATGTCAGAACCGCTGTAACGATTAGCCACCCCTGTGCAAATCACCTCAAATGTACTTGGCGCTCTCACTCCTGAGTCTTGTTGTGTGCCCGCAGAGCATTTTACGTCCACATATGGGGTACTTCTGTACTCAGAAAAAATTGTGTAACAAATTTTTTTTTTTTTACTTTTACTTTTTGTGAAAAAAGTATGGGGCAACAATAGCATGTCAGTGTAAAACATTTTATTTTTTGACAATAACATGCTGGAATAGACCCCAACTTTACCTTTTCATAAGGGGTATAAGGAAAAAAAAGCCCCCCAAAATTTGTTAGGCAATTTCTCCCAAGTACAGAAATACCCCATATGTGGTACTAAACTGTTGCCTTGAAATACGACAGAGCGCCATGTGCATTTGAAGCCTAAATTAGGGATTTGCATAGGGATGGACCCGGATGTAAGAATTACACTTGCCTCCGATACCAAAATTAGGGCAGTGTTTCCCTTACAGGTTGCCTCCAGCTTTTGCAAAACTCCCAACATGCCTGGACAGTCAATGGCTGTCCGGCACCACTGGGAGTTGCTGTTTTGCAACAGCTGGAGGCTCCATTTCAGAAACCGTGCCATACCAGACGTTTCTCATCATTATTAGGGGGGGGGGAGAATGTGTAGGGGTATATGTAGTGTTTTACTTTTTATTTTGGTAGCGTAGTGTTTTTAGGGTACATTCACACGACAGGAGTTTACAGTGAGTTTCCCGCTGGCAGTTTGAGCGGAAAATTTGCTGCATCTCAAACTTGCAGCGAGAAACTCACTGTAAACCCCGCCCGTGTGAATGTACCCCGTACATTCACTAAGGACGGGGGGGGGGGGCAAACAGCTGGAGGCACACTGGTTGCATAACACTGAGAGTTTGTTACTTAACTCAAAGTTTCGCAATATGCCTCCAGCTGTGGCAAAGGTACAACTCCCACCATGTACGGACAGCCAAAGGGCATGCTGGGAGTTGTAGTTTGCAAGAGCTGGAGGCACTGAGTTGGGTAACAAAACTACAATTCTGAAGGGCCAGATGTTGCTGAACTACAACTCCCAGCATGCCTGGGCAGTCTGGGCATGCTTGGAATTGTAGTTTTGCAACATCTGGAGGGCTACAGTTTGGACACCACTGTATAGTGCTGGGAGTTGTAGTTTGGCAATTCTTAGAAGACAGAAGTGAAGATCACTTATCACTGATCTTCACTGCTGCCTCCACCGCTACTCCGGCACCGCCTCCTTACTGCTGCCGATCCCGCCACCTCCTCCTGCACTCCGGTACTCGCCGCCAACTTTAACTTTTTTTTATCCAAACTTTTATTTATCAGATTTCAATAAAAACAAAACAGCACAATAATTAAAATAAGAACAAGGAACAGCAAGGGTAGGGGAGGCGAGGGGGGGGGCGGAGGAAAGCAAAAGAAAATAATAAGGATATGGGGAAAGACAATAGGACATAAGGACATAAGGTACACCAAAATACACAACAGTGTATTGCACAACAAAGAGTGAGGGATGATAACAGGTATGCACCACAAGTTAAAAAAGGACATTTGGTGAGGCATAGGTAAAAATCGTAAGGAAGGTCTGTGCAGTTAAATCACGCCGCCTTAAGGCATTACTGTACCCTCAGGGTCTCGGGAATTCCTCCAATAGTCCCATCTTATAAGGAATTGTAGCTCACGTCCAGTACGGTTGGCTATAAGGTTTTCCATGGAGCAAGAGTATTCCACCCTTGCCCTCACTTCAGGAACACCCGGAACCTCCCTGGATTTCCAGAGAGCTGCTATGGAAGTCCGTGCAGCAGAAAAAATATGAAAAAGAATGGTTTGGGAGTCCGCAGGTAAATCCTTCAAGTTGAGTGCGAGCAATGCCATGCCTGGATCTTTCACGGGGGGATGGGGTAAGATTGTGGAGAGAAATGCGTATATGGAATCCCAGAAAGAGGCAATCAAAGGACAGGTCCACCACACATGTAAAAACGAGCCTACTTGATCACCACACCTCCAGCATGTAGGGTTAACAGTGTTGTAAATATAGGACAGACGTTCGGGGGTATAATACCACCGGTATAACATTTTACGGGCAGATTCTAGGTGAGTGCTACATTTAGAAAGGTGTAGTGGTATATTATAGATATCATGCCACTGCTCTGCATTAATAGAAATACCCAGATCCCGCTCCCAGGCAGCTTGAAATGAGAATGACTCCGGTGCCAAGGAGGACTGCAACGCTTTATAGGAGATCGATATTCCGCCCTTGGCACCAGAGTGTCGGAGGAAAAAGGCATCATACGGTCTAGGCGTTAACTCAGAAGGCCACTCATGGTATGAAATGAAATGACGTAGTTGCAAAAATTTAAAAAAGTCCCCGGCTGGTATGTCGTACTTGGACCTAATGGACTCAAACGTGCCTAGGGAACCCAGGGGAGAGACATCTCCCAAACATGTAACCCCACTATCGATCCAATTTGAGAAGGAAGTATGCGGGAGGAGAAGAGATAAAACAGAGAACGGAGTAGACTGGAAGGAGACAAGAGATAGCAGCTTAGAGGACAGAATGAAGAGCCACATATGCAGAGAAGCGGAGATTGTGGGACTAAGGGTGTCCACGGTCTTACGTGTAATCGCCACTGACCACAAGAGGCATCGAAGAGAGGGCACACCCACAATGTCTCTCTCCATAGCCACCCAACGAGCATCTGAATCCCCCCTCCACCACTGCTGCAAGTAAACCAAATGAGCCGCTCTATAATAGTTAAGCAGATCTGGGCATCCCAAGCCCCCCATATGTGTAGGTAGAAACAGTAATCTAGCTGAAACTCTCGCCCTAGACCCCTGCCAGATGAACCTCATTAGAAGGGATTGAAGTCTCTTAATAGAGGAGAGGGGGAACCTGACAGGTAAAGTGCGAAATAGATAAAGGATAGAAGGCAAGAGGAACATCTTGGCCACAGCAATGCGGCCGCACCAGGAGAGAGGAAAGCAAGAGTATGCTTTAGTGTCTCGGGCCAGCTGTGTGGAAAGGGAGGAGAGGTTAGAGGAGACCAAGTCAGAAGGAGAGGGAGTGAGAAAGATACCCAGATAGGAAATACCAGTAGAGGCCCAGTTAAAAGAAAACCGTTGGGAGAGGGACAGAATAGAAGTTGCACTTAGCTGAAGGGGGAGAACAGTCGATTTCGACACATTAAGCTTGTACATGCTAGCAGCACTAAAGTCGGCTATGAGGGACAATACATGGGGTAAAGAAGAGGAAGGGTGAGTCAGTGCGATCAGGACGTCATCAGCGAAGAGACTTATTTTGTGGGTATCAGACCCCACCTCAACACCCGGGATTAAAGGATGGCATCGGACATGTTCGGCAAATGGTTCCATCACAAGGGTGAATAAAACAGGAGAGAGGGGACACCCCTGTCGGGTACCGTTAGTGATGGTAAACGGGGAGGACAGGGCGCCCGACGTAAAAACCCTCGCGGATGGCGATGAATAGAGGGCCATGAGTGCCGCAATAGCAGGACAGGGGAAGCCAAATTTGGACAGTACAGCTCTCAAATAACCCCAGTGGACCCGGTCGAACGCCTTCTCTGCGTCCAAAGAAAGGAGCAGAGAGGGCGCCCGACCCCGGTGCGCAGCTGCCAAGATGTTCAGTACCCTCCTAGTGCCATCCGAGGCCTGTCGTCCCTTCACAAAGCCGACCTGGTCAGCATGCACCAGGGACGGAAGGATGTTAGCTATGCGCATCGCCCACAATTTGGAGTATAACTTAAGATCCGTATTAAGGAGCGAGATTGGACGAAAATTAGCAGGTTCAGTGGGAGACTTTCCGGGTTTAGGGAGTGTCACTATTGTGGCGTCTAACATTTCTGACGGGATCGATCCCGTAGAAGCTATAAAATTAAAGACAGTGGTGAGGTGGGGGGCAATAATTGGGCCATGCGTTTTGTAAAGTTCGTTAATCAGTCCATCAGGTCCCGGAGCCTTGGCACCCTTCAACGTCCCGATCGCACCAAGCACCTCCTGAGTAGTGAAGGGGAGAGACAAAGCGGACAGATCAGAATCGGAGAGGGAGGGCAAGGAGATTGAGTCAAGAAAAGAATTGATAGAAGTAGGGGTAGGAAGGCAGTGGGGTTCAGAAGTGGAAAGATTGTACAGCGTGGCGTAGTAAGAAGCAAAGGCATCAGAGATGCCCTGAGGATCAAACACCCTGGTGCCCGTAGGCAACTGTAGATAGGCTATACGGCTTTTCGCCTCTTGTACCTTAACCTGTCTAGCGAGGACCCTTCCTGGTTTGTTGGCACACCAATATGAATTAAGTTTAAGGCGGCGCAGCGCCAAATCATACTTGTATAAATCTAACTTGTGTAGTTTACCAGTCAGGACTGATATACGTGCAGTAAGGTCAGGAGTAGAAGCTAACTTATTTTTCCTATGTAGATCTGCAAGCTCCAATTGTATAGACAATCGCTTCTCCCTTGTCTGACGTCTGTGGTGGGCCGCTTGGCTTAAAAGAACCCCTCTAATTGTGGCCTTGAATGCGCACCACAACGTGGCGGCATTGGACACCGACCCAGTATTAGTAGCAAAAAAAGATGATGCCTCCTCGGCTAGGCGGGGCTTGTATGTGGGATGAGAAATGACATATGGGCTAGCACGCCACAAGGAGGCACGCGGGGAGGAGAACGTCTCCTGTAGAGTAATTGAGATAGGGGCGTGGTCTGACCAGGATATAGCGTGAATATGCGATTTGGAGATCGAGTTGAGAAGCGGTCGACTAATGAGGAAAAAATCTATTCTGGTATAGACCAAATGGGGATGGGAGAAATACGTAAAGTCCCGGCTACTAGGATGCTGTATCCGCCATATATCAAACAAACCTTCACGGGACAGGGTATTAAAAATGGGAGTGGGTTCAGAATGAGGGACAAGGGAAGTGGAGTCCATTGACGGCCAAAGGGCAGCATTAAAGTCGCCCACCACAATCAGACGAGACGCAGGGTTGGAGCTTGCAATTCTGTTCAATACGTGCCGGACAAAAGCATGTTGTTTTCTATTGGGAGCGTACACGACCACAAGGGTGTGCGGCACCAAATTAAGGGAACAACTGACAATAAGATATCTGCCACCGCTATCCGCCGCCACCTCCACGTCAGAAACAGCAATAGTATTTTTAATGGCCAGGGCTACCCCCCTTTTTTTCTGCGCCGCATGGGCGAAATAGATGTGCGGGAAGCGCTTATTATGTAACCTCACGGAATCCAATTCCGACAGGTGTGTCTCCTGGAGGCACAGTATGTCGGCACCCAGCCTATTCGACTCTGCCCAAAGTAATGAACGTTTAAAGGGCGAGTTCAGACCTCTAACATTGAGGGAAACAATTTGAATGACCATTACAGAGGTGGGGAGGCGGACCGCGGCGGCAGCTGAGTAACCGTTAATAGTACAGTGATGCAAACATAGTAACAGTCAGAGAGCTCATACATCATTTGCAGTGCAGGTGGACCTAATGGAAAACACATACAGAAATAAATAACAATATGGTAGAACTGGGGAAAAATAAAAAAAGAACAGGTAATAGTAGATAACCATAGTGACCCCTGAAGAGGGCCAACATCGGGGAGGTATGGAGAGAGAAACAAAACCATACCTAGTGAAACATGTGCCTATCCGGCATTCAATATGACATCCTTATAGAAATTAACATAACTTCACTTGGTTTTACGTTTACCATAATGGACCACCGACCAGTCATCTGAGACCTTCTGTAAAGGGAGATTGGGACCGGGAGAGCCCCCCTCGGTCGGCTCAGTGGGAGAAAGATTCCAGGCACGGCAGCACTCAAGAAGCGCCTCTGGGGTGGATACCACATGCTTAGAACCACCATAGGTAACGATGATCTTCGTGGGGAAACCCCATTTGTAGGGTACACCACGATCCCGGAGAAGGGAAGTGCCTGCCGCGTATTCCCGGCGCTTCGCCAAGGTGGCGGCGGACAGATCCGCAAAAACAGCCAGCCTGGAAAATCTATCCGGCAGGTTGGTAGGAGCACGGGCAGCCAGCATCAGGCGTTCCTTAACGTGGAAAAAATGCACCCTCATGATAACATCCCTGGGGGAGGTTGCAGGAATCGACTTCGGCTTGGGGAGGCGATGAACCCTGTCCAGGAGTAAGTCCTGTGCTGAGGCAGATGGAAGGAGGGCAGCAAAAAAGTCAGTTACAAAGCCAGTAAGATCTTCAGCTTTAACCTCTTCAGGGATCCCCCTTATACGGAGGTTATTCCTGCGGGAACGATCCTCCATGTCAGCTAGCTTGGCTTTTAGGGCCGTCACCTCATCCTCCAGGGCAGTAACGCTGTCCACCACTAAGTTGTGTGCAGAAGTCAGCTCACCCATCTTGTTCTCCACATGAGCAGTTCGGGTCCCGAGGTCTGTGCAGTAATGATAGCGCAGTGCCGCAGCGGCGATCCTGGGGATCCCCAGCAGCGGGGCCCCGGTGATCTGGCATCTTATCCCCCTATCCTTTGGATAGGGGATAAGATGTCTAGGGGCAGAGTGCCTCTTTAAGCTAATAGTCGAGTTTACAAGTTTGTATAGCCTTAGCTGAATGGCAGCAGTTTTTCCAATGGTTTACAGCTTCAGTCTTGAACTATTGACCCTCCATTCCCTTCACTTATACAAGTGTCTCTAGTCCTGCAAACAACATATTTCCTTAATCCCTTATCAGTGAGAGGCTAGGTTACCCATGGGTTCCCTGTAACAGCAGAACACAACACTATGGAAAGTATAAGTATTGCCGCTCCTAATTGTGCGTTGCGTGCCATATAGTAAAGCACATGAAAAGCATGCTTCTTCACGGTCACTTAACGTGTTCCTTTTGCGGTTAGGTGAGGCACTGCATGCATTGATCTTTATTCTTACAGTAGAGAAGTCATTAATTATAACTTTTTGTGAATGGGGACATTTAACGCAAATTTACATACTGCAAGTATGCCCATGCTACACGCACAGTATTTACACTAATTGTACAGCCACCACGTTTAGACTGCTCGTGCGCTCATAACAACCATACCTGCTCATAGGGTTTTATACTGTGTTTAGGGTCTTAGTATTTATACTACTCGTACGGTCTTAGAATTTACACAGCACACTGCTCGTTAACATTTATTATGCACATGCGCATAGCATTTATGTTACAGTCACGTTCATAGCATTATGTAGCAGGTATGTTTTAGTTTTATAAGGCATATGCACCCATAGCAATTATACAGCACACACGCTCACAGCATTTATGCGGTACACATGCCCACAGCAGTAATACAGCACGCACGCCCATAGCATTTATACGGCAACGCACGCCCATAGCATTTATACGGCACGCACGCCCATAGCATTTATACAGCACGCACACTCATAGCATTTATACGGCACGCACGCTCATAGCATTTATACGGCACGCACACTCACAGCATTTATACGGTACACACGCTCACAGCATTTATACGGTACGCACGCCCATAGAATTTATATGGTACGCACGCTCTTAGCATTCATATGGCACGCACACTCACAGCATTCATATAGCACGCAAGTTCATAGCATTCATACTGCGTGCACTCTCATAACGTGCATACTGCATGCACGGATGTAGCAGTATTCTGCACGCACGATCATAGCATTATACTGCACGCTCGCTCACAGCATTTATACGCTCATAGCATTCATACTGCACACACGCTCATAGCATACATACTGCATTTAAGTCCATAGCATTATACCACACACTCATAACATGTATACTGCACTCATGCTCATAACATTTACACAGCACCACATTCATAGCAATTATTCTGCATTTACGCTCATATCATTTATACTGCACACATGATCATAGCTTTTATACTGTACTTACGGTCCTAGCATCCATACTGCACTATATTATTTAGATCACACATTTGCACACAGATTCATACTGTTCTTGTGCTCGCAGCAGTTATACTGCATATATGTAGTGGCTGTTACGACATACAAGCTCATAGTGTTTATATCGCACGGGCCGCATGGTCGCTCATAACTCAGTACTGCATGTACTGCATTTCACACGATCTCAGCTTTATTTTTATATTTAGAATTCATACTGCGTACACACTCATAGTATCTTGCACGTACGCTCATAGATCACATACTGCACATGCCTAGCCTTCAGTCTGCAGACACGTCTCATAGTTGTATATGGCGCATACGCCCACAGCAGGCGCTTGGGCTATAGTGTGGCGAGGTATTAAATGCATAGCTTCATACTGATCGTATAGTACTTATGTTCATAGCAGTCAGTTCATACGTTCATATATATCAGTCATACGCAGTAGCATACGGTTCATACGGTCGTAGCATTTAGACGGTTCATACATTCGTAGGTTTCATACGGTACACATGCTCATAGCATCTATACTGTTCAAATGCTCGTAGCATTTACTACACATATATTTATTAGCAGTCATACATAGCATCCAATCAGATTTCCCATAACGTTCTCGTGGCACTTATGCCCATAGCATTCATACAGCACATACGCTCATAGCATTATACTGCATGTATGCTCATAGCATTGTACTGCACGTACAGTCTCAGTTTCATGCGGCACATACTCTCGTAGCTTTTCTGAACATACGCTCAGAGTTTATACTGTATATATGTTCTTAGCATGTATATTTCAGATTATCCATGCTGTACTCCCGCTTATGGCATTCATAATGCATGTACGCACATGGCTGTTATACGGTACAGATGATTTCGCCTTCATATTGCACATAGGCTCACAGATTGTATATCGCACATACGCCCACAGTATTTGTGCTGTTTTAGGTGTACAGTGCAGTGCGATACATAAGCGCATAGTTTTACACGGGTTATAGGCTCAGAACATTGGTGCTGTGTGGAGTGCATGGTATTTAGGTCGGGTGTACATTCAGAGCTTCCTTATGGTACATATGCTCACAGCTGTCAGTCTATTCATATCCTAATAACATTTTATTGGTCATACGCTAGTAGTATTGGCTACATACGGTCGTACACGGTATACAAGCTTGCAAGATTCATATGCTCATAGCATTTATTCTGTACGTACGCTCATAGTGTTCATATGACACATACGTTTGATAGCTTTTATACTGCACAGGACTTCATAGCTTTCATATATAACTATAAAAAAAACACAACCTTATATAAATTAGTACATACTCAGAGGTTTGTCATAGATGACAGCATACACGTCAGGCCTGCCACAGGCAGGGGGAGGTATGGCGTAATTATTGTTTCTGACAATAATACCACGACTCATAGATTCTAGTATACCCGTTATGCCTGCAATGTCTGCAGGGAGATGCACTGTGTAATTATTATGGACACTTTCAGAGCAACACTACGAACCATAGGTGGTAGTATACCCGTTATGCCTGCCACGCCTGCAGGGGGATGCACTGCAATTGTTGTTACTGACTCATCTTCAGAGCAATAATATCACAACTCATGTGGTAGTTGACCTGTACATCTGCCACGTCTGCAAGGGGAGGCACTGAGTAATTATTGGTGACAGGTATAGCATAACATTAAAAACCATAGGCGGTAGTATACCCATTATGCCTGCCATGCCTGCAGGGGGATGCACTGCAATTGTTTGTTACTGACACCTCTTCAGAGCAATAATACCACGACTCATGCGGTAGTATACCCGTACATCTGCCACGTCTGCAGGGGGTGCACTGCATGATTATTGTTGTTTGACATTCATAGCATAAACATTAAAAACCATAGGCGGTAGTATAGCCATTGTGCCTGCCACGCCTGCAGGGGGATGCACCGCAATTGTTGTTACTGACACTTTTTTCAGAGCAACAATATCACGGCTTACATGCAGTAGTATACCTGTTATATATGCCACGTCTGCAGGGGGTTGCACTGCGCAATTATCTTTACTCACACGTTTTCAGAACAATAATATCATGTGCTGTATAGGGTAGAAGACTGGCTATGCCTGCCATGTCTGTAGGGAGATGCACTGCATTGCTACTAATACATTACCAGAGCGATAAAAAGACTCTTAGGAGGCAGTAGTGCCGATGTGCCTGCCACGTCTGCAGGGGGATACACTGCGTAATTATTGTTACTGACTCCTCTTCAGTGCTATAATATCAAGACTCGTAGGCGGTAGTATACCTGGTTTTGCCTGCCACGTCTGCAGGGTAAAGCATTACGCAATTTCTACTGACACCTCTTCAGAGCAATAGTATCACTGACAGATGGTGGTAGGGAATCAAAGGAGGTTATTAGGGTTTTTTGGCCCTTTTTGTGCGGGGCCCTGCAAGAGGTTATGACTAACTAACCTGTTAATATCAGCATTCATACAGGTGCGGATTCACCATTTACGGCCGATCGATCGGAGGAGAAACCAGCATTGGTACGCCCCGGCATAGGTGGGGGGGGGTCGTCATTTTGTGGTTCCTGGTATTTGATAATCATTTCTCCAAATTCAACTATGGCAGGTGTTCAAAGGAGGTATGTGATCATTTGTTTCTGGATTACTGCCAGGTTTTTTGGCCCTCTATAGGCCGAGCCCACGGTCGCTGTTTTGGGCACACTTCTGACCGCTATAGGTATGTTATTATTTTTGTTCTTTATCGTTGTAATTTGATTACAGATCATAGTTGTTGTGATCATTATTACCTTGATCATTATCTATATTATTTTTGTCATTCTCGATTGTTATTACTATTATCGTCGTTAGCATTATTATGTATGGTTGTTTATTAGTCAGACAGCCTGTCCACGCTTGGAGCCCCGATCACAAATGTTTGTTCATATTTTTTTTTTTACACTTTTAGAGGGTAAAATGGGAAAAAGGGCGATTTACATTTTTATTGGGGGAGGGGATTTTTCAAATTTTTTTTTAAACTTCTTTTCATTTTCTTACACTTTTTATGTCCCCATAGTGAACTATTTATGGCAAACATTTGATTGCTAACATTGTTCATTGCTATGCATAGGCATAGCACTGACCAGTATTATCAGCAATCTTCTTCTCTGGTCTGCTCGATGTCAAACTAGAAAAGAAGACCCTGGGAGAGTGGCGGAGGCAGGTGAAGATACCTCCGCCATTTTGGATGATCAGATCTCCGCGGCCGTGCCGCAGGTGATCTGATCATCCATCAGAATACCCACATTGCCGCAGATGCTGTGATCTGTATTGATAACGGCATCTGAGGGGCTCAATCGCTGATGTCCGCCATCACCGGCAGGTCCTTGGCTACTGATTGTAGCCGGGACCTTCCGTGCACGATGCGAGCACCGGTCTGGTGCTTACGTCATGTACAGGACTTAAATGTACGTCCTGGTGTGTTAAATGGGTACTCCCACGCTAAATATCTTATCCCATATCCTTTTTTAGCGCCAGTGTGGCGGCCGTGACATCACGAGGGGCAGAGCCGTGACATCACGATACTCAATCCCCTGCACTGCCCGTCACCAGTCACAGAGTTATCCTCGATCTGTGCAGCTGAAAAACAGGGGGATAAGATGTTTAGTGCCGGAGTACCCCTTTAATTCTACATATGCTCTACTAAGTTTGTTTTGTAGCAGAGTTCTACAATGGTAGTGGGTAAGGGTTCTACTGGAAAGAGTGGTAGCAATGACTATTAAGAGGTGCCCTTTTGCTATATCCATCTATTTGTACTTATGTCCCACCTGACTTAAAGCGATTATCCAGGAAAAAACTTTTTTATATATATATATATATATATATATATATATATATATATATATATGAACTGGCTCCAGAAAGTTAAACAGATTTGTAAATTACTTCTATAAAAAAATCTTAATCCTTTCAGTACTTATGAGTTGATGAAGTTGAGTTGCTCTTTTCTGTCTAAGTGCTCTCTGATGACACGTGTCTTGGGAACCGCCCAGTTTAGAAGCAAATCCCCATAGCAAACCTCTTCTACTCTGTGCAGTTCCCGAGACAAGCAGAGATGTCATCAGAGAGCACTGTTGCCAGACAGGAAAGAACAACTCAACTTCAGCATCTGATAATTATTGAAAGGATTAAGATTTTTTAATGGAAGTAATTTACAAATCTGTTTAATTTGGAATACCCATTTAACATGTCACATATTACTGGGCAGTCCCTTTCATTCACATTTCTTCATTTCCATGCATAGCTATTGGATATAAAGGTTTCAGCTTTATTGTAGTATATATTTTTAGACTATTTTGTGCAGGAATGGAATCACATGAGGTTGGATGAGTCAAGTCCTCTGAGACTCTAGTGAAAGCATCTACACTAGTTCTTTATTCATTTAATAAACTATATGACACAAGCTGCTTCCACCCACGGTCTTTCTTTATAGGTATAGTTTGTTATGGAGGTGGACAGGTTTTCTACATTACAGCACAGGTGTTTAAACTCTGTGAAGATCGAACACTTTTATATCATTTTACATTAGTACAGAGAATGCTGCATAGTGTCATCTGGACACATAAAGCAATCCATCGGATTGTCACATAAAAGGCTTGTTTTTAACATAACAGGGGCACGTGTATCTACAATGTATAAATGGATCTGTACAAAAGAAAACAGAGATATTTCATTTAGTAAAATGGCTTATGTTAAAGGGGTAGTCCAGTGGTGAAAAACATATCCCCTATCCTAAGGATAGGGGATAAGTTTGAGATTGCGGGGGGTCCTACCGCTGGGGCCCCCTGCCATCTCTCTGTACGGGGGCCTGGCTCTCCGGCCAGATAGCGGGTGTCGACCCCCGCACGAAGCGGCGGCCGACACGCCCCCTCAATACATCTCAATGGCAGAGCCGGAGATTGCCGAAGGCAGCGCTTCGGCTCTGCCATAGAATTGTATTGAGGGGTCGTGTCGGCCGCCGCTTCGTGCGGAGGTCGACACGCCCCCTTCCCGCGGGCTGTCGGGGCTCCGTACAGGAGATCGCGGGGGGCCCCAGCAGTCGGACCCCTGCGATCTGCAACTTATCCCCTATCCTTAGGATAGGGGATAAGTTGTTCACCACTGAGTCACCACTGTACTACTCCTTTAAATTTGGGGAAGCTTACACTATGTCACATGCCACCTTACAGATGTAATATCCAAAATATGGGAGAGAAAATATCCCGAAAAAGTGGTGCAATCAGCGACGCTCTCCTCTTAGTAAGAACAGGATGAGATAAGGCAGCGACCACGGCGGCGGCTCCGGCAGCTACGCTTCGGTGGAGCGTAGCTGCCGGAGCCATCGCCGTGGTCGCTGCCTTATTTCATCCTGTTCTTACTAAGGGCTGGTTCACATTATGTTTTCCCCCATATGGGAACGCATACGGCAGGGGGGAGCTAAAACCTCGCGCTCCCATATGTAATTAATTTCAATGAGCCGACCGCAGTGAAACGTTCGGTCCGGTCGGCTCATTTTTGCGCCATATGCGCTTTTATAACAGGACCAAAAACCATGGTTGACCACAGTTTTAGGTCCGGGGAAAAAGCGCATATGGCGCAAAAATGAGCCGACCGGACCGAACGTTTCACTGCGGTCGGCTCATTGAAATGAATTACATACGGGAAGGCATGGGCTGGGTTCACATCACGTTTTTGCCATACTGTTTTCAATTCATTTCAATCCGTTTTTCTAAATAAAACCGTATGGCAAAAAAAAACGGATGGAACAGTATGGAAAAAAGTAAACCGTATGCGTTTTTAAACTGTATACTGTTTTTAAAAGTGCCTACGGTTCCGTCCGTTTTTATTTTTTTTTTTAAAACATATGTTTTTGATAATTTTGTCCATTTTTAATGGGAGGGGTGTTGGGTGGGGACTTTAGGATGCAAATGCGCATGTGCAAAGTAAAAACCATACACGGTTTCCCGTATGGAACTGTATACATGTGCATTTCCCATTGACGTCCATGTTAAAAAAAAAAAAACGTATGTGGTTGCAGTACGGTTTTTAAACCGGAGACAAAAAGCGTGGTCAACCACGGTTTTGACTCCGGTTTAAAAACCGTACTGCAACCGCATACGTTTTTTTTAACATGGACGTCAATGGGAAACACACATGTATGCAGTTCCATACGGGAAACCATGTATGGTTTTTACTTTGCACATGCGCATTGCATCCTAAAGTCCCCACCCAACACCCCTCCCATTAAAAATGGACAAAATTATCAAAAACTTATGTTTTGTTTTTTTTAGATAAAAACAGACGGAACTGTATGCACTTTTAAAAACAGTATACTGTTTAAAAACGCATACTGTTTACTTTTTCCCATACTGTTCCATCCGTTTTTTTGCCATACGGTTTTCTTTAGAAAAACTGATTGAAAACAGTATGGCAAAAATGTGATGTGAACCCAGCCTAAGAGGAGAGCACTGCTGACTGCACCACTTTTCCGGTAGATTTTCTCTCCCATATTTTGGATTCTACCAGACCGTCTTCCACCAGCTGGATACGGGACTAGTGCAGGCTGTACTCCTGAACACACCACCTAGTGTGGAGACAAGCGATCTGTGGTGTTGCGCTCACAGCACAACATTAAAAGGTGAGCGAGCCTTTACTTTTACTTTTTGCATTCTTTTACCTAAAAGGATAATTGTGCTTAGATGTGCATTGGTCTCTCTGTTTTTGTTTCTTTTATATTACCTTACAGATGTAGGAACCACCATCGAGGCATGGGTACCCTGTATAGTGATTATGAGGATCCCAACCCCCACCTTTCATAAAGGTATAGGATATCACATATGTCATCACTTTATGGTCATGTGTAGTGTTGCTCGCGAATATTCGCAATACGAATTTTATTCGCGAATATCGCATATTCGCGAATTCGCGAATATTCGCAAATACAGCACTATATATTCGTAATTACGAATATTCTTTTTTTTATATATTTTTTTTTTTTTCACAGTAAACATCACAGTGATCATCCCTCTCTGCTTACAGCTTGTGTGGTGTAAAGAAGGCTCTAATACTACTGTGTGAGACTGGTGTGCGAATTTTCGCATATGTGAAAATTTGAATATGTTAATCTTCGCATATGCGATTTTTTTGCGTGGCAGGTTTTCGTATACACAAATTTTCGCATATGATAATTTTCGCATACGCGAATATTTGCATATGCGAAAATAAACCGCGAATTTTCGCGAATATATGACGGATATTCGTCCATATATTCGCGAATTCGAATATGGCCTATGCCGCTCAACACTAGTCATGTGGGTCTGCCTCTGGAACTCAACCAATTCTTATCTTGAACAATTTATGTGATTGTATTGATCTATGGAAATTCTTTTTCCATTATAATTTATTGCAATGTATAATGTATTTTAAACAAGGCAGAGGGGTTACTAGGAACCTTTGCTGACACTAGTTGTTAGGCAGGGTGTCTATAGTAACCTGTCTGTCACACATTTTTTTATATCTTTATGCAGTATTAAAGGAGAAATATCATGGATAAAAACGTATCCCCTATCTGCAGGAGCGTTGGCACTAACACTCCACTCAGTGTTGTATTTACAGCTCATGCTGCCCTGGGCACTTGGACTGAATACCATTAGGGCGATTCCACAAGTTTGGGATTTTTTAATGTAGCTCTGTCACAAATACATAGCAAACATCACAAGATGTGAGGATTTTGTCGCAGATTCCCTGTGGATCTGACCCCTATACTGGTGAAATTCATCACTATTCCTCTTTCATTTTTTAGAGGCCTTAAAATGAAAGAAGTTACTTGATTGGTTGGGCAACTGCACCACTCTTTCTGTACACAGGTTTTGAGAAATCTTCCCAAATGACAATTAAAGGGGTACTCCGCTGCTAGACATGTTATCCCCTATCCGAAGGATAGGGGATAACATGTCTGATCACGGGGGCTGGCCGCCATGGCACCCCAGTCATCTGGTGAATGGAGCGAACTCCGTGCAGTGGAGGATGACTGGCGAACACAGATGCCACATCCGGGAGGCTAGTACACAGGCGTCACGCTCCTGTGTACATAGAGATGAATGGAGGGGGCGTGGCATGATCACGGAAGCCTGGGGCCGCAGCATAACACTGCAGTCCCGGCCCGGATATCGCGGGGGTCTCCGTGGCCAGACCCCCTCGATCAGACTTGTTATCTCCGATCCTTTGACATCACTGTGACCATTATCTCTATACTGTGACTATTATCTCTATACTGTGACCATTATCTCTATACTGTGACATCACTGTGCCATTATCTCTATACTGTGACATCACTGTGACATTATCTCTATGCTGAGACATCACTGTATCATTATTTATATTATTTATATACTGTGACATCCTTGTGACTATCTCTATGCTGTGACATAACTGTGACCATTATCTCTATGCTGTGACATCACTGTGACCATTATCTCTATACTGTGACCATTATCTCTATACTGTGACTATTATCTTTATACTGTGACCATTATCTCTATACTGTGACATCACTGTGCCATTATCTCTATACTGTGACATCACTGTGCCATTATCTCTATGCTGAGACATCACTGTATCATTATTTATATTATTTATATACTGTGACATCCTTGTGACTATCTCTATGCTGTGACATCACTGTGACCACTATCTCTATGTTGTGACATCACTGTGACCATTATCTCTATAATGTGACATCACTGTGACCATTATCTCTATACTGTGACATTACTGTGACCATTATCTCTATGCTGTGACATCACTGTATCATTATTTATATACTGTGACATAATTGTGACCATTATCTCCATGCTGTGACATAATTGTGACCATTATCTCTATGCTGTGACATCACTGTGACCATTATCTCTATGCTGTGACATCACTGTGACCATTATCTCTATGCTGTGACATCACTGTGACCATTATCTCTATACTGTGACATCACTGTGACCATTATCTCTATACTGTGACATCACTGTGACCATTATCTCTATGCTGTGACATCACTGTGACCATTATCTCTATACTGTGACATCACTGTGACCATTATCTCTATACTGTGACATCACTGTGACCATTATCTCTATACTGTGACATCACTGTGACCATTATCTCTATACTGTGACATCACTGTGACCATTATCTCTATACTGTGACATCACTGTGACCATTATCTCTATACTGTGACATCACTGTGACCATTATCTCTATACTGTGACATCACTGTGACATTATCTCTATGCTGAGACATCACTGTATCATTATTTATATACTGTGACATAATTGTGACCATTATCTCTATGCTGTGACATCACTGTGACCATTATCTCCATGCTGTGACATCACTGTGACCATTATCTCTATGCTGTGACATCACTGTGACCATTATCTCTATGCTGTGACATCACTGTGACCATTATCTCTATGCTGTGACATCACTGTGACCATTATCTCTATGCTGTGACATCACTGTGACCATTATCTCTATGCTGTGACATCACTGTGACCATTATCTCTATGCTGTGACATCACTGTGACATTATCGCTATGCCGTGACATCACTCTATCATTAGATACAGTTCATATGGCAAAGAAACATGCTATTCAACAAGTTTGCTTTATCCAAAGTTTTCATCTTTTTCTTCTCATGTATAAGATAAAAACTTTGGATAAAGCAATCCCGTTGAATAGCCTGTTTTGTGCCATATGAACTGTATCTAATGCTTGGACTAAGGAGCTCCTTGATTAAACACGTGAGGGAGCCACCCAGGTGCTATACCAGTGATCCCATTTCTTTACTATTGGATTGTTGGATCACTGTATCATTATTTATATTATTTATATACTGTGACATCACTGAAACATTACCTCTATGCTGTGACATTATTATGCCCAATTTAGAAAGGACACATGGAGACCAAAATGATTATAAGCATTTCATTTTATTAACTCTCCTATTGCTTAAAATGATCATGGTAGAGTAGAATATTTTCAAAGGACTTCACTTTTCAGAGAATGGCAGGACGTCCATACAAGCGCCCACTCTGATGGACTAGTTTGATGAGCATTTATCTTAAAGGAGAACTCCAGAACATAAAAATTGTCCCCCATAGTGCCGGCAGTAAAAAATATAAAGATGTACATACCTTCCTCCGCTCCCCCAGGGCCTCCGGTAACCGTCTCTGGTCTCCGCCGCGATCCTCTTCCTGGTTGCCGGTGGTCGGATGAGTCTTACTGCGCTCAGCCAATCACCGGCCGCAGTGAAGTCCCGACTTGGCCGGCGAAAGGCTGAGCGGCAGTGTCACGTTTTGTGCTGTTCTGGCACCATAGGGGCTTCCTAAATGCGACATGCCCCCCAAAAACCATTTCAGCAATATTTGCTTTCCAAAAGCCAAATGTGACTCCTTCTCTTCTGAGCATTGTAGTTCACCCCCAGAGCATTTTACACCCTAACATGGGGTATTTCCATACTCAGAAGAGATGGGGTTACAAATTTTGGGGGGCATTTTCTCCCATTACCCTTTGTAAAAATTGTAAATTTGGGGGGAAAAATGCACTTTAGTGAAAAAATTTTTTTTTTCCATTTACACATCCGACTTTAACGAAAAGTCGTCAAACACCTGTGGGGTGTTAAGGCTCACTGGACCCCTTGTTACATGCCTTGAGGGGTGTAGTTTCCAAAATAGTATGCCATGTGCTTTTTTTTTTTTTTTGCTGTTCTGGTACCATAGGGGCTTCCTAAATGTGACATGCCCCCAAAAACCATTTCAGAAAAATTCACTCTCCAAAATACCATTGTCGCTCCTTGCCTTCTGAGCCCTCTAGAGCACCCGCCGAACACTTAACATGCACATATGAGGTATTTCCTTACTTGAGAGGAATTGGGTTACGGATTTTGGGGGGCTTTTTCTCCTATTACCCCTTGTCAAAATTCAAAAACTGGGTCTACAAGAACATGCGAGTGTAAAAAATGAAGATTTTGAATTTTCTCCTTCACTTTGCTGCTATTCCTGTGAAACACCTAAAGGGTTAACAAACTTTCTGAATGTCATTATGAATACTTTGAGGGGTGCAGTTTTTATAATGTGGTCATTTATGGGGTATTTCTAATAAGAAGGCCCTTGAAATCCACTTCAAAACTGAACTGGTCCCTGAAAAAAAAAAAATTATGAAAATTTTGTGAAAAATTGGAAAATTGCTGCTGAACTTTGAAGCCCTCTGATGTTTTCCAAAAGTAAAAACACGTCAACTTTATGATGAAAATATAAAGTAGACATATTGTATATGTGAATCAATATATCATTTATTTGGAATATCCATTTTCCTTACAAGCAGAGAGCTTCAAAGTTAGAAAAATGCAAAATCTTCAATTTTTTCATTCAATTTTGGATTTTTTCACCAAGAAACGATGCAAGTATCGACAAAAATTTACCACTAACATAAAGTAGAATATGTCACAAAAAAACTATTTCGGAATCAGAATGAAAAGTAAAAGCATCCCAAAGTTATTAATGCTTAAAGTGACAGTGGTCAGATGTGCAAAAAATGCTCCTATCCTTAGGGTCATAATGGGCTCCGTCCCCAAGGAGTTAAGGACATTACATAAAGTTGGATCAGCCTGTAGTGTGGTTTTCCACTTTGATTTTGAGTGTGACTCCATATCCAGACCTCCATGGGTTGATAAATTTGATTTCCATTGATAATTTTTGTGTGATTTTGTTGTCAGCACATTCAACTATGTAAAGACGAAAGTATTTCATATGATTAGCTCATTCATTCAGATCTAGGATGTGTTATCTTAGTGTTCCCTTTATTATTTTGAGCAGTGAATTTGCATCCATACACATGCACATATATATTTATATATCAGTGTTTCCCAACCAGTGTGCCTTCAGCTGTTGTGAAGCATGCTGGGTATGGTAGTTTTGAAACAGCTGGAGGCACACTGGTTGGGAAACACTGGCATATATACACATGCATACGTGCACATTCACATCCATATATATATATATATATATATATATATATATATATATATATACACACACAAACTTATTCACATCCCTATATACCCTGCTCCAACCATTGCATAAGTACAACTCCCGTCAAGCCCCAACACCCCGTGCCTCTCCATTCCTTGCAAAACAAACTCTGAACATGTCCTTACAGCCTATGACCATCCAGCCGTTGCAAAACTACAACTCCCAGAATTCCCTGCCAGCCTGTAGTGGTACGCTGCGGAGCCGCAAGTAAGGGATCCCTGGACTACAGTACAGTGATCCCTCAACTTACCATGGCCTGAACATACAATAGTTTCAACATACAATGATCTTTTCTGGACCATTGTAACTTGAAACCAGACACAACATACAATGCTATTGGAATCTGCGAAACGTGTCAATGGCTGGAAGAACCAACCAATCAGAATGGACATTTCTCTGGTAAAACCCCTGTATTCCTAAAGTGCATGCACTGACTGATGTCTGGTAGCGCCCCCTACAGTACAGGGATGTATTACATGTTCTGTACTCTTTACCTGTATTACTGAAGTGTATGCACTGACTGGTGTCTGGTAGCGCCCCATACAGTACAGGGAGGTATTACATGTTCTGTACTCTTTACCTGTACCAGTGTTAGCTGCTCCTTTGAACATCAGGTGAGGACGGCTCCATTTTCCTTTTTTTTTTTTAGGACATTGCGTGTTCTGTACAGGACCCTGAAGAAGCTTCTGTCGTCTACATAGACCAGTGTTTCCCAAAGAGGGTGCCTCCAGCTGTTGCAAAACTACAACTCCCAGCATGCCCGGACAGCCGAAGGCTGTCCGGGCATGCTGGGAGTTGTAGTTTTGCAACACCTGGAGGCACCCTGGTTGGGAAACACTGAAATAGACAGTGATTACAGCTCCCAGCAGATCTTTCTTACTTATGTGTAAGGATTTGCTTGATCTCTATTAGTTATCTACTATTAATTCTCACTTTTTCCTATTTTTGGATGACATTTTGGGGCTTCAGAACCAATTACCAGGTTTCCATAGAGTTCTGGTCTCAACATACAATGGTTTCAACATACAATGGTCGTCCTGGAACCAATTAATATTGTAACTTGAGGGACTACAGTATATGAACTCCCATAGGAACTCCATGATTTCTTCCTGCGCTATATATGTTTATACGCTAGAGGGCGCTCTTCCTTCTAGCTGCCTGTGTAAGGTAACTTCCGGGCCGCATACAGATTTCGGTAACTTCCGTATCCATTCGGCGGTTTCCGGCCGCTGCCGCAGATTTTCGTCTGTCTTCGTTAGTTGTCGGCAATTTCCGTAAGGTCTCGGCTTTGGCCGGCTGCTTTCGGTTGTGTTCGCCAAGATTCGGCAATCTCCGGCGGCCTCCCCGGTAACGGTCGCTGTGAGTTTAAATGAGCCGGAGCCGCCCGTGTGACGTCTTGAGAGCAGCCGATAGGGAGAGAGGTCCCGACAGCGGGAGAGAGCGCGGACGCGGGAGGCCGGAGAATGACGGTGCTGCAGGAACCCGTCCAGGTAATGGGCGGCCCGGCTGATCCGGACACTACAGGGCCAGGCTTGAGGCCTAGTGATGAGCCGGGGGAGGCAACTGCTGCCGGGAGTCGTGCCGAGGAGTATAGGGGAGGGTGACAGGGAATTACCATATTACCGGGGGGAGGGGGCTGCTGTACTGACAGGAGGTGCGGTACCGTACTGACAGGGCTGCTCCACTCTCACAGTGTGACCACTGACCTATAGGGAATAGACCATACATCATCTAACAGCAGATTTTCGTAGTAAATTGATAACATTTCTAAGGTTTTTACCACAAAATTCAAAAGCTACAGAATGTACTGCCCCCTCCCCAATATTGGGCTTCTAGATTGGGGGGGGGGGGGGGGGGGGGTTGCTGCTTTTACCACATGATATGCAGAGAAGCGGCTTCTGCGGTTAGCGCCATGTTATGACGGTTTGGTTGGGGTCGGTGAATGACGCCTTGTTTCTGGGGGAGACCATTGTGCGGCTGGTGTCTTGAGGGTGTAAATGGGGTGTCTGTAGGGGACGTGTTGTGGGGGGGCAGTCTGTAGGGGACGTGTTGTGGGGGGCAGTCTGTAGGGGACGTGTTGTGGGGGGCAGTCTGTAGGGGACGTGTTGTGGGGGGGCAGTCTGTAGGGGACGTGTTGTGGGGGGGCAGTCTGTAGGGGACGTGTTGTGGGGGGGCAGTCTGTAGGGGACGTGTTGTGGGGGGCAGTCTGTAGGGGACGTGTTGTGGGGGGCAGTCTGTAGGGGACGTGTTGTGGGGGGCAGTCTGTAGGGGACGTGTTGTGGGGGGGCAGTCTGTAGGGGACGTGTTGTGGGGGGGCAGTCTGTAGGGGACGTGTTGTGGGGGGGCAGTCTGTAGGGGACGTGTTGTGGGGGGGCAGTCTGTAGGGGACGTGTTGTGGGGGGGCAGTCTGTAGGGGACGTGTTGTGGGGGGGCAGTCTGTAGGGGACGTGTTGTGGGGGGCAGTCTGTAGAAGGGGACGTGTTGTGGGGGGCAGTCTGTAGAAGGGGATGTGTTGTGGGGGGCAGTCTGTAGAAAGCGCAGTGTTATTTGGTGGTGTATGCTGCTGATGCCTTGGTACGGGGGTTCTGTATTGTTAGGGTGGGCTTGTTACAGAGATGGTATTTTACTGTAGGTATATTAGTCTGCTTTTTTGTTACAGAAGGGCTTCTGCAGCAGGTGCCCAGTAACGGGGGGAGCTTCTGCAGTAGGCGCCCAGTACGAGGGGAGCTTCTGCAGCAGGTGCCCAGTTACAGGGGGCCCTTGCAGCAGGCACCCGGTAACGGGGGGGGGGGGAGCTTCTGCAGCAGGTGCCCGGTAACAGGGGGAGCTTCTGCAGCAGGCGCCCAGTAACGGGGGGGGAGCTTCTGCAGCAGGCGCCCAGTAACGGGGGGGGAGCTTCTGCAGCAGGCGCCCAGTAACTGGGGGGGAGCTTCTGCAGCATGCGCCCGGTAACTGGGGGGGAGCTTCTGCAGCATGCGCCCGGTAACTGGGGGGGAGCTTCTGCAGCAGGTGCCCGGTAACTGGGGGGAGCTTCTGCACAACACTCACCTGTGGACGTCGGGCCCTCATACCACCCTCATGGAGTCTGTTTATGACCATTTGAGTGGACACATGCACATTTGTGGCCTGCTGGAGGTCATTTTGCAGGGCTCTGGCAGTGCTCCTCCTTGCACTAAGGCGGAGGTAGCAGTCCTGCTGCTGGATTGTTGCCCTCCTACAGACTCCTCCACGTCTCCTGATGTACTGGCCTGTCTCTTGGTAGCGCCTCCATGCTCTGGACAATATGCTGACAGACACAGCAAACCTCCTTGCCATATTCTCGCATTGATGTGTCATCCTGGATGAGCTGCACTACCTGAGCCAGTTATGTGGGTTGTAGACTCTGTCTCATGCTACCACTAGAGTGAAAGCACCGCCAGCATTCAAAAGTGATCAAATCAGCAGCCAGGAAGCAGAGGAACTGAGAAGTGGTCTGTGGTCACCACCTGCAGAACCACTCCTTTATTGGGGTGTCTTGCTAATAGTTTATAACTTTCACCTGTTGTCTGTTCCATTTGCACAACAGAATGTGAAATTGATTGTCAATTAGTGTTCTTCCTGAGTGGACAGTGGGATTTCACAGAAGTGTCATTGACTTGGAGTTACATTGTGTTGCTCCCTTTATTTTTTGAGCAGTGTATTTATAGCCTATCCTGAAGATCTCCTCAATTTATACAGGCTGTTTAACCCCTTGAACAGGAGCATGTCTGAAATCTGACCGTGTGACATTTGAACTGCTAGATAATATTATATACCAGTGGGCGCTCAATGTGCATCGTGTTCAGCTTCTCCGAACTTTGGTTCCTGGTGGAAAGTTGACTACATATGGGCCATTATACGTTTGAGGCTTTGTTCATGTCATCTGGATTGGAGGCTCCGTTTGGGCCTCTTTTGCAGATTTCATATAAATAACTGAGCAAAATAAATGCTACATGAGGTATTTTTTTGTCCTGTTAGAATCCTGCAAAATGATGGATGCCAGATGGAAACTCAACTGACCCCATTAAAGTCAACAGGGTCTCTTGGGTTTTGTTGGTGTGTTGGTCATCAAGGAGAATGTCCAGCTCTTAGGCTAGGTTCACACTATGGAATTTCCACCTGCAATTGCGCTTTGAAATTTCAGGCAGAAATTCCGCTTGCTAAAATGTATAGTGTAGTGAATGGGTTTCCATTCACAAATTCACACTTCAGAATTTGTGAAGCGGAATTTGTAAACGGAAAATCCGCTTGGAAATTTCCGCCTGAAGAAAGGCGTTGCTCGTTCTTCAGGCGAAAATACTCGCTGATCACATTGCAATGTATTGGAGACTGCAGTGTCCGCACGGTCCTAGCGCCGACTGATTCAGTTGGTCCTGGCCGCACTCGGAATCTCTGGGCCGAAATTTTCTGCCGGAGATTCCATAGTGTGAACAAATAGCCCGCTCCGTACTCTGCAGCCCCCGGCTGTTCTCAGTAGCCAGGGGCCGCCGCTAATAGCCAGCATGCAGCGATCACCGTGGCTGGCTATTAACCCTTTAGATCATCGCTGACAGCGGCGTCTAAAGAGACATGTGAATGCTCCCTGGTGGGCTAGTGGGGTTAATCGCCACGCCGCAGTGCGATCGCGTGTGGACGATCCACTATAGAGGTCTTACCTCTGCTTCCCTGGTGTTCGTGGCTCTGTCATTGATCATGGATGGACTAGGCTCAATCAATGGATCGCAGAGCACACAGATCAATTGAGTTCAATAGAACTCTATTGATCTGTATGAGGAATCTAATGATTCCTCTTAAAAGTCTAATAAAGTGTTAAAAAAAAGGTTTTAATAAAAGTTTAAAAGACACACATTAACCCCTTCCAAGTTATAAGTTTAAATCACCTCCTTTTCCTATATAAAAACATGTAAACATAATAATAACCATATTTAGTATTGCTGCGTGCGTAATTGTACGAACTATTAAAATATAGCATTATGTATCCCATACGGTAAATGACGTAAATGTAAAAAAAAACACAGAATTGCAATTTTTATAATATTCCAGAAAAAAAAGTAAAAAAGAGATAGTCAGATCAATACCAAAATGGCACTGATACAAAAAAACTGATTAGGGCACAAAAAATGAGCCCTCATACAGCCTGGTATGCGAAAAAAAAAAAAGTAAAATAACAAAAAGAAGCTACAGGGGTCAAAAAATGGCAATTAAATTTTGAAAAGTTCAGAATTTTTTTTAAATTAGTAAAACATGATGAAAACTATACAAATCTGGTATTGCTGTAATCAGGCGGCCTAAAGTATCAAAATAACATCTTACCTCAACCACAAGGTAAATGACGTAGAAAAGAAAACCACCAAATCTGCTAAATTATCTTTTACTATTTCAATTTCACTTCACCAATTATATATATATATATATATATATATATATATATATATATATATATATATATTTTTTAGGGATCGACCGATATCGTTTTTTTAGGGCCGATACCGATAATCGGTGGAGGTTAGGGCCGATAACTTATACCGGAATATCGGTATAAGTTATCTGCTATTTATCCCCCCTCGACACTGCTGCAGAGCATTGATTTAAAGCGAGCGCTTTAAATCAATGCACTGCGGTGGCTTTTGCGGTGCCATAGGCCACCACCACCCGCTTCTCTCCCCCTACCTGTCAGGGTGGTCCGGGCCATCCATCCTCCCTTCCTGTAGTGTCCGGCGGCATTCCGGGTGGAGGGTGAACCGGTCCGGGCTGTCCTTCTTCTCCGGGGGTCCTCTTCTCCACTCCGGGCAGGCTCCGGCCTAGTACATTGCATAGAGGCCGCTGCGCAGTGACGCCCGTGCGCAGCGACGCACCTGATGTCACGGTGTAGCGGCGTCTATGCAGCGTACTAGGCCGGAGCCTGCCCGGAGTGGAGAAGAGGAGGAGAAGGACAGCCCGGACCGGTTCACCCTCCACCCGGAATGCCGCCGGACACTACAGGAAGGATGGATGGCCCGGACCACCCCCATTACGGGTAAGTTTAATTTTTTTTTTTATTGACTCGGAGGGTGGGGGAGGGGCCCGACCGGTATAGCGGTATGGGCAAAAATCCATACCGGTATACCGCCCAGCATTACAGGGGGGCGGTCGTGGTGCGGTGGGGGGGAGCATTATCGGCTTATCGGCAAGGTAATTGCCGATACCGATAATGCCCAAAATCGTGATTATTGGCCGATAATATCGGCCATACCGATAATCGGTCGATCCCTAATATAAATAAATATATATATTTATTTTTTATTTTTTTTGCTTCCGAGAATGTTATTGAAAAATTAAAAGGTATCATTATAGTAGGTGGTTATGGCTATTATAGGGCGAGGAGGAAAAAACGAGAGTGTAAAAGCGAAAGTAGGCCCCGACAAGTGGATCGTCATGAGGGACAAGTAGCTTTTGCTCCGTTTTAGTCCCGTTGACAAGTAGTTTTTTAATTAAATTTCCACACCCCTGTGTACAGTTTGCTGTTACCATAGGCTAGAAAGATGTCATCAACTTTTAACACCCATTCCTGATATAGATTGGGTTATATCAGCCAGACCTTTGCACCCCCCTTATGGCATAATTACTGCGGCACTATATTACACATACATACAGACCTCTGAGACTGATAGGAGTCTTTAGTGCAGTTGCAGACACTTTCCATACAGCAGTGACAGTGGTCGGATACGGATCATAACTGCGTGACTTATCACAATTCACATAGCCCCTCCATATAATGTTTTCCTTTAAATCTTTTCTTTTAAATTTAGGTTCCTTGAAGTGACTCTTAAGCCACAACATAATGATGGGAGCATATAATAGGCTTTGTATAGCTCTTATAAAATGCTGAACAAATCATGGCCCCGCGAGCTCATTCTTCAGGAGTGTCTTGCCTCTATTCGCACAACGCGAGTGAGTTTCATTTACTACTGGAACCTTCTCTCATACTGCTGGATCCCTCACAAGGGAGCGCTCCCTGTTGTTTGTTTGTTTGTTTGTTTGTTTGTTTTTTTGGTTAAACGTCAGGCCATGAGATCTGAGGGAATTCCTGCCTGGCATCTCATTGCACAGTAGTCAGAGCTGAAGGAAAAGGATGTTGGATCAGCCTGTCCAAGCCGGTGGTATGCAGCCCAAGGAGTACAAAGCATGGCAATCTCCTGCAGCTCCCATTGATCATGAATAGAGCCGCAGTGTGTATATATTCCCTGCTTCATTCCAACAAGCGACTTGGGAATCTGATTCGCCAGATCATAGGGGGATCCCAGCAATCAGACACTTTCGCAATAACACAATTCAACACAGGTATGGGATAAGTGTCTCTGTCATTCAGAACAACTCTTGACATGTTGCACAGATTGGTCAAAAGTCAACATTGCATTGGGTCTCTATCATGTATTCGTGAGCTATAAGCCTGTAAAGTACGAAGCAGCATTCTTAACTCCCCGACTGGATGGCAAATACACCCTTTTCACTCAATAGAAATGGTCCGGTTTAATGGACAACTGCAGAGGAAAACACTTATCCCCCATCCACAGAATAGGAGATAAGTGTTTGATCGCAGGGGTCTGTCCGCTGGGCCCCCTTACGATCTCCTGAACATCCTGAGAGGTTGACGGTTACGCCCCCGTCCCGTCCCCATACAGTTCTATGGGAAAGGCGGGGAGGCAAGAACGCTGCCGCCCCGCCTCTCCCAAAGAGTTACATGGCAGAGCTGTGGCCCCGTGCAGGAGATTGCGGAGGTCCCAGCGGTCGGACCCCCCGCGATCAGACACTTATCCCCTACCCTGTGGATAGGGGATAAGTGTTTTCCGCTGAAGATGTCCTTTAAGTGACAGCTGGCGGGAGAGGAGCACATTGCCACGCACTTCACCCGGCTGTAACTCGCAATCACAATCAGTTGTGAGACCAGGTGGAATATCGACTTTTGACATGTCTAAGCAACTTGTCAAAAATTGTCCTAAAGTTCCCAATGGTGCAATATTAAAGGGGTATTAACATCAGAGATACAGGATATGTATTAAATGTTTGCTGAACCCACCTCTCCTAGGTGCACCAATATGAATATGCCCTATTAGGACACAAAGACATCGTAGAGGTAAAGGTGCATTTATCTGAATGGATGCTAATGATAAGACAACCAGCAGTCACACAATCCACATAATGAATGGAGGAGTGGACACTGGGTGGGAATTTATCCATTCATTTCTATGGAATTACAGACTCTGTATGCTTTTGGGGTATGTTCACATGCTGGATGGGTTGTTGCAGATCTTTCCAACTAAATTGAATAGAGAAGTGAAAGCACCATCACGTTTTCCAACTTTTTCACAGCTTATAAAATAAATAAATATACATATTTTTATTCCAATAATTGTACTTTTACAACCTGTACTTTCTGTTCATCCCTAGGATACAACAACTAGCCAATCATTGGGGGGAGCAGACTACTGGAACCCCCACTGACCTGGAGAATAAAGATCAATTTTCATTTGAGGGAATTAAGTGGCAGCGCATGTTTTCATGCATTGCTTCATTTACTGTCTGAAACTTCCCAACATAGCAGAGCTCGGAGATATGCAATGTTTGGAAGTGCCATAGAGAGTGAATGGAGTGGTGGCAAAGCACGTGCACTACCTTTCCATTTAATGGGGGGACACTTGACTTCCCTTCTTGTCATTAGTTGGGGGGGGGACCAGTGGTTGGACCCCCACAAATTATCTAGTGATGTTTAATCTTGGGATAACCCCTTCATCTTTCCTGATGATACGATTTGCTTTCAGATATAGGCTGCTGAGTTTTATTTGTGTCTCAAATAAAATTCTGCCCCCTCCCAGATCTCACAAGGAGGAATGCCACATTATTAAAAGAATGCGAGCAACAATGTAAACATAATGACGAGTTAACAAATAGTGGATCAGGATAATTAACATGCACAGGGCCAGCGATGCACCATATGTGATATACAATTCATGAAGATAGCCTATAAATAATTACAAAGTTAGTTTATACAGTATCACAATAGTAAATAGCAATGCAAACTGACCAAGGTGCCAGATAAAGGGCCTGCATGTGCACCTCTACTTCTGATGCATTTTGCTCTGCTTTCTCTGGAAGCAGATATATACAATGAGGACTCTTGGCATATGTCTCTGGAAGACTTATTCCACTATGTAGGTGTACATTGTGAAATACCTTGCCTGTGTGTGTAGTTTGGCAACAACTGGAGGCACACTGGTTGGGAAACACTGATGTATGTTATGGTTACGCCTAGTTTGCAATACGGACGTTCCACTTAGAAAATGAAGGCAGAGACTTTGTGGGCAACAGGCACCCGCAGAACAAGGTGGCGCTAGAACCACTTGGAAAGGCGCCATGTCCATAGAAGGTAATGGATTTCCATGTGGATTCTGTCAAAAGAATAAACATGTTCATTCTTTTAGCAGAATCTGGGTTTTTGGAATTTCTACAGCGAAAAGTCTAAACATTTCGTAATGTGAATGGTGCAGCAGAATCCCATTGAAAACATTGGGAGGCTGCTGCAGGGAATTTTTCAAGGCAGCATTCCTCTCTGAAAATACGTAGTGTGAATGGGGCCTAACTGTCCATGACAGATACATCACTGGGGCTTTCTCAGATAAGCTGGGTAGTTTGATTCTGTAGTGAGCCATGCTGTCTTCATCATGAGCTCCCTGCAGAACTAATTTTAATGCATAATATATGTCGGACGGCTGCCTGCAGTAACACTGCTCTGGAATCTGGAAGTAGTTTGGGAAGAAGAGAGGAAGGTGTTCCTGCATCTGAGCTTTGGGAAGCTCCTGCGATAGTGTTCATAAACGCATAGTGATCTCATTGGAGCTTCCTGAAGTGGACATTAAATGGATATCTGAGATAGATTTAATAATTTGGAATCAGTCACCCATAGGTTAATCATGGGTTTACTATTCCATTCCATGCCAAGTAAGCAGAAACCAAAATGATGCTCTTTTGGCCATTGTCTGGCTTTGGATCCTTACGTTGATGTGGGGGTGTACACGCTAAATGTATTGGTAAAATATGATCTGAACCTAGCCTAAAGCTCGGGGCAAACACTGTTTGTCTTCTATTGGAAGTATGAATTGTATTTCCTAATCTGTACCTCTGAAGGAGGTATAGAAGATACCAAGAGCATATCTGTTTGTCGTGTTGGGAGTAGATACTGGATCTGCAATGTTTAGCTTGGGTTGTGTTCAGGTCTCACAGACTCTTGTGTTTTCTCCAGTTACGAGGCAGCAGACCATTGACAAGCAGGGATATTTTCTATACAATGTATACTTTGTATTTATATAATATACAGACATCTTATGTTCTGTTCTTTCCTTTTCATCCAGGCTGCTATATGGCAAGCACTGAATCACTACGCATACAGAGATGCCGTGTTCTTGGCAGAAAGACTTTATGCAGAAGGTATGTAATGTCATGTCGTCCTCATACACTGTAAACGAGTGTTTATTCCTCATCCCACAGCTGAATTTTTGTAGAAGTTTATCTGACACCTGTATCCTTAAGAACATTTCTCTGTTTGACAACCGCACTATAGAAATCCACTGCTAGAACCCAGGCAAGGTTGGCTCTGGTCATATCACACTAATAGTATATGTTGGCGTTATTCTCCTGATGTATGCCACACATGCCAACCCAATGGAGTAGAAAATGACACTATTTTTGCCTTCCTTGATTGATTTGGGGGCCTATGGATATATTCAGCATACCCTTCAGAAGCTTTCCCAGCACATGCGCCAAATGTGTTCATGTAGCATGATGTGAACATAGCACAAAAGATATTATTCACTTTGGATAACCGTCAGAAGCAGCAGTGACTTGTTACGAGTGCTATCTGCACTTTTAGGCATACAATGAGTAAAGGTGAAAAACAGATTTATATACAGTGATGTGGAAATCCTATCGCCCAACATCTGGAACATGCAGTGCCGGGCGCCGAGCAGGTGAATTTTTTAGGCATTTAGCCCTGTTCGGGCAAGTAAAGCCAGGGCCGGGACACTGATTAAGATTGCTGCCTAGTTGGACGCACGGGCTGGAGCTCCTGAAATCCTGCCGTTATCCTTATCATCTCACCCTTGTCAGTCAGTGCCCAGATAGCTCAGACTGTGATGTCAACCCTGCTTCCCCTTTGGATTCTCTCCGCTGTGACTGTCTGCTACCTGCTGTCTTCCCGGAGTCCAGAGGCACGTGTGGCTGCTGCGCAGGGGACAGGGGAGAGCCGTGGTATTGCAGAAGCTCCTATGTGCTTCTGCTGCCCCTTGGGAGTGTCCCCCTGTGTTCTGGAGTCTGCAGTCAATGAGAGAACTATACCAGCAGAGTCTCCGGGCGGTGGTGGTAATGTCTGGCGCATTACTTCTGGGTGCGTTTGCGGTAATGCCCCATGCTGGTCTGTGGCCTCGGTCTGCCATCAACCCTCTCTGTGCTGTCTTATCCTTGCTGGGCATCAGTCAGGCTGCAGCCTCTACTGTGGCAGGTCTTCAGTCTTTCCTTATGCCCTGTGGTTCCCTGGACTTGCAACATCCTAAGGAGCGGACTTCTGGAGTGTGGTCTGCACACTTTTTTTTGTTTGTTTTTCTCACACCCCTGCAGATTTATATAGGGATCATGTGAGTGAGAAACCTCACATTACAATCCAAAAAGCACAGACTGACAGTAATGATACAAAAGTTCTAATGCAAATACAGTGGTCCCTCAACATATGATGGTAATTCGTTCCAAACGAGCCATCGTTTGTCGAATCCATCGTATGTTGAGGAATTCGTGCAATGTAAAGTATAGGAAACTGTACTCACCTGTCCCCGCCGCTCACGATGGTGACTCTGGGCCTCTGCTGGGCCCTCCTGGTCTTCTCCGGTCCTCCGCTGTCTTCTCCGGTCCTCTGCTGTCTTCCGCAAGGCCTTACTGGGCCTGCGTAGCAACGTCATTACGCCGCTGCGTACGCCATTCCTATTGGATGACGTGCGCAGCAGCGTATTGACGTCATCGGAGAGGGCCGAGAAGACACCGTAAGACCAGCGCTGGACCCGGAGGGCACCCCGGAGCATCGTGGAGGAGTAAGTAATACAGTAACCCCCCGACCTACGATGGCCCCGACATATGATAAAATCGACATACGATGCTTTTATATGTTGGGGCCATCGCATTAACTGCTATCCGGCAGCGCCAAATGCTTAAGCTGCAGTCGGATAGCAGTTTAAGCATCCCTGGCAGGTTCGCTTACCTATTCCCGCTGCTCCGGGTCCACTTTGCGATCCTCCGGTGTCTTGCGCATCTTCTCCAGGGTCCGGGCCTCGCTTTCCGTCGTCGTTATTACGTCACTACGCACGCCGCGCCGGCTCAGCAGCGTAATAACGTCACCAGAAAAGCGAGGCCTGGACCCTCCAGAAGATGCGGAAGAAGCCGGAGGATCGCGAAGAAGACACCGGAGCAGCGGGACAGCATCGGGAGCCCCTGGGACAGCATCGGGAGCGGTGAGGACCTGGTCCGGAGCGACGGGGACAGGTGAGTACAGCTTCCTATACTTTACATTGCACGAATCCCTCAACATACGATGGATTCGACAAACGATGGGTCGTTTGGAACGAATTACCATCGTATGTTGAGGAACCACTGTACTTACCGCACCACACGGGGAACATTAAGCTGCTATCCGGCAGCAGCTTAAGCATTTTGCGCTGCCGGATAGCACTTAATGCGATGGCCCCGACATAAAAAAGCATCGTATGTCGATTTGATCCTGTCGGGGCCATCGTAGGTCGGGGGGGTCACTGTACACATGTAATAACAATCATAGATATATTATAGTATTCCTTGTAGATACACAGGTATAAAATGTGCTAGAGATAATGAGTTAAAAAATGACATGTTGGGACGATGGCTTGTGGTGCTAAAGTGAAATGCAGTGCCCCAGTTAAATAGGCATGTTGTACTGTGGTAAACAGGTTTATATGTATATAGTGTGTGAATGTGTCTTCTTTCCTACAGTGCATTCAGAAGAAGCATTATTTCTCCTAGCCACATGTTATTACCGCTCAGGAAAAGCTTATAAGGCTTACCGGCTCCTGAAAACCCACAGCTGTGCCACTCCACAATGTAAATATCTTCTCGCAAAATGCTGCGTGGACCTTAGCAAGTGAGTCTTTTCATGTCTTTGTGTTACTCTCTGCTTTACTTTGTAATAAGTCTGATTCTCCATACTAGAGGGGATAACAATGTTTGTGTATATGTGTATATATTGGGGACGATGGCCCTGACATACGATCATTTCAACATACAATGGCCTCTCAGAGGCCATCGCATGTTGAAGGCAGCATCAACATACGATGCTTTTGTATGTCGGGGCCATCGCATAAACGGCTATCCGGCAGCGCAGACTGCTTCAGCTGCCACCGGATAGCCGTTTACGGTGCCCCGTGTGGTCCGCTGATGATCACTTACCTGTCCTCGGGGCTCAGGAGCGTCCTCTTCGGGATCCCCTGCATCGTCTGCGCTCTCCATCGTCGTCATCACGTCGCTGCGCACGCTGTCCCGTCATCCAATAGGAGCGGCGTGCATAACGACGTGATGTCTGCGACGGAGAGCGAGGATGCCGGGGAAGCAGAGGCCTTGCCGGAGTGTTGTGGACACCCCGGGGACGCGGCGACAGCGATGGAAGGCGACATCCAGGGCAGCGGTGACGGTCCGGAGTGGCAGGGACACGGTAGTACAACCTCCAATACCAGTGGTCTTCAACCCTCGGACCTCCAGATGTTGCAAAACTACAACTCCCAGCATGCCAGGACAGCCGTTGGCTGTCCGAGCATGCTGGGTGTTGAAGTTTTGCAACATCTGGAGGTCTGCAGGTAGTAGACCACTGTCCTATACTTTACATTGCACGGATCCCTCAACATACGATGGTTTCAACAAACGATGGTTTGGAACGGATTACCATCGTATGTTGAGGGAACACTGTATTTATCAAAACCTGTGCAAAGGAAAAGTTGAGAAGTTGCCAATAGCAACCATTTACATTGCTTCTTTTTAAAGGGCAAGCACTAGATTTTACTATATATAACGCTTGGCAACGCGCTATATAAGGCAAAATCCTTATCCTCACTGTTCCCGCGGGACGTTTTGGCGCCCAGGGATGGTGAGGATATGAAGTTATAAAGTCTCCCCCACCGCCCTGTAGGTAGTCCCCTGGGCGGGAACTATACTTACCAGGTCCCGTCACACCGGCCGTAGTGACATCCCCTCAGTATGATTGTTCTTACCTGTTATCTTATTTGTCTCATTGGTGGTATATGTGAGGTCACTTCACAACCTTAAACCCTATTTTGTATGTATTATTACTGGGCCTTGTCTGGGTAGAGGCCCCACCAGTTAACCTCGGTTATGAGGTTTACTGAGTGCTCTACACACACAAAAAAAGGCACTGTCAGATCCAAAAACATTTTATATGTTGTTACTGATTAAAATTGAAGACCTTTTGTAATATGGTTGTTTAAACATATTTTGAATATTTTAATAAAGAAAACAGCCCCTGAAAATATCACCACTAGGGGTCCCCATACCTACTGGGACACTAAGCAGTCCAGCAGCAGCATCAGGCTTGCACCAATCACCTCCCACCACCACAAGGAAGGAACCCTTCCCCTGAGAGTGTTTCTAACACTGTGAGCTAATGAAAATAGGTATTTTTATAATAAATCTAGGTGAGAGGCATAAATATTGGGATCTGACAGGTTCGCTTTAAGGGTAAGGGCACATGTAGAGTATTTTGCTACATGTTAGCTGCTGCATATTTTCCTATCCATTGATGTCAATGAGTAGCAAAATTAGCTGCATATTTTACTACTCATTGACTTCAATGGGTAGGAAAATAAGCAGCAGCAATATGACATGTGTGACTCTACCCTAAATCTGCCCAGGTGTCTCGTGATATTGCATAGTTTTTAGTGAGGTCATTCCTATCATTTCAAAAACTTTTGATATGTTAGAGACATGTCAAAAGTTTTGATCTGTCTGTGGTCTTAGTGCTGAGACTCCCACCAATTTTAGAGAACAAGCAGGGAGAAGCATGCTTCACTCCCAGCTGTCCTGCAGCTCTTAGAACGGGGCTGCAAGACATAAATCTTTGCGAACCAGAAGCGTGCTACTGTGTGTTCATTAACCTGATCGGTGGGGGTAAAGAGGCTACAGAGATATACTAGAACTGCACACCCTTCATTCTCATGATCATTGGGTGGCCCAGAAGCTGAACCTGACCTAATAATCTCCAGAGTTACATGACATAAGGATTCCTTCTTTGCCTTACCATAAATCTTTGAGTCATACAAGCCCCCCCCCCCCCCCCCCCCCCACACACACACACACCTGAATAGTCATATTGTCATATCTTTCTAAACCTTTATAGACCTTTTCTTTATTCTGTGCAGTGTTCACAGTCTGATTCCCAAACTGTTTTTTGCAGACTGGCTGAGGGTGAGCAGATCCTGTCCGGTGGGGTACTGAATAAACAGAAAAGCCAGGAGGAGATAGTTACAGAGTTTGGAGACTCTGCCTGCTTTACACTGTCGCTGCTCGGCCATGTATATTGGTAAGGCTGTTTTATGTCATGCATAACATTTATTGCAGGAAAACTATAATAAAGGTTGCACGTTTTACATCTTGTCATCATACAGCCCTAAGAATTTTCTATAATAAGTCAGAAAATAGGGCACACTTTTTTTCTTTTTGCACACACTTCACACTTTTTTGTGCCTCTTTTATAGACCTTTGCTTTTAGTTTTTCAGTTTGCCACACATTAGAATTTGATGTTTAACCCCTTAAGGACACGGCGTTTTTCAGTTTTTGCATTTTCGTTTTTTCCTCCTTACTTTTATAAAATCATAACCCTTTCAATTTTCCACCTAAAAATCTGTATGAGGGCTTATTTTTTTTGTGCCACCAATTCTCCTTTGTAATAACATCAGTCATTTTACTCAAAAATCTACGGCGAAACAAAAAAAAATATATGCAATAAAATTGAAGAAAAAACACAATTTTAGGGGCTTCCGTTTCTACGCAGTACATTTTTCGGTAAAAATGACACCTTCTCTTTACTCCGTAGGTCCATAGGATTAAAATGATACCCTACTTATATAGCTTTGATTTTGTCTTCTGGGAAAAATCATAATTACATACATACTTCTGACCCCTATAACTTTTTTATTTTTCCGCAGACGGGGCGGTATAAGGGTTCATTTTTTGTGCCCTGATCTGAAGTTTTTATCGGTACCATTTTTGTTTTGATCTGACTTTTTGATTGCTTTTTATTAATTTATTTATGGTATAAAAAGTGACCAAAAATACGCTATTTTGGACTATTTTTATAGTTCGGACATTTACACACGTGGCGATACAAAATATGTTTATAGTTATTTTTATTTACATTTTTTTTTTTTTTTATGGGAAAAGGGGGGTGATTCAAACTTTTATTAGGGAAGGGGTTAAATCATGTTTATTAACTTTTTTTTTTTTTTGCAATGTTATAGCCCCATAGGGGGCTATAACATGCAATACATTGATTGCCATCACCGATCATTGCTATGCCATAGCATTGCATTGATCTGTGTTTTCGGCGGTTGATTGCTCAAGGCTGGATCTCTGGCTTGGAGCAATCAATCGCCGATCAGACGTGTAGGAGGCAGGTAAGGGACCCTCCTGGTGCATCCTAGCTGATCGGGAAACCGCTGTGGTCCCGATCAGCCTGACTGAGCAGACAGGAATGCTATCGGTGAGGTCTGCTTTTAACCACGGGTCCCGGCTACGTTAGCCGCCGGGACCGACCCAATATGATGCAGGGTCTCCGTAACCAGGCGTTATATCGAGGGAACGGGCTCAGGACGTATAGGTACTCCCTGCGTCCTAAAGGAGTTAAGCAGTATACCCAACTCAGACTTTTATGACATATCTATATGTGGACTTGCCTCCCGCACTCCACTGGTGCCTCCAGTATTGCTGTCCCATCCACCACTGCAATCCTCTTCCTGCTTCTGCCTGACATGCAACAATGCAGTTGAGCTTATCATTGGCCACAGCGGTGTTCTGCCTTGGCTAGTGATTGGCTGAGCAGCAGGAAGAAGGCTGGGGCTCAAAACATCACGTTGCCACTCAGCCAGTCTATTAACTCAGCTTTTATAGGACATTTATTTTTGTTAAAGGGGTATTCCAGGATTTTTTTTTTTTGACTATGCTACAGGGGCTGTAAAGTTAGTGTAGTTCATAATATAGTGTCTGTACCTGTGTGTGACTGTTTTCTCATAATTCTTCTGTGATTTTCACTCCAATATTTATTTTTAACAGCATACAAAATTACTGTTGCCTCAGATTTTTCCCAGGTTGCAATGCGGCCGAGACCTGACTCACTAGTCAGCTGATGACAGGGAGCCTGTCTGCTTCAAAGGGTGGAGGGATAAATCTGCAACTAATGCAACAGCTGGAGGCTTCCTGATTGAAAGCCACAGGTCTTTTGAATGGATGCAGCTCATTTATGTTTCAATGGGTGGGTGGCTGATGTGTGGGAGGGAGAAAAATGGAATTGTGGGATTTGTAGTCAAAAAAAGAAAAGTCAAACAGGAAATATCAGTTCACAAAAAGCTAGCCACAATGTTATGGTAATCTCACAGCATAGCCATTTAGCCCCAAGACAAGTGCAGATCCTTCCTAAGCATGTCCATTACTGTCTGCCAGGTACGTACTAAAATCACCTTATGGTGGAGAACCCCTTTAATAGGGTTTTTAAGTCAGACTACTCCTTTATACAGACTAGTTGTGAATAGTTTCTGGTTTTTGTTTTCCTGGCATCTGAAATGGTTGGTGTCAAAACCAGCATCTGATTAATGACTTGGTTCAGATGTAAGTATTTGCAGCACTTAACTATATTGTATTTCTCCTCTTTTTTTTTTTTTTTTTTTTTTTTTTTCAGCAAAACTGACAGATTGGCCAAAGGATCTGAATGTTACCAAAAGAGCCTTAGTCTAAATCCTTTTCTCTGGTCCCCCTTTGAAGCGTTATGTGAAATAGGTATGATCTAAAGAGATTTCCTCTCCTAGCTTGTTTTAGCAATTTTGTTGAACAGTGTTACCCTGTGGCTTTTTCAGCTGTTGAAGGACTACAGTCATGCCTTAACAGCCGAAGGCTTGTAGGGTATGATGGGAGTTGTAGTTGTACAACAATTGGAGAATTACAAGTTGGGAAAATACTGCTCCTAGAACATTGTGTTGTATAGGTATTCGCAGGTCACCATGGCCTTGACAAAACTTTTGCATTTATCTTTTTTTTTTTTTTTCTTTAATTTCTGCAAATGTCACTACAGCTTTAAAAAAAAATCCCTTTTTCCTGTGTAATAGATTGGGGGACACAGCACCATGAGTGTTGGCCCATGTCACTAGGAGACAACACTAGCATTTGCTCCACTTAGGCAGGCTGTACCTCTTGTACACTCACTAGGCTAACCAGATTTGGCCTAGTGTCCATAGGAGGCAGATTTGACCTCAGCATGTCTGCTGCATTTTTTTTTCTTTTCCCCCCTCTCATACGTGGTTGCAGCTTTCCTTTTGCTACCTCTCCTTGCTCGATAGCTCCTGTCAGCTGCTATACCTGCCTTCAGCCTTTTTTGGGTTCAGCTGGTGCCCTTCTCTGGCTAAGGCCTGGCCCTCTCTGCTGGTGCTGTTCTGCCACATCTACTTCCCCTATTCTGGCCTATTGTACTCTAGACCCTGGCTTCTCTTTCTTTTCTTTGGCCGGGCCACTCCCCTATGCTTAACTTCCTTGTTTTCCTGGTGGCATTACTCCAGTCCCTGGCCAAAACCTTAACCCGTCTCCTGGTGATGTCAGGGCCAGCAGGACTCCTGCTCTGTGTGTGGGACAGGCTGACTTTACACTCTCACCTTTTGGCCAGATTGTTCCCCCACCTATTCCGGATGGCATTACTCCAGTCCCTAGCTAGGCTCAAGCCTAGTATCACATTGCCTCACTAGATGACCTTATGAATCTTTCTTCCAAACTTCTTCATGCCTCGAGGGTTCCTCTGTTATGCTTCACTTCTTCTGCCACTTGTCCCATGACCAACTTTGTGGCCACTTGGCACTCCATTTGGATCAAGCTGTGGGTGGGAGTCAGAACGCCTGAACAAGATCATACCAGCAGCGGTGCAGACGCCGGACAGGATCATCTTTCAGCTCTCACATTGGACACCAATGGAGTTTGGGAAATGTTAAGTGGACCTGAGGAAGGAATCAGCAGATGCCGAAACGCGTTGTCCCAATACTTTAAATAAACATAGTTATCCTGCACCGCCTGAGTTTCCCTGTAATTTCACCACTTGAGCAGCGCCTCCACTGTACCGGCTTTTTTCCACAATTTCTCCCTATATCTTTGAACTCAGAGTCCTTCCTACCAGGAAGCTCCTCTCCATTGTACAGTATCTTCCTCCTGCTGGATACAGACCACTCTTTAAACATTTCTGCATGCAGCATTTGGGAAGGACAGTCTCTGCATCCACGAATGTCCCCTTTGCCCATCTTAACAGCTGGGAAAAGTTGAACCAAGATAAACTCTAGTGTGGCACTCTGGACGTGTACCTCTTGGGAGTCCAGTCTCAACACAAGCTTCCAACATATGTGGTCAGGGCTCGCAATTCTTGGACTCATGTCTTGGATACTCTTATCGTTCTCTGGGACATATCCTCTTTGTTGTACCCCTGCTTGTCAAGGCCATGGGGGTTCCAGCCATTCTTGTCCCCCTTTATGCATTCCACAAGAAAATTGGATTTTCTTACTTAAAGGGGTACTTTTAAATCAACTGGTGCCAGAAAGTTGAACAGATTTGTAAATTGCTTTCTATTTAAAAATCTTAGTCCTTCCAGTACTTATCAGCTGCTGCATGTTCCAAAGGAAGTTCTTTTCTTTTAGAATTTCCTTTCCTGTCTGACCACAGCTCCCTGCTGACACCTCTGTCCATTTTATGAACTGTCCATTGTGAGAGTAAATTCCCATAGCAAACCTATCCTGCTCTGGACAGTTCCTAAAATGGACGGAGCATATAGGAGCTAAGTACTGGAAGGATGAAGATTTTTAAATAGAGGTAATTTACAAATCTATTTAACTTTCTGGCACCAGTTGATTTAAACAAAATGTTTTCCAGTAGAGTACCCTTTTAAAGAGTACCTCTCATGATCTTGTTAAAATTTTTATAATCCTCCCAGTTCACTGTCCCCATCATGATAAACCACCCCCTGCCTTTATTTTTATTATTTGTTAGTTTTCTACCTTGATATTGCTCTGTATTTTTTGCTCAGTCTCAGTCAGATTCACAGACTGGGAAGGGGTGTTACCCAGCAGGCATCACATCATCTGAAGCCATACAGGGGAGAACTTCCTTCCTCACTCTGCTATACCCAGCCCAGAGCAGTTCAGTGTGTGAGATGAGCTATGATTGGATAAGGCTGCACACCCCCAATGCCCCCCGCCCCTCAGCACTCCAGACTGCATTTCCTGTGTTGGGACTTCTGCCAGGCCAGCAGGAGTCCAAAGAGATGGGAGAAATGTGCTCTGGACAAGTAGTGAAACACCTAGTGGCAGCTTTTTAAACACAAAACATAGAAAACTAAAAAAAAATTTAAAGAAAGTACATTAGAAAGATTTTTTATTTCCCATAAGGAGTGCAGGATCAAAAAAATGTTCAATGAGCGTGCCCATTTAATGTTAACTCCTTTATCTCATTGGGAGACACAGCTCCCACCCTTTTTTGTTTGCCCTCCTACTGCTTTTTGCACAAACTGGTTAGCCTATTGTGGGTAGGAGGGGTTTAGCCTGCCTGGGATTACATTTTATTGTTAGTTTCACCTCCTAGATGCAAGGGCCTATACTTACAATTTTTTCTCTCATACTTATTTCCTTGCTGTTGTGTTTTCAAGGTGAAAAGCCAGACCCTGAGCAGACCTTTAAACTGACCTCCCTCCAGAACTTTAGTAGCTGCCTGCCGAACACTTGCACATTAATGGTAAACAACCACAACGTTATATCCCACAGGCAAGCTGACACAGTATTAACAGAGACTCCTCAAGACACTATAGTAAGTGTGTGTATTCCTTTTTTTTTTTTCCTTTTTATTTAAAAGTTGTCAACCCAATGTGCTCTCCTTTTAATATTTCAATATGCTTGGAGTTTAAAAACTTAAAGGGATATTCTCTTGATCAAAAAATATCCTCTCACCACAGGATAGGGGTTAACTAGCAAATTAACTAAGAATAGTGGACAAATGTCCTCTGAATGGAGCAAACATGCACAGCCAACTCTTTTATTTGGGGCTTTTGAATGTTGCCAAATGTATACACTTGGGAATAGACCGACCATAGCCACTAGTAGACTACATTCCATCCATTGAAGTTGATGGATACCATCCTGTTAATGCATACCATCGTGTCAGTATTCTGTAAACATAGGCTAGATATCTGATAGCTTCGAGCAGTTTTCCAGCTTTTCATAAGACTTAGGCCAGGTTCACACCTGGCATGCTGCAGACAGAAAAATTCCATCCCGAGATTAGTGTGCCCACTGAATCAGTCGGTGTTAGGACAATGCAGACGTTGCTGTCCCCATAGACGGCAATGTATGCGGCACAACTTCCGCCTAAAGAATGAGCAAGCTCGTTCTTTTGGCTACGCGTATTCTGTAGTTTGCCACCATTGCCAGCAATGGGATTCTGCTGCACTGACATGTGCATTCTTAAGAGGAATTTCGGACCTAGCCTTAAATGGGCAATGCCATTAAATATGATTTTTCATATTTGATTCCTTATTCCAAATAAATAACTTTTGTAATTGGCTTCCATTAAAAAATGAAACCTTTTTATATTAGTTTTTCGACTGTATACTTCTGGCCACCAAGGGTCTCCCTTCTTGGCCAGAACACATTCCGGTTTGGTAATGGCAGGAGACCAAACTCAAGAAGTGTTTCTCTGCACTGAGCTTGATTGATAGCTGTAAAGAGCCTCACTGAAAGATGCACAAACTAAAAGCTGAACAGAGCCTCAATGAAAGATACACAGACTGAAAGCTGCTGCACGGACCTTGAGGTCTTCTATTTATCACAGCACTGCAATCATGTGAGGGTGGAAGTGGTCCCCCAGCATGCTTCAGTGATGTCATGCCTGCTGGGAAACACCCACTTTCTCCTGCTGGGAGATTGCACTATTTGAGCAAGAATAAAGGTAAGATACACAGCTTTTTAACTCCTTAACGACGCAGGACGTATATTTACGTCCTCCGCCGACTCCCGCGGGGTCACGCGGTGTCCCAGCGTCATATCGTGTCGGTCCCGGCGGCTATCAACGGCCAGGACCCGCGGCTAATACAGGGCATCACCGATCGCGGTGATGCCCTGTATTAACCCTTCAGACGCGGCGATCAAAGCTGACCGCCGCGTCTAAAGTGAAAGTATCCCGGCTGCTCAGTCGGGCTGTTCGGGACCGCCGCGGTGAAATCGCGGCGTCCCGAACAGCTTACAGGATACCGGGAGGGCCCTTACCTGCCTCCTCGGTGTCCGATCGACGAATGACTGCTCCGTGCCTGAGATCCAGGCAGGAGCAGTCAAGCACCGATAACACTGATCACAGGCGTGTTAATACACGCCAGTGATCAGCATGAGAGATCAGTGTGTGCAGTGTTATAGGTCCCTATGGGAGCTATAACACTGCAGAAAAAAAGTGTTAATAAAGATCATTTAACCCCTTCCCTAATAAAAGTTTGAATCACCCCCCCTTTTCCCATAAAAAAAAATAAAACTGTAAATAAAAAAAAAATAAACATATGTGGTATCGCCGTGTGCGTAAATGTCCTAACCATAAAAATATATAATTAATTAAACCGCACGGTCAATGTCGTACGCGCAAAAAAATTCCAAAGTCCAAAAAAGCATATTTTTGGTCACTTTTTATACCATTCAAAAATGAATTAAGTGATCAAAAAGTCAGATCAAAACAAAAATCATACCGATAAAAACTTCAGATCACGGCGCAAAAAATTAGCCCTCATACCGCCCTGTACGTGGAAAAATAAAAAAGTTATAGGGATCAGAAGATGACATTTTTAAAAGTATACATTTTCCTGCATGTAGTTATGATTTTTTCCAGAAGTACAACAATATCAAACCTATATAAGTAGGGTAACATTTTAACCGTATGGACCTACAGAATAAGGTCATTTTTACCGAAATATGCACTGCGTAGAAACGGCAGCCCCCAAAAGGGTGGGAGGAGTGTTAGGAGTAGTTGGGCAACATAGTCTGAGGTAGTTTAGAAAAGTTTTTGGTACTCTTTAATAATCCTACTAAAATGTGTCCCATTTTTTATTTTCTCTTGAAGGAACTAAATAGATTAAATCTGGAATCCTCCAATGTAAAATACTCCCTGAACTCTGACTCCTCAATGTCCTACATAGACCCAGCTGTTATCTCCCCTGACACGTTACCTTTGGGGACAGGTTCCTCTATCTTGATGAAACAGGCCCAGAACAAACCAAAGAGTGGGCGCAGCCTGTTAGGAGGGCCAGCAGCACTCAGCCCGCTCACACCCAGGTAAGCTTTATAATGTGGGAAACTTGACCTTGTTACTAAATGCCACTGTTTCAGCCAAAACTTACATTTTTCCCAGCGTGTGTGTTTTTTTTCTTACTGACCTTCCAATTCTACTCTTACCAGTTTTGGAATTTTGCCACTAGAAACCCCTAGCCCAGGTGATGGGTCATACTTACAAACCTATAATTCATCCTGCGTCCTTGATGTGCCATCTTCTGGAACCCCTGCTAAGAAGGTCTGAAATGCTTGTTATTATTTAATACTGTGTTTATCGTGCCATAATCTCTGTTTTAATGTTTACTGCGGTCTTGCTTACTTTTTCTCCACAGTCTGTCAACAGAATCAGCCAAGCAGGAACAAAGTCAGTGTTCTCACAAAGCGGCAACAGCCGGGACATGACCCCTGTGCTTCTTGTACAGACTCAGGGTTCTGGACCTCAAACTAGGTATGAGTATTAAAACAACCCTCCAGGCTCCCCCCTTACTCATTTCCTTTAGTATATCTGCTGCCATTACCTAATTACCCTTTTTTTCCCCTCTCTCTTCCTCCCTTACTGGTGGTTTAGTATTATGTGCTTTTATATTAATTTTGAACCAGTGAGACTCAGATTTCTGCAGACTGTAGCTGTAGTCAAAAAACACAGGCTTGCCCTAAATAAGCTAATCTTAAAATGGCCAGATCTGAGAAATAAAGATCAGGGATGGCTCCTCACAACACGCCCCCTCCCTTCATGTCTATGGGAGGGGGCTTTTACGCCCCCTCCCATAGACATGAATGGAGGGGGTATGACATGGCGTCACACAGGGGGGGCGTGACGTTACGTCCCGTCTACAGTCCCGAAAACTTCCGGTTTCCAAGCCTGGAGACGCAGCTCCGCACATAATGCAGGTGGTGCAGGGAGATCGTGGGGCGTCCCAGTGGTGGGCCCTCCATGATAAGCCATCTTATCCCCTATCTTTTTGGATGGGGGATAAAATGTTTTAAAGCTGGAATACCCCTTTTAATGGGATTTGTAGAAGTAAGTTCTATTTCTGTTTGTTTGTTTTGAAGCTATTATGTTGCCTAAGGATACTTTCCATTCATGGATAAAGTCTGATCACCTGTTACCTTGGTGGACCTGGTTGTGGTTTTTGGGTGTGGGAGGCTGGAGTGAGGGGGTGATATTGGGGAGGAGGGAGGGGTTTTGAATGTGTTTGTGGATTTTATTAACAATTGTTCAAAAGCAACAAAAACAATCTGATTTAAAAAACAATAAAAAAAAAATAAAAAAAAACCTTAAGGACAAGCTCAGCAAATGTATGGCGCTGCTAAGAGATACTTGGCGCACAGCGCCGTACATTTACGGAGCTGCGTTCCTTGATCACTGCGTCTCCGGCCCATGAAAATGAAAAATTTTCATTTTTGATACTCACAGCCCACTGTTGCACAAATCTGTCAAATGCCAGTGGGGTGCAAATGTTTACTGCACTCCTTGTTACATTCATTGAGGTGTGTAGTTTCCAAAATGGGGTCACGTGTTGGTGTTTTCCACCCCTGTGCAAATCGCTAATTTAGGCCTCAAATGTACATGGTGCGCTTTCACTCCTGAGCCCTGTTGTGTGGGGCTTTTTCACCTTTAACCTTTTATGAAATTTAAATGTATGGGGCAACACTTTTTGGGCCAACTTTTCTTTTTCATAGGGGATAAAAGGAGCAGAAGCTCCCCAAAATTTGTGAAACAATTTCTCCCGAGTACGGAAATACCCCATATGTGGACGTGAAATGTTCTGCAGGCGCACAACAAGGCTCAGGAGTGATAGAACACCATGTACATTTGAGGGCTACCGTATATACTCGAGTATAAGCCGACCCGAGTATAAGCCGAGACCCCTAATTTCAACCCAAAATCCCAGGAAAAGTTATTGACTCGAGTATAAGCCTAGGGTGGGAAATACATCATCCCCCCCCTGTCATCATCCAGACCCCCGTCATCATCCAGACCCGTCATTAACATCCTCATCATAATCACCGCCTGTCATCATCCAGACCCTCATCATCATCACCTGTCATCATCCCCTTGTCATCATCCCCACCCCCCTTCATCATCCCCTTGTAATCATCCCACACACACCCCTTCATCATCCCCCCCCCCCCCCCCTTTCATCATCCTCTTGTCATCATCCCACACCCCCCCCCCCCCTTCATCATCCTCTTCTCATCATCCGCCCTCAGTGGTCTTCAACCTGCGGACCTCCAGAGGTTTCAAAACTATAACTCCCAGCAAGCCCGGGCAGCCATCGGCTGTCCGGGCTTGCTGGGAGTTGTAGTTTTGAAACCTCCGGAGGTCCGCAGGTTGAAGACCACTGCGGCCTTCGACATCATCCAGCCCCCTCTCACCCCCTTTAGTTCTGTACAGTACTCACCTCCGCTCGGCGCTGGTCCGGTGCTGCAGGACTGTCCGGAGAGGAGGTGGTCCGGTGGGATAGTGGTTCCGGGCTGCTATCTTCACCGGGGGCGCCTCTTCTCCGCGCTTCCGGCCCGGAATAGAGGCGTTGCCTTGACAATGACGCAGAAGTACGTTGGCAATGAACGTACCTCTGCGTCGTTGTCAAGGCAACGTGACTATTCTGGGGCCTGGCCCGCAGCGCTTAGAAGAGGCCTCCCCGGTGAAGATAGCAGCCCGGAACCACTATCCCACCGGACCACCTCCTCTCCGGACAGCCCTGCAGCACCGGACCAGCGCCGAGCGGAGGTGAGTACTGTACAGAACTAAAGGGGGGTGAAAGGGGGTTGGATGATGTCGAAGGCCGCAGTGGTCTTCAACCTGCGGACCTCCGGAGGTTTCAAAACTACAACTCCCAGCAAGCCCGGACAGCCGATGGCTGCCCGGGCTTGCTGGGAGTTGTAGTTTTGAAACCTCTGGAGGTCCGCAGGTTGAAGACCACTGCGGGTGGAGAGTTCACTCGAGTATAAGCCAAGGGGGGTGTTTTCACCCCGAAAAATCGTGCTGAAAAACTCGGCTTATACTCGAGTATATACGGTAAATTGTGGATTTGCACAGAGGTGGCTGACAGTTGCAGCGTTTCTGACATAAACGGAAAAAAAAAATCCACGTGACCCCATTTTGGAAACTACACTCCTCATGGAATGCAATAAGGGGTGCAGTGAGCATTTACAACTCACTGGTGTCTGACAGATTTTTAAAAGTGGTCCGTGAAAATGAAAAAACTTTGAACATTTTACATTTGCACAGTCCACTGTTCCAAAAGTCTGTCAAACGCCAGTGGGGTTTAAATGCTCACTGCACCCATTGTTATAGTTTCTAAAATGGGGTCACATGTTCCCCGCTGTGCTGGCAGCATGGGGGCTTTGTGAACGCACATGGCCCCCGACTTCAATTCCAGCCAAATTCTCTCACCGCGGGGAGCGGTATGTGCTCCGGTGTTCACCTATACAGGGTGCCTTCAGTTGTTTCCCCACTACAACTCCCAGCATGCCCTGACAGCCAATAGATGTCAGGGCAAGCTGGGAGTTGCAGTGGGGAAACAGCTGGAGGCACCCTGTATAGGTGAACTACGGGCGGAAGTTTCGGCCCCAGCAGGCATCAGTGACGTGGTGCCTGCTGGGGAAGTCTGCCTGGTAGTGAGCAGACTACCAGGCAGACAAAAAAGCATTTTTAATATGTAAAAAAAAAAAATAATTAAAGGCGGGGAGGGGGTTGGGGATAGATGGGTAATAGGCAGGGACAGAAAGTGATGGTGGGAGCTACTTTTTATTTCCATACTCAGAAGAAATGGGGTTATAAATTTGGGGGGCTTTTTCCTATTACCCCTTGTAAAAATGAAAAAATTGCGGTAACACCAACATTTTTGTGACAAAAAATCATTTTTCATTTTCATGTCCAACTTTGACAAAAAAATCGTCAAACACCTGTGGGGGGTTTAAAGGGGTTATCCACCATAAGGTGATTTTAGTACATACCTGGCAAACAGTAATGGACATGCTTAGGAAGGATCTGCGCTTGTCTTGGGGCTAAAGGGCTATGTTGTGAGATTACCATAACACTGTGTCTAGCTTTTTGTGAACTGGTAGTTCCTGCTTGAGTTTTCTTTTTTTTAACTACAAATCCCATAATAAAATTTTCCTCCCTACCACACATCAGCCACCCCACCCATTGAAACATAAATGAGCTGCAGCCATTCAAAAGACCTGTGGTTATCAATCAGGGTGCCTACAGCTGTTGCATTAGTTGCAGATTGATCTCTCTCTCCCACCAAGCAATTGACCCATTGAAGCAGACAGGCTCCCTGTCATCAGTTGACTAGTGAGTCAGGTCTCGGCCGCATTGCAACCTGGAAAAAATCTGAGACAACAGTCATTTTGTATGCTGGTAAAAATAAATATTGGGGTGAAAATCACAGAAGAATTGTGAGAAAACCGTCACACACAGGTACAGACACTGTTATGAACTACACTAACTTTACAGCCCCTGTAGCATAGTCAAAAAAAAAATCCTGTAATACCCCTTTAATGCTCATTGTACCCCTTGTTATGTTCCTTGAGTGGTGTCGTTTCCCAAATAGTATGCCATGTGGGGTGTTTTTTGCTGTTCTGGCACCATTGGGGCTACCTAAATATGACATTGCCCCCAAAAACCATTTCATCAAAATTCGCTTTCCAAAGGCCCATTTTCGCTCTTTCTTTCTGATAGGCCAATAGCAGGGCGGGGGGGGGGGTGGTACTTTCGTTTTCCCCCTTCTGCCCACTCACAATAGGCAGGGCAGGACGGGGAAACCGACAGGGACCGGCGCCGAAGGTCACTTACCGATCTGCGGAAGCTGCGGGCGACTCTGATCGGCGGGCGGCGATGTCGAACAGCTGGCTTCTAGGATCCTACGGAAGCCGGTGAGTTGCCTAGCAACATCTGGAGAGCTACAGTTTGAGACCACTATATAGCCATCCAGATGTTGCAAAACTAGAACTACCAGCATGCCCAGACAGCTGGTAGCTGGTGCTGGGAGTTTTGCAACAGTTGGAGGTCTACAGTTTAGAGACCACTGCACGGTGATCTCCAAACTGTGGCCCTCTAGATCTTTCAAAACTACAATTCCTAGCATGCCCACACAGCAGTTTGCTGTCTGTGCATGCTGGGATTTGTAGTTTTGCAACATCTGGAGGGCCACAGTTTGGAGATCACTGTGCACTGGTTTCTAAACTGTAGCCCTCCAGATGTTGCAAATCCCAGCATGCCCAAACAGCTGTCTCGGCATGCTGGGAGTTGTAGTTGCGTACCTACAGCTGTTGCATAACTACATCTCCCAGCATGCCCTTCGGCGCTCAGTACATGCTGGGAGTTGTAGTTTTGCAACAGCTGGACTTGGACTCTTTTACTTTAGTTGAATTGTTTTTTTCTTGAGTAAATATTGTAACATAGTATTGAAATAGAATAGAACTCAAAAAAGTGGCAGATGCTATGTAACATAACAGTAGCTCTGAAGCCTATTGTATGTATATCATATGTAATTTTTTATTTACACTTTTTTTTTTTTTCCAGCACTACACCTCAGGTACTGAGTCCAACTATAGCCGCCCCTCCAAACGCATTACCACGTCGAAGTTCCCGCCTTTTCACTAGCGACAGCTCCACCACCAAGGTAGGACTTTTAGCAGTGCTTCATAAAAATATATTGCCGATATGCATGTAGAAAACTAATCTATTTTTAAAACCAGTTGGAGAGAATACTATTATAGGCAACCTGTCTGCATTAAAAAAAAAAAATTATTTTTTTTATTAAATCAACTGGTGCCAGAAAGGTAAACAGATTTGTAAATTACTTCTATAAAAAAAAATCTTAATTCTTCCAGGACTTATTAGTTGCTGAATACTACAGGGGAAATTCTTTTCTTTTTGGAACACAGAGCTCTCTGCTGACATCATGACCACAGTGCTCTCTGCTGACATCTCTGTCCATTTTAAGAACTGTCGAGCGTAGGAGAAAATCCCCATAGCAAACATATGCTGCTCTGGACAGTTCCTAAAATGGACAGAGATGTCAGCAGAGAGAACTGTGCTCGTAATTCAGCAGAGAGCACTGTGTTCCAAAAAGAAAATAATTTCCTCTGTAGTATTCAGCAGCTAATAAGTACTGGAAGGATTAAGATTTTTTAATAGAGGTCATTTACAAATCTGTTTAACTTTCTGGCCCCAGTTGATTAAAAATGTTTTCCACCGGAGTACCCATTTGACTGCTGTATTCTCAATATAGGTTCAAAAGAAATCTTCCCTAACATACCCTGCATGGCACCAGCAGTATAGGTTACCCCAGACAAAACTGTTTTATTTAATCCCACACTGTATAAAATGAATGGAGAAGATTCTGAGTCTAATACTGCCTGGTTTTCTTTGAGTGATGTGTATTTAACCCCTTAACGACAATGGACGTAAATGTACGTCATGGTGACGTGGTACTTAGCGCACCATTACCTACATTTGTGCGCCGACACATTTGTGCTGATATCAGCTGCCAGGGACCCGCCGATTGCGCGGATGTCTGCCATTAACCCCTCCGATGCCGTGATCAATACAGATTGCGGCAGTTTGAATGGATGATCGGATCGCCCGCGGCGATCCGATCATCCAGCATGGTGGCCGGTGGTCCCCTCACCTGGCTCCGGCCATCTCCCGGCGTATTCTGTTCTGGTCTGAGATCGAGCAGACCAGAGCAGAAGATCACCGATAATACTGAGCAGTGCTGTGTCCTATACATAGCAGTGCACAGTATTAGCAATCAACTGATTGCAATGAATAGTCCCCTATGGGGACATAAAGTGTAATAAAATAAAATTAAAAAAATATAAAAAAAGAAAATTTTAAATAAAGTAAAAAAATTTGAAAATCCCTCCCCCCCAATAAAAAGTAAAACGTCCGTTTTTCCCCATTTTACCCCCCAAAAAGCGTAATAAAAATAATACACATATTTGGTATCGCCTCGTGCGTAAAAGTATGAACTATTAAAATATATTGTTAATTATCCCGTACGGTGAACGGCGTAAACGTAAAAAAATATAAAATTGCTGCTTTTTTGTCACATTTTATTCCATAAAAAATTAATAAAAAGTAAAACCTAAGCAAAAGTGATACTGATAAACACTACAGATCATGGCGCAAAAAAGGAGCCTTCATATCGCCCCATATATGGAAAAATTAGAAAGTTTTATAGGTGGTCAAAATAGGGCAATTTCGAACATACTGATTTTATTAAAATGGTTTGAGATTTTTTTTAAGCGGTACAATTATAGAAAAGCATATAACATGGGTATCATTTTAATCATATTGACCCACAGAATAATGAAAACATGTCATTTTTACCGTAAAGTGTACAGCGTGAAAACAAAACCTTCCAAAATATGCTAAATTGCGGTTTTCTTTTCAGTTTTCCCACATAAATAATATTTCTTTGGTTGCGCCCTACGTTTTATGGTAAAATAAGTGAGGTAATTACAAAGTACAATTGGTGACGCAAAAAACAAGCCTTCATCTGGGTCTGTCGATGGAAATATAAGAGAGTTATAATTTTTAGAAGGCGAGGAGGAAAAAACGAAAATGCTAAAATAAAATTGGTCTTGTCCTTAAGGCCAAAATGGTCTTGGTCCTTAAGGGGTTAAAATGAAAGCAGCCTGGTCTATTTTATGAGTATGCTGGTTTAGATCTTGGTCTTGCTATAGCAGGAGCTGAAGCATTGTGGAACCAAGGAACCAATGCATATACTAGGGATGTCCCGATACTAGTATCGGGGCCGATACTCAGCATTTGCATGGTATCGAGGTCTCGTTTAATGTCTCAGAAACCTGCTGCTTTAGGGCCCTGCTCCGCTGTCCCCTTCTCCCGATCGCATCATAGTGTCCTATGGAGGAGCATGTGACACACACGTCACTCCTCCTCCTCCCCTGCGCCCAGCGTAACGCTATGGAGCAAGCAGAGTGACGTGTATATCACATGCTCTTCCATTGGATGCCATGATGTGATCGGGACAGCAGAGCGGCAACACCCGAGGACAGCCGCAGGTGAGTACTGTCTATAAGAGGGGGGGGGGGGGGGGCCTGCTGTCTACAAAGTGGGGGGGGGGTGATGTCTGTCTACACGGGTGAGTCCCTGTCTACAAGGGGGGGGGGCTGCGGTCTACAGGGGGGGGGGCTGCAGTCTACACGGGGGCTGCTACTAATGTCTGCAACTATCTATACTACCTACAAGGGGATACTACCTACTATTAAAGGGAATCTTACAGCAGAGTCACCTGCATTAACTTGAATTTATATGTAGATAGTGCAGGTGACCCGGTTTCTACTGCTGCTCACCATGTGAACGTCAGTGCAATCGCTCCTGAGACATCGGTCTCGCCGCCAATGCAAATTCCCTGTTCTGCCCAATGGAGAAGAGAGAAATCTTGGCTCCTACTACAACAGCTGCTTCCATTGTACACAACAAGGAACCCACGGTAAGCAGTTCTAAAAACAGTCACCCTGGGGTCAGATACCCTTTAAAATAAAAGTACTCGTACTTGGTATCGGCGAGTACTAGAATTAAAGTATCAGTACTTGTACTCGGTCTTGAAAAAATGGTATCGGGACATTCCTAGCATATACCATGCTGCAACTACTGAGCTTGTGCTAATATTTCCACCTGACACATCAAAGAAAACCAGGAGGGATTAGACCTAAGGTTTCCAGACACTTTGCTGTGTGAGGCACAGATATTTCTGTTCATTTGCATATGGTGTAAAAGTTAAAACTGGGGTAAATTGCTCATTGGGAGCAACACGTGCTTAAGAAAGATCTCTACAGTACCTGAAACTTGATTAAAGTAGTTTAAGAGGACATTAAGCTGCCAAATGTTCCCTTGGGGCCCTTTTGGGGTACACCTAGAAGGTAAGCTTTCTATACCAGCCATTGACTGGTGTTTTTCTACCAATGCTTTGGTTCTATTCAGAAGGCTACTCAACCAGTGCATCTGGGAGCTGATGGCTTTCTTGCTGAATTTTTGAGATTCTGTAACTAAATGGTGTCAGTGTCAGTTATGGGTTATGCCTTATTTGGAGGCAGATAATCTAAAAAACTAGAAAGTAATATTTTAAAAATAAATCTGTATTTATGTTACAGGAAAACAGTAAAAAACTGAAAATGAAATTTCCACCCAAGATCCCAAATCGGAAAACCAAAAGCAAGACTAATAAAAGTGGCGTCACACAGGCCAACATGAATGAGAGTTTGGAAATTAGTAAATTGGATTCCTCGATCATCTCTGAGGGCAAAATCTCCAGTGTAGGTCCTCAAATCCAAGCACTGACCATACAAAAGGCAGCTGCAGGTACACAATGGTCTCATACTATTTATTTAGTTACATGACAATTGCGTTGGATAACGGCAGGAAACTAAAATAAAAAATGCAAGTTTGTGTTTTCCAAAATTATCAATAGAGTTAATGTCAGAATAGACATGCTTGGGAGAAGATCCTGATGAGTAACATTTATATGGAGGAAAAAGTTGGATGCTATTTGGGGAAGTGGCACAGTAGTGTTAATTTAGTGTTGGGGTAGGCCTAGGGCACATATTGCTAAGTTGTGTGTATGCAGGCTATTTCACAGATGACTTAGCATCTGCAGGTCATTTCAAAGAAAATGTTTTCATACCTTGCCCTTTTGTTTTCTTAGAAGGTTTAATGAGTCTCTTGAGGGACATGGGAAAAGGCTATGTAGCCTTGTGCTCCTATAACTGCAAAGAAGCTATCAACATCCTGAGCCACCTACCTTCCCATCACTACAACACAGGTTGGGTTCTGTGTCAGATTGGCAGAGCCTATTTTGAGTTGGCAGAATACTTGCAGGTAAGAGGTGTAATTTCTTCTGTTGCAGAATTGTATAGAATAAAATCAGCACTGTCAGATCCCAAAAACTTTTTATATGTTAATAATGAGAATTAAAGACATTTTGGAATATGGTTGCTTAAATTTTTTTTTTAGATTTGAAAATAAACAGGTCCCCATACCTACTGGGACACTAACCTGTCCTGCAGCAGCATAAGGCTTGTCCATGAGTCATGGACAAGAGATGATTCATGAACGAGGCTGCATGAGCAGACAAACCAATCCCCTCTCACCACCACAAGAGGGACATGCCCCCCTTTCCCTGAGAGGATTTCGAACACTGTGAGCTAATGAAAAGAGGGATTTTTATAATAAATACAGGTGATAGAGGCATTCATTCTTTTTTGTGGGATCTGTCAGGTATGCTTTAAGATAATCTGTTAAGTGGGGGATTATCTTAAAGAAGATTTATTTACCCTACAGAGATTCTGGCATTTTAGTCTTTAAATTCAGGAAAAAGGGGTAATCCAGGGAACTGAACTTTTCTCTATCGGCTCCATTGGGGGACACAGACCTTGGGTATATGCTGTTGTTGCTAGGAGACCTGACACTGTGGAAACCAAAAAGTCTGCTCCTCCCAGCAGGATATACCCGCCTACAGAGCCTGAGGTAATCAGTTTAAGCTTAGTGTCTGCAGGAGATGGACACTAGTCTGGGGTTCTCCCCAGACTTGGTTTAACTTTTTTTTATTTTTTCAGATAGGGACGTTTAGTTTCTTATTTCCTTTTATTTTCCTGTTTCCCCATTTGCGATTGAGGGGGCACAGACATCGTGGATGTACTGTCAACACCCTCTCGCCAACAGCCAGCGCTTGCGGTTGTACCTCACGCGTCCGGGTCCCCCACTTTTCCCTGCTCGTCTCGCTTTTCAAGCCTGGCATGATGCAGGTGACTAAAAGCTGGCTGAAGGCTTCATCAGGAAGACTTCATTAGGTAAGTTCTTCTGACTAAGGTGAGTATATTTCCCCCTTTTTTCTTAGGTACTGGACTCTCAACAACTGGAGACACCCTGTTTTCTCTAAGGGTTTGTTGGACTGGCCAGGAGGGGTTCTTCCCTCCCTTTTTAGTCTATGGGGGAAAGTTTTTATTGGGGTTTGAGCAGTGGCATTTATATATTGTTGGCATGTGTGTGTTTGGTGCACAGTATGTATGAGGCGGCTGTCCTCTGCAGCCGCGGCGTATCTGTTTGGCAGGCGGGCGTTCCTTCAGCCCAGCCGCATAGAAGTTTTTACTTTAGTTTTCAGCAGTGTTCTGCCGACGGCGTTCGCCCGCTCTGTTCCCCCGAGGCGCACATGCGTTCACAAGGTGCACTCGGGGCCTGGGTTGTTATTTCTTCGTTGGCAGGTGCGCGTTAAGCTCCGCCCACCCTGAGCCGCCGAAGCTTTTCAGGATGGCGCGAATCCCCTCCAATCAGCGCCGTGCGTGCGCAGGGGGTTTGCAGAGCCAATCAAAGTGTCCTTGTAATTGACACGCCCCCTCTGGCCATTGGTCCAACATTTTCTCTCTCTCTGCTCACAGCAGCAGTCTGAGGGACCAAGACTAGGGGTGAGACTGTTCCTTCCTCTAAACAGATATCTAGGTCCTTAGTTGCTTATTACACCTGTAATAGCTGTAACACAAAATTGTCTGGTTCTGCTGAACCTACTTGTTCTGCCTGCACCACTGCTCCCCCAGATCCCCGGCTATTACTACCCGGGATGTTCTACAGGTTCGGCCTTCCCTCCAGCCTGGGTTTCTTCCCTCTCACAGTCTATATCCGACTTGGCGCACGTCTCCCGTTCTGTGGTGACTGCCTTGGAGAGGTCCTCTCTCCGTCGGCCCTCCGGGGGGACTCTGTTTCCTCTGAATCATCCCCGGGGTCTTCGGACAGGTACGGGCGTTCCCATCATAGGTCTCGCCCCGCTACCTCAGCTTATCACAAGCGTCCCTCTTCCAGAGGGCGCTCCCGCAGTCACCGCTCTGGCTCTCCAGAGCCGCGTACCGGGTCAGTCTCTTCCCAATCTAGGGCCGCCTCAACGCGTTCCCATTCACCTGGAGAGCTTGTGGATGAGGTTTCCGAATAGACATCCGTCTCAGAGAACCGCTCGGATTCTGCCGACACTGTGAACTCATTGGTTTCGGCCATAAGAGACACCTTTCATCTAGAGGAACTTCGGACATGGCTCCAGAAGTTGCCTTTCATCATGCCCGACCTCTTCCAGGGCTGCCTCACCTCGTTCTCATTCACCTGGAGAACTTGTGGATGAGGTTTCTGATTCGGCCTCCGACTCAGAGGGCTGCACGGATATGCCTGATGTGGTGCTCTCATTGGTTTCGGCCATAAGAGACCCCTTCCAGCTAACTCTAGAAGTCTCCTTTCTTCGTGCCCGTCCGGCACCCAAGACTTTCAGCTCTCTCGCTGAGTTTGACACCCTGCTGGAATCCGCCTGAAAGCACCCTGACTAAAAGTTTCAGAAAACGAAGGAGGTTCAAGCGCAGTATCCTTTCGCAAAGGACCTCATTGTTTGGTGGACCTCCTCCAACTGTGGATCTACCGGTCTCCCGCCTCTCTAAGGCGACTGTCTTGCCGTTGGCTTTTGCAGCTGCCTTCCAGGATCCAGCGGACAAAAAGGTGGAGACCTTGGCAAAATTTGCCTTTTGAGACAGCAGGTTCTTCCTGCTTTTGCTTCTGCCTGGGTGTCAGATGCCCTTTCAGTATGGTCTCCCAACTCCATCAGGGTAGTATTCAGGATCCCTCCAGGGGATTTATCTAGTCCAGCTCTCCGAGGCTCCTATTCCGGAGATTTTCTGGGTTCTGCTTCCATGCGCAGCCGCTGTGCTGCCTTTGCCACAGGCTACCTGGTAGCCCTCCTTTGCTCCATGTGGCTTATAGCCTGGAATGCGGACACAGCCTTCAAGAAGTGAGGCGACAAGCGGAAAGAGTTCCTTATACCTCTGGATAAGGCTCGCAGAACCACTTTCCATCGGAAGTCCTCCTCCTTCCGGTCCTGCGGACCTTTGGTACCAACAAAGGTCCAGCCAGGCGCCTTCACGGGGAGAGGGCTCCCTCCTTCCTGACCCGTCCATCCCGGAGGTCGGCTAACCGTTCCGGCTGTTTGGCTGCCCCAGCAGGCACCCGTAGGCCTACTTCGACCTGAGGGGTCCCCCCCCCCCCCCCCACCCGCCGACTTTTCTCGGGTGGTTGGTCGCCTTACTCTTCTGGGATGCCTGGACACGCACTTTCCGGTTTCCTGGGTCAGGGATGTTGTAGCCAACGGATACAGGGTCGAATTTGCCTCCCTTCCATGGGACTGCTTTTTTTTTTTTTCTTCCCGGACCACCCGGGTCTCCTCTCTAGCGGAGGCATTTCAGGGCACATTCCAGTTCCCTTTCATCCAGGGAGTATTTGTCCCTGTTCCTTCAGGGGAACGTTTTCAAGTTTTTTTTTTATTCCAACCTCTTTGTGGTCCCCAAGACGGGTGTTGCTGTTTGCCCAATTTTAGTTCTCTAGCATCTCTACCAGCATCTTCTGCTTCCCATTCCAAATAGTCTCTCCGTTCGGTGCTTGAGTCCATGGTTCAATAGTTTTTCTTCCCTCGGTGGACATCAAGGATGCCTGCCTCCACATTCCAATATTTCCCGGTCATCGGCGGTACTTCCACTTTGCAGTTCCGGACGGCCATTTTCTATTGTGGCTCTCCCTTTCGGTCTGACCACTACTCCGTGGGTCCTTACCATGGACTTGACGCCTGTGATAGCCCTGTTATGGACAAGAGTTGTTTCAGTGATTCCTTTCTTGGACGACCTCCTCCTGATTAGAGCTCCAACCAGGGCTCAGACTCTGGGGAGTCTTAGTCTCAACCTCCAACCCTTGTTTTCTTTTCGGTTGGATGGTTAATTGTGACAAGTTCAACCTCTCCCCTGGGGCTCCAGTTCGACAAGGCCTCTGCCCGCTTTCGACTCTGCCGTACATTCGGCTGACTCTCTTGTCAGGAGTCGGATAACTTTGGCATCCTGCTCCAGTTTCCATTCGCTTTTGCATACTGTCCTGGGTCGGTTGCTGGCGGCTGTGGAGGCCGTGCCATTCGCCCAGTTTCATCACCGACCTCTTCAACTGGTGATTCTCTTCCGGTAGGACAGGTCCCCTTTGTCTCTCGACTGCAAGATTGTTCTCTCTCGACAGCCTTGTTGGTCCCTTCTATGGTGGCTTCGTTTTCCCCCTGCCTTTCAGGGGCGCTCCTTCCTACCCCTTCCTGCTGGTCTGTTGGACTGAGGAGGTGTTTTTCAAGCCCTTCTCCCCATCAACATGCTGGGACTAGGGCAATTCTATCTTTGCTTGCTTCTTTGGGAAATTCCCTTCTGGGCAGAACTCAAGTTTCCTACCATCTCAGCGATCTTCATTCCGGACATACTCAACTGGTAGGTGGTCTGTCTCAGTTTGCAGTGACTTGCAACCTCTAGGGCGCTCCAGACGAGGACCTCTACTCGTCCCGCCACAAATTCAGCGTTCCTCTCTCCTGGTCGGGCTTTGCCCTACCTTATCTATTTCTTAGGCGGGCGTGGTACGTCGTCTCGGTCAGGCTCCTAACGACTTACCGCTGTGCCTTCCCTCTCGCCCAGACCTCCTATCTTAGGTCCCCTGTGCCACCCCTATTTACCGTCTCGGTTTTTGACGGCGTGGAGGTTGAGACCGCGGTTTCTCTTCCCAAGTGGTTCGCACCATGCTGAGGGCTCGCAAGCCTTCCTCTGCAAAGATTTACCACCATACCTGGCGGTCTTATTTTCATTGGTCTGAATCCCAGCTTTTTTTCTCTGGTCGTGGTTTTCCTTCCCCGACCCCTTTTCTCTTTCCAGCCAGGGTTGGCCCAAGGGTTGGCTCTCAGCTCCCTTTAGGGTCAAAGTTTGGCCCTTTTCATTCCTTTTCAAAGTCCTCTGGTGTTCAATTGTCATGTCCAGACCTGCTTCAGGGAGTAGCACACACTGCCCCTCCTTCTCGGTCCCCTTCTCCCCCTTGGGACTTACTCTTGGTCTTAGGTGCCCTGCAAGGCGCTCCTTTTGAACCTCTCGGGGACATTCCTCTTCGCCTTCTTCCCTCCGTTAAGTGGGTGTCAGAGCTGGCAGTTTTCTCCTGCCGTTCTGCCTTCCTGGTGGTATACTTGGGCAAGTTGCTTTCCGTCCTTTTTACCTGAGATGGTTTCGACTTTTTCATCTCAATGAGGACATCGTCCTGCCGTCTTTTTGTCCGGCCCCTTCTCATCCCAGGGAGTTTGCTCCACAAACTGGTGTTGGAGAGGGCTGTTCGGACTTATCTCTCAGTCGCTTCCTTTCGGCAGTGTGACTCCTTTTTTTGTTTTTCTGGAACGTCGTCTTACAGGACCACCTGCTTCTACGTCCACCATTTTTCGGTGGATCCGGTCTGCTTACCGCTGCAAGGGGAAGATTCCCCCTTCCGGGTTTTGGCTCATTCCGCCCGTTTTTCGGGGCATCCTGGGCCTTTCACTTCGTGGCTTTGGCCTCGCAGTTCTGTACAGCGGCCACGTGGCCGTCTTTGCTCTCTTTCACAAGGTTGTACCAGATTCATACTTTTGCATCAGCTGATGCTATTCTGGGCCATAAGGCGTTGCAGGCGGCGGTCCAGCCGTTCACTTAACTGATTCCTTACCCACCTCAGGCACGGCTTTGGTACGTCCCAAGGTCTGTATCCCCCAATGGAGCCGATAGAGAAAAAGTGATTTTTCTCTTACCGTAAAATCCTTTTCTCGGACGATCCATTGGGGGACACAGCTCCCGCCCTTTCTTTGGTGTTCCTGTGTTTGGTTACCTGTCCGAGGATGGGTTCAGTTATTTTTTTGTTCTGGTTGCCTTGGACTGGTCTTGGTTCTCTTCCTCTCGGTCATCTCCTACTGCTTGGTGACTAAACTGATTACCTCAGGCTCTGTAGGTGGGCATATCCTGCTGGGAGGAGCCGACTTTTTGGTTTCCATAGTGTCAAGTCTCCTAGCAACAACAGCATATACCCAAGGTCTGTGTCCCCCCCAATGGATCCTCTGAGAAAAGGATTTTACAGTAAGACAAAAATCACTTTTTTAGGAATTTATGAGACAAGTGTCTGATCGTGGGGATTCCAAACTCTTGGGACTCCCCGCAATCACTTGTACAGGGCTCGACTACTTACATGTCCTCTGAGCAGAGCATCCCCCACCTTCCTGAATAAATGCAATTGACCAGCCTGCTCAGCCAATCATTGGCCATATCGATGTCTCGCCACAGCCCGTGAATGGCTCAGCGGGCAGTCACATGCATTATATGTCAAAGGTTTTTATAAACGACAGTAACCCTTTAACCCCTTAAGGACTGAGCCCTTTTTCACCTTAAGGACTCGGCCATTTTTTGCAAATCTGACCACTGTCACTTTAAACATTAATAACTCTGGAATGCTTTTAGTTCTCATTCTGATTCAGAGATTGTTTTTTCGTGACATATTCTACTTTAACGTAGTGGTAAAATTTTTTGGTAACTTGCATCCTTTCTTGGTGAAAAATCCCAAAATTTGATGAAAAATGTGAAAATTTTGCATTTTTCTAACTTTGAAGCTCTCTGCTTGTAAGGAAAATGGATATTCCAAATGATTTTTTTTTTTTATTCACATATACAATATGTCTACTTTATATTTGCATCATAAAATTGATGAGTTTTTACTTTTGGAAGACACCAGAGGGCTTCAAAGTTCCGCAGCAATTTTCCAATTTTTCACAAAATTTTGAAACTCTCTTTTTTTCAGGGACCAGTTCAGGTTTGAAGTGGATTTGAAGGGTCTTCATATTAGAAATACCCCATAAATGACCCCATTATAAAAACTACACCCCCGAAAGTATTCAAAATGACATTCAGTAAGTGTTTTAACCCTTTACGGGTTTCACAGGAATAGCAGCAAAGTGAAGGAGAAAATTCACAATCTTCATTTTTTACACTCGCATGTTCTTGTAGACCCAATTTTTGAATTTTTGCAAGGGGTAAAAAGGAGAAAATTTTTACTTGTATTTGAAACCCAATTTCTCTCGAGTAAGCACATACCTCATATGTCTATGTAAAGTGTTCGGCGGGCGCAGTAGAGGGCTCAGAAGGGAAGGAGCGTCAAATGGTTTTTGGGGGGCATGTCACTTTTAGGAAGCCCCTATGGTGCCAGAACAGCAAAAAACCCCACATGGCATACCATTTTGGAAACTAGACCCCTCGGGGAACGTAACAAGGGGTAATGTGAACCTTAATACCCCACAGGTGATTCACGACTTTTGCATATGTAAAAAAAAAAAAAAATTTTTTTACCTAAAATGCTTGGTTTCCCTAAAGTTTTACATTTTTAAAAAGGGTAATAGCAGAAAATACCCGCCAAAATTTGAAGCCCAATTTCTCCCGATTCAGAAAACACCCCATATGGGGGTGAAAAGTGCTCTGTTGGCGCACTACAGGTCTCAGAAGAGAAGGAGTCACATTTGGCTTTTTGAAAGCAAATTTTGCTCTGGGGGCATGCCGCATTTAGGAAGCCCCTATGGTGCCAGGACCGCAAAAAAAAACCACATGGCATACCATTTTGGAAACTAGAGCCCTCGGGGAATGTAACAAGGGTTAAGTGAACCTTAATACCCCACAGGCGTTTCACGACTATTGCATATGTAAAAAAAATAAAAAAAATTTTACCTAAAATGCTTCTTTTCCCAAAAACTTTACATTTTTAAAAAGGGTAAAAGCAGAAAATACCCCCCAAAATTTGAAGCCCAATTTCTCCCGAGTACGGCGATACCCCATATTTGGCCCTTTACTGTTGCCTTGAAATACGACAGGGCTCCAAAGTGAGAGCGCCATGTGCATTTGAGGCCTAAATCAGGGATTGCATAGGGGTGGACATTGGGAATCACTGGCGTAGAATACCCCTAACAGGGTGCCTCCAGCTGTTGCAAAACTCCCAGCATGCCTGGACAGTCAACGGCTGTCCGACAATACTGGGAGTTGTTGTTTTGCTCCATCGCAGGCTGTCCCTCACCGTCGCTCCTGGGGCCCCGATCCCAACATTGACGCCGGGGATCGGGGTCCCCAGCACCGGGGGGTCGTCTTCCCGCACCCGCCCTCCGGAAGAGGGGCGGAGCGGGTGCGGGAGTGACACCCGCAGCAGGCGCCCTGATTGGTCGGCCGGTAATCCGGCCGACGAATCAGGGCGATCGTGAGGTGGCACCAGTGCCACCTCACCCCTGCAGGCTCTGGCTGTTCGGGGCCGTCAGAGACGGCCCCGAACAGCCAGTAATTCCGGGTCACCGGGTCACTGGAGACCCGATTGACCCGGAATCGCCGCAGATCGCTGGACTGAATTGTCCAGCGATCTGCGGCGATCGCCGACATGGGGGGCATAATGACCCCCCTGGGCGATATGCCGGGATGCCTGCTGAACGATTTCAGCAGGCATCCGGCTCCGGTCCCCAACCGGCTAGCGGTGGGGACCGGAATTCCCACGGGCGTATGGATACGCCCTGCGTCCTTAAGGACTCGGGATGCAGGGCGTATCCATACGCCCTGCGTCCTTAAGAGGTTAAGATGACACAATACATGGGCTATAGCCACATCACCTTCATTGTTTACCAGGCACAGTGTAGTGCCAGCTTTGTCTGGTGTTGCAGCTCTGTCCATTCGCTTAAATGTTACATAGTTACATAGTTAGTATGGTTGAAAAAAGACATGTCCATCAAGTCCAACCAGGGAATTGAAGTGAAGGGTGTAAGGGGATAAGGGAAAGGGATGTAGTTTTTTAATTCTGCATAAGCATTAATGTTATTTTGCTCCAGGAATGTATCTAACGCTGTTTTAAAGCTGTTAATTGTTCCTGCTGTGACCAGTTCCTGAGGTAGACCGTTCCATAAATTCAGTCCTCACGGTAAAGAAGGCGTGTCGCCCCTTTAGACTAAACCTTTTCTTCTCCAGACGGAGGGAGTGCCCCCTCGTCCTTTGGGGGGGGTTTAACCTGGAACAGTTTTTCTCCATATTTTTTGTATGGGCCATTTATATACTTATATACATTTATCATATCCCCCCTTAAATGTCTCTTCTCAAGACTAAACAATTAAAACTCCTTTAATCGCTCCTCATAGCTAAGATGTTCCATGCCCCATATTAGTTTAGTCGCGCGTCTCTGCACCCTTTCCAACTCCGCAGTGTCCCTTTTATGAACAGGCGACCAAAACTGAACAGCATATTCCAGGTGATGCCGTACCAATGCTTTATAAAGGGGAGTATTATGTCCCTGTCCCTCGAGTCCATGCCTCTTTTTATACATGACAATATCCTGCCGGCTTTGGAAGCAGCAGCCTGACATTGCATGCTATTCTGTAGTCTGTGATCTACAAGTACACCCAGATCCTTCTCTACCAGTGACTCTGCCAGTTTAATCCCCCCTAAGACATACGACGCATGCAGGTTATTAGTACCCAGATGCATAACTTTACATTTATCCACATTGAACCTCATTTGCCAAGTGGATGCCCAGACACTTAGTCTATCCAAGTCATCTTGTAACTTATGCACATCCTCTATAGACTGTACTGTGCTACAAAGCTTGGTGTCATCTGCAAAGATAGAAACAGAGCTGTTAATACCATCCTCTATATCATTGATAAATAAATTAAACCGCAGCGGGCCCAGTACTGAACCTTGGGGTACACCACTAATTACCGGGGACCAATCAGAGTACGAATCATTGACCACCACTCTCTGGGTACGATCCATGAGCCAGTGTTCAATCCAGTTACAAACTAAAGTTTCCAAGCCCAAGGACCTTAACTTGCCTGTCAGACGTCTGTAAGGGACAGTATCAAACGCTTTGGCAAAATCCAGAAACACTATATCCACAGCCATTCCTCTGTCAAGGCTTCTACTCACCTCTTCATAAAAGCAAATTAGATTGGTTTGACAACTTCTATCCTTAGTAAACCCATGCTGGCTATCACTTATAATACTATTGTCCCCTATGTATTCCTGTATGTAATCCCTTATAAGTCCTTCAAAACAATTTACCCACAATGCACGTTAGACTTACCGGTCTATAATTGCCTGGCGAAGACCTAGAGCCCTTCTTGAAGATTGGTACCACATTAGCCTTGCGCCAGTCCATTGGCACAATACCAGACACCAGAGAATCTCTAAATATCATGAACAAGGGTACAGATATTACTGAACTTACCTCTCTAAGAACTCCTGGGTGTAGTCCATCCGGCCCTGGAGATTTGCTTACATTTACTTTACTTAACTTACCTTGTACCATCTCTACATTAAGCCAGTTCAGTACATTACATGATGTGTTACCAGCACTGACCTGGCCAATGTCAGCTCCTTTTTCCATAGTGTATACAGAACTAAAGAACCCATTCAGTAGCTCCGCCTTCTCTTGATCGCCCGTGACAACCTCCCCATTATCATTATTAAGGGGTCCTACATGCTCTGTCCTTGGTTTTTTTGTATTTATATATCTAAAAAAATATTTAGGATTACTTTTGCTTTCTTTGGCCACCTGTCTCTCATTTTGAATTTTTGCTGTTTTTATTACATTTTTACAGATTTTATTAAGCTCCTTGTACTGTTTAAATGTTATAGCTGACCCATCAGATTTGTATTTTTTGAAGGCAATTTTTTTGTTGTTTATTGCTCTAACATCATTTGTCAGCCATGTAGGATTTAGTTTTAATCGTTTATATTTGTTCCCCTTTGGTATATATTTAGCTGTATAGTTATTTAGAGTTGATTTAAAGATGTCCCATTTACCTTCTGTATCAGTATTTGACAACACCTCCCCCCAGTCTATGTCCTGTAGTGCAGCCCTCAGCCCAGGGAAATTTGCCTTTTTAAAGTTATATGTTTTTGCCTTCCCCGCCTGTCTTTGTTTTCTACATTTTAAGTCAAAAGTAACTATTTTGTGGTCGCTATTACCAAGGTTTTCCCGCACAGTTACATTACCAACCAGCTCTGCTTTGTTGGAAATGATCAGATCCAACAAGGCATCACTTCTTGTTGGGTCCTCCACAAACTGGCCCATAAAATTATCCTGCAATAAATTTAGGAATTGTCGCCCCTTTGTAGTTTTAGCCAACCCCGGACCCCAATCTATATCTGGATAGTTAAAATCTCCCATTATTACCACTGTACCTGCCTGGGCGACCCTCTCTATTTGTTTATACAGCCGACCTTCTATCTCTTAAAGTGATATTAGGGGGTCTGTAGATTACACCAAATATAATTTTTTCAGTATTTCCCTCCTTTTATAATTCTACCCACAGTGATTCCACATCCTCAGAATCATCACACACTATGGCATCGTTCACACTGACTTTCATACCACTTCTTACATACAAACAGACTCCACCACCTTTTCTGTTCATTCTATCTTTGCGAAACAATATAAACCCCTGCAGATTAACAGCCCAGTCATGCGAGGAGTCCAGCCATGTCTCAGTGACCCCAACTATATCAATATGTTCCTCCAGTATCAAGGCCTCAAGCTCCCCCATTTTATTTGCTAGGCTTCTGGCATTTGTGAACATACACTTTACATTTCCATTAAGTTTTACACATATAGTCTCACTAATGGGATTTTCAGAGTTATTGGGGTTAATGTTATTATTTAAGTTATAAGGGCTAATTGTACTATTTAAGTTATTGGGGCTAACGGTATTTTTTGAGTTAATGGGGCTTATTGTAGTTATTGAGTTATTGGGGCTAATGGAATTTTTTGAATTATTGGCATTACAATTTTTCGGCCTACATTTATTTTTACGGCTGGTTTGTAACCCATGGATCTCCTTATCTACTGCTCTTAACCTCCCCCCACAGGACTCCTCTCCACCCACCATTATGTCCTGACCCCTCTCTAACCTATCCATCCCCCTGTCTGCTTTCTTTGCTTTATTATCCTCCCCCCACTCACCTAGTTTAAATACTCAGCCACCCCTTCCAGGATTCTCTCCCCCAGCACAGCGGACCCCCTTCCATTCAGGTGCAAATTATCAGTAGAATAGAGTTTGTACCCCAATGAAAAGTCAGCCCAGTGCTCTAAAAACCCAAACCCTTCCCCCTCACACCACGACTTAAAGGACAAGTCTCACAGTAAACAATTGTTCAGCTTTTAGTGCAGAAGGTAAAGTTATATAGGTTTGTAAATCACTTCCATTACTAATGCTGCTTAGAAACCAGCTTTATCTGCATTCTTCTGTCTGACAGGAAATTCAGCTGTTCCAGGTTTTCATGACTTTCGACCCCCTATTCAGGCTGTTATCAGCAGCATCCAGGGGCCGTGACGTGACAATTACCCAGAAAACCCCTGTGCTGCAGAGAGCTGCCTGAGCTCGGCCTTAGCCCCTCCCATCTGATGAATATTCACACTGTCCTCCCTCTGTTCTGCAGTGATTGGCTGAGCAGCACTGCCTATATGCCGGCTGATTCAGATCATAGTTCTCTCCCCTCTCCTTGCTAATGTTTTTACACTGATAACGGAGGAGAGGGGGGAGGGGAGGGAGCTGCCAGCGTAGACCTGTCACACTGAGAATGGAGGGGAGGGAGAGTAGAATTGTCACACTGAGCACTGGGGAGAGAGGAGTGCAGGGCAGAGAAGGGGGGGGAGGTGATTGTGCCACTGTAAAGCTGTTTCATTGAGAGGAGGAGGGGGAGGGAGTGATTTTACAGTGTAAAACTGCAGCTTCAACTCCAGGGTCCCTCTCTCTGAGCACTGAGATTACATTTTGTTTCCTCGTGGCCACCCTGCTGTATAGGGCTATGATTGGAGCTCAGTGTTATGTGGGAGTGACTAACATAAGTTAGGGGTGGTAACAAGCTCTCTGCTCAGGCAGCTGAGAGCAGGAAATGTGAGCAGTGCATGCAGGGAAATGTAGTCTTTGAGATCACAGGCATAGCCACCATAACCAGGAAGTAACTGCAATTTATGAGCTGAATAGCCGGTGAATGGGGGCCGGAAAAAAAATCACAAACATGTCAGAGAGGTGGTAGGTGAATATACTATGGAATGGCTAGGTATTTTTTTTTTCTTTGCTGCATGGGATATCTTCTTTAAGCCATGCATTTAACTCCCTAAGCTCCCGCTGTCTTTCCTGCGATGCGCATGGCACAGGAAGTATTCCAGAGAACACAACCTTAGAGGTCCTTCCCTTCAGCTTGGCACCTAGTTCCTTGTAATTATTCTTCAAGGACCTCCACCTACCATGTATTCTGTCGTTGGTCCCCACATGGACCACGACAGCTGGGTCATCCCCAGCCCCCCCTAGTAATTTGTCCACCCTTTCCACCACATGCTGAACCCTGGCACCAGGGAGACAGCAAACCATTCGGTTGAGGTGGTCTTGGCGACAAATTATTCTATCCGTCTTCCTGATTATAGAATCCCCTACCACAACTAACTGTCTTGGCCTACCTGCGTTACCATCCCCCACACTACTAGTTGAGCTGTTCCCCCGGCTGTTAGGGAGACCAGTATCCACTAGGGTTGCCATCTCTGATACTGAGGCCCTGACGTCATCGCCCAACTTGGCAATTTTACTTGGGAGATCAGAAGCAGAAGTGACCTTCCTTTTCCTTGCCCCCTTTCCAGTCCCTCTAACTACATTAACCCAGCTCCCTACTTGGGCCTCCTGGCTAGTTTCTTCAACCTCCATTTCTACCCCACTAACTGCTTGCTCTGTAAGATTGTCAATCGCCCTCAATGTTGCATTTTGCTCCTCTAGATCTCTAATACGAGCTTCCAGGTGGGCAACATGCTCACATTTGTCACAGCGGTATTCACCCTGAAGCTGCTGCTCCAGAGATGTATACATGTGGCACAATGTGCACTGAAGAAAACCTCCAATCCTGCTGTCCATATCCTTGGTGACAAACAGCTGTTATTAACTATTAAGAAAAACTACTTTTATCAAGGGAGTGTAATACTTACAGTTACAGTGGGTCCTGCTTACAACTCCTGCTTTTTAAACTTCTGCGTATAAAACTTCTCAGATGTAACACTTAATAATACAACACTTTATTAAGTGTACCAGGCCTAGTAAACAATGAAGATGATTCAGTGTTCAGTATGGGTGCCAGGTTTATTTTATCATATGGTACCTAAGTGCTAGTTTGTGTCTGTGCAGGCAGAGCGTGTGTTCTCTGAGGTCCGCAGGATCGAAAACTATCGTGTTGAGGGCATGGAAATTTACTCCACCACGCTGTGGCATTTACAGAAAGATGTGGCACTGTCGGTACTTTCTAAGGACCTCACAGATATGGACAAGAATTCACCAGAGGTAAGGGTTGTGCATTTGGAGAATTAATTTGTGTGTAGGCTCAGTCAGGCCTAAAAGCAATAGAGAAAACTGATTTTGATCCTGCAGCCCATAATTTTCCATCTGCAGTTAAATGAATATATGGATATTCTGACAAATGCATTCATGGCATATCTATAGTATTACCATAGATATCTGATGGGCTGGGATTGTTTACCCCAGGGACCCATGGCTATATGACAACAACGCAGGGGTTTATGAGACTCCTTTTTTCCCAATTTAGTTGCTGTGGGGAAAAGAGGAGGCAAAGCCAGAAATGCCATTTGTCAGTATTCACTTTTAAACAACAAATACCCAGCCTCTGGATTTCTAGAATATCTAACAATATTTGTCATTTCAGGCTTGGTGTGCTGCTGGAAACTGTTTCAGTCTGCAAAGGGAACATGATATTGCTATTAAGTTCTTCCAGCGGGCTATTCAAGTGGATCCTGGCTATGCATATGCTTTCACGCTATTGGGCCATGAATTTGTACTCACAGAAGAATTGGACAAAGCACTTGCTTGCTTCAGAAATGCCATCCGGGTCAACCCTAGACATTACAATGCATGGTGAGATACAAGGGTATTCAGCTACTTCTGCACTGTCATGTTAAGGTGGGATCACACACCACTGTTTTGGGGAACTGCCACTGAGTGATAGTGGATCTAGCAAAAAGGAGTGGTATCAGTCCTTTCCGTATATTTTTGGCTTTGGTTACAAACTCTGAAAAAGTGCAGTATTTTTACAAATGACACTGTGTGTGACACCAGTTTACGCCTATATTGGAGCAGGCATTCTATTTATCTGTATATGGCCACTGCTTTACAAAGCATTTCCCACTGATATTGTCTTATGTTGCCTCACTGCCCCAGGTATGGTCTTGGAATGATTTACTACAAGCAGGAGAAGTTTAGTTTGGCAGAGATGCATTTCCAGAAAGCACTAGATATCAATCCACAAAGTTCAGTATTGCTGTGCCATATAGGAGTGGTAAGTTTGTTTCTTCCTGTTTTTCATTCTCACCATCATCATGTAAGTTCATGATGTTGATATACCTAGTAACTTCATATGTACTATTTCATGTTTTTGTTACAGGTGCAGCACGCACTCAAGAAATCAGATAAGGCTTTGGATACTCTGAACAAAGCTATTTCCATAGATCCCAAAAACCCACTATGCAAATTCCACCGAGCCTCCATTTTGTTTGCAAATGAGAAATATAAGGTATTTTGATAGCCTCTGATGTGTATACATTAGGAGTTTACATGAGTATAGTTTGTTATTTAAATTTTTTTTTTTTTTTTTCTTGAATCTCTTAGTCTGCACTGCAAGAGCTGGAGGAATTAAAACAGATTGTCCCCAAGGAATCCTTAGTTTACTTTTTAATAGGAAAGGTAAGTAGGTCAGAATAGGAGTGTAAATTGTAATGTATAAATGACTGCATCTACCATGTTTCCTTTAGTTATCTGCATGGTTTCTGTTCTTAGCTTTACCTTATAAAGATCTGAATTAAATTGCCCTCTTCAGACCTGCCTCCATTTCATCACTGCCCTTGTTTTTCTGCATATATAGTCAAGTTAGCAGGTTGTCTGTGTCATTGGGGGGAACACAGATGGGCCTGGGTATAGGCCGCCGCCAATAGGAGGCAACGACACAAAATAAAATTTAACTCCTCCAACCAAACTATATCCCTCTTGCAGACTATGAGCTAACTAGTTTTAGCTTAATGGCCGCAGAACACCAACCTACCTGCTTGGTAGTTCAATCTACTCTTTATTTTTAACCAGAGACAAAAAGGAAAATAGAGTTGACTAGATCACCCTGTAAGCCCACTACAGTGTTTATAGGGTGATCGAACATGACGTAACTTATCTGCCCTACCTCAAGAATAAAAGGAGACATGGCGGCGCTTCTCTTTCGGCCTAAAGCTATGGAATCACCTGTATAACCAATCATCTTACTTTTAGCCCTTTCTTCTGCACTCAGGGAGGGACTCTAGTGCAGACCTAGGATGCAGTAACAAGGCCTGTCTCTACTAAAGTGGATATTCTGAGGTCAGTATAAATAGGAGAGACATAGGGCACTGTGTGGTAGGGCTGGGCGGTATACCGGTTCATACCGAAATTTTTGTGCTGCACGATATGAATTTTAACCCATACCGCAATACGGGTTTGGCCCCTCCCCCTCGGGAATGAATGAATTATCAGCGCTGCGCTGTCCCCATTGGGGAACTAATCAAATGTGACCCGCGATCACTGTTCTTCCCCCCCCCCCCCCCCTAAATTATCAGCCCAGCGCTGCTACTCACATATGTCACCTGCAAGCGGCCGCCGGTGCTGGCACTCTATACCAGTGGTCTTCAACCTCCAGATGTTGCAAAACTACAACTCCCAGCATGCCTGGACAGCATTTTTCTGTCCGGGCATGCTGGGACTTGTAGTTTTACAACATCTGGAGGTCCGCAGATTGCAAACCACTGCTCTATTCTGTGTCCCTACATTGCCCGGGCTGCAAAAGGTAAACCAAATAAACTTTAACTCCCCTTCCCGCGTCGGTCCAGATCAGCTTCCCAGGGAATGGAACGTCGGACAGCCGTCAGCCTATCACCGGTCGCAGCGAATTTCCTCCTCGGCCAGTGATAGGCTGAGCCCACTGTCATGTAAGAAGCCGGCTTCTTACATGACAGTGGGCTCAGCCTATCACCGGCCGAGGCGGAACATCGCTGCGACCGGTGATAGGCTGACGGCTGTCCGACGTTCATGTCCCAAGCGTTAGGCCGACATCGGAACATGCATTAGTTTTTGTTTACCTTTTGCAGCCCAGGTATAGGGATACCACACAGTATAGAGAGTGTCAGCGCCGGCGGCCGCAACAAACAGGAGGACCAGGAGGCAGCGCTTGCGGGTGACGTGAGTAGTACCCTGATGGGGACAGTGGGGCTCTGGGATAATAATAAATTTTAGGGGGGAATACCGTTATATACCGTGGAACCGCCAAAGGTTACAAAAATACCACGATAGACATATTTAGCCATACCGCCCAGCCCTACTGTGTGGTGATAAAATAACACTTATCGGCTGCATATTGCCCTGTTTTTCTCCTTTGGTTAGCCAAAAAACAAGTGTTTTTACTTTTGTTGACTCATTGCTGGCTCTCTTACACAGGCTGTTTGCCTGATAATCGGCCCGTATAAGTCCTCTGGAACTGGCAAGCACCTTGTTTTTCTGGACATCAGGCTGCCCCCACATTTTTGAAATTGCTGGATATGAATTTCTTTTCAACCCCTTACTGTGTTTTTAGCACTTGACCCAGTACTTTTGCACTTGATCCAGCACTTGACCCTGGATCAATATGTCAAGGTCCAACATGTCTGCATAGAATCTATTTGCTCGTTATAGTAATTCCCCATGTTACACGTATGCAATACTCTGTAGACACCAAGAATGTATACCTCCACTTCCTCATCTGGATGTCCTACTTGATATTACTCTGCTATCCAGGATTGCCACTACCAGCTTATGACAATGGCTCCAAGGGTTTTCGCAAATTTACTCTTAATCTTTGATGTCTTTCATTTATTTAAGAAATCAGTCTTTTCATGCTTTCTAGGTCTTTCGACACAGAATTAGCCAGAATTCTTCTCTTAAAAAAACGAAAAACTTTTCTGCAACTGGTGTCCGGTCTTTTCAGTCACTCCCCATTGTCGATCCTCTGTATGTGTAAATTCGGAGCCCAATGGTCTTCTCCATTGAAGATTCCTAGTTTCACGCTCACCACCTTCAACTAACCATCCTTGCTCATTGGGACCTGTTGAGAGAGTCTTTGGATTGTCTGAGCCTCTTACTCCAATCACTTCTGTAGTTTCCTCACTGATGGCTTCATTCCCTGAAGGTATCCCTAGGTTGTAACTTATTTCCTCTCTACTGGCTGATACATAAAACTTATACCAGTCTCCTTAGTTGTTGAGGAGTCTTCAACAACCTTGTCATTCCGGGCTGTTGCTCTGCTGATGATATCCTTATTCTTTCTTACTTCCGGCATTCGACTCTGTCCAGTCATCCTCTCAGAGGTCAAACATACAACTCCATGTCAGTCACCTACCTAAACTACCAAGAAGGGTCTCACAGCACCACCATCATAACAGATTACCAACATCCTGAGGTAGGTAGAAACTCATGTTCCAGAAATTTAAGCTTTACATTCCAGTCGACAACTGGTTTGCATATTTTCTCAGCCAAAACCAGATCAATACAGGGGTCCCAACGTCTTCAAGGAGATCTGTTCAAAAGATGTGGACCTCATAGCATCCTGGCTAAATCGGAAGCTGTCACACTTCATAACTGGAGCTCAAGTTCCTTAAGAGTTTAGTGGTTTTACTGGTAATCACTTCACTCTACTTCTGCCCTGCACGTTTGAAGAAGATCCAGACAATAGGCATGCAATATATCAGACTGGCCTCCCAGCGTCACATTAAACTTCTATTCCTTATGACCAGTAATGCCTCTTCAATAGGATATACTCATTCAATGTCCTTTCTTTCACCCAGACAGGGTTATATTGAATAATATTTTGCAGGTATGAAAGGCTGAAATCTGAATTTCAACCATTCACAGAACTCTACAGGGTTTTTGTCCTCCACTGCCTTTGTGTTGTTGGGTTTAGCAGACATTGTATATTAAGGACCATTTTTAAATGTCTCAAGGTTATTTCTGTCCCCCCAATGAATGTTCTGAGAAATGGATTTTAGATGTAAAAAAAAATTTCCCCACATAAAAACTTGTACCAGATTTGCTCTCTTAATACAGGGTTTCTTGTTTTATGTAATTAAAGTCCAATGTATGCTTAAAAGAAGTTGCAGTTCTTCACTATTTTTCAATATCTCTGCTTGCTGGCAGTGAACAATGTTCAATCAAAAAAGTTTTGCCCAAGGTCTAGTTGTCTTCTAAACAGTAGTAGTGGCATTCAGTAATTATGTTGATGAAGGCAGAAAACTGTTCAGACCCAATATTTGTCAGAGCTAATGTATACAGTCCTAGACTAGGAACACATGAAATCTGTCTTCTGTGTTGTCATGAGAGATTTCTATAAAGTGTCCACTGCAATAGAAGCAAACTGTCAGCTGTGAATATTTGGGCCGTATGTTTGCTTTTCATCCTCTGGGTGTTACCATTCACTGACAGGAAAGAGTATTTAAAAGGCTGTGGAGCTAAAACACAAAGTATGGAATGTTAGGGGGTTGGGGGATGCGGCAAAGCGCTATGCAATCTTTAACTCGGTGAGACATTTTCACCCTGCCATACTCTGCCTCACTGAAACTCATCTAACAGCAGAAACCACCTCGGCCCTTCATAGGACATGGGTCGGTCATTCTTACCATTCTACCTTTTCCTCTCATGCTAGAGGGGTTAGTCTGCTGGTCCACAAATCTATTCCGTTTAAGGCGGTCTCCTCTAGCGTTGACCCTGATGGTAGATTTGTCTGTGTATTGTGTGAGGTGTCTCATCGACTGCTTATCATGGTTGGTGTATATATCCCTCCCCCTTTATAGTGGTGATGTCGTACGCCGTATTCTCACTATAGCGCCTGGATTCCCGGTGGCCCCCGTGCTTATATGTGGTGATTTTAACCAGGTTTTGGATGCTTCCAAAGATAAGTTTTGGGAACTCAGGCCCCTTCCTCTTCTAGGCCTACTGGTCTTGCTAAGCTGTTAATGGAAATAGACTTATTTGATCTGTGGCGCCTCCGTAATCCCTGTGTTAGACAGTTCTCCTGTTACTCGGCCATGCCTGGCAGTTGGGAATGAGACCATGGCTGGACTGGTTAGAGATATTGCATATTTGGCCAGGGGGTTGTCGAATCACTCTCCAATCCGTTTACAAATTGATTTAGGGGGGGATGGCGGTGGGGTGCGCCCTCTATGGAGACTGAACCCGTTCTGGCTACATTTGCTAACTACTGCTGAATTAGTTGGTGCGAAACTCAGGGACTTTATTGCACTTAATGATGGTTCGGCTTCGGTCTCCATGGTCTGGGACTCTCTAAAGGTGTTCATGCGTGGTCTGTTTATTCGGGACATAAGTATCCACAAGTCCTTCACTAGAGACAGGGGTGAAAAGTTGTAATTGTCTGTAACTGAAGCTGAAGCTAGCTATGTCTTGCACCCTACCCCTAGAGCGGAGGAAGTGTGGCTGAGGGCGCAGGATGACTATACTAAATACTTGGAGGAGACGGGCGAACATAAGAGGTTTTTTAGTAAGCAGCGCTACTTTGAGTGTGGTGAGGGAACGGGTAAATTGTTGGCTTCCATTGCTCGGGCCTAGCAGGGGGTTGCATATATTGGCTGTTTGAGGGATGGTCGGGGGAGAGAGGTCAAGGCGGATGAGGACATCTTGGGTGTGATGGTAGACTTTTATGGGGAGGCTTACTCTACCAGGGCCTCTTGTACTGAGGAGGCCTTGGCGGTCTTTTCTCTGGAGCAGAGGGACAAGCTGGACTCTCCCATCTCTCTGGAGGAATTGGTACAAGCTCTGAAAGATGTTGCTAATGAAAAGGCCCGGGGCCGGATGGCCTTCCGAGTGAGGTATATAAAAAATTCTCAGGGATACTCCTCCCCCAGCTGTTGCGAGTGATCGGGTCGGCGGCTTTGGAGGGCGCTTTGTACTCCCGGGTACTCGCTAACAGATTAGTTAAGGTTGTATTCTCTCGTCCATGGGGAGCAGACTGGCTTTATGCCAGGTAAATCTACAGTAGATAATATTAGGAGAGTGTATCTTAATTTGCAGATGACTAAGGAGGGTGCAGGGGCTAGATCGATTTTTTTTTTTCATTGGACGCTGCCAAGGCATTTGATAGCGTCGAATGGAATTATTTATGGTAGGTGCTGGGGGCTATGGGGTTCGGACCCAGGTTTCTTTCCTATGTTAAACTCCTTTATCAATGCCCGACTGCCGTCTTCGGGTTAATGAACGGCTTTCCCCATCATTTGAGTTGAGGAGAGGTTCGCGGCAGGGGTGCCCCCTGTCGCCTCTACTCTTTGCACTAGCTATAGAGCCGCTGATTTACTTGGATTCCGTTATGGATCCATGGAGGAGAGAGTAGCGCTCTACGCAGACGATATGTTACTGTTTTTGGGTGATACTGCTAGGTCCCTGACCCCTGCTATGTCTATTATTACTGAGTTTGGTACCTACTCTGGCCTGCTCATTAATTGGGACAAGTCGGTACTGATGCCCCTGGATCCTTTTGCCTGGTATTCCTCAGATAGCCCTCTCTAATATCTAGGTGGTTAAGATATTTAAATATTTGGGTATTACCATCACACCCCTTTTACATGATTTCATACCCCGGAATCTGACACCCCTACTGGACAGGAGTTCTCAGAAGGTAGCTGTCTGGTATAAATTGCCGATCTCAGTGGTTGGCCGGACTAATCTAATAAAAGCATGAGCATGGTGCTCATGCTGCAGTTATTGTATGTGCTGCAGAACTCACCTGTGGATAGCAATGTTTTACTTTCATAGGATGCAGCGGCTTTTCAAGCAGTTGGTGTGGGGGGGGGGTGCGACTGCTAGGATCAAACTTGAGACATTACAAAGGGGAAAAACTTCGGGTGGACTGGCGTTACCTAATCCCTGGTTGTGTTATCTTGCCTCGCAACTACATCAGGTTAGGGGGTGGGTGAAGAAGTCTCTCCTGGGTCCTACGGGTAGATTATTTATGGCCAAACATGGAGGAAGGGTGCCATTGTATATTCTGGAAATTGGAGCCCTGACCAGACCTCCGGATTCCTCTACCACCCAGCTCCTTTGCAAGCTTTGGGGCCACATACGTAAGCTACTGGGTATTACAAGTTTAATTTTGTAGTGTACACCGCTGTGGCGTAACCCAGGCTTGCCAGTTTTCTGTTCTTTTGTGGATGCTGGTTATTGGGAGAGAAAGGGACTGTGTGAAGTGGGGCAGTTGGCTGTACAGGGGGTAGTCCGATCTTTTCAGGACTTGCAGGAGGAGTTCGCTTTACCGCGCTCCTCATTTTATCGATTCCTGCAACTCCGTCATGTGTACGAAACTCAGAATTGGCTGCGGCTGATGGAGGTGCAAACTAGCAGGGTCCTGGAATCTGTAGTTACGAAGAGGGAATCTGCGGGAGTTATTTTTTGGCTGTACGGTGAGCTCTTGAGTTATTACCATGAACATTTCCCCTTAACAGTCCGAACTAAGTGGAAGAGAGACCTTGGTGGGCTGAGTGACGAGGAATGGTCTACTGCTTTGTCGCTTACCCCGTCATTGTCCCTGTCAGAGTCTAATAGACTGCCGCAGTTGTTTTTTTTGCACAGGGTGTATAAGACCCCACTGTTCTTACATAGTATTGGAGTGCGGTCTGACTCTGCCTGTCCTAGGTGTGGTGAGTTGGAGGCTCACCTGCTTCACATGGTGTGGGTGTGTCCCATCTTAGATACATATTGGGCTGATGTGATACATCTTATCAGGGCTGTTTATGGGGTTACACTGCATAGAGAACCTAAGGTGTGCTTACTTGGCCTTATTGGTTGTGATGAGGAACCCTCCTTGAGAGAAGTGGGGATCTTACTTGTGCTGTATCAAGCCAGGAAACTGATCGCACAGTTCTGGATCAGACAGTCTCCTCCGGGTGTAGCTGATCTTATTAAAAGATTACGGCAGATAGTGCGCTTGGAGAAAGGGATATATATTAAACGTGACGTTGAAAGGAAATTTGATGGTGTTTGGGGACCCTGGGTACACCATTTTGACCCCCCGACGACTGGTTCATAATTGATTGTCCTTGGGCTGTGCTTGCCATGGTATGCTTGGCTTGAATTCTGGGGATTTATGTATGTGGCTTCCCTCCTTTCCCTATCAGGTTTTTTTTATCTTTATCCTTCTCTGGTGGCTTTGTTGGAATGCCTGTAGGTACCGCTTGCTAAGGTTATAGGTGTGAGGAAGCAATCTCATCGGGATATGGGTATATTTGGACCTCTAGTTCACGATTAGTATGTATTATTGATGCTGCAGTGGGGAGAGACGGACGGACGGTTTGTTTGTAAGGTGGGTGGAGGGGGTGTTTACTGTTGGTTTACTGTTTTTGTATTAAAAATGTTTAAAATCTTAATAAAAATATCTGATTTAAAAAAAAAAAACACAAAGTATATTACAAATTTGAATAACTTTGCAATATACAGCAGCTGTTTAATGATATAGAAAGCCATTTATATGACAGTTGTAAGAAGAAGCACTATGAAAACAAACAAACAGTTTAGCATGATTTCTAACTTCATACTTGTTTACTGGATTATGTAGTTTCCATCCCTATTCCGTCCCCCTCCACAGGTGTATAAGAAGCTGGGTCAGACACACTTAGCCCTTATGAACTTTTCATGGGCCATGGACTTGGATCCCAAAGGAGCCAATAATCAGATCAAAGAGGCCATAGACAAGCGATACCTGCCAGATGATGAAGAAGCTGTGACACAAGAGGAACAAATCAGTGAGTGCTACCCATATGAAACGGGTAAGGAAAGCCTTATTTCCATGGATGTATTCACACGTGCCAGGTTTGAATGTTTTTTTTTTGTTTGGTTTTTTTGCTCCAATTTGCATAAAGCTCCTAAATAAAATAAAGCTAAAAACTGCTGCAAAACAGCGAACTATGTGAATAAACCCTAAGAGTATGACCATGTGCAGCATGCATTCATTCAGTTTTTTTAAGCTAAAGGGGTTGTCTAGTTAAAATGATCTGATCTCATAGCCACATGATATAAGGTATAAGGCCCAGCTTTATCAAACTGTGTAAGAGGAAAAAAATTGTGTTTTTCCCACAGCAACCAATCACAGCTCAGCTTTCACTTTACCAGATCTCATTAACTGAGCTGTGATTGGTCGCTGTGGGAAAAATTTTTTTTCTCTCACACTGTTTGATAAATCTGGGCCTAAGTATGTATCCGATGATAGAGGGTCCGACCACCAGGACCCCCTGTGATCTCCAGAATGGGCCCCGAGTCTAAGAGAATAGTGTGTGTACCGTAGACTGCACGCACTCAATTCATTTGTTTTGGGGCGCCAGAGATGCTTGATTGCTGTTCTCGGGTATCTTTGGAGCTCTGATACACAGAAAAACTGAGTTTGTGCCTGTTCTGGAGATTACAGGAGTACTAGCAATGCTGAGATCCCAATCAAAACTTCACATCAAACGTTATTTTTAAATGACAGGGATAATTTAAGACTAATATATATATAATATACACATATACACTTTACAGGACCATTGACACACAAAAAAAATTACGCTTTATTTTTAGGGGAAAACCTTGTCTCAGTAAAATTCACAAACATGTACTTGATTAAAAAAACTAAAGTATGAAAGAATAATAAAGCCAGGTTAACCCAGATATACAGCATGTCACATAAGAGTAAACCCCTGACATTTTTTGAAATATTTTATTATATCTTTGCATTTCTGCACAGTGTCATTTCTTCAGTGTTGTCACATAAAAAGTAGTGAATGCACAGCCTGTATAACAATGTTTAATGTTGTGTCCCCTCAAAATAACTCAACACAGCCATTAGTGTTTACACCTTGGCAACAAAAGTGAGTACACCCCTAAGTGGAAATGTCCATATTGGGTCTAAAGTGTCAATATATTGTGTGGCCACCATTATTTTTCAGCATTGCCTTAAAGGGGTACTCCGCCCCTAGATATCTTGCCACTGGGACCCCCCCCCCCCCCACCTGTGATCTCCCTGCAGCACCAGACGTTTGTTTAGAATGCCGGCTGCGGCACCGGATGCTCGTGACGTCACGGCCACGCCCCCTCGTGCCATCACACCCTGCCACCTCAATGCAAGTCTTTAGGAGGAGATGTGGCGGAGGTCCTCCGACACCCATCTCCCAGAAACTTGCATGGAGAGGGATGGTGTGACGTCACAAACCTCCGGCGCTGCATCGCTAGTCATCTGGCACAGAGTGAAGTTCCCTCCATACACCAGATGAGTAGGGTGCCGCAGCAGAGATTGCGGGGGTTAACATATCTAGAGGTAGAGTACCCCTTTAAGCCTCTTGCGTATGGAGCTCCGTTTCATTGGTTGCCACAGGAGTTCCACTCTTTTACAGCTGGTGGATGTTAGAGATCTTGTGCTTTCCCCCACCTTCCGTTTTAGGATGCCTGACAAAAGTGCTCAATAGAGTTTAGGTCTGGAGACATGCTTGGCCTGTCAATCACCTTTACCCTCAGCTTCTTTAGCAAGGCAGAGCTCCTCTTGGAGGTGTGGTCTCTGCTTCAGTATGTCACAGTACATGTTGGCATTCATGGTTCCCTCAATGAACTGTATCCCCCCAGTGCCAGCAGCACTCATACAGGCCCAGACCAGGACTTTGTACTCCTCATCTGGTTGCTGCCACACACTCTTGGTCACTAGCTGAACCAAATAAGTTTATCTTGTCTCATCTGACCACAGGACATGGTTCCAGAACTCTCTGTTCTTTTGTCTCCAGCAAACTGTTTGTGGGCTTTCTTGTTCTTAGTGGTCAAAATAAGGCGATTTTGTACAAAAAGTTTTAGATTTTTTTTTTAAGCGGTACAAAAATATAAAAGCATTTAGCCATGGGTATCATTTTAATCGTATTGACCCACAGAATAAAGGACACATGTCATTTTTACCGTAAAGTGTACAGTGTGAAAACAAAACCCTCCAAAATGTGCAAAAGTTTTGTTTTCATTAAAATTTTGTCCCTAAAAATTTTTTTGGGGGGTTCGCCGTACAATTTATGGTAAAATGAGAGGTTTCATTACAAAGTACAATTGGTCACGCAAAAAACAAGCCTTTATATGGGTCTGTAGATGGAAATATAAAGGAGTTATGGATTTTAGAAGGCAAGGAGGAGAAAACGAAAACGCAAAAATAAAATTGGCCTGGTCCTTGAGGTGAAAATGGGCTTGGTCACATACAAAGACAGGAGACACTTTTAAAATAGGCACAAAACAAAGTAGAGGGTACAATATACACCTACTACACTTTATGGCTGACATTTATCGCTGCCTCTAGACAGTTTTTTGTGTCTAGAAAAGGTGCAAGCAGGGTTTTTTTTTTTTTTTTTTTTTGCGCCTTTTGGTTTACATATTTCTGCAGATTTTGAGTTGCAATCCACTGATTTTGGCAATACACATGATATGGACGGGTTTTATCAACTGAAAAAAGGCGCAAAGCCACTGAAAAGTCTCTAAAGTTCACCAACCCCGACTTAGCTTAGCTTTTTGGTGTATGTGAAGAGAGAAATTTCAGAAAATGTGACCGGCACAAAATGTTTCAAATGCTCTGTGACCATTTAATAAATTTGGTGCTCCTACACATTACCAGCACACAAAAAAAAGTGTAGAAAAATGCTTCACTTACACCTACAATGATAAATGCCGGCCTATGTCTCCAATGAATATACACATCAGTCTGACAACGGGTCATGTGACCTGAAACGCGTCACTATCTTCCCAGTGTGCCAGTATGTGTAACTATCCTGTTCCTTGTTTTTACCTCGAATAAATCTGAAGACTCATAGCGCTGGCTCCTGCCTTCTTTCTAAGAAAATATATATATATATGTGTGTGTAAATAGATAAACAATCCAAGATAGAGGTGTGAACTAACAATCGAATCAATGACAAACTGGGAGAAGGGACAATGCAAAAAAATTTTGTAAAGCTGTGCTGAAAAGCCATGGTGATGTGAAAGGAGAAAATGACTACCTGGACCCTGTGGGTAGATGGTGTCCCGGCTCCAGTAATAATTTTTTCCAGAATGCTGTATCTCCAGCTCTCCCCTAGAAATATATGGAGGAGGAGTGACGGACGGCCCTTCATGCGGGGTTCAACACTCGCTGTTCGTGGGGACTTCTGGGGTGCCATGCAAGAGATTGCGGGGAGTCGCTGCAGTCAGACCCCCGCAATCAGACACTTAGCCTTTGGAGAGGGGATGAATGTTTCTGCACTGGAGTACTCCTTTATTTGGGGTATATTCACATTCATAAAACAATGGCTGTGTGTTTTGAGGGGGACACAACATTTAAAGAGTACCTGTCATGATCTTGGTAAATTTTAGAATCCTCCTAGTTCACTGCCCCCATCATGATAAACCACCCCCTGCCTTTATTTTTATTATTAGTTAGGTTTAGTTTTATTAGTTAGTTATTTCTTAGTTGCTCTTCATTGGGGGACACCTATACTGATGGGGTATATGCCCTTGCCACTAGGAGACGCTAACACTAGGAAAAGAAGTCGGCTCCTCCCTGGCAGGATATACCCGCCCACTGGAAGTGAGGTAATCAGTTTTAGCTAGTGTCAGTAGGAGGCAAGACACAGGTCTGGGAGCTCTATATAATATAGAATATATTTTTTTTAAGACCGAGTACCGATACTTTAATTCCAGTACTCGCCGATACCAAGTACGAGTAGTTTTATTTTAAAGGGAATCTGACAGCAGGGTGACGCGGTTTCTGGCGCTGCCCACCGTGGTGATATGTGGGTCCTTGTTGTGTACAATGGAGGTGGCAGCTGTAGTAAGAGCCAAGATTTCTCTCTTCTCCATTGGACAGAACAGGGAATTTCCATTGGCGGCGAGAACGATGACCACATGGTGAGCAGTGGCAGAAACCGGGTCACCTGCACTAGCTACCTATAAATTCAAGTTAGTGCAGGTGACTCTGCTGTAAGATTGTCTTTAATAGTAGGTAGTATTCCCTTGCAGACATTAGCAGCAGCCCCCGGCAGTCATTAGTAGCAGCCCTCCCCTTGTAGACAGCAGCCCCCCCCCCGTATAGACTGCAGGCCCGCCTTGTAGTAAGCAGCCCCCCCCTTGTAGACAGCAGCCCCCCCCCCCCCCCGTATAGACTGCAGGCCCGCCTTGTAGTAAGCAGCCCCCCCTTGTAGCCAGCGCGCCCCGTTTAGACAGCAGCAGCAGGCCCCCTCCACCCCGTTTAAGACAGCAGCAGCAGGGCCCCCCCCCCCTTTATACAGCAGCAGCAGGGCCCCCCCCTTTATACAGCAGCAGCAGGGCCCCCCCCTTTATACAGCAGCAGCAGGGCCCCCCTTTAGACAGCAGCAGCAGGGCTCCCCCTTTAAACAGCAGCAGCATCCCCCCCCCTTTAGACAGCAGCAGGGCCCCCCCCTTTAGACAGCAGCAGCAGGGGCCCCCCTCCCTTTAGACAACAGCAGCAGGGCCCCCCCTCCCTTTAGACAGCAGCAGGGCCCCCCCCTGCCTTTAGACAGCAGCAGCAGGGCCCACCCCCCTCCCTTTAGACAGCAGCAGCAGGGCCCCCCCCCCCCTCCTTTTAGACAGCAGCAGCAGGGCCCCCCCCCCCTCCTTTTAGACAGCAGCAGCAGGGCCCCCCCCCCCTCCTTTTAGACAGCAGCAGCAGGGCCCCCCCCCCTCCCTTTAGACAGCAGCAGCAGGGCCCCCCCCCCCTCCCTTTAGACAGCAGCAGCAGGGCCCCCCCCCCTCCCTTTAGACAGCAGCAGCAGGGCCCCCCCCCCTCCCTTTAGACAGCAGCAGCAGGGCCCCCGCCCCTCCCTTTAGACAGCAGCAGCAGGGCCCCCGCCCCTCCCTTTAGACAGCAGCAGCAGGGCCCCGCCCCTCCCTTTAGACAGCAGCAGCAGGGCCCCGCCCCTCCCTTTAGACAGCAGCAGCAGGGCCCCGCCCCTCCCTTTAGACAGCAGCAGCAGGGCCCCGCCCCTCCCTTTAGACAGCAGCAGCAGGGCCCCGCCCCTCCCTTTAGACAGCAGCAGCAGGGCCCCGCCCCTCCCTTTAGACAGCAGCAGCAGGGCCCCGCCCCTCCCTTTAGACAGCAGCAGCAGGGCCCCGCCCCTCCCTTTAGACAGCAGCAGCAGGGCCCCGCCCCTCCCTTTCGACATTAGTAGCAGCACACAGCTCACCTGTGGCTGTCCTCCGTCGTGTGCTACCGCTCTGCTACCCCATTCTTCCGTCCTCCCGGTCCGCATCATGGCGTCCTATGGAGGAGCATGTGACATATACGTCCCTCCGCTTCCTCCATAGCGTTACGCTGAGTGCAGGGGAGGAGGCGGAGTGACGTGTGTGTCACATGCTCCTCCATGGATCACTATGAAGCAGACGGGAGGACCGGAGAACGGGGCAGCAGTGCGGCAGCAGGTATCGGACATGGTATCGGGGACATTAAACGAGTCCCCGATACCATGTAAATGGCTAGTATCTGCCCCGATACCAGTATCGGTATCGGGACATCCCTAATAAATATATATTATCTTTTTTTTTTTCTAGTAAGGGCTGTTTAGTTAGGTTTTTTTTTTTTCTCCCTTTTTTTGTTTCCTTTTTTCAGGTGCGGGTTCAGGAGCATGGCGCTACTTGTTCCCCTATATGCGACAAAGGGGCACAGACATTGAGTATGTACTGTCAATCCCTTTTCACAAACTGCCAGCGCCTGGAGGTTGTACCCGGGGTCTGGGTCCCCCACTGCCCCTCCTCGCCCCGCTATCTTAGCCTGGTATGATGCAGCGTGGCCATAAGCTGGTTGAAGACGTTGTGTCCGTTGGTGAGTATTTCTAACATCCCCCCCTTCTGTATTCCACTAGGGTTTCTCCATCCTGAGGTACCTTTTCCCCAGCGCCGGCTCCTCAGCCACCATTTCACATGGCTGTGCTGGGCTATCCTTGTGGCCTCCTGGTCATGGTACCAACAGCCCCATCTGCAGCAGTTCTCAACTGTACATATATAGACAGCCGGCTCTGCTCCTCTGCCGGATTCCTTTTTCACTGCCCGCACTTTCACTTTCCTTCCATCTGCGCCATTATGCACCCCTCATGCTCCGCCCCTCTCCCTCACCTTGTTCCCGGGGTGACGGGAGGCCAAGCACTTGGACAACGGGGCCTGCCATTCGGCTCGGCATCTCCCCGCAGCGCGCCTGATATCCACTGCTCCCTGCTCAGCTATGACTGGGCACACTGCAGGGGTCGGGGCACTCTGTCGGCAGTTCTTGGCCTTTCTCTCCCGGGGTCCTTGGGCAGCGCCCTGCTTCCTGCGCTCTTTTTAATTACAAAAAAAAAATCTTTCGTTTCTCAGTCCATGTTCTTACCCCCTCTTCTGGCCATTCAGTAGATTGCAGACCCTACTTTCTGGTCTCTTGTTTGGCTTCCCCTTGTGGCAGCAGACAATTATTGCAGTCTTTTGATGTCTGCTTTTTCCCGGTTTAATCTTGCTGGGTTTCCGGTCTGGGGACCATACATGAAATGTTATTTTTGGGGTCTGCTTTAATATTTGCTTCAGCCACCCTGTTTGATCAACTGAAGAGGCAAAGGTCTCTTCGCCATCTCGGGGATATTGTGCGTGGCATTTCTGCCATGACATGTCTGCCGCGCCCACAGCCGCATTCCAGCCCCTTCCCCAGGGCGAGACACCGGTGGGTTGCCCCTGCAGATGCATTCACATCTTTGACCCTAGGTGAGGGCCTTTCCCAGGTGTTTTGTTCTCTTGTGTCTTTAGGCATCAAGTGTACGGTTTGTGGTCTTTATTCCCAGGAGGGTGCTGGGAAACGGCAGTGATATCAATTTTCCTTTATAAAGTCCTTCGGAATCTGTGGCTAGTGTGCTGGAACCCCCCCCCCCCCCCCCCCACTTCTAGTGCAAGGCTTTCAAGCACACGTTCCTGCGTGGACATGGACTGGACCCAATACCACAGACAGTGGTCTGCGTGGTTTTCTCTGCCACTCATCACATGGCTGCCGCATCCAAGGCTGGAGCTACCGCTCCTCACTGCTAACAAGTGGTGTCTGAAGGAGTGACCCGGCGTGTACAATGGATTTTGTGCAGGGCGACATGGATACAATCCACAGCTCCTTAGCCTCCCCTGATCTCCCAGGATGTCGGGGATACTATCCATGGTCCAGGCCTACCCGCTCCTCCATATGAGACAATAAGGAACCAGCTGGTAGGGCGTCACAGACAGTTCAGCGCCCCCCCCCCCCCCCCTTATACCTCACAGGTATCTTCTTGGATTCCTGTGCAGGGTGGCTCAAGCGCCTGCTCGGTTGCCGTACACACGATTTACACTGGCTCCCTTGGTGCGCATCTGGCCCGGCGTTTCACCCCGCTGGGGTGTTCCTCTCAAAGCTATTGGTTGCTGTATGTGTGCTTCTTCCTTGCATTTGTAGTCACGTCTTTGCATCTTTGTCCAGCTCCAGTGTCCAGGATTTTGATCCCTCTGGGGACACAACTTGGCTCCTCGATATGTTCTCGCAGAGTTCCTGGGGGCTTCATCCACCCAGTACTTTCTCCGTTGCAACAGGGTGCCTTGTCCCTGCTCCTACAGTGCCTGGTGCACTTAGACAATCCTCCTTCCACAGGGTAATGGAGATCAGGGGGCTTGGCATGGTCAGTGCCTGAGTTTCATCTCCACCACCACTTTTTTACTGCCCACTATTGCAGCCCGGCTCTCTTCCTGTTTCTTGGTTATCTACTGCTGCTCAGGCAGCCTTGGCACTCCCCTCTGTCGGAGAGGTTTCTTTTATCGTGGGGCTCTGCGACAGCTGGTCTAGCCTCCGTCTGTCGTTTGGGTCCTGCCATTGCTCTCCACCCACCTCGGCACAATCTCCCTGGTACGGTGTGTTCCTCATTCCCTTGACTGTGTCAGTAGCGGCTACACTCACTCCACAGTTTTCTAGAGTTACCTTTCTGTGCCAAGAGCCTGGGAGTCCCAGCCAGGTTCCCTTTTTGTTCCCCTTCCGTTCCCATCCTGACTGGTTGTTGCTTCAGAGTGCTCGGCCCGCTGGGGCCCAGGACCGGTTGGTCTCCTTGTCTTGGCCACTATCCTGGGATGTGCCTTCTTCTCTAGTTCGGCCCTACTGGTTCTTTGGCCCTTACTGATGGTTGAGGTCTCGCGCACGTGTAGCGGTCCTGCCCAGATTTCACTGCGATCTCATTTATGGGGCAGTCTTTCTGTACCACACTTCTTCTGTCTCGGCACAGTTCTTTGTCACCTGGAGCGTTTCGTGGACGTTGGGTTTCCTTACCCTTCGGGTGTAAGTCTTCCAGGAGACTCGGGAACCTCCAATTCCCATGTTGGCCGCTCCGGTGTTCCGGATACTCCTTTTCAGGGTCTTCTGCTCCTTTCTTGGCCATTTATTCTTCCGTGTCAATCTTCCAGGTGACTCAGGAACCTCCATTTCCCATGTCTGTTGCTTTGGTTTTCCGGGATGCCCCTTTTCTGGAGATTCTGTTTCTTGGCCATTATTCCCTTCCATCTTCTCCTTCGGGGTCCATGTTCTCTCGAAATGGAGGGCGTTCCGGTCGTCCGGATTACACCAGTTGAGCTATGTCACCTTCCAGGTGCTCGCGGCGGGCTCCTGGATAGGGGTTTTGGGTCTGCAGATGTTTAGATCTTCGATCTTCCGCACCAGGCCACACTAGAGCTGTTTTATATTTTTTTTATTTTTTTTGATAGAGAGATATATATAATATAAAATATATATAATATAAATATATATATATATATATATATATATATATATATATATATATATATATATATATATATATATATATAAATAATATAAATAATATAAAAAATATATATATATTTTTTTTTTTCTTGTGCCTTTTTTCCATTTTTGTTTCCCAGCCGGGCTAGCCCTCTGCCTGGTTCTGTTCCTTAGAGTTGATTTCCTTCCTCCTTCCGGGATGGTTCTGGCCCCTCTGGCTTCTTAGTCGACTTTATCTGGTCTCTCTCTTAGAGGACCGTAGGTTTAGAGTCCCTGCGAAGGACGGTGCCTTCCTTTGGCAGCCCAGCTCATCTCCATAGCTGGGGGATCTTCCGGGAGCTCTGTTTCTAGGCCTCTGTTTTCTCTGGCCTGGGGTCTCTTCCGCAGGCCTTACCGACAAGTGGGTTCGGTCTCTGGACTGATTCCCTTTTGCTAGTGGTTGTTCTTCCCACCCTATGGGACTGCTTTGGTACGTCCCATCCGTATAGGTGTGCCCCAATGAAGAGCGACCAAGAAAAGGAGTTTTTTTTTTTTCTACCGTAAAATCTTTCTTGTAGCATTCATTGGGGAGACACCGCACCCATTTTTTAATTTTTATATTTTTTTTTACCAGAAATTCTTTTCCAGTATTGTTTTTTAATCCAGAATTATTTTCTAGGATCCTTCGGACATATTTCTTTGTTGGCTTCTCCTACTGCTTTGTGACAAAACTGATTACCTCACTTCCAGTGGGTGGGTATATCCTGCCAGGGAGGAGCAGACTTCTTTTCCTAGTGTCAGCACCTCCTAGTGGCAAGAGCATATACCCCATCAGTATAGGTGTCACCCAATGAAGGCTATGAGAAAGATTTTACGGTGAGTACAAAAAATCTCCTCCTTTCTCTTTCGGCTCCATTGGGGGACACAGACCGTGGGTGTATGCTGCTGTCTCTAGGAGGTGTGACACTATGGTAATAAAAAAAAAACATCGTCTCCTCCCAGCAGGATATACCCGCCTTCAGGCCCTGAGCTAATCAGTTTAAGCTTAGTGTCTGAAGGAGGTGGACATGGTTTGGAATTCTCCAGACCAGGTCTTCTGATTTTTTGTTTTCCTAGTATAGGGACGTGTTAGTTTTTTTTTTTTTCCTTTTTCTTTTCTGTTTTCAGGTGGGGACTCCGGTTCCCTGTTTCCCCATTGCGAGTAATGGGGCACAGAAATTGCTTATATGCGCTGTTCACCCACCCCTCGCCAACGGTCAGCGCCTGGGTTGGTACCTCATGGGTCCGGGTCCCCCTATTTCCCTGCTCGCCTCGCTTGCGCATAGCAGCCAGGCATGATGCAGGTAACTAAAGCTGACTGAAGAGTTCACTGAAGATTACATTAGGTAAGTTCTTCTGACTGAGGTAAGTACTTTCCCCCTTTTTCTCCTTAGGTGCGGACTTGCAACCTCTGGAGACCCCCTGATTTTGGCCCACCTTTTCAGGTTATGGGGCTGGCTTATACAGGGGCTGGACTTTTATTCTGGGGGAGCAGTGGCATCTTAGGGGGCATATACTGTATGTTTTACATTGTGTACTTCACTGTGTGTGTGGTTCCTTGTGACTACGACCGCAGCGCCTTATATGCGGCTGACAGCGCCGCTGGTACGGGCCGGGCGCTCTCTGCGCCGGCTTACTTTCACTTTCTCCGGCATTCTCTGCCGGCTTGTTGGCCGCCCACTCTATCCCCCGAACGCATATGCGGCTGACATGTGCGCTCGGGACAAGGAGCGGGCGACATTACAGCTTCTTCTCGGCCAGCCTATAGCTCCGCCCACAGGGCTATCGGAGCTCTTCAGAGGCACGAAGTAGCCTCCAATCAGCGCCATGGGCGTGATTTTCAGTTAGAAGGGGCCAATTAGTTAGTGCCTCTGCTTCAGGCACACCCCCCTCTACTATTGGCTGGCCTGTTTCTTACACTCTAGCTGCACGGAGCCGAGTTCTCCTCACTGCAGCTGCCAGGGGACACAGACTAGGGTGAGAAATTTCTTGTCTCTTTTCTCATTATGTCCATACCCAGAGCTGTCCCCCCCCCCTCAAAACAGAAACCTGGAACGTCAGTGACTTATTTTTTCTGTAAGCACTGTAATGCCAAGATGCCTGGCTCTACCGAGCCCAACTGCCCCGCCTTCTCCACTGCTCCCCCAGACCCCCTGGTACCCCCTAATGCACTTTCGGTTCCGGTGGTTTCAGCCGCTCCGCCAGCCTGGGTTTCTTCCCTGACCCAGTATATGGCTGACTTGACCCAAGTCTCCCGTTCGGTGGCTGAGGCCTCCCGGGAAGTGGTGTCCGCCTTGAAGGGGTCTTCCCTGCGCAGGGCCTCTGAGAGGGCCCGCTCCTCGTCTCCACAAGTGTACTTAGGGGTGCCTTGTCTGACTCTTCCATTGAGTCTTCAAATAGATGTGGGCGTTCCCCCTGTGGGTCCCGCCTCCCCCTGTCATCTGGGCACAAACGTCGCTCCTCCAGAGGACATTCTCTGAGTCGCTGCTCTGCCACGCCAGAGCTGCGTACACGGTCAGGGTCGCCCCTCTCCAGGACTGCCCCTACTCGTTCATTCTCCTGGTGAACTGGCGGACAAGGCTTCTGAGCCGGCATCTGACTCAGAGGACCGCTCGGACTCAGTTGAAACTGTGAACTCATTGGTGACAGCCATAAGAGACACCTTTCACTTAGAGGACCCAGGATCTTCGGATGTCACTCCAGGAGTATCCCTTCATCGTGCTAAGCCAGCACCTCAAAGGTTCAGCTCTCACACTGACTTTGACGACATTCTGGAATCTGCATGGAAACATCCAGACAAGAGGTTCCCGGGAATTAAGACGATTCAAGAACGTTATCCATTTGACAAGGACTTTGTCACTAAGGTGGTTTCCCCTCACTCAGTGGATCCACCAATCTCCCGGATCTCTAAGGTGACTACACTGCCTCTGGCAGATGCCGCTGCCTTCAAGGATCCCACGGACAAGAAGGTAGAATCCTGTCGGAGTGGTGCCAAAAGCTCCATCAGGGTATCCCCCCCCCCCCCCCCCCAGAGGATCTATCTGCTCTGGCTCTCCAATGCTCTAAAGCTGGGGACTTCCTGTGCGCAGCTTCCTTGCAGTCAGCCCGTTGTTCTGCCTTTGCTGTGGGTCACCTAGTGGCTCTCCGCCGCTCTATGTGGCTTAAAGCTTGGAATGCGGATGCCGCTTCCAAAAGGTCTCTCACTGAGCTTCCTTTTACGGGGGGGGGGGGGGGCGTCTTTTTGGCAAGCACCTTGATGAGATTATCTCTGAGGCGACGGGAGGTAGGAGTTCCTTGTTGCCTCAAAATAAGGCTTGCACTACTTCCCAAAGGAAGTCCTTTTCCTTTCGGACCTTTGGCTCCAGCAAAGGGTCCGGGCAGGCGCCTTCGCGGGACAAGAAGGCTCCCTCGTTCCGGGCGCGCCCGTCTTGGAAGTCTGACTCCAACCGGTCCGGCCGTTTTGCGCCCAAATCAGGCAACCGCAAACCCACTTCTGCATGAAGTGAGGCCCCCAACCGCGGTTTCTTCTCGGGTGGGAGGTCGTCTCTTACTTTTTCGAGACATCTGGACCTCACACATTCAGGACTCTTGGGTCAGGGACGTGGTGTCCAACGGTTACCGAATCGAATTCGCGTCCCTTCCGAGGGATCGCTTTTTTCGATCCCGGGCCCCCCGGTCTCCTTCACTGGCGAAGCAATTTCAAGAGGCTCTCCTGTCTTCTTCTCCAGGGGGGTTATCGTTCCCGTTCCTCCAGGGGAACGGTTTCAGGGTTTCTATTCCAATCTTTTTGTGGTTCCCAAGAAGGACTGTTCTGTGCGACCAATCCTAGACCTCAAGCGTCTCAACAGTCATCTTATCCGCCACTTCCGAATGGAATCTCTCCGTTCGGTGGTGGCGTCCCTGGAACAAGGGGAGTTTCCTTCTTCGATGGACATCAAGGATGCCTACCTCCATGTGCCAATATTTCCAGGCAATCATCGGTACCTCTGCTTTGCGGTTCTGGAGGGGCATTTTCAATTCATAGCCCTCCCCCTTGGTTTGGCCACGGCTCCTCGGGTCTTCACCAAGATCCTTGCGCCAGTGATGGGCCTGTTACGGTCGAGGGGAGTCTCGGTGATACCCTACCTGGACGACCTTCTCATCAAGGCTCCAACCAGAGCCCAGACTCTGGAGAATGTGGACGTCACTCTCCACACTCTCTGAAACGCTTCGGGTGGATGATCAACCGGGACAGGTCAGTCCTCTGTCCTACCCAGTCTCTAACCTTCTTGGGACTTCGCTTCGACGCGGCCTCTGCCCGAATTTGCCTCCCGCCGGACAAACGTCTGGCGCTTCTGTCGGGGGGCCGCTCCCTTCGGACCTAGGTCTCAGTCCCCATCTGCACTTGTATGGAAGTCCTGGGTCGGATGGTAGCAACTATGGAGGCCGTACCCTTTGCCCAGTTTCATTACCACCCCCTTCAACTGGCGATTCTCTCTCGATGGGACAGGTCTCCTCTGTTCTCCCTCGCAGGGTCCGTCAGTCTCTGCTCTGGTGGCACCGCTCCCCCCTTCTCCTCCAAGGGTGGTCATTTCTCCCACTTCACTGGCAGGTAGTTACAACGGATGCCAGCCTGTCAAGCTGGGGCGGCGTGTTCAGGGATTGGACGGTTCAGGGACTCTGGTCTCCCCGAGAGAAACTTCTTCCGATAAACATATTGGAATTACGGGCGATTCTTCTTTGTCTTCTTCATTGGGAGTCCCGTCCTGTCCGTGCCCAGTCGGACAGCGCCACGGCCCCGGCGTACATAAATCGACAAGGCGGCACTTGCAGCTCGGCAGCCATGGCCGAGGTGACCAAGATTCTCTCCTGGGTGGAAAGCAAGGTTCCGTCCATTTCGGCGATTCACATTCCGGGAGTGCTCAACTGGGAAGCGGACTTCCTCAGTTGGTCCCCACCCGACCCCGGCAAGTGGTCTCTACATCCAGAGGTCTTCGTGCAACTCTGCGACCTCTGGCGCATTCTGGACGTGGACCTCTTCGCGTCCCGGCACAATCGGAAGATCCTTCCTTTTGTGTCCAAGTCCCGGGACCCTCAGGCTCTGGCCGTGGATGCCCTAGTGATTCCTTGGGTGGGGTTTTCCCTACCCTATCTGTTCCAACCCCTTCCGCTCCTTCCCAGGTTGCTGAGGAAGCTCAAAACAGAGGACGTCCCCACCATTCTGGTAGCTCCAGATTGGCCCCGAAGGTCGTGGTACACCGAGATAGTCAGGCTCCTGGACGACGCTCCACTGCGCCTTCCACTCCGTCCGGACCTGCTCTCTCAGGGTCCTCTTTGCCACCCCAATTTACAGTAGCTGCATTTGACGGCGTGGCGGTTGAGACCGCAGTTTTGAGGGCCCTCGGGTTCTCTTCCCAAGTCATTCACACCATGCTCAGGGCTCGTAAGCCCTCCCCCGCAAGAATTTACCACCGTACTTGGCGGTCTTATTTTCCTTGGTGTGAAGCTCAGGACTTATCCCCAGTAACCTTTTTCGGTTCCCCGTCTTCTCTCCTTTTTGCAGTTAGGGTTGGAACTGGGGTTGTCTCTCAGTTCCCTTAAAGGTCAGGTTTCGGCCCTTACTATTTTTCCAGTGGCCCCTGGCTTCTAATTCTCATGTCTGGACCTTCCTTCAAGGAGTGGCGCATGCTGTTCCTCCTTATCGGTCACCCTCTCCCCCTTGGGACTTGAATTTGGTTCTAAGTGCCCTCCAGGGTGAACCCTTTGAGCCACTTACAGAGGTGTCTCCCCGCCTCCTTTTTTGGAAAGTGGCGTTTCTTGTTGCTATCACTTCCATCCGGAGGGTGTCTGAATTGGCAGCTCTCTCCTGCCATTCTCCGTTCCTGGTGATCCACCAGGACAAGGTTGTTTTCCGGCCAGATCCTTCCTTTTTGCCTAAGGTGGTTTTGGCCTTTCATCTCAATGAGGACATCGTCCTCCCGTCCTCTTGTCCTGCTCCTTCTCATCCTAAGGAGCGCTTACTACACAAGCTGGATGTAGTTTGGGCTGTTCGGTCTTATCTCTCCATCACTTCTTCATTTCGTCAGTGTGATTCCTTTTTCGTCCTTACGGAAGGTAGTCGTAAGGGACAACCTGCTTCCAAGGCCACCATTTCTCGGTGGATTCGGTCCGCCATTTCGGAAGCCTATCGCTGTTAGAGGAAGATTCCTCCTTTCAGAGTTGTGGCTCATTCTACCCGTTCTGTTGGGGCATCCTGGGCTCTCCAGAATAGGGCCTCGGCCTCACAGATTTGCAAGGCTCTATCGAGTTCTATCGAGGCTCTATCGAGTTCATACCTTCGCATCGGCTGATGCTAGTCTGGGTCGTAAAGTGTTGCAGGCGGCAGTGGAATCGGCCGTCTGCCTGACTGCTTATCTGCCCACCCAAGGGACGGCTTTGGTACGTCCCACGGTCTGTGTCCCCCAGTGGAGCCAATAGAGAAAAGGAGATTTTTGTTTACTTACTGTAAAATCTCTTTCTTGGAGGATCCATTGGGGGACACAGCTCCCGCCCTTTTTGGGGTTTCCTTTGGTTCTCTGTCCGAAGGGGTGTTCGGTTATGTTTTTTTCTTCTAGTTCTCGGACAGTTTGGGTTTTTTCTTGACCTGTTGGTCTCCTCCTATTGCTCTGGAACTAAAACGGATTAGCTCAGGGCCTGAAGGCGGGTATATCCTGCTGGGAGGCGCCGACTTTTTTTTTTTTTTACCATAGTGTCACACCTCCTAGAGACAGCAGCATACACCCACGGTCTGTGTCCCCCAATGGATCCTCTGAGAAAGAGATTTTACGGTGAGTAAACAAAAACCTCCTTTTTTCTGCTCAGTCTGTCAGATTCTCAGACTGGGAAGAGGCATTCCCCAACAGGCGTGACATCATATGAAGCCATACAGGGGAGAATTTCCTCCCTCACTCTGCTACACACAGCCCAGAGCAGTAGAGTGTGAAATGAGCTATGATTGGATAAGGCTTCAGACTGCATTATCTGATTTTGGACTTCTGCCAGGCCAGCAGGAGTCCAAAGTCTGTGCAAGAGATGGGGGAAATGTGCTCGGGACAAGTAGAGAGACATCTAGCGGCAGCTATTTTTAAACACAAATAAAACATAGAAAACTTCTTTCTTAAAAAAACAAAAAAAAAACACATTAGAAAGATGACAATGGCACTCACCTTGTCCTATTCCGTTGTGGGGATCTTCGGTAATCTCCTCATTTAGCTCCACTCCAGGCACGGGCAGAGCTTAGTGATGTCACTAAGCTCTGCCCATGCCCCAAGCCGCTGTTGATCTCTGCAGGGTCTCTCAGCAGCGGTGACGTCGGTAAGCTCCAACTGTGCCCCAAGCCGGCTGCCGGGACTGGAGCTAATGGATGAAATTACCGAAGATCCCCACCACGGAACGGGACGAGTGAGTACAGTTGTCACCAGTGTCACCTGCACTACCTGTTGCTACCGACAGGTTAGTGCAGGTGACACTGGTGACAAATTTCCTTTAAACACGGTTATATAGGCTGTGCACTCATTACTTTACATTGTAGCAGAGGGGCATTTCTTCAGTTTTGCCACATGAAAAGATGGAGGAAAATATTTACAAATATATGAGAGGTGGACCTACTTATGTGAGATACTGTATTACCACCTTTCCTCTAAGGAAAAGATACATGGAGACAAAAATTCAAATCCATTTATAGGCATTTAATGTAGCATTTTCCATCAGTCTTGATTTGAATGAAGCAACAATGTTTGCTTGACGCCTACGCTAATCAGACACTTCAGCTATATAACTGTGATTTAGGACCGACATTCTAGTGGTTGATGGATCCCCCCACAGATCATACATTTTTCATTGAATTGCAGCTTGATGGTTTATCTGATTTATACGGTTGGGAAAACTCAAGCTGTATATGTTTCATGTATTTTTTTTCCCTTTTTGTTATCTGTGACCTGCAGATGGAGCTCTGCCTTTTTAAAACAAAGCTGATCTATTTTAAATGGCAGTTGTATTTTATCTTTATCGCCAGGTTATTTAAAGAGGAACGTTCAAGGCTTTTAATATTTCACCAAAAGCTTAGTCGTCTTGGTTCTGAAATCAGAAGCCGTCAGCTTGAGCTGGTATCGTTCTTGTGAAGTAACAAACCTCTCCTTTTTGTTTCTTTCAAGTGGGAACTGATGAGTCGCAGGAGAGCAGCATGACGGATGCAGATGACACACAATTGCACGCAGCTGAGAGTGATGAGTTTTAGAGCAGCCCTCATTCCCCTCCGGACATGTGGCACTGTGGTGTCTGACTGTTACTTTACTCCACACCACCCCAGCCTCACCCTTGCCTTCTCAGACGCCTTTCATGGGCTGCCATTTTGTATCATCATCATCATCATCATTGCCTCTGTCATCATTATCAGCCATTCCTCCTACCCCCTCCTGATTTTTAAGTCCTGCAGAGAATTAAAGACTGTGCAATATGTGGGTAGCACTCAGTTGGCTTCCTGCTTTTTTTCTTTTTTTCTTCTCCTTTTTTTTCTTCTTCTGCCTTTTGTGGCTCCTGGAGCTGCTAAGTGGTTGTGCGATGCAGAAGTTGAACCCCATGCGTGGTTTATTCATATCCAAGATGACAAGTAATGGTAAGGGAGTACAACATTTGCTTTAAAGGCATGCCTTTCAAGCTTAATCCTTCAAATTGTAAAATTCTACTTTTCTGAACATGGATCGGAGAAGCCTTTCTGCTTGGATAACATTTATTCAACATATTGAGCTAAGGACAAGGCGTGGCATCATGGAACGCCTTATTCAGACATGCCTACAGCGAACCTGCAAACCATTCCAATAAAGACATTGGGGACAACCCTTCTTGTCACTCCTTTCCAATGTTGTAACTTCTAAGAGGCCCCTGCACCTTTACAAGCTGATGGGATGACACCACCTGCAGGGCTCAATTTTGACTGAATACTACTCTACTTATGTAAAACTGTAAATTTTATGATTTTATCCAATGACCTGAATGCATTCATTGCTAGTGCAGGATTCCTATGTAGAGTGAAAGCCATAATCTACCAGACATCCTCCTTGTTGCTCTGCTTGGTCAGAATAATCATGGTTGTATGTATAAGTATTGACGACTCACAGTCTTTCCGTCCATTAGGAAACAAGGGCTGCCACTTTTTGCCATGTTGATGCCCCCATGTTCCTAGTGAACTGAAATTTCATTACGGTGACTGACTATGGCTTCCTCTAGTCCCACGATCCATAATTGAATTTATTTCTTAGAGGGCATGTGTTAAAAACCTACAACATTGGTCTTAGTGTCGCCTTCTTTCTACAAAATGTTTTTTTTTCTTCCTTTACTTTACTATTATTTTCTTGCTTTGTGGAAGGTTCTTTCTGCCACTATCCTGTGGCAACGAACTCAAGCTACCATATTCCATCATACGGTTTAGGTTTTCTGTAGGAAAGTTGGCATCGTCCCCTCTCTGCTCAGGTTTCCAGTCTCAATGCCTTTATCAGCTTGCATTCGGTGACCTCACCTTGGATTCAGAAGGTTAAATTAATCCCCCCAAATTGCTGGCATAATGTCTGATGAATCACATACATGCCCATCACTGCCAGCCTGGCCAGCTTTCCTTCGATGCACAGTCGTTCTTCGGCGCTGGTCTCTGGTGGAGTGGGATTCCTTTTTATTGTGTGGATGTGATTTTTTTTTTTTTGGTCTTTTTATTTCCTCCCCTCTTTTTTTAATTTTGGAAGTGTACAGTGTTCCATTATTTGGGTCAGGAGGTTCCTGTTTAATATATTTTGCAAATCATTTAAGGATGTGAAAAAATAAAGACTTCTTTTAAAGATTACCATTTTGTTATTTTACAGGGCATTAGGGTGTACATGCTGTGTACACACACCTTACAATGTAAAAACACCCACATGCTAGATATTTAGGGCGCTCCAGTAGGTAGACGGAGCCCTTCAGGTAGTTTCCCCCGTTATGTAGGTGCAACGTGTATGTAGTTTCCCTCCTGAGACAATTACCCCCTGTAAGAAGGCCATTTTGTATATATTTCCACTTTATTTGTTCTCTTGTAGGTAGACCCCTGGAGATATGATAAACCTACAAAGTCTAGCAGCTGCACCTTTTGTGTCAGCCAGTTATGCAACTAAACTTACAAAAACTGACATGTGAAAACTCTATATGAAAAATCCCCCAAAAAACTTTATTGAAAATCACCATACAGAGAAGTACAAGCCCTATAAACCAACAACCCCAGAAAATAAGGGGGGGGGGGGGGCACCACCCTACATACAGCACTACTGTATGTAGGTACGTAGGGCGCACCACCCCTGTAGGTAGATAATTACCCCCTGGCCAAAAAACAAAACAAAAAAAAAATACATACATTCCCCTGCTGGCTTTGGAGCAGTCCACAGCACAGCATGGCCTGGACTCTCCTTTTCCTCATCTGCTCTGCAGGCACAAGAGATGGTCCCCCTGCCTCTCCATAAGTTCACCACTGAAATGCCAACTCAACCCTCCACGGTGGTGGAAATGAGGCCAGCTGTGAGCATGGCATTGGTATGATCAGTATTACCACTTTTTTGTTTTATGCAATGTGTATTGTTTTATCTCTGTATTTAGGGTGTGTAGTTTGATCTATCAACCTCAGCAAAGGGTACATGCTATTTCATTGAGGAAAAGAAGCCTAAAATCCTGGTACTAGTGCAAACAAATCTAAGAAATCAAGTTACTAACGTTACTGCTAGCTAATACTGTTTTTATTTAGTGGATTTGGCTGTTATGGTCAGTGCTCACAGACCTGCACAGTCACATACACTGCTCAAAAAAAAATAAAGGGAACACTTAAACAACACAATGTAACTCCAAGTCAATCACACTTCTGTGAAATCACACTGTTCACGCAGGAAGCTACACTGATTGATAATCAATTCCACATGCTGTTGTGCAAATGGAACAGACAACAGGTGGAAATTATAGGCAATTAGCAAGACCACCCCCCTAAAGGAGTGGTTCTGAAGGTGCGGACCACAGACTACTTCTCAGTTCCTATACTTCCTGGCTGATGTTTTGGTCACTTTTGAATGCTGGCGGTGCTTTCACTCTAGTGGTAGCATGAGATGGAGTCTACAACACACACAAGTGGCTCAGGTAGTGCAGCTCATCCAGGATGGCACATCAATGCGAGCTGTGACAAGAAGGTTTGCTGTGTCTGTCAGCGTAGTGTCCAGGGCATGGAGGTGCTACCAGGAGACGTGGAGGAGATGTGTTATCTTAGTGTTCCCTTTATTTTTTTGAGCAGTGTACTTTTTAGGACACATCAGCTATATACTTGGTTGCACTGATATCCATGGATTTCAACAAGGTACTGACACTGGATGCTACCTTCTCAACAAGTCATCACATGGCCCTGAGATGCTGCACCCGGTTAAAGAAGATGATGGTCGGGTTGGTAGATACCACTACAATCTCTCTCTCTCTCTCTCTCTCTCTAGCGCTGGCGGGTCACATGATTTGGGGGGGGGGGGAATACTGTTATATACCGTGGAACCGCCGTAAGTTAAAAAAAATACCGTGATACACATATATGGTCATACCGCCCAGCCCTAGGTATATGCAGAGCACCCCCCCCTCTCCCCCCTTCCCTATAGGTATATGCAGAGCACCCCCCCCCTCTCCCCTATAGGTAAATGGAGAGCACCCCCCTCTCCCCCCCCTTCCCTTTAGGTAAATGCAGAGCACCCCCTCCTTCCCTATAGGTAAATGCAGAGCACCCCACCTCCCTCTCCCCCCCTTCCCTATAGGTAAATGCAGAGCACCCCCCCCTCCCTATAGGTATATGCAGAGCACCCCCCCTTCCCTATAGGTAAATGCAGAGCACCCCCCCCCCTCTCCCCCCCTTCCCTTTACGTAAATGCAGAGCACCCCCCTCCCCCCCTTTCCTATAGGTAAATGCAGAGCACCCCCCTCCCTCGCCCCCCTTCCCTAGAGGTAAATGCAGAGCACCCCCCCTCTCCCCCCCTTCCCTATAGGTAAATACAGAGCACCCCCCTCTCCCCCCTTCCCTATAGGTAAATGCAGAGCACCCCCCCCCCCTCTCCTATAGGTAAATGCAGAGAACCCCCCCCCTCCCTCTCCCCCCCCCTTCCCTATAGGTAAATGCAGAGCACCCCCCCTCTCCCCACCCTTCCCTATAGGTAAATGCAGAGCACCCCCCCCCCCCTTCCCTATAGGTAAATGCAGAGCACCCCCCCCTCTCCCCCCCCCCCCCCTTCCCTGTAGGTATATGCTAATTCCACTCCGTCGGTGTAGCGCTGCAGCGCCGAAACTGTTACCCGTGGGAAGAATAGGAGACCCTTGCCCGGATTCCTACCTCCCAAACACGCTACTATATCACTTAAAATATAGGATAGTTAATTTAACCCTTAACTAGCCCCATTTGTGAGGGTTGGGGTTTTTGTTTAATGTCCCATGCAAATCAATGGGAAATGTATGTTCTCACATAACTTCTGTACGGCTGGAGATATTACAATACCTGGTACACATTACAGTTCAGGATATGAGGACGGAATGGGAGGTCGAGATAGGAAGTTGACATAGGTCAAGATAGGAGGATGGATGGTAGGGATAGGAGGTCAGGAAAGAAGGACGAGAAAGGAGGTCGGGATAGGAGGTCGAGACAGGAGGTCGGGATAGGAGGTCGAGATAGGAGGACTGGATAGGGGGTCGGGGTATGAGGTCGGAGTATATGGGGTTGGGATATGACAACAATATATGAGGATGGGATATGAAGTCAAAAGCTTCCTCCTTTGTTGATTTTTCTCCCCAACAAGGATGAGGAAGGAAAAACCAGGCAACGCCGGGTATTCAGCTAGTAGTTAAATAAGAACAAAAGTACACCACTGTATATTTAATTCACAGTGCAAGTTTTTTTTTTTAGTATGAAGATTTCAAAGTAGCACATAAAGCATCTTCTACCTTGGTCATGGCTGTAAGCCCTGACCCAAGACGTAAGAAGTGAAAAGTCGACAACAAAATACACTGCTCAAAAAAATAAAGGGAACACTAAGATAACACATCCTAGATCTGAATGAATGAACTAATCGTATTAAATACTTTCGTCTTTACATAGTTGAATGTGCTGACAACAAAATCACACAAAAATGATCAATGGAAATCAAATTTATCAACCCATGGAGGTCTGGATATGGAGTCACACTCAAAATCAAAGTGGAAAACAACACTACAGGCTGATCCATCTTTTATGTTATGCCCTTAAAACAAGTCAAAATGAGGCTAAGTAGTGTGTGTGGCCTTCATGTGCCTGTATGACCTCCCTACAACGCCTGGGCATGCTCCTGATGAGGTGGCGGATGGTCTCCTGAGGGATATCCTCCCAGACCTGGACTTAAGCATCCACTCCTGGACAGTCTGTAGTACAACGTGGCGTTGATGAAGGGAGCGAGACATAATGTCCCAGATGTGCTCAATCAGATTCAGGTCTGGGGAACGATCGGGTCAGTCCATAGCATCAATACCTTCCTCTTGCAAAAACCGCTGACACACTCCAGCCACATGAGGTCTAGCATTGTCTTGCATTAGGGCCAACCACACCAGCATATGGTCTCACAAGGGGTCTGAGGATCTCATATCGGTACCTAATGGCAGTCAGGCTACCTCTGGCAAGCACATGGGGGGCTGTGCGGCCCCCCAAAGAAATGCCACCCCACATCATTACTGACCCACCGCCAAAGTGATCATGCGGAAGGATGTTGCAGGCAGCAGAACGTTCTCCACGGCGTCTCCAGACTCTGTCACATGTGCTCAGTGTGAACCTGCTTTCATCTGTGAAGAGCATAGGGCACCAGTGACTAATCTGCCAGTCATGGTGTTGTCTGGCAAATGCCAAACGTCCTGCACGGTGTTGGGCTGTAAACACAACCCCCACCTGGGGACGTTGAACCTCATACCACCCTCATCAGTCTGTTTCTGTGACTGTTTGAGGGGACACCTGCACATTTGTGGCCTACTGAAGGTCATTTTGCAGGGCTCAGGCAGTGCTCCTCCTTGCACAGAGGTAGCAGTCCTGCTGCTGGGTTGTTGCCCTCCTACGGCTCCTCCACATCTCATAATGTACTGGCCTGTCTCCTGGTAGCGCCTCCATGCTCTGGACAATACGCTGACAGACACAGCTTCTTGCCACAGCTCGCATTGATGTGCCATCCTTGATGAGGAGTTGTCTGTGGTCAGCACCTGCAGAACCACTCCTTTATTGGGTGTGTCTTGCTTATTGCCTATAATTTCCACCTGTTGTCTGTTCCATTTGCACAATAGCATGTGCAATTGATTGTCAATCAGTGTTGCTTCCTAAGTGGACGATTTGACAGAAGTGTGACTGACTTGGAGTTACATTGTGTTGTTTAAGTGTTCCCTTAATTTTTTTGAGCAGTGTATGTTTTTCCAGTCTTCCATTGTCACATTTTTGTAAGCCTGTGCAAATTGTAGCCACCATTTCGTGTTCTTGGCTGATAGGAGTGGCACCCGGTGTGGTCTTCTGCTGCTGTGGCCCATCTGCTTCAAGGTTGGACGTGATGTGCATTCAGATATTGTATTCTGCATACCTTGGTTGTAACGAGTGGAGTCGTTCGTAACTGCTACCTTTTGTCTTCTCAAACAAGTCTGACCATTCTCCTTTGACATTAAGAAGGATTGTTCATCCACACCACTGCTGCTCACTTAATTTTTATCCATAGACTCGGACAGCAGAGGACATCAAAATTGGGACATCATATGGAGTGCTGGACCATCAAAGATGCAGAGTCGGATTAGCAATTGCAGGAGGTTTTATTGTTTAAAAGATTTAAAATAAGCACTTCACATAAGGCGTTTTGAGACTGGATTGGTCTCTGTCAGGTATGCAAACACTGGTATAAGAAGTACATATATATTAAATATAAGACAAGTTGTTCCAGGTCATGACATCGGATAGTCTGTGTTACCGGTACCGGCTTTTTATTAAAATACTTTAAGAATATTTTCACCATAAAAACAACTACAACTCAATTACAAGTATTTGATTACAAAATGATGTTATAAAAAGCAGCAAACAATAAAAAAAAAATCCATGAATGTGGTATGGTATAGGTGATGTAATGTTATCTATGTAATCGGAGAACATGTGCCCTCTAGTGGTTGATGGCAGTATGCGTATTATTGACGGTGTACCTCAGCAAGCACATGAACTATGACAGTATACGTGGTGTATACGTCACATTAACACTGAAGAGAAGGTGGGGCTATGACCCAAAATAAACAGAGCCAGAGCTGGATGTACGGCGAAAAAGAACCGAGGACAGTAAGTAGTATACAGTCCGTTTCATTTGGCATCAATTACTATACTGGTCCATTTCTTCCCGATTAGTTGGGTATTGCAGAACACCTATGTGGAATGACCGGTAAGGAGACTTCATATAGCAGAGGTTGTGGATAAGGGAGTTAAATGATTACCTCACTTATCTCATTCAGTCCTTTCGGGGCTATAGTAGCCATTTTATAGATCCAGTAGGTATCAAGTCGTTTCTACTGTTCAAACCTATTGTTTCAAGAAAATGAAGTATTTCTCACTGAAAAGGATTGCAGTAACACATGTTTAGCTATACACATGTGTATTCCCTTTGTGTGTATTGAAACTAAACCAAAAAAAGGGAGGAAAAAAAAAACAAATTGGACATAATGTCACACCAAACTCCAAAAATGGTCTGGACAAAATTATTGGCACCGTTTCAAAATTGTGGAAAAATAAGATTGTTTCAAGCATCTGATGCTCCTTTAACCTGTACAGAACCTAGGGCATATGGATACGCCTTCTGTACCTGGGTCTTAAGGACCCAGGGCGTACCTGTACGCCCGTGGGAATTTCGGTCCCCGGGAATGGGGTGACTGCTGATATCGATCAGCAGGCACCCCGTGCAAATGCCCAGGGGGGTCATAAGACCCCCCCATGTCGGCGATTGGTGCAAATCGCAAGTGAATTCACACTTGCGATTTGCGCCGATTCCGGGTCATACGGGTCTATGGTGACCCAGAATATAAGGGGGATCGCGGTTGTCTAAGACACCTACGATCCACCTGTAGCGATAGGAGTGAGGTGGCAGAGGTGCCACTCCTCCTATCCCTGCTATTGGTGGTCTAGATGCGACCACCAATAGCAGATCGGGGGCGGAGGGGTTTACTTTTGTTTTCCCCGTTCTGCCCACCCACAATAGGCAGAGCATAACAGGCAAGATCCACTTACCTGTCGGTGGAAGCTGCGGGACGGGATCGGTGGCGGTGATCGGCGCGGGCGGCGATGTCATGCGGCAGAAGAGGACGGCTCCCTGGATCCAACGGAAGCCGGAAAGTTGCCTAGCAACATCTAGAGGGCTACAGTCTGAGACTGTAGCGCTCCAGATGTTGCAAAACTACAACTCCCAGCATGCCCAGACAGCTGTTTGGGCATGCTGGGATTTGCAGGTTTGCAACAGCTGGAGGTCTACAGTTTAGAGACCATTGCACAGTGATCTCTATACTGTAGCACTCTAGATCTTGCAAAACTACAACTCCTAGCATGCCCACACAACAGTTTGCTGTCTGTGCATGCTGGTATTTGTATTTTTGCAACATCTGGAGGCCCACAGTTTGGAGATCACAGTGCAGTGGTCTCTATCTGTAGCCCTCCAGATGTTGCAAAACTGCTAATCCCAGCATGCCGAAACAGCTGTCTCGGCATGCTGGGAGTTGTAGTTGTGTACCTCTAGCTGTTGCATAACTAGATCTCCCAGCATGCCCTTCGGCGATCAGTACATGCTGGGAGTTGTAGTTTTGCAACAGTTATAGGCACACTGGTTGGAAAATAATGAGTTAGGTAACAGAACCTAACTGAAGGTTTTCCAACCAGTGTGCCTCCAGCTGTTGCAAAACTACAACTCCCAGCATGCACGGTCTGTCAGTACATGCTGGGAGTTGTAGTTTTGAAACACCTGGAGGTTTGCCCCCCATGTGAACGTACAGGGTACATTCACACAGGCGGGTTTACAGAAAGTTTCTTGCTTCAAGTATGAGCTGCGGCAAATTTTTGCCGCAGCGCAAATTTCTAGCGGGAAGCTCACTGTAAACCTGCACCCGTGTGAATGTACCCTAAAAACACTACACTAACACATAATAAAGGGTAAAACACTACATAAACACCCCCCCAAAAAAAAAGAAAAACATATTGTACAGCAGTGTTTCCAAAACGGAGCCTCCAGCTGTTGCAAAACAACAACTCCCAGCATTTCCGGACAGCCCCTGACTGTCCAGGCATGCTGGGAGTTTAGCAACAGCTGGAAACACCCTGTTTGGGAATCACTGGCGTAGAATACCCCTATGTCCACCCTTATGCAATCCCAAATTTAGTCCTCAAATGCGCATGGCGCTCTCTCACTTCAGAGCCCTGTCGTATTTCAAGGAAACAGTTTAGGGCCACATATGGGGTATTTCCGTACTCGGGAGAAATTACTTTACAAATTTTGGAAGGCTATTTCTCCTTTTACCCCTTATGAAAAGGAAAAGTTGGGGTCTACACCAGCCTGTTAGTGTAAAAAAATAAAACATTTTACACTGACATGCTGGTGTTGCCCCATACTTTTTATTTTCACAAGTGTTAAAAGGAAAAAAAGACCCCCAAAATTTGTAACACAATTTCTCCTGAGTACGAAAATACCCCATATGTGGGCGTAAAATGCTCTGCGGGTGCACAACAAGGCTCAGGAGTGAGAGTGCACTATGTACATTTGAAGCCTAAATTGGTGATTTACACAGGGGTGGCTGATTTTACAGCGGTTCTGCCATAAACGCAAAAAAAAGAAATACCCACACATGACCCCATTTTGGAAACTACACCCCTCACGGAATGTAACAAGGGGTATAGTGAGCCTTAACACCTCACAGGTGTTTGACGAATTTTCATTAAAGTTGGATGGGAAAATGAAAAAAAATATTTATTTTCACTAAAATGCTGGCGTTACCCACAATTTTTCATTTTCACAAGGAAAAATAGGAAAAAAGACCCCCACAATTTGTAACCCCATTTCTTCTGAGTAAGTACATACCCCATATGTGGATGTAAAGTGCTCGCCGGGCGCACTACAATGCTCAGAAGAGAAGGAGCGCCATTGGGATTTTGAAGAGAAAATTTGTCCGGAATTGAAAGCTACGTGTGTTTATAAAGCCCCCATAGTGCCAGAACAATGCACCCCCCACATGTGACCCCATTTTGGAAACTACACCCCTCACGTGATGTAATAAGGGGTGCAGTGAGCATTTACCTCCCACAGGCGTCTGACAGATTTTTGGAACAGTGGTCCGTGAAAATGAAAAATGTAATTTTTCATTTGCACAGCCCACTGTTCCAAAGATCTGTCAAACGCCAGTGGGGTGTAAATACTCACTGCACCCTTATTAAATTCTGTGAGGGGTATAGTTTTTTTTCAAAATTGGAATTTTTAGGGGTATTCTACACCAGTGATTCCCAAACAGGGTGCCTCCAGCTGTTGCTAAACTCCCAGCATGCCTGGACAGTCAGTGGCTGTCCAGAAATGCTGGGAGTTGTTGTTTTGCAACAGCTGGAGGCTCCATTTTGGAAACACTGCCGTACAAGACGTTTTTCATTTTTATTGGGGGGACAGTGTAAGGGGGTGTATATGTAGTGTTTTACTCTTTATTATGTGTTAGTGTAGTGTAGTGTTTTTAGGGTACTTTCGCACTTTCGGGTTACGGTGAATTTCCCGCTAGGAGTTTGCGCTGCGGCGAAAAATTTGCCGCAGCCCAAACTTGAAGCAGGAAATTTACTGTAAACCTGTCCGTGTGAATGTACCCTGTACATCCGGTCAAACCTCCAGCTGTTTCAAAACTACAACTCTCAGCATGTACTGACAGACCGTGCATGCTGGGAGTTGTACTTGCAACAGCTGGAGGCACACTGATTGGAAAACCTTCACTTAGGTTCTGTTACCTAACTCAGTATTTTCCAACCAGTGTGCCTCCAGCTGTTACAACTCCCAGCATGTACTAATCACCGAAATGCATACTGGGAGAGGTAGTTCTGCAACAGCTGGAGGTACCCAACTACAACTCCCAGCATGCCGAGACAGCTGTTTGCTTTCTGGGCATGCTGGGATTTGCAGTTTTGCAACATCTGGAGGGCTACAGTTTTTAGACCAGTGCACAGTGATCGCCAAACTGTGGACCTCCAGATGTTTCAAAACTACAACTCCCAGCATGCCCAGACAACAAACAGCTGTTTGGGCATGCTAGGAGTTGTAGTTTTGCAAGATCTGGAGGGATATAGTTTAGAGACCACTGTATAGTGGTCTCAAACTACAGCCCTCCAGCTGTTGCAAAACGACATATTCCAGCATGCCCAAACAGCTGTCTGGGCATGCTGGGAGTTGTAGTTTTGCAACATTTGGAGGTCTACAGTTTAGAGACCACAGTCTCAGACTGTAGCCCTCCAGATCAACTTACCGGCTTCCGTAGGATCCCGGGAGTCGTCCTCTTCTGACGCACCTCACGCCGCCCGCCGATCACCGTTGCCGCTGCCTCCGGATCGGTAAGTGGACGTTGGCGCCCAGTCCCCTTCGGTTCCCCGTTCTGCCCCGCCTATTGTGGGTGGGCAGGATGGGGAAAACGAAAGTTAACCCCCCCGCCCCAGGTCTACTATTGGCCGTCGCCTTTGACGATCAATAGCAGACCAATAGCAGGGATAGGAGGGGTGGCACCTCTGCCACCTCACTCCTATGCCTACAGGGGGATCGTGGGTGTCTTAGACAACCGTGATCCCCCTTATATTCCGGGTCACCATAGACCCATATGACCCAGAATCGGAGCAAATCGCAAGTGTGAGGGGGATCGGGGTCTGATGACCCCCCTGGGCATTTGCGCAGGGTGCCTGCTTGATATCAGCAGTCAACCCGGTCCGGTCCCCGCCCAGCGCGTGGCGGGGACCGAAATTCCCACGGGCGTATGGATACGCCCTGGGTACTTAAGTACCAGGACGTCAAGGCGTATCCATACGCCCTAGGTTCTTAAGTGGTTAAGAGGTTAAACTCACCTGGGGCAAGTAACATGTGTGGGCAATATAAAAATCATACCTGAAAGCAGATAAAAAGGAGAGAAGTTCACATAGTCTTTGCATTGTGTGTCTGTGTGTGCCACACTAAGCATGGACAACAGAAAGAGGAGAAAAGAACTGTCTGAGGACTTGAGAGCCACAATTGTGGAAAAATATCAACAATCTCAAGGTTACAAGTCCATCTCCAGAGATCTAGATTTGCCTTTGACCACAGTGCGCAACATTATCAAGAGGTTTGCAACCCATGGCCCTGTAGCTAATCTCCCTGGGCGTGGACAGAAGAGAAAAATTGATGAAAGGTGTCAACGCAGGATAGTCCAGATGGTGGATAAGCAGCCCCAAACAAGTTCCAAAGTTATTCAAGCTGTCCTGCAGGCTCAGGGAGCATCAGTGTCAGCGCAAACTGTCAACATTTAAATGAAATGAAACGCTATGACAGGAGACAGAGGAGGACCCCACTGCTGACACAGAGACATAAAAAAGCAAGACTACATTTTGCCAAAATGAATTTGAGTAAGCCAAAATCCTTCTGGGAAAAGGTCTTGTGGACAGATGAGACCAAGATAGAGTTTTTTGGTAAAGCACATTATTCTACTGTTTACAGAAAACAAAATGAGGCCTACAAAGAAAAGAACACAGTACCTACAGTGAAATATGGTGGAGGTTCAATGATGTTTTGGGGTTGTTTTGCTGGCACTGGGGGCCTTGAATGTGTACAAGGCATCATGAAATCTGAGGATTACCAATGGATTTTGGGTCACACTGTACAGCCCAGTGTCAGAAAGCTGGGTTTGTGTCCGAGATCTTGGGTCTTCCAGCAGGACAATGACCCCAAACATATGTCAAAAAGCCCCCAGAATTGGATGGCAACAAAGTGCTGGAGAGTTCTGAAGTGGCAGCAATGAGTCCAGATATAAATCCCATTGAACACCTGTGGAGAGATCTTAAAATTGCTGTTGGGAAAAGGCGCCTTCCAATAAGAGAGACCTGGAGCAGTTTGCAAAGGAAGAGTGGTCCAACATTCCGGCTGAGAGGTGTAAGAAGCTTATTGATGGTTATAGGAAGTGACTGATTTCAGTTTGTCTTTTTTTCCAAAGGGTGTGCAACCAAATATTAAGTTAAGGGTGCCAATAATTTTGTCCATCCCATTTTTGGAGTTTGGTGTGACATTATGTCCAATTTGCTTTTTTTCCTCCATTTTTTTGGTTTAGTTCCATTACACACAAAGGGAATAAACATGTGTATACAAAACATGTTACTGCAATCCTTTTCTGTGAGAAATACTCTTTTCTTGAAAAATTTCAGGGGTACTAACATTTACGGCCATGACTGTATATGATTCAGTGCAATATCTGCTCACTACCATATATAGGCCGAACGACTCAACCATGACACCTGAGGCTCAACTAACATAGTCTGAATATAAGGAAAAAGTTCCTTCTGCACGGTCTTTCCTAACATTGCACTCTCCATCACAACGATTGACTCCGTTCCATATGAGGCCAACAATAGGTTTGAACAGTAGAAACGACTTGATACCTACTGGATCTATAAAATGGCTACTATAGCCCCAAAAGGACTGAATGAGATAAGTGAGGTAATCATTTAACTCCCTTATCCACAACCTCTGCTATATGAAGTCTCCTTACTGGTCATTCCACATAGGTGTTCTGCAATACCCAACTAATCGGGAAGAATTGGACCAGTATAGTAATTGATTCCAAATGAAACGGACTGTATACTACTTACTGTCCTCTGTTCTATTCTTTCTTTTTTCTTCTTTTCATATGTTATTTTCTTGTGCGGTCCCCGTACATCCAGCTCTGGCTCAGTTTATTTTGGGTCATGGCCCCGCCTACTCTTCAGTGTCAATGTGACGTATACACCACATATACTGTCATAGTTCATGTGCTTGCTGAGGTTAAACGTACCTGCCCATCTGACGTACACCGTCAATAATACGCATACTGTTATCAACCTCTATCAACCTGTTATCAAGTCTTTGCTAACGGCAAACGCACCGTTTCGTCTGACCATTAGAGGGCACTGTTCTCATTGTCTTCCGATTACATAGATAACATTACATCACCTATACCAGTAGTCTTCAACCTGCGGACCTCCAGATGTTGCAAAACTACAACTCCCAGCATGCCCGGACAGCCAACGGACCTCTAGGTGTTGCAAAACTACAACTCCCAGCATGCCCGGACAGCAAACGGACCTCTAGGTGTTGCAAAACTACAACTCCCAGCATGCCCGGACAGCCAACGGCTGTCCGGGCATGCTGGGAGTTGTAGTTTTGCAACATCAGGAGGTCCGCAGGTTGGAGACCACTGACCTGTACCATACCACATTCATGGATTTTTTTTATTGTTTGCTGCTTTTTATTAGATATAACGTTGTTTTGTAATCAAATACTTTATAGTTACTTTTATGGTGAAAATATTCTTAAAGTATTTTTTTAAAGCCGGTACCGGTAACGCAGACTATCCAGTGTCATGACCCAGAACGACTTGTCTTATGTTTAATATATATGTACTTCTTATACCATTGTTTGTGTACCTGACAAAGAGACCGATGCAGTCTCGAAACGCCTTATGTGAAGTGTTTTTATATCTTTTAAACAATAAAACCTCCTGCAGTTGCTAATCCGACCTTTGATGGTCCAGCGCTCCATATGATGTCCCAATTTTAATGACCTCTGCTGTTCGAGTCTATGCATTTACTTGCTCCGGCACTAAATCTACTATACCGGCGTGACCTACATGAAGCTGACCAATTTTCCATACTGCGATTATAGGTGTTGTGTGCTCTTAGCATAACATCATTTGGTAAGAGGCGAATCCCTTTTACCACTTTATTCATTTATCTGACGATCTTCACCAGGTGCGCTCCACCTTGTTTCTTTTATCTCTACAGTCACTTAATTTTTAAGCTTTCTCAGACCATTCTCTGTAAACCCTAGAAATGATTGATCCATAGTTTCTGAAATACTAGGACCAATCTGTCTGACACCCACAACCATACCACATTTAAATTTACTAATATCCCCATTCGTCCTCCTCATTTTGATGCTTCGTTTGAACTTCAGCAATTGTCTTGACCTCGTCTACATGCCTAAATGCATTGAGGTGCTGCTATGTGATTGGCTAATTAGCTATTTGTGTCAACAAGCAATTGAACCTGGTGAGGTGGCCAGTAGGTGTATATTTTCATTAAAGGGGTACTCCGGCACTTAGACATCTTTCCCCTATCCAAAGTATAGGGGATAAGATGCCTGATCGCGGGGGTCCTGCAGCTGGGGACCCCCGTGATCTTGCACGCAGCACCCAGTTAAAATCAGTCCCCGGAGCATGTTGGCTCCGGGTCTGATTACGGGCGACCACGGGGGGGTGATGTCATGCCTCCGCCTCCGTGTGATGTCACACTCCGTCCCTCAATGCAAGCCTATGGGAGGGGGTGTGACGGCTGTCACGCCCCCTCCCATAGGCCTGCATTGAGGGGCGGAGCGTGATGTCCCACGCCGCCTGCCCAGTGGTCGCTGGTAATCAGACCCGGAGCGAACATGCTCCGGGGACTGATTTTAACTGGGGTGCTGGGTGGAGCGGTGGGACCCCCGCGATCAGGCATCTTATCCCCTCTCCCCTAGCTAATATTCAGTGCTGGTGTCCTTGTTTGGCCAGGCCTTTGCTGGTGCGGGGGAAATATCTGGATAGTGCATATTATTAAGGCAATACATGCTAGCAGCATATATATATATATATATATATATATATATATATATATATATATATGAGCTTTATATGGCAGTATTATATTTCTATTATATGCTAAGATGGCATGATCATGGAATTACAAGGAAAACGGTCATATCTGCCACCACCAGGTCTAGACACTAGCTCCAATGTTGTCCCCCCTACTTACTCTTTTTATGATATCAGTCAATGTCCACTGCCTGACTAATGCAATAAGGAAACAATATTAATGGTATCTGGAGGACTGGTTATAATTTGATATTTAACAAAACAATTTCATTATTAATCATAGGAGGCCATGAAGCAGTATGGTAATAGAATTACACCAATGAGTGGAATGATTTAGAACAGAGAGTAGCTGGATCACAAGCTGTTCAGCACCATTCGCAGGTCACTTCTCCCTCATTTGTCACAGAACTCAGAGCATTGACAGAAATGTATTATTAAGAATAGTATTAATATCCTTAGGGTGGACATGTCTATAGGTATGGTACTTCAGGCTGGAGACCTGTCAGTTCCTTCTGCTATATGTGTCTATACAGATGAAATGCTCACAATTAAATTCACATTAAATGACTTGATAGAGATTTAATGTGAATTTAATCTACAGTACGTTCTCATCCCTGCCTTTCAGCATTAGAAAGCATCTTCAATCCCTGAGGAGTACTAGTAATGTATTCTTGTCACTTGTGCACACACAATGGCCGGCATTTATCATTGTAGGTGTAAATGAAGCATGGTCGCAGAGCATTTCATACATTTTGTGCAGGTCACACTTTCTGGAATTTTTTGAGTACTTTGGAGACTTTTCAGTGACTTTGCACCTTTTTTGCGCCTTTTCGCAAAAAAGGTGCAGTTTATAAAATCCTTCCATATCATGTGTATTGCCAAAATCAGTGGATTACAACTCAAAATCATCAGAAATGTGTAAATGAAAAGGCACAAATAAACCCTGCTTGCGCCTTTTCTAGACATAAAAAACTGTCTAAAAGCAATGATTAATGTCGGCCAGTATGTTTTTTTATTGTCCTGAAACAGCATTTCGTTCAAATATACACAGACAAATCTGTAAAATGAAACCCTTCAGGTGTTCCGTTCGGTCAATGGGTATTAACGACAAAGCCATCATCGTAGATCGGAAAGCAGTTGTCACCCAACAGATCTGCCTTGTTGTGCAGCTTTATAGCAGCAGGTAAGAGGGTTCATTCCACCATTAGACAAATTCTGCAACACAAATGTGAATTTATCATACCTGTGCAAAAATTGGGAGATTTATTTTCAGGACTGAGTGACAACTTCTAATTGCCACTTCATGGTCATAACACACAGGAAATGCTCAATATTCACACAAATACCAATGGGTAGTAGTTGAGTTGCAGCAATTTCACTCCTATCACCCTTAGACCTCAGGATGTACACGCTGCCTGAGAGTGATAGGAATGTAATTGCTGGCACCACAAAGGGAGCGGAGTCTAAGGTGCTGCTGGTTTTCACCAGAGCCCGCCCCGCTGCAAAGTGGGATGGACTGGCTGCGGCAGGCGGCACCCAAGTCGCTACCCCTGGTACAACTCGTCCACACAGGCTGCTGAGATGAAACGTAGCAGGAAGGATGAGGTAACTTTTAGTCAGGACAAGCAGAACGTCAGGGCTGGCAGCACAAATGCGTGGTCAGGAAACGTAACAGTAGGTCAACTGGCAGGCGGCAGAGAAGCAAGGTCAGGTCACGGAGCGGAAGGTCAGAACACAGGCTGGGCTAAACACAGTATTGCATTCTCTTGGGCACAGGGCACACAAAGATCCGGCAAGGGGTAGTGGGAGGTGCCCATACTTATAGAGAAGGGACAGGTGCAAACAATAATCAAGGGCGCACTGGCCCTTTAAATGACAGTGACAGGGATGACTCTTATCATTTTTATTACTGATCTATATATATATATATATATATATATATATATATATATATATATATTAAGAAACAGACATATATGCTAATATGCTGCAGAAAAACATTATTTTTCTTATGAACCCATATATCAGCTTGCTATTTGCTTGCAACTAAGATGGAGACCTTGGGATGACGCCAGGAGGCCCAAGATGAGACGTCAGAAGACAAAATATTTGAAGAAGATACAGATTGTATAGAAGGACAAAGATCTGGGATTTTCCAGTATGAAGAGCGAGAGAGACGCATAAGTGAACTTTAGCCAAGAAAGAAATAGATGCTTAAATATGCTAATATACACAGACACAAAGCTCAAATAACCAATCAAAATGTAACATGATGATTTTGACATGATAACTAACCTCCATTTTTTGTCAAATGTAAAAACGAATGCGCTTCCGTATAATAAACAGAACTCTCTCTGAGAACTCTCAGAAAACACTTGGGAACTCTGTGAGTTTTCTTGCTGAGAAAGAGTTTTATACCAACATTTTGTCTGGTGTATATTTCTTTATGTCGACACTCAGCAGTATACAGCAGCAGTCATGCACATTTTAAGGCCTAAACAGCAGCCATCCTTGACAACAGGATGCAGTGCGCGCCGGGAAACAGAGGCAGCGGAGAAGCCAGCAGGAGCAAGGGGTAAGTGACGGCCCGAGATTAGCATGCGGGCGCGTCCCGTGATGCAAATACCAGACCCACCGGAGGAAGGAGGAGGAGAGTGCTCACAGCCAGAGTGAGTGGCCGGAGCGCTCGCCGCAACAGAAATTTACAGTTAAAGTTTAATGATCTTAAAGGAGAACTCCGATGCACTAAAGTAATACCTAAATATAGCCTATGCTCTTACCTGTTGATAGAGCCCATTTTCGCGTGAATTGGTCCAGCAGTTCCTCCGCTACACCCGTCTGAATATCCAGTCACTTCCGGGTACAGTATATAGGGAGTGTAGCGTAAAAGACTACATCTCCCATAATGCCTTAGCATAATGTCCGGTCCGCTCCTGCCCTCCCCCTGCTTTTCAAGAGCTCTGCCCACTCCTCTAATTATAATAAATTATGCCCCCATTGCCCTCCCATCTCCATATCCCCACCCATTCAAAGTACGTCCATCCTCACATGTTGCCAAATCGCTAATGAGCAGTCGACAGGCGCTGCATGCTCATGCTAGCATCTAGCGTTGTTAGCGTACGTACGTTTGCCGAACCAACGGAAAGTATGGCACCAAGCACCATCCCCATCCACCATGGTAATGGTAATAAAAAAAAAAAACTTTCCCAACTAGCCTGTCTCCAGCTGTTTCAAAACCAGTCCCAGCATGCCCGTACATCATTTTTATATAAATGCATGCTGTGAATTGTAGTCTTCATGCAGCTGGAATCAACCTTTCACTGTATGTAAAAGCGTACTAGCTACACTAGCGTAGATGGGGGCTTTATTATTGGTCCAGGTAGAACACATGACCGAATCACAATTACAGTAAAATGCGCATACGCAAGCCGCGTAATGCGATTGGACGAGGCTATAAGAAGGGCGTTTGCAGAGCTGGGCCAATTCGGGCTCTGCAAATGTCGAATATATGAATATTTATACAAGAGGAGTAGCCGACTCTGGCCCGGAAGGCAGGGGAACAGCGCAAGGAGTGATGGGAGGACGAGTCATCGAGCTAAAGATGCCAGAGCGCTATGAAAAAAAATAGTCGAGCGTCATCACACCAAACAGAACTACTGAACATCCGGTCAGAGGAAGAAATCAGAAAATGTCCATTAGAGCTTCAGAATAGGAAACGCAAGTACATGCCTAACTTATATAACTTTTATTACTGCTTCATTGTCACAGGAAAAGCTTTGCATTGGAGTTCTCCTTTAATATTCTCATCCAAAAATGTAATACGGTGCATGCAAAAATGGAATGTGAACTTATCTGTAAATTATCGTTCTGTGGTGTCCCGGTACTGGACTTTGTCCCGTACCTTTGTTGCAAGTCCCCACAGTCAGAGTTCCTCCATGCTTTCGGGGCTCTACTGGTGGGTTAACCCCTAGTAGCCTCATAATGCTATTCAAAAATGTATATATTTAATATATTTTGTCATAGTGTAATAAATGTACAGGACCTTATGTCATGTGATCACTAGGGAATTGTATTATGCAAGGTTCAAGGACCTTTGGGTCATGTGATGGGGTCATGTGATGTGACCATAATGCTTTGGGTCAGGACCGACAGGTCTGGGAACCAATAAGCTTTGATCCTGCCCCTTCAGTATATAAGGGCCCTTGGAATCTCAGAGAAAGCAGATCTGTTATTACAGCTACAAGACAAACTAGGCCTGAAGCCTCTACTTCTGCAGCCATCAAAATCGTGAGTTAATCCAACTCCAATCATACCAATCCTACGTGACTACTTAACCTAAATATACCCCTAAATTCAGTGGAACAGTGTACAGCAAAATCAAAGCTTGTTTCACTACAAAGTCCCTGCCAACCTGTGAGGAGCCCGTGTCCCGGTCCTCTTGTAAAAGACTGTTTGTTATCTGCATAAAATCTGCAGTAAAGTTATTTCTAGTTTACTACAACTTCTGCTGCGGACAATCATTTATTCCTCCCTATCGTTCCTGGGACAGGTGGTGGTAGGACTAATTACATTGAGGAAGCCCGCACCCTGGCGCCACGACAATCAGGGGTTAATACTACACCCTGCATCACTATTCTGCAACACCCCTGTTCACCCTGCACCCCTACAGCTTACCACAGTTCTAAAGTGGTGAATCGCAATTTTTACAAGACGAAGTAGATATAGATGTTCACAACGAACTTGCAAGTTACTTAGCCTCTTAATTGGTATAAAGCAATAAACTTAGATACCTTAGAACTTGTGTAATTAGTTGTTTTTTTCCCGGGAGGGAACAGGTCTACAAAAATACTATGGCCCACATTTATCATTGTAGGTGTAAGTGAAGCATTTTCTACACCTTTTTGTGTGTGCTGATAATGTGTAGGAGCACCAAATGTATTAAATGGTCACAGAGCATTTGATACATTTTGTGCAGGTCACATTTTCTGAAATTTCTCTCTTCACATACACCAAAAAGCTAAGTCTGGGCTGGTGTAGTTTTAGAGACTTTTCCGTGGCTTTGCACCTTTTTTGCGCCTTTTTACAAAAGGCGCAGTTCATAAATCCCTTCTATATCATGTGTATTGCCAAAATCAGTGGATCGCAACTCAAAATCAGCAGAAATGTATAAACCAAAAGGCACAAAAAAGGCGCAAATAAACCCTGCTTGCGCCTTTTTGTGCCTCTTGTAGACACAAAAAACAGTCTAAAGACAATGATAAACGTCGGCCTATGTGTGAGTTAAAGGAGTATTTACATTGCAAACATTTATGGCAACCAAAGTAAGAAATGGAATAGTACTCAAAAAATTTGGTTATCTATTTATTATATAAATTTGGGGGGGACCATATAACTATGAACAAATCAGGGGGCAATACAGAGATCTCTACCATGATCTAGTTATACCAGGACTGTGTCTATAACAAGGAGGTTTCTACACCAGCATAGGTTGAACTGGATGGATGCCTTCTTTCAGCCTTATCTATTAGGCTGGGTTCACACTGCGATTTGTAACTACGGTTCCCGTATACGGCGGGGAGGAGGGGGCGGGGCTTAATTGTGCCGCCCGCATTCGGGAACCGTATTTAATGCATGTCTATGAGCCGGCCGGAGTGAACTGCAGCCTCCGGTCGGCTGCTTTTTCAGCCGTATGCGATTTCCCGACCGCAGGCAAAAACTTGGTCGACCGCATTTTTGCCTATGGTCGGGAAACCGCATGCGGCCGAAAAAGCAGCCGACCGGAGGCTGCGGTTCACTCCGGTCGGCTCATAGACATGCATTAAATACGGTTCCCCTATACGGCTGAGTGCGGGCACCGCTATTAAGCCCCGCCCCCTCCTCCCAGCCGTATACGGGAACCGTAGTTACAAATCATAGTGTGAACCCAGCCTAACTATGTTACGTTATCATCCAAATGTCACACTGTGAGTGGTCATACATTGAAGGAATTACACAGCACCTGTTTGTGTAATCATACATTGGTAGTATTATGTAGCACACATTTGTGTGGGCATATATTAGTAGAATTGCTTAGCACCCATTTGAGAAGCCATATCTAGTAGTATTACATAGAGCCCATTTGAGGAGTAATATGTTGGTAGTATTAAATAGGACTCATTTGAGTGGCCATTCATTGGTAGTATCGGGTAGCTTTATTGGAAAAGGGGCATTTATTTTATAAATTTTTTTGCATTTCCTTTTTTTCATAACCCCTCCAGGATATCGGACATACAGGTACTAGTGTCCCGGTGCTTAAGGACCAAGGGCACACCGGTACACTCTGATGCCTTAGGGTACGTTCACACGCTATTTGTTTTTGCAGGTTTTCCAGTGCGTATTTGAAAGTGGGCTGGCTCTTCTCGGCTGTCCGCAGCAGATTTTCCACAGAGGAATTTACACTGCAGAAAATCCACTGCAAGCCCCATTGAAGTCAGTAGGGACTGCGGCAGATTTTCCGCAGCGTAAATTCTGCCGCGGTAAATCTGCTACGGACAGCTGAGAAGAGCCCGCCCATTTTCAAATACGCAGCGGAAAACCCGCAAGAACAAATAGCGTGTGAACGCACCCTTAAGCGGGTTTGAAGCGGGTGCGGGAGCTGAGCTCACTTCAGAGTAGTAGCCAGACACTGACTGCTAATGAACGGCAGTGCTGATCCAACCGCTGCCCAGCATTTAAACCTTTAGACACTGTGATCAATGCCGATCACAGTTTCTAAAGGGAAAATGGAAATCGACAGTATCTCAGTGGAACTTACTGAACCCCCACGACGTGAACACAGAGATTTGGGGAGTTAAAATGGCAGAGGGAGGGTCCCCTTACCTTCTGCCAATCGCCAATCCAATGATGTAGCCTGGCCTTGCCTGTCTATATCAGTGGATCACCTATCTCACTGTCTAATGCTATGCCATAGGGAACTTAAAAAGCGTAATATAAAAAATAAAATAAAGTTTTTAAAATTATATAAACCCCCTTCCCCTAAAAATCACCCTTATTTTCCTATTTTACAAAAATATTTAAAAAAATATAATATATGCCGGACCTCACAGGCTTCCATACTTGGCATACAGGAGGCCATCAGTTGGCCTCATGCTGCCATGGAAACCATTAGGGGGTCGACAATAGAGGGCAGGGGGAACCCCCCCCCCCCCCTTCCTCCCCCTGTCAATATTATAGATGCCTTGGTCAGTATAGGGTTAATACTGCCGAGACCTGCGCAATCTCTGTGTCTGCAGTTACCGTGTCCCGAAGCGCTGAAAAATGTAGGGCATATGTAAATGTCCTGTTGCAGGAGCATGTCAGCTGCAAGGACGTATGCATACATCCTGTAGCAGGAACAGGGTTAAAGGGGAATTCTGGTACTTAACCTCGTATCCCCTACCCAGCCGCTGGGAACCCCTGCAATTTCCTGCCCAGTGCCCTGGTGTTCTGAAGATTTTTGTTCATAACACCAGCTCCTTTCATGCATGGAGCAGTGGTGGTCGACATGTTCCCTCCATGCATACAGATGCATGGAAGCGACGTCTCGACCACTGCTCCGTGTATGAGGATAGCTGGAGTGCTGGGCAGGAGATCAGACACTTACCCCCTATCCTGTGCATAGGGGATAAGAAGTTAAGTACTGGAGTTCCCCTTTAAGGACACAGCCCATTTTTGCCTTGAGGACACCACTATCTTTCATTTTTGCATTTTCGTTTTTTTTTTCCCCTCCTAGCCATTTAAGAGGCTTTTATTTTTCCATCCATAGTGCCATATGAGAACTTGTTTTTTGCAGGACCATATGTACTTTGCAATGATACGAAACAAAAAGAAAATATAATTTGTGCAGGGAACCTGAAAAGAAAACCGCAACTTTTGAGAGGATTTGTTTTTGCGCAGAGCACTTCATGGTAAAAATTACATGTTCTCTATTCTGTGCGATTAAAACGATACCCAATTCAAGTTCTTTTTCTATTATTGTACTACTTTTTTAAATAGAAATGTAAAACTTTTTAAATACAAGCAGTATACTTAAAATTGTCCTTTTCTGACCTCTATATTTTTATTTTTCCATATACGGGTCTGTATGAGGGCTCATTTTTGCACCGTGATCTATAGTTTTTATCAGTACCAATTTAGTTTTGATGGGATTTTTTTATCACTCTTTTTTAATTTTTTTCTGTTACATGATGTGACAAAAATCTGCATTTTTGGTGTTTGGTATTTTATTAGGTTTACGCCGAAAACGGCAGGACAGATAGAGGGTCCAGGGCATAAGTACCGACTTGTCCCAATTAATGAGAAAGGCAGAGTAGGAGTAAAACTCATTAATAAGGCACATAATAGGGCCCAGCAAACAGGCTCGGTCCCCAAGGAACAACAGCATATCCTCTGCATAGAGTGCTACTCTCTCCTCTAATCCACCATACTTGAAACCTGCCACAGACGGAGAGGACTAAATTAATGTGGCTAAGGGCAAAATGGCCTGGACAACAAGGAAAGAGGACGCCCTTGATGGGTACCATGCTGAAGCGGAAACACAAGGGATGGTCACCCATTAGCCCTCATCCTAGGCACCGAGTCCCTATAAAGAAGACGGATAAACGACATGAAGCCAGGGCCAAAGCCATATGCCCCATGACCTTCCATAATGCAACTCAACGCTGTCAAAAGCTTTGGTGGCGTCAAGCAACAATTTGGGCTATGCCCCTGCACTTCCTGATTCATTTGTAAATTCATGAACAGACGACAGATGTTATCCACTGGGGATTTTCCTGGCATAAATTCACTTTGATCCCCATGGACCAAAGAGGGAATCACCTTCCCTAGTCTATTAGAAAGGATCTGTGCCTGTTACCTAATTTCTGATCATAGAAGAGAAATGGGACGATAGGAAGCAGCAAGGAGAGGGTCCTTCCCAGGTTTTGGTAGAAGAACAATAATGGCTTCCAGCATAGACTAGGATACCCCCCTCACCCGCTGCAAGCAAAAACCTGCAACAACTGGGTTAACAGTACTGCCTTTATAAATTTAGGTAGCCAATCCACACCAGGTTCTTTTTCAATAGAGGCATCCCTTAGAACCCCAGCATGTTTTTTTTAGAAGACTGGGGTGTCACAACCTGGGCTTGACCTAATGATGGCAACATTATGATAGTACAGGATTTTTTACATCCTTTAGGTTGGATTTACCCTTTGCCTTGATGACCCTTAACTTTATGGTGTACCATTTAGTGTCCCCCTGAACAAAACATTACAGGGCTCATATAACACTACCACTATCAAGTAATGACAGGTGACGTGCAATCACATAGGCCACTTAACACTAAGGTAGGTATGTCATTGATTGATCACAGAAGTCTCTGCATATCAAACATAGACTTTTGCCAGGATCTGTGTGGCACACCTGATGTTTGTTATAAGCAGATGCTATATGACTGAATAGAGAGAGCAGCTATGAGGCAGTGCCCATCACCTCCTCCGAGATGATGAGGTACGAATGACTAATCCATTTATTGGAAAATGGTGCCATTAAATGGAGATGACTAATGGTTCATTTCCCGAGCCCTTTTTGACAAACACAAAACATAGACCCTTGGGTGATGTCATCAAATGCTGAAGGCATCTAGAAGATCCTAAAACCTCAGCCAGACAGTCTTAATATAGGTGTATTATAGCCTCTGTATTACAACTGCAAGATCTGGATTCCTGTGGTTTAAATGAACAGAGCTTAGCTCATCATGTTCTGTGTCTTGCTGCCATAATACAGGTGTTATAGAGCACCTTCTAGAACAATGCATTTTATTGTTCCCCTTTAACTTCTGCTGTAAATCCATGAATAATGAAGGATATGTTTATATTCCCGTGCACAATTGCTGCTTCCAGTCATAAAAACAGAAAACCAAGATAAATGAGAACTAATCAGTCACATGTTGGATGCCCAAAAGACTTTCACTTATGAGGGGGTTCTTTGGTATCCGACATAATATTCGTCATGTAAACAGAATAAGTAGTGCTGCATACTGTGCAACCAATATGATGGAATCTGCAATGGAGGCACCAAATGGAGCTTGGAACAAAGATGTGAAAAGAGCCAAAATTGACAATTGAGATCCATTTCCCTTATCAATAGGCTATGAGGGAGATTTATCAAAGTCAGTGTAGGTGTAGGTGGAGTGTTATGTACACCAGGAGCATTGCAAGATCTCCAAAAGACCAGGGGCTAGAGCCCATAGCCCAAGCCATGTTCCATCCACACCTCAGTCACGCCCTAACCACACCCTCAGTCACGTCAAATTGTACACAGCCTCCTCTTTCAATGTATACACTACTACCACCAGGCAACTTTAACAATCACGCTCCATCATACTGTTACTGACCAAATCCTGTATACCAATATTACCAATAATATCGGGATACAAGGAGAAATATTTTTACCATACATATTACCACCATTCTGTTACTGGTGGTTATATGTATGGTAAAAATATTTCACCTTGTATCCCGGTATTATTGGTAATATTGGTCTCAGTATACAGGATTTGGTCAGTAACAGTATACTGAGACCAATATTACCAATAATACCAGAATACATGGAGAAATATTTTTACCATACATATTACCACTGTACTGTTACTATTCAAATCCTGTATACTAAGACCAATATTACCAATAATACCAGTATACAAGGAGGAGTATTATCACCATACATATTACCTCCATACTGTTACTGACCAAATTCTGTATACTGAGACAAATATTACAAATAATACCGGGATACAAGAAGAAATATTTTTACCATACATATTACATCCAATACTGTTACTATTCAAATCCTATATACTGAGACCAATATTCCCAATAATACCAGGATACAAGGAGAAATATTATTACCATACATATTACCATCATACTGTTACTATTCAAATCCTGTATACTGAGACCAATATTACCAATAATACCAGTACACAAAGAGGAGTATTATCACCATACATATTACCATCATACTATGCTGTACCAGCTATAAGCAGAATCTGTAAATCATATAAGTGATTATATTCAGGACCATATAGACGTAGATACCAGATGTACACATGATCTATTTACTATATAAGTGATTATATAACGGGCCATGTAGAGGTATATACCAGCTGTACACAGAATCTGTATACCATATAAGTGATTATATACAGGACCATATAGAGGTAGATATCAGCTGTACACGGGATCTATATACCATATAAGTGATTATATACAGGAGCATATTGAGGAAGATACCAGCTGTACACAGGAACTGTATACTATATAGGTGATTACGGGTACATTCACATATGCATATTTTCTGCTGCAGATTTGCTGTAGCAGATTTTGCAACCCATTGAAGTCAATGGGCAGCAAAATCTAGTGATGGAAAATTTATCAGAAAATATGAACGTGTGAATGTACCCATAAGGTTACATTTAGGGACTCATAGGTGACGTATTTTATGATTGGGGGATCCTCTTTTTTTCTCCATCTGGCTCGACCGACATGTCAACTTCTTCCAGCCATATCTTCATCTATTTGGCATCTGCAGGACAAACATGTTAGACTCCGCATATTTCCAGTGCCCACCTCTACACAATCTTCCCATCTAGGCCACCAAACTATAATAATGCTCCCCTTGGTGTCCCATTCTGTAAAAGTGGATAAGTAAGTAGATAACCAGGTAGATAGCTAACTAGGTAATCAACCAAAGAATAAATTGGCCAGCACTATTGATCCAAACTATTGTAAAAACCTGGCTTGCAGGTGCAGGCTGCTGGGCTAAATATACAGCAACAGGAGAATACAGCAGCACACTGCTAGCACAAATATAGATGAAACATGAGTATATAGATAAAACATGAGTATATAGATAGAACATGAAAAGCTATACAGCTGTAATGCAATAAATGAAGATATGAAACTATGAAATTATGAGGTACTTAGCTTGCAAATTTGGTGCCAAATAGCGTGGACCGTCCCACCACGGTAAGGTGACCTCAGGTAGGTAATCAGGTTTCTAGGTAGGTAACCAGTCAGGTAGCCAGGTATGTAGGTAGGTAACTAGTCAGGTAACTAACCATGTATCTGCACCACCATTACGTTATTATAGGACGTGCTGCTCCAATCTGGTTTTTGTAGCCATGTATCTAACTAGCTAGGTAGCCAGATAGTTAGGTATTTAAGTAGGCAGGTGTGTAGATAGGTAGTTAAGTGGCCAGATATGTAGGTAGTTAGGTAGGCACATATGTAGCAAGGTAGTTAGGTAGCCAGGTATATAGGTCAGTGTTTCCCAACCAGGGTTCCTCCAACTGTTTCTAAACTCTAACTCCCAGATTACCTGGATGGCCGCTGGCTGTCTGGGCATGCTGGGAGTTGTAGTTTTTCAACTTCTAGAGCCACTCTAGTTGGGAAACACTGTGGTAGGTAGTTAGGTAGCCAGGTATTTACGACGGTCACTGTTTCCCAACCAGAGTGCATCCAGCTGTTGTAAAACTACAAAGCCCAGCATGCCCAGACAGCCTCTGTCCGGGCATGCTGGGAGTTGTAATTTTGCAACTTCTGGAGGCACCCTGGTTGTGAAACACTACATGCCTGATGAGTTTGGTAGGTAACTAGTATGAAGTTAGCCAGGTAGTTTAGTAGCTAGGTATGTAGTTAGCCAGGTAGTTTGGTAGCCAGGTATGTAAGTAGCCAGGTAGTCCCAACCCTGCCCCCCTCCCCCCTTGATGCCAGGTTGAAAAAAAAGTTAAAAAAATAAAAAAAAAACACAGACATTCACCTAAAGTCCAGATGCATTTTTGTGCTTAGTCTCCTAGAATTTGTATATAGTATTTGACCACTGTATCTCACATAAGTATTATTGGTATTTTCACAGCTAAGCATGTGTTCCTTGATTGATGTATGGTTATCTGTACACAGATTATACACGACAAATGGACTAGGTGGACAGAAATTTCATACATACCTGAACTAAAGCAATAAGCATATCTTGATTGGATGGAATACATTTAAAGGGGTATAAAGTTAGTGAAGTTCATAATATAGTGTCTGTACCTGTGTTTGGTGGCTGGTCTTGCAATTCTTATGTGATCTTTGCCCTGAATATTCATTTTTAGCAGCATTTCCTAGGTTGCAGTGTGGCCTGAGGCAATCCATCACTAGTCAGGTGTTGAAAGGGAGCATATCTGTGCTTCACTGAGTAGAGTGACTGCTTGGTGGGCTGCAGGGAGTTGTAGTTTCAAGCACAGCATGCATGGACGGGAGCCTAGCTGTGCTGCAATGGGTGGGGTGGTTGATGTGTGGGAGGGAGAAAAGTCACCTCACCTAGAAACAAGGGAGTCTGGGGATTGTTCTTGAAGGGAGGGCACAGAAAAAGGAAATAGCCAGATCACACAAGCAAGCCAGCAGCGTGATGGGGGATACAGGACATGGCCATTTACTAACAGACCAAGCACTGATTCTTGGTAAGCATGTCCATTACAGGTGAGTAAAGGTTGTAAAGGTTAGTAAAGTGACCTTATGTTGGATAACCTCTCTAAAGACAACCTGTCCCATTGAAAATGCAGCCCAATCTACAGACATCATGTTATAAAACAGGAGGAGGGATATATAGTTTTGAGGGAATAGTTTCAGGATAATTTTTCCTTATTCATAGAAATCTTTGCTTATTCTAGGCTAAGTAGTCAAGTGGGCGGTCTTAGCTATCAGTCATTTGATTACTTAGCCCAGAAAGAGCAGTGATTTCCATGAAAAACATCAAGTTATCCTGGAACTTTTTCCCACAAAATAGTATATAAGTCTTCTTAGCTCCTTCAGCACTATAACTTGCTGCCTACAGATTGGACTGCATTTTCAATGTGACAGGTTCTCTTTAAATGTACTCCTTCCAATCGGGATCTACTAATGGTTTCAAGTTCAGGCTCAGGAGGTACGTATAGTATTTCTGTCCACCGGGAACCTTTATCATGTATAATCTGTGTACAGAAAATATACATCAAGGAACACATGCTTAGCTATGTGGCAGATTCCCTTCAGGAGTGCATGATTTTAACAAAACCACTTGCTATTGAAAAAGTAAATAAATACATTAAAAAAAAATCACTTGATATTCTATCTTTGGAGTGCACCCACCCAGAGGAGTGTGGCGACATTATCTCTTCCCGGGTTGGCTAAAAATGCTGACTGAAATACTATGCGTAAAGCAAGCCAGAGAGTTTTTGGGCTCTTTTTTTTTTTATATCTTTATTATAAATTTTATAATTTTACAAAACATAACAGACATGGACTAGATGCCTCTGGAAAGTGGCGAGGCCTAAAGACCAGAATAAACAGGAAACAATGCAGCAAATCGAACAGGCACACCAATAACGCGGGTACAGACAGCAAGAATTTTACCCCAAACAAAAACAAAAAAAAACACCCTCCATCCCCACTGCTCAGTTTACATAAGAAAAAAAAAAAGTAGGCCAGATAATCTCCACACAAGCGCAAAGAAAAGGTCATGTACTCACTACCCACTCTATGACATAGAAGGCAGTCTCAAACGACCTAAAATACCGGCCGTGGCATTACGTAGGTACCACTCCGTATTCTTGAATGGAGTTACTACAGAAATAATTTCAGCATAAGACAAAAACGCAACTTTAACCGCAAGGATTTAACCGATTTATCCGCTGTCCTTCCACATTCCAAATGGTACAAATGAAGATACCGTTTCATCTGTACAAGAATCTCAGCCACCGTAGGCATGGTAGAAGACAGCCAATGAGCCAACAAACAACGTTTGCCCACCAGTAAAAACAAGGGAGTCAGTAAAGTCAGGGTAACCCCCTCTCGTCAGTCACATGCAATAAAATCAAAAAGATGATTGACTACTAAAGATATCCGTAAGGTGTCCCTTAAAACAGAGAATAAGGAGGTCCAATAACTACGGGTCCTAGGGCACGTAACTAAGCCATGAATAAGATCAGACCATTGCTCACCACAGCTGGCTTCCCCAGTTTCCCTTCTCAATAATGAAACAATGAGGCACACAATGCTTCACTACCCCGCCTCCGTATTTTCCAATATAGATAAGAAAGGGAGTGAATGGCAGAAGAATTAGTCAAAAATGCATCAAATGAGGTAGAGCCCTCTCCACAGTTAGATCTACAAGCCATGGGCGAACAAAAGACATCAATTGCAAAAATTGCAGAAGATGAGAGGGTCCAATCCCGTATTGGGCAGTTAATTCAGGTAGGGTACAATAGCGAGGTTCAGAGGGATGTAAGAGGTGTCTCACCAGAAGCACCCCCACCATTTTCCAATCCCGATACAAAGGATTTTGATGGCCCAAGGGGAACTCTGCGTGAGGCCACAATGGCATGTCCTTACTAAGGGGGAACAGTAAGTTTATAAGTTTATACAAGCCTTCCATGAAGCAATAGTATCTTACTCTAGACTACTCTTAACAAGTCTCGGTAAGGCTGAGAATCTTGTATGCTGTAAGGCCGGCAAAGACCACGGCTTCACCATTCCAGCTTCCAGTTCCAGGTTAGAGTAGACACTAGAACCCTTCACTCAGTCCACTCCGTGGCGCAGCAAGCAGGCTAGGTTACAATGTCTGACATCTGGGAAGTTAATAACCCCCCTGTCCATAGGTAGCATCAACTTTTTAAAGCTATGCATGGTCTTATTGGCCCATATAAACTTAGAGAACTCGGAACATAACAATGTTATATCCTTATGCTTAAGTAGTAAAGGAATAGTCTGCATCGGGTATAATAATTTGGAAAACCCCATCATCTTCAAGAGATGGCACCGGGCCAGAAAGGGGAGGGGAAGGGACTGCCAACGTCTTAAGTCAGAGATAATTATCTGAAACAAGGGGAGATAATTTAACATATAGATAGATGCAGGAGAGCAACCCATGTGAATACCCAAATACTTCCGGCAGGAGTAGGATATCTTGACAGGGACCCATTACCCACTATCAGGGGAAAGATGAAAAAAAAAAACTTTAAAGGGGTATTCCAGGCAAAACCTTTTTATATATATATCAACTGGCTCCGGAAAGTTAAACAGATTTGTAAATTACTTCTATTAAAAAAAACTTAATCCTTCCAATAGTTATTAGCTTCCGAAGTTTTCTGTCTAACTGCTCAATGATGATGTCACGTCCCGGGAACTGTGCATGATGGGAGAATATCCCCATAGGAACTGCACAGCTCCCGGGACATGAGTCATCAGAGAGCAGTTAGACAGAAAACAACAACTCATCTTCAGAAGCTAAGAACTATTGGAAGGATTAAGATTTTTTAATAGAAATAATTTACAAATCTGTTTAACTTTCCGGAGCCAGTTGATATATATAAAAAAAGTTTTGGCCTGGAATACCCCTTTAATATCTAGGAGAGTACTCTTAGAGGGGTTCACTTTGAATTTCAAAACCCTCCCAAAATCCATAAGGATCTCAAAACCCCCCCTCAGGTCTTTCTCAAGATGGGCAAAAAACAATAAAATGTCATCTGCAAATAGTGCAGACTTCAGTTCATGGGGGCCCACCTTTATTCCGGTAAATGAGGAAGCGGGAGAGGGATGGGCCTCAGGATGGAGGTGGACAGTGTCTAATGCAACTATAACTTTACCCAGATTGGCTTCTGCAGCCCTACCCTTAACAAATCCCACCTGGGAAGGGGATATGAGTCAAGGCAATGTGACAGCCAGTCGGTTAGCCATAATTTTAGACAGTAGTTTTAAATCTATGTTGATGAGGGAGATAGGTCTATACCCCCCTGGATTTCGGGGGTCCCCACCCGGCTTTGGAAGGACCCCTATATGGGCAGTGTTCATAACCGAAGGTGGAAGAAGTCCCGTCAAGTATGCGTTAAACAATGTCAGTATAGTGGGGGAAATTTCTGGCAACTGCAATTCATAGAATTCCCCCGGAAACCCATCCGGACCCAGTGCCTTTCCGGAAGAGAGGGACCTAACCGCATTCTGCAGTTCTTCTAAAGAAATAGGGGCATTTAGAGACTCCCTCTCCTCCCTAGTCAGTGTTGGTAGTGTCGTCCCCCTTAACCATACACTATCAGTGGGAATAGAAGGAGTAGGTGGAGTGTACAGGTGGTGAAAATAATTCTTAAATATGGAAGCAATATCGCGGGGATGAGTGACCGTATTGCCTTGGTTGTCCTTGAGCACCAAGACAAGGGCAGAAGAGTTCACCCCTTTAGCAAAGCATGCCAACAGCTTTCCAGGCATATTGCCATAACGGAATAAAGCTGCATCTAGATAACATCTATGCAAATTCTCTTTCCGCTCTACCTATGATTCATAGTCAGCCCGAGCAAGCCGCCAGGTCTCTCTATTTGCCTCCAATGGATCAGAGAGGAAGGAAGTATAGGCCCTACTAAGGGTCTCCCCCTTAATACAGCCGCTCAAGACCGCTTTAGCTGCTTCCCAATAAGTCTGGGACGATGCCTCAGATGATGCATTACAAAACACATAGTCAGGTCACCACTCCTGAAGAAGTTGTTTAAAGGATTCATCTCTAGCCAACCCCTGTGGGAACCTCCAAATATAGTCATCCCCTCTAGGGACTAAATCAGTCACCACCAAGGAAATGGGAGCATCATCAGAGATAACAAGGTCCTCAATGGCAAGGGAGTCTATCCTAGCAACAAGGGCCGTATCTACAAATACATGGTCTATCCTAGACCAGGAATCCTGTGAGTGGGAATAGTGAGTAAATTCATGGGAGTCAGGGTTAAGGGATGCCAAGCGTCCAAAAATTCCACCTGCGTCGCCCATCTAAGTAAAATTACTCCACCTCTCTCCCTACGAACAGTCCCACCTCTTCTTTTTCGTCTTATATCTTCCTGCCACACACATGATCTCATTGAAGTCACCCGCCCATCCCTGACAGTTCTCTGTTGCACATGTCCTGCTAAAGAGTCAAAAAAAAACAAGGTTATCTTCATTCGGACCATATACATTAAATAGATCAAAATCACGCGAAGGGGTATGTATATGTGCTCTACATAACCCTGAGTGTCAGCCATAAAAGAAATTAGCTGATGGCCAAAACAATATGAGCATAAACGCCTTTCTAGCAACAGAAGCAGAGCCCACAACTTAGCCCACCCACCACTTTTTCAACCTAAAAAAATCACCTTCCTCCAAATGTGTCTCTTGCAAGAAGACAATATCTGGAGCCAATTTTTTGAGATGATGAAGGACCATGTTGCGCTTGTGTGGAGATCTGAGCCCTTTAAAGAGTACCTGCCACCAAGTAAAGAGGGATTATGTTCTTCCTTGTCTATTCCCCTCTTCATCCTGAGTCGCCCGGACTTTTTCATTTCGCCCGTTGAGTAATGCCTTTATAAAGTCTACTAACTAACTCAAGCTAGAGGGCACTGCTGTGGAGAAAGACCAATTATGTCAGCATGTACTGTACTGTGGAGGCTAGCGATCTGTCACTATAACAACACCGAGTCCTGATGCCTGTGGGTCTGGAGGTGCTGGGAACCAAGAAACCCGAAGTCACTCAATAGCATACATAAAAAGACAAAAAGGTTGTCACGATGCCGGCTGGCAGGAGGTGGATCCTCTGTGCCAGAGAGGGATTGGCGAGGACCGCGCTAGTGGACCGGTTCTAAGCCACTACAGGTTTTCACCAGAGCCCGCCGCAAAGCGGGATGGTCTTGCTGCGGCGGTAGTGACCAGGTCGTATCCACTAGCAACGGCTCACCTCTCTGACTGCTGAAGATACTGAAGATAGGCGAGGTACAAGGGAGTAGGCAGAAGCAAGGTCGGACGTAGCAGAAGGTCGAGGCAGGCAGCAAGGATCGTAGTCAGGGGCAACGGCAGGAGGTCAGGAACACGGGCTAGGAACAGACAAGGGAACGCTTTCACTAGGCACTAAGGCAACAAGATCCGGCAAGGGAGTGCAGGGGAAGTGAGGTAATATAGGGAAGTACACAGGTGATCACACTAATTGGTAATTGGGAAGATTGGGCCAGGCACCAACATTGGTGCACTGGCCCTTTAAATTGCAGAGACCCGGCGCGCGCGCGCCCTAGGGAGCGGGGCCGCGCGCGCCGGGACAGGACCGACGGAGAGCGAGTCAGGTACGGGGACCGGGGTGCGCATCGCGAGCGGGCGCCACCCGCATCGCGAATCGCATCCCGGCTGGAGGCGGTACCGCAGCGCACCCGGTCAGTGGATCTGACCGGGGCGCTGCAGCAACGAGGATGAGGCGAGCGCTCCGGGGAGGAACGGGGACCCGGAGCGCTCGGCGTAACAGTACCCCCCCCCCTTGGGTCTCCCCCTCTTCTTGGGGCCAAAGAACCTGAGGAAAAAAAAGTCAATTTTTCCGTGATGAGGTCCGATGCACATTAGGAGGGGTTCTGTGCGGAAACGCATGAGACAGTCCAATCTTTTATTGTTAATACAATAGATGTAGAGGGGTCTGGCGAGACTGGTCACAGGGACGTAGAACCTGTTGATAAGAGAGGCCAAAAAAATTTTTCCTGCAGATCCGGAATCCAAGGAGACCATAGTAGAGAAGGAGAAGGTAGAGGCAGATATCCGCACAGGCACAGTAAGGCGTGGAGAAGCAGAGTTGACATCAAGAACTGTGTCACCTTTGTGCGGAGTCAGCGTACGTCTTTCCAGGCGGGGAGGACGGATAGGACAATCCTTCAGGAAGTGTTCGGTACCGGCATAGTACAGGCAAAGATTCTCCATGCGGCGTCGTGTCCTCTCTTGAGGTGTCAAGCGAGACCGGTCAACTTGCATAGCCTCCGCGGCGGGAAGCACAGGAACGGATTGCAGAGGACCAGAGGAGAGAGAAGCCGGGGAGAAAAAACGCTTCGTGCGAACAAAGTCCATATCCAGGCGGAGCTCCAGACGCCATCCGGAAGAACGCATGTCAATGCGAGTGGCAAGATGAATGAGTTCATGTAGGTCAGCAGGAGTCTCTCGTGCGGCCAGAACATCTTTAATGTTGCTGGATAGGCCTTTTTTAAAGGTCGCGCAGAGAACCTCACTATTCCAGGACAACTCGTAAGCAAGAGCACGGAACTGAATGGCGTACTCGCCAATGGAAGAAACACCCTGTTCCAGGTTCAGCAGGGCAATCTCGGCAGAAGAAGCTCGGGCAGGCTCCTCGAAGACACCACGGACCTCAGCGAAGAAGGACTGGACTGTGGCTGTGGCAGAATCATTGCGGTCCCCATCAAACTTGTCCGGCAGGGACAAGCAGGGGTTAAGAACGGCCGGTTGCTGCGGAGGAGTTGCAGGAGCCGGCGGAGGAGATGGTTGTTGCAGCTGTAGCTGTGACTGAAGTTGCTGTATCTGCGGCAGCAGCTGCTGTGACTGAAGTTGCTGTATCTGCGGCAGCAGCTGCTGTAACTGTGACTGAAGACGCTGTGTCTCGGAGATCAAGTATGCCAGCTGTTGATCTCGTTGGGCGATCTTTACGCCAAATTTGTCCGGCAGGGACAAACAGGGGTTAGGAACGGCCGGTTGCTGCGGAGGAGTTGCAGGAGCCGGCGGAGGAGATGGTAGTTGCAGCTGTAGCTGTTGCTGTATCTGCAGCTGCTGTATCTGTGACTGAATACGCAGTGCCTCGGAGGTCAAGTATGCCAGCTGTTGATCTCGTTGGGCGATCTTTAGGGCTAGCAGGGCGACCAGTGTAGGATCTTCAGCGGGATCCATGGCCGGATCTACTGTCACGATGCCGGCTGGCAGGAGGTGGATCCTCTGTGCCAGAGAGGGATTGGCGAGGACCGCGCTAGTGGACCGGTTCTAAGCCACTACAGGTTTTCACCAGAGCCCGCCGCAAAGCGGGATGGTCTTGCTGCGGCGGTAGTGACCAGGTCGTATCCACTAGCAACGGCTCACCTCTCTGACTGCTGAAGATACTGAAGATAGGCGAGGTACAAGGGAGTAGGCAGAAGCAAGGTCGGACGTAGCAGAAGGTCGAGGCAGGCAGCAAGGATCGTAGTCAGGGGCAACGGCAGGAGGTCAGGAACACGGGCTAGGAACAGACAAGGGAACGCTTTCACTAGGCACTAAGGCAACAAGATCCGGCAAGGGAGTGCAGGGGAAGTGAGGTAATATAGGGAAGTACACAGGTGATCACACTAATTGGTAATTGGGAAGATTGGGCCAGGCACCAACATTGGTGCACTGGCCCTTTAAATTGCAGAGACCCGGCGCGCGCGCGCCCTAGGGAGCGGGGCCGCGCGCGCCGGGACAGGACCGACGGAGAGCGAGTCAGGTACGGGGACCGGGGTGCGCATCGCGAGCGGGCGCCACCCGCATCGCGAATCGCATCCCGGCTGGAGGCGGTACCGCAGCGCACCCGGTCAGTGGATCTGACCGGGGCGCTGCAGCAACGAGGATGAGGCGAGCGCTCCGGGGAGGAACGGGGACCCGGAGCGCTCGGCGTAACAAAGGTACCAGCACTCACCACGAGGAAACAGCAGACCAACTTCTATGGCATCTCGGACAGATCCGACTTCAGGCTGACAGCAGGGCGCTCAGAGTGGAGGCGACTGCCGGCAACGTTTTGCGCAGATTGCGCTTCTTCCGGCCTCGAGGTGAGTGTGGGTACCTTTTTGTATTTTTATGTATGCCTTTATAAAGTCTGCTCACTGCCTGTGAGCTTTTTCTGCTGCAGGAGCTCGCTCCTGCCTGCATAATTGACAGGCAGGGAGCAAGAGATATGCAAAGCCACGCTCATGTCCCGCCCCACCAGCACTTCCGGAGTTCGGACTTGTGCCAGTCAGGCACAAGTCTGAGGGCTGTGCAGGGCCTGCTGAACGCTACAGAACAGAGACCCATAGTGGCGTCTTTTTCAAAGGTAAGAAACTGATGGAAAGATTTTTTTTTTAATGAAGATATATGCCAAATAGGCATAACATTACATAAGGAATAACATAACAAAAGTTTTACTTGATGACAGGTACTCTTTAACGTTCCACGAGGCCAATGTCATAACAGTATAGCACTAAAGAGAAGGATGACAATATGAGTAAGTAAGCATAAACATAGCAAACATATGAGCTGTGAAACCCCCAATCCCCAAAAACAGCATAACCCTCCCACACCCCCAAAAGAAAATTCCCATCATAACCACCACATGAAAGGGACAAAACATTCTCAGGACTTCACTTCTTCCCATGCCAAAAGAACCAAACCACTAAACCACCTCCCGCTCCCCCCCTAAGCCCCTTTTTAAAAAAAGGGACTAGAACTGGACCATTCCACCAAAAATAGTTGACAGGAGAATCCACTCCCTAGAGTCCACACCCCAGGAGAGGGAAGTGGGAGACAAAGCAGCAGAAAAACCCTAAGGAGCAGTAGAACAAGGCATACAAAAAATCATGAGGACCATGTTTGAATGAATGCTCTACCCTCAAGTAGCAATACACCATCCTAACTTAGATAATATTATAGCAATTACTAACACCTCTATATAATTTTTCTTTTGTTTTTTTATATATACATATATATATATATATATATATATATATATATATATATACATATGTGGTAGCCCTTGGGGGGGGTGTATGGTAGTTGGGGTGTTGTTTCGGTAAATGAGGGGTTAATGTTAACCCTATAGTTCGTGACGCCAGGCTGAGGGCTAGTATGCTGAGGTAATTCTCCGGCCTATCGCCGCCCTTCCCAGTAACGATAGGTGCATATACAAAATGACTGAAGGTCCACAAGGTACTTGAACTTGAACTTGAACAAACTTTACTGAAAGGCTTGCGGTACATCCAATGCACAATAACAGTCTCAGGAATACAGTCGGGCCTAACTCACTGCGGGAGATAGCTGTATAGATCCTTCCTCATCAGGAGCACAGGAGCAAAGAGAAAGAGCAATGGCCGCCGCTCCCTTATATGGGCAGGGGCAGGGCCGTTTTGGATTGGTCCCAGTAACTGTCACTCACTGTTACAAGGAGTGATGGGTAGAATACGTCACAGGGACCTCCAAAGGTCCTAAAGCAAAAAACCATAGAGTTTTCCTGATCACGTGACCCGCAGGTCCTGCTACGCTGTATACAGGTAATTCACTATTTATAGACATGTATACAATCATATTTGCATGCATGCTAAATAAACCATTAGCTCAATAACTATCTAGATGAGAGATGACCAGGGGTGAACTAGACAATGGGGACCCCGACGTCCTAGGGACTCTGGCTAAGGGGACCCACATATGCAGGTACCGGATAGGATATGGTACCGGGACACCACACATACATACATATTGTACCAACAAATAAACAAATACTATCACATACCCCACTTACCCCCCCCCCCCCCCACTACCCGTAAGAAAGCAAACCTCAGTACCGCTATCTAACACCTCCCTTCCCCCACAATACAAACTAAACATAAGAAAAGAAAACCCATGGATGGTGAAAGTCAATTTCGGTGAATCATGGAACCAGACAACCAAGGGTATCACACTGGAGCTTCACAAGCAAGCCGGAGTCCATCTAGCAAGAAGAACCAGGAAGACGTCCAAGTCCACCCCACCAGTCTCGGCAGCCGGCTGAAATCAAGTCCCCTGAGAGGTAGAGCGATGAGACTGCTGGTCCTTAAGCAGTGAGGTCCACAGCAATGGGCACTGAGGAGGCAGTGGATCTGAGTCACGACCAGGAGAGGCAGCTGTACGAGCAGGGGAAGATTGCAGACCTCCTCTGCCAACACAGGTTAGGACCTGCGGGGAGCAGGCAAAACAGAAGCCAGACCCCTATTAGCATCCTCCGGGGTAGAAAAGGATGAAATGGACCCATCCGGATGATAAACCCAGAGGACAGCCGGGTACAGGTGGGCAAATCTTATCTGTTGCCGGTAGAGAACGGAGAAAATGGGGGAGAATAACTTGCACCTGCGGAACACCTCTGCAGAGAAGTCGCCAAACAACAACAGGCGATGGCACTCAAAGGTAAGATCTTCACGCCCTCAGTAGGGTCAATTTATCAGTAAAATCAAAGTATTTGATAATCACTTGCCTTGGTGCTGTTGCAATCCCAGAGACTCCTTGATCCGGGCCTGATTGAAGATCCGGGTCCAACTGGTGGGCCCTTTCCACCTTGCAGCGTTGTGATAGACGAAGGAACCAGGGGAGGACGTCTTCACAGATATGGCGGAGGTCCCGTGCCGGGACAAATTCAGGTACTCCGACCACTCGCAAGTTGTTCCTCCATGAGCGGTTTTTGAGGTCCTCCACTTTGTCCCACAGCCACTTGTTCTCCTTTTCCACCTCAAGAACCCAGCAATCTAAAGATGCAGAACCAAGGTCTATGGCATCCACACGGGACAAAGTCTCTTGCCAGCCCTGCGCCTCCACTTCGGTCTGGAGTTGCCACATGGCTAACTGTACAGCACCAGCCACCATATCATGGAGATTAGAGGTAAGTCTTTTCGTCACCTCGGCCGCCAGCCGCTCATAATTAAAGGGTGAAAGCTCCCTATCTTCTCCGTTCTCCGACGGTGCCCCGTCAGAGCGAGCAGGGGAGGTATTGCGGCTAGATGAAGGAGAGTCCGCTATGTTCTCGGCCCCCTCCGCACTTCGGGTCATCCTGCTCTTGGAACAATTCTTGTGACCCATTTTGCGCAGGTATTTGTCCATGAAGACCCCAACACCCGGGAGCAAAAGTAGACCCCATGGGGGATGAAAAAAATGCAGGTAATCGGGTTATGCTGGGAGCTTAGGAGCAGAGCAAGCAGCACACACGTCTTCACAGCATGGCGCCGGAACCGGAAGTCTGGCCTCTTTTTTGTACTTTATTAAATCTTTCTATTTTTTTCTATGCTCACTTTTTATTTAAATGCATTTTAGGCCCTTGTCCTGTTTCACATAAATCATGCCATTTTGCCCTAAAAAATATCAAGGTCAAAATCCTTTGCAGATAGGGGCTAAGTTTTTTTTTAGAATGGACTACTTCTTAAACCTACACTAAAATCCATAAGGGTGGATGTGTCTTATTTTGCTGTGCATTTTCTGCAGATGATTTTGCTACCTGTTGATTTCAGTGGTTAGGAAACAATGCAGAAGCAAATACACAGCAAAATATGCAGCACAATATTGCACATATGACCCTACCCTTAATGTGCACTGTCACTTCAAAAAAACCTTATAGACCCCCTTGATCCCCCTAGACTAGTCTTCCCTAACCTGTGTCTCTCCAGCTATTGGCTGTCTAGGCGTGCTGGAACTTGTAGTTTTGCAACAGTTGGAAAGCCACAGGTTGGAGATCTACGGGGACAGGTGGGGGGGGGGGGGCGCACCTGGTTAAAACATTGCAAAATGTGTCGCATACAGTTGACGTCCTTTTATTAAAAAAAAAACAAAAAAAAACACCATATTTATCCCATACCATGCAACAACTGAGTACATTTTGAGGAAAAAAGGAGTTTACCCACACCAACATAAAAAAAAATTCCCACCCATTACTGTTGTTGGGAACAAAAGTAACAAAAAAAAAACAAAAAAAAAATTGTTCCAAGTAAATATTATTTCATTTATTGCTTAAGTGGAAAGCTTTACAGTACAGTGACTAAGATTGTGGGGGAATTTATCATTGAATATGCCAGCGCAGAGCTGCACAATTAGCAAAAATATTTGCAAAAAACTTGTGCAAAAATATTGTGTCATTTTGCCCCTGGTGTAGGGAATGATACATCTCCCCCTATATGTCATAAATGGTGCACTAGACGCTAACCAGATAACAAGAGTTGTTTGTTTTGTTTTTTGTTTTAATAGAAAATGAGACTGAATATTCATAAAAAGTAAAAATGTATCTAAAACTTAAATTCCAGCTAATCCAGAAGCAGGCATGTAAAGTCCGTAGACATCTTTGCTTTTTTTTCAATGTACTTTGTGCACCTGCGTGCGAAAGAGGAGAAGATCCTGGGACCCTCTATGGGGACTTACCAAGGCCACAAATACTGATACTGGCCAATTATGCTGGAATAAGCTGACATGCTCCTTTAAGTAGTAATACAGAAAGTATTACTGTAGTAAGCAACATTTTCTTTAAACAAACCACAATATATACATTTAGTGGGAAAACCCCACAATAATGTTAATAGAAAGTTATTCTCAATCCACAGGACAAGGTATAACCAACTTATCAGTGAAGGTCTGCCCGGTGGGACCTATACCGATCACGAGTAGTGTTTTTTCGGGGTTCCCATGATCAGTTTGATGGGACCTCCCCCCGATCAGCTAGTTTTTTTCTATCCTGTGGATTGAGGATAACTTTTGATTGTGGGATAACCCCTTTATTTTATTTCATGAAAGAAGAGGCTTGATGGCACTCACCATTACAGCAGGTAACATTTTTTTTTTACTCCGGTCTAAGGATGCATCGTATGGCCGACATGCCGTTTCACGCTATGTCCAGCGCTTAGTCTTGACCTAGGTCAAGACAAAGCGCTGGACATAATGTGAAACGGCCCATGGGCCATTGTATGCATCCTTAGACTGGACTGAAAATAAATTTTACCTGCTGTAATTGTAACGCCGAGCGCTCCGGGTCCCTCTCCTCCCCCGGAGCGCTCACTGCGTTCATCTCCTGTTCGCAGCGCCTCGGTCAGACTCGCTGACCGGAAGCACTGCTCTGATTCCCCTGGCGGGGATGTGATCCGCGCGGTGGGACGTGCCGGGTCGCATCCCGTTCTGTTCACCTGCCCGTCCTCCGTATGCTCAGTCCCGGCGCGCGCGGTCCTGCTCTCTAGGGCGCGTGCGCACCGGGTCTCTCAGATTTAAAGGGCCAGTGCACCATTAATTGGTGCCTGGCCCAATCTGTTCCAATCAGTGTAAAGTGTGAAAACCCACTCCCCCTTCCTGTCCTTGCCGGATCTTGTTGCCCTAGTGCCCTGAGAAAGCGTTTTGTGTGTATCCCAAGCCTGTGTATCCAGACCCTTTGCTGTTGCCCCTGACTACGAACCTTTGCCGCCTGCCTTGACCTTTTGCTACGTCCGACCTTTCCTCAGCCTTGTCCTTGTGTACCGCACCAGTCTCAGCTGTCAGTGAGGTTGAGTCGCTATCAGGGGATACGACCTGGGAGTTACCGCCGCAGCAAGTCCATCCCGCTTTGCGGCGGGCTCTGGTGAAAACCAGTAACTTCTTAGAACCGTTCCCCCGGTACAGCCCACGTCATCGACCTCACTGACACAGAGGATCCACTACCCATATCCTCCCCGCATACCAGTCCGGATCCTGACAGTAATGGTGAGTGCCATCATGATTTTGGAATTTTATTCTCTATGATAGAGCACGGCTAAAGTGGCAGAAGAAAGTAAGAGGTGTGAGGTGTTCAGGCGTACTCCAGGTAGCGTCTGTCAACTAGAGGGGCAGTGGCGGTAGTGCTTTCTCTACTAGTGGACCTTTATTTTATTTTACACCTTAGACCAGTGGTCGCTAAACTGTGGACCTCTAGATGTTGCAAAACTACACCTCCCAACATGCCCGGACAGCCGACGGCTGTCCGGGCATGCTGGGAGTTGTAGGTTTGCAACATCTAGAGGTCCACAGTTTGGAGACCACTGTCCTAGACTACTGCTGACCTCATAGCTCACCCCTGGCAATCAGTTCTTGATGGACATGAAGAATAGTGTCTTTATCACAAATATCAACACGGCTAGTTGTCGCTGTTGATTATGGCAACAAAGTGAGTAAATGGGAGCGAATGGAGTATTCGCTGATCACCACCATTGCTGCAGGGCGGGTGTATCAATCACAGATGCCCCCCAGGTGATCCCACATTCATGACTGCTGTGCCCAAGCCATCTTTGGCGAGTAAAATGGCACATTTATGGCACTGAGTGGGATGTGCGAGTTGCTATCAAAGAGCACGTCTCACTCTGGTGCACTCTGGCCCGTCAGCCAGTGGCGGATACAGGGGGGGAAGCAGCGGGGAAATTGACCCCCTCCCCCCCGAGGGCCCTCCCTGCCACTATTCCAAGTGCTGAGACTTTCTGGACATTTTCCTGTGCAAATATAGCCTGATGGTGCCTCTCGGCTGACATTGGACTCTGGGTCCGCCACTGCCGTTAGTCAATTTATTTGAATATGGCCGCTACAGAGGATAACATATATATGGCTGTCCACTTCTGGGGGGACGCTCCCCGTTTTGTAGGACGTAGAACATATTTGGTAGAACAAGCGTGGCAGGGCACGCTTGAACTTTTCCTAAGTGATATACATGTGATTTAACACAAGGTTTCATGTATGCTTCATCCCGAACGAGCGTTCTGATGACAAAATGTTGGATTGTGGGAAAATCTTTACGTCTGTAGCCATCTTATCGTGCCTATTTATTCATGCACTATGGGGTAGAATTAACACCTTACGCTATTCACGTTAAAACCTCGAAAAGGTGTCAATATCAGATTCTCAAGGCCAGGTATTGGCATCAGGAGCAGTTTTTTTTGTTTGTTTCATGGTGGGAGGGGGTTAAATACTTTATCAACTGTTTAAGTGACTGAAAACTTATTTTATGGCAACACTGACGTCACAATTGGCGCGTATATTCACTGGTACATGTACCAATGTACAGCTATGTAAACATAGGCCCAGTGTGCTGTGTATGGCCTTTTCTGATGGTCCTAAGTACATAACACTGCATGTTTGGTAACATAACCTATGGGGTTCAGCACCACTGGTGATAAAAGGTAATATAATCATCATTATGACCCACAGAAACTGGGGGCACAGGTATCTGATGTGGTATATGGGGATAAGTGTGCATTTCCCCCATACTGCTGCCACCCTCCCCTCTTACATGCAGGCTATACAGGGGGCATTGTGTGTACATTTTGGGGGGGTACTGGCACACAGTCAGGGGTCACACTCTCATACCATGACATGCTTGCCCCCCTTCCCCCATAACAAGCTTGAACCCAGGCACACAGTAACGGCACTTAGTCACGCCCATTCGCCGGCCCTCAACGGCTTGACTGACACCTCGTCAGCCAATCCGATATCGAGTTTCGCACCGTCCTCCAATTAGGATCTCATAGGGGAGGGCGATGGGAGAGGCCGTAGCCAGCAGCCCTGGTTGAGCTGTGCAGGTAGGTGCAGGCTGAGGGGTGCGTGGGGAGTGGGGTTCATGCACCAGGTGGCACTGGGTGGGGGGAGAGGGGCACCCCTAGGCATGTAGGGAAGCAGGGGCAGGCCAGGTAGGGGCATTGTGGAAGCTGGATGTGCAGAATGGCTGGGATATATGCCTCTGTCTTCCTCAGCTATAAACAGGCCAGATACTGGAACTTTGTATGATCAGCTGGGCTATGATACTCTGTGCCAGTGCACGATGCAGCTGGTACATGACAGGAGGGCATGCTGGGAGGATAGGGGAGCTTTGGGCACTTAGGAGATATACTGATGTGCATCATACATATAGAATTATATATACATACATATACATGCATATTCATATATGGGCATAAGCAGATTTACATTCATATACATGCAGAATCATGTATACATACAAATAATAATCATACATATATACACATGCCTAATCATATATACACTGATAAACATAATCATACATAATCATATATACACTGATAAACATAATCATACATAAATGTACACACATAATCATACATAATCATATATACACTGATAAACATAATCATACATAATCATATATACACTGATAAACATAATCATACATAAATGTACACACATAATCATACATAATCATATATACACTGATAAACATAATCATACATAAATGTACACACATAATCATATACACACACATATAGATGCAGAACCATATATACAGTGATCCCTCAACTTACAATGGCCTCAACATACAATAGTTTCAACATACAATGGGCTTTTCTGGACCATTGTAACTTGAAACCAGACTCAACATACAATGTTATGAAATCTGCAAAATATGTCAATGGCTGGAAGAACCGACCAATCAGAATGGGCATTCACTGGTAAAACCCCTGTATTACTGAAGTGCATGCACTGACTGACTGTCTGGTAGCGTCCCCTACAGTACAGGGAGGTACTACATGTTCTGTACTACTTTTAACCTGTGCCAGGGTTGGCTGCTCCTTTGGACACCAGGTGAGGGTGGCTTCATTTTAGGACACTGTTTGTACTGTATAGGACCTTGAAGAAGCTCCTGTCCTCTACATAGACCAGTTTCCCAATGAGGGTGCCTCCAGCTGTTGCAAAACTACAACTCCCAGCATGCCCGGACAGCCAAAGGCTGTCCGGGCATGCTGGGAGTTGTAGTTTTGCAACAGCTGGAGGTACCCTGGTTGGAAAACACTGGCAGATCTTTCTTACTTTTATATATAAGGATTTGCTTTATCTGTATTAGTTATCAACTTATTTTTCTTTAATCCTCACTTTTTCCTATTTTTGGATGAAATTTTGGGCCTTCAGAACCAATTACCAGGTTTCCATAGAGTTCTGGTCTAAACATACAATGGTTTCAACATACAATGGTCGTCCTGGAACCAATTAATATCGTAACTTGAGGGACCACTGTACATATACATGCATTATCATAATTACATACATATACATGCGTAATCCTACATATACACGTGAATAACCATATATACACGCATAATCATATATGCATAATCATAATCATATATATACATATACATGCATAATCATACATAGATATACATGCAGAGTAATACATAAATGCAAACATATCCATATGCTCATGTACAGAAAATTGTAAGGCACTGAATCAAAAGGTATGAGGGAAACTCTTCACCATATGTACACTTAGTATAGCCCTTCATAGACGCACACATAGCGCAAATGTCATTCTAAGGCCATGTTCACACAACAGACTTTCCGAGGAATACAGAGGAAAAATTCTGCTGCAGAGTCCCATGGTTATCAACAGGATTCTGCTGCACCATTCACACGGCAGAATTTCTGCGTCAGAAACAATCCCGATTCCGTCCTCCGCAGAAAGAATTGCATCGGAGACGGCACATTTCCAAATGGTCATAGTGCCGGTATGTTCTGCCAATGCCCGCTTTTTGCGGACTGCCGGTGTTTTTCAGGCATACATTCAGCTACAATTTCACGGTGTGAACATGGTCTAAGCCTTAGACCATGTTCACACCGTGAAATTGTAGCTGAATGTATGCCTGAAAAACACAGGCAGTGCGCAAAAGCATAGCGGAAGTTCACAGAAGTCCAGCGCGGCGGAGCACATCAAATGGCAACCATGGCCGCGTGCCCACAGAAGGGGCTCGGAGTGCCACCTGTGGCACGCGTGCCATAGGTTCACCATCACAGGTCTAAGGAGTTATCGAATTACAGGTTTTTCTGCCGCAGTAGGAATATGAGGCTATACCCATTGTTTGGTGATGGTCTCATAACTTTATAAAAACTGTTATGGACCCTCATGACTTTTTCCTTTGGCCCCCCTACTATACTATATTCACTATAATAATGGAGTATTTGGACCTTATTTTTAGCCATCTTTTGCATTCGTTTAGTTTTTCGGCTTTCAAAAAATGGGGCAAAAATTTGTGCTAAAGGAAAGCGGTCACCCATTCACCCACTACAATACACCAGGTAAGGGCTGGTTCACATCATGTTTTCTCCCATACGGGAGCGCATACGGCAGGGGGGAACTAAAACCTCGCTTTCCCGTATGCCTTTCTATGCGCTCCCGTATGTAATTCATTTCAATGAGGCGGCCGGAGTAAAACGTGCAGTCCTGTCCGCTTATTTTTGCGCTGTATGCGCTTTTTCCCCGGACCGAAAACTGTGGTCAACCACGGTTTTAGGTCCGGTTGTAAAAGCGCATACGGCGCAAAAAGGAGCCGACCAGACCGAACGTTTCACTCCGGCCGGCTCATTGAAATTAATTACATACGGGAGCACGAGGTTTTAGTTCCCGCCTGCCGTATGCGCTCCCGTATGGAAGAAAACGTGATGTGAACTATAGTGTGGGTGAACAGGAGACCGACGAGGGGTCTCTGACTAATATACATACCTTCAGTCCGGCGCCCGGTCCCTCTAAAGATCGGCTTCTATCTGCGCTGAATTGCGTGCTGGAGGTGGGTCCGCAAGCTGGGTTTGAATATTCATGGTCGCTGGTCATGTGAGCGCTTGTGCCTACTGAGCTCTCACGTGACCAGCGACCATGAATATTCAAATTCAGCCGGCGGGCACAGTTTTTGATAAATCTGCCCCAAAGTCCTTTTATTTCTGTCATTTATGGCTCTAAAATTTAGTATCTTTTTGGATTTTTTTTTTTTTACTTTTTTGACCAGTTTTAAGGTCTGGTTTACAAAATGCATAAGCGCATTTTTTGGGAGTAAAAAGAAAAGTCTGTAAAAAGTCTTAAAAATAAGAAAATCAGATGAACCAACTCACCAAATGGTAGAAAAATACAGCTGAAATTTTCTGCCCTTTTTTTGACTGAAAAATTATTATTTTTTTTTTTTTTTGTTTACTCGGAAAATATGGACCAAAGAACTGAATGTGAAGATAGCCTTAGGCTAGGTTCAGACTACGGAATTTCCGCCGGAATTTTTGCTTTGAAATTTCCGGCAGAAATACCGCTTACTATAATGTATAGTGTAGTGAATGGTTTTCCGTTCACAAATTCGCACTTCGGAATTTGTGAAGCGGAAAATCCGGATGAAAAATCCGCTAGAAAATTTCCGCCTGAAGAAAGGGGGTTGCTCTTTCTTCAGGCAGAAATCCTAGTGGAACACATAGTAGTCTATAGGAGACTGCAGTGTCCGCACGGTCCTGCAGTGTCCGCAGGCGGAACTCGGAATGTCCGGGCGGAAATTTTTCTGCCCGGAGATTCCGTAGTCTTAACCTAGCCTTACTGTTTTCTCTTTGGAATGTATGATGTATCTGTATCTGGATAGTAAGCAGCTACACAATGGGAGAGATTTATCAATACTGAGGAAGAGGAAAGGTGGAGCAGTTGCCCATAGCAACCAATCAGATTACATATATATATATATATATATATATATATATATATATATATATTTATTAATGGAGCAATCTAATTAGTTGCCACTAGGCCACTTTTTCTCTGCACAATTTTTAAAAATCTCCCCCAATTTTTTGTAAAGTTCTTTACTCAAAATCAATAAATACATTGCATACCTAAATAGGGGTACCAGATACGAATGCCAAATTACAGGTTAAAAATGTACACACAAGAACAGCAAATAATGTTTTAGAATAAGACATGTGCATAAAATGAACATATTAAAAATTATAAAGGGGGGAGATTTATCAAAACCTGTCCAGAGGAAAAGTTGCTGAGTTGCCCATAGCAACCAATCAGATCCCTTCTTTCATTTCTCTCAGGCCTTTTCAAAAATGAAAGAAGCGATCTGATTGGTTGCTATGGGCAACTCAACAGCTTTTCCTCTGGACAGGTTATGATAAATCTTCCCCAAAATGTCAATGTAAAATGATATAGGGCGGTATAAAATGTTTTAGGTCACACCAGAAAATAATTTTAGAATATTATTTGAGTGTTTTTTAGGACAACGATATCTCACCGGCATTCATAATGATTTGTAAAGCAAATCTCAGGTTCGGAATTGTGAGAAAATCCAGAATGCTGCAGCCATCGGAGCGGTAAGTATGCCTCACACGTAGACATCCGTGTATTTTGGCTTGGCGGGAAGAGGGAATAGACCCATTGATTACGTTTTCATGGCTTGGGATGAGGTTGTTGAACTACAACTCCAAATATGACTGACTGGATTACAGTAATAGATTGATATCCTCAAAAACACTAGAGCAGTGGTCTCCAACCTGCGGACCTCCAGATGTTGCAAAACTACAACTCCCAGCATGCCCGGACAGCCGTTGGCTGTCCGGGCATGCTGGGAGTTGTAGTTTTGCAACATCTGGAGGTCCGCAGGTTGAAGACCACTGCACTAGAGGCTTCGAAACCAGCCTTAGCCTCGGATAGGGCACAGTGGACCAGATTTATCAAACTGTGAGAGAAAAAAATATAGTGATTTTCCCATAGCAACCAATTACGGCTCAGCTAACGAGATCTGGTAAAGTGAAAGCTGAGCTGTGATTGGTTGTTTTGGGAAAATCACTCCATTTTTCTCTCATAGTTTCATAGATCTGGGCTAGAGATGAGCGAACTTACAGTAAATTCGATTCGTCACGAACTTCTCCGCTCGGCAGTTGATGACTTTTCCTGCATAAATTAATTCAGCTTTCAGGTGCTCCGGTGGGCTGGAAAAGGTGGATACAGTCCTAGGAGACTCTTTCCTAGGAATGTATCCACCTTTTCCAGCCCACCGGAGCACCTGAAGGCTGAACTAATTTATGCAGGAAAAGTCATCAACTGCCGAGCCGAGAAGTTTGTGACGAATCGAATTTACTGTAAGTTCGCTCATCTCTAATCTGGGCTGATATGAAAAAAGGATGTATTTTTTGCATCTGCGGACATAAGTGATATGTCACTTTTTTTTACGTGAATGGAAAAAAAATGTCTGTTTTTTTTACATATTGGGGGAGATTTATCAAAACCTGTCCAGAGGAAAAGTTTCTGAGTTGCCCTTGGCAACCAATCAGATCGCTTCTTTTATTTTTCAGAGGCCTTTTCAGAAATGAAAGACGCGATCTGATTGGTTGCTATGGGCAACTCAGCAACTTTTCCTCTAAGCAGGTATTGATAAGGGTGCGTTCACACGCTTTTTGTTTTTGCGGGTTTTCCGCTGCGTATTTGAAAGGGGGCAGGCAGGCTCTTCTCGGCTGTCCGCAGCAGATTTTCCAGGGAGGAATTTACGCTGCGGAAAATCTGCTTTGGACTGCCGAGAAGAGCCCGCCCACTTTCAAATACGCAGCGGAAAACCCGAAAAAACTAAAAGCGTGTGAACGCACCCTTAATCTCCCCCATTGTGTGCACAGACAACCAGTTTGTGATGGGCTGCAGTGATGTCGTGGGTATACAGGCTTGTCTTCACTGCGGCCGTGTAGATAAAGGCAACATGGAGAACCAGAGCAGTGGCACTGGAAGCGACAAAGATCAACTGGTGAGAGTAGCGTCTTTTTTTATTTTATTTTTTTGCACAATGCCAAGCCCACAAATCAAAATGATTGCCACCGACCATTTCCAGCCTGTTTGGTGGCAGTGATGGGCTGGCACCAAAAACAGCCAAGTTGGCTGTGTTGCGCAATTTGCATAACTCACATTGACATTAACCCCTTAAGGACCAAGGACGTACTGGTACGTCCTTGGTCCTGCTCCGGTGATATAACGCGGGGTTACACGGTAACCCCGCATCATATCACGGCGGGCCCGGCGTCATAGTGAAGCCGGGACCCGCCGCTAATAGCGCGCAGCGGCTAAAAGTGAAAGTGAAAGTTGCCGGTTAACTCAGTGGGCTGTTCGGGATAGCCGGGGCGAAATCGCGGCATCCCGAACAGCTTACAGGACAGCGGGAGGGCCCCTACCTGCCTCCTCGCTGTCCGATCGCCGAATGACTGATCAGTGCCTGAGATCCAGACATGAGCAGTCAAGCGGCAGAATCATCGATCACTGGTTTCCTATGAGAAACCAGTGATCAGCATAGAAGATCAGTGTGTGCAGTGTTATAGGTCCCAATGGGACCTATAACACTACAAAGAAAAAGTGGAAAAAAAAGTGAATGAATATCATTTAACCCCTCCCCTATTAAAAGTTTGAATCACCCCCTTTTCCCATAAATAAAAAAACACAGTGTAAATAAAAATAAACATATATGGTATCACCGCGTGCGGAAATGTCTGAATTATAAAAATATATCATTAATTAAACCGCTCGGTCAATGGCGTGCGGGAAAAAAAATTCCAAAGTCCAAAATGGTGCATTTTTTTGTCACTTTTTATATCATTTAAAAATGAATAAAAAGCGATCAATAAGTCCTATCAATGCAAAAATGGTACCGTTAAAAACTTCAAATCACGGCGCAAAAAATGAGTCCTCATACCGCCCCATACACGGAAAAATAAAACAGTTATAGGGGTCAGAAGATGACAATTTTAAACGTATTAATTTTCCTGCATGTAGTTATGATTTTTTCCAGAAGTCCGACAAAATCAAACCTATATAAGTAGGGTATCATTTTAATCATATTGACCTACAGAATAATGATAAGGTGTCATTTTTACCGAAAAATGGACTACGTAGAAACGGAAGCCCCCAAAAGTTACAAAACGGCGTTTTTTTTTACATTTTGTCGCACAATGATTTTTTTTCCGTTTCACCGTAGATTTTTGGGCAAAATGACTGACGTCATTACAAAGTAGAATTGGTGGCGCAAAAAATAAGCAGTCATATGGATTTTTAGGTGCAAAATTGAAAGAGCGAACTTACAGTAAATTCGATTCGTCACAAACTTCTCGGCTCGGCAGTTGATGAATTATCCTGCATAAATGAGTTCAGCTTTCAGGTGCTCCCGTGGGCTGGAAAAGGTGTATACAGTCCTAGGAGAATCTTTCCTAGGACTGTATCCACCTTTTCCAGCCCACCGGAGCACCTGAAAGCTGAACTAATTTATGCAGGATAAGTCATCAACTGCCGAGCCGAGAAGTTTGTGACGAATCGAATTTACTGTAAGTTTGCTCATCTCTAGTCCCATTCACACTGCGGTATCGCTCACCACTAGGAAAACACAGTCCAATCGTCCTGATATAAAGTGTCCGGTGAGTGTGAACTGTCAAGTATAGGTGGTGCTGCACGTGGTGATAGTATCAATATCTGACCTTCTCCAAAGAACAAAGAAACGGAGCACTCACCTCCAAATTGTGGACACAGATGCAACTTTTATTGAGACTCGCAGATTACAGGACACGTGAGGACATAAGCGGGAGGGCAGGTAGATGGAAGACACAAGCGGGGGGGGTATTCTCACATCACAGCGGGCGACAGCACTGTACGGCGCCTTCGCGCTTCGTCAGGCTCCCAAGGGGCCTGACGAAGCGCGAAGGCGCGATACAGTGCTGTCGCCCGCTGTGATGTGAGTATGCCCCCCGCTTGTGTCTTCCATCTACCTGCCCTCCCGCTGATGTCCTCACGTGTCCTGTAATCTGTGAGTCTCAATAAAAGTTGCATCTGTGTCCGCAATTTGGAGGTGAGTGCTCCGTTTCTTTGTTCTTTGGAGAAGGTCAGATTTGTAAATTACTTCTATTAAAAAATCTTAATCATTCCAGTACTTTTTAGCTGCTGAATACTACAGAGGAAATTCTTTTCTTTTTGGAACACCGAGCTCTCTGCTGACATCATGACCACAGTGCTCTCTGCTGACATCTCTGTCCATTTTAGTAACTGTCCAGAGCAGCATTTGTTTGCTATGGGGATTTTCTCCTACTCTGGACAGTTCTTAAAATGGACAGAGATGTCAGCAGAGGACACTGTGGTCATGATGTCAGCAGAGAGCTCTGTGTTCCAAAAAGAAAGGAATTCGCTCAGTAGTATTCAGCAGCTAATAAGTACTGGAAGGATTAAGATTTTTTTAATAGAAGTAATTTACAAATCTGTTTAACTTTCTGGCACCAGCTGATTAAAAAAAAAAAAAGTTTTCCACCTGAGTACCCCTTTAATGGGGGTTGCTTAAACAGCTTAGGCCTCATGAGCTACGTTGCTTATGTAACTTCCGGAGTTATGTAAACACCATAGCTCCCATTTCCAACCATTAAATTAAAAAGGAGTTAAGCAAATTATGTAACACGGTTGGCTTTTTTTGGGCACCTGACCATCTCCGCCAGCTTCAAACACCCTGGAAATGGCAAAGTGGAAATTGTTTTGATTCACTGGCAACCCATTTTAATGGCCACCAAATGCCTTTAGCTAATATCTATCTATCTATATATATATATATATATATATATATATATATATAATGCATCTCTCTCTTTTTTTTTATACAGATACTCCATGGCCAGGCTGGATATTTCCATTGGCTTGTTTGTATGCAGTTTTATCTTCATGTCTACATACATACAGACGCTTCTGGCCAACAACGTCCGGATCTTCTGGTTGCAGGTAAACACGGTGGATCTTATCTCTGTAACCACATTGTAATTTGGTTATTTTTTTTTTAGCCAAAACCAGATGAGGAACCCACACAATTAGCAAATTAGCAAATTTTTCTGTCTTTTGGCTATAAATATAATGCAAAATACCATTGAACATTGCCTGTGTACAATGACTGTTGCCATCGATCCCTAGATTTACTTTTTAATATTTAGCATTTAGGTTCAGTGACAGACCCCATTGCCGCATATTTGGATTTATCATTTCCCCTGGAATACATTTCTAGATTTGGATCCTTATATTATTTTAACACTTTAATGAATGAATAAATAAATTGTCTATATGTGACTAAAGGTTGTTGTGACATCAAGTATACTATAAAAGTGTGGTCTCTAAAAATAGCTATGCACATGCCATAGCCAAACGTTCATTCGGAAACAGCTCTATCTCTCCCTGTCCCTCCATAGACATGAACAGTCTGCCTGGCAAAGCATTCATGTGCTCTAAATAGAGAGACGAAAGGGTAAGCTTCTGCCAGACAGCTCTTGCAACAGTTTATCTCTGTTGAAATGTAAGATGCCTTAGGCCATGTTTATGCGCCGGATAGAGTCCAGCAGAAAAATTCCACTCGGAAATTCCGTTGCAGCAGAGTCCCATTGTTCTCAATTGGATTCTGCTGCACTGTGTGCAGCATTTCAGTTCTTTTGGCGAAAACCGCTCAGAAATGCACTGCCAATGCTGTGCCGGTCTGTGCGGAATGTCTGCCCTTGTTTTCCAGGTGGAGTTGGAAGGGCATCTGACATAGCTAGGTGTTGTAGTTTTACATCAGCTTGAAAACCACAGCTTAAAAAGGTATTCCAGGTGACAGTTATATATATCAACTGGCTCCAGAAAGTTAAACAGATTTGTAAATTACTTTTATTAAAAAAATCTTAATCCTTCCAATAATTATCAGTTGCTGAAGTTGAGTTGTTCTTTTCGGTCTGGCAACAGTGCTCTCTGATGACATCTCTGCTTGTCTCGGGAACTGCACAGGGTAAAAGAGGTTTGCTATGATGATTTTCTCTACTGTGGACAGTTCCCGAGGCAGGTGTCATCAGAGCACTTAGACAGAAAAGAAGAACTCAACTTCAGCAGCTCATAAGTACTGAAAGGATTAAGATTTTTTAATAGAAGTAATTTACAAATCTGGAGCCAGTTGATATATAAAATGTTTTTTTTTTTTCTGGATAACCCCTTTAAGGTAGTGTTTCCCAACCAGTATGCCTCCAGATAATGCAAAACTACAACTCCCAGCATGCCCGGACCGCTGATGAATCACAATTACACAGACAGATGTAGCTGACTTTGTTCTAATGTGTATGGTGTCCTTATCCCAGTGTTTTTCAATCAGCGTGCTTCTAGCTGTTGCAAAACTACAACTCCCAGCATGCTGGGAGTTGTAGTTTTGCAGCACTTGGAGGCATCCTAGTTGGGAAACACTGCTTTAAAGGGGTTCTCCGGTGGAAAACTTTTTTTTTTAATCAACTGGTGCCAGAAAGTTAAACAGATTTGTAAATTACTTATATTAAAAAATCTTAATCCTTCCAGTACTTATTAGCTGCTGAATACTACAGAGGAAATTCATTTCTTTTTGGAACACAGAGCTGTCTGCTGACATCATGAGCACAATGCTCTCTGCTGACACCTCTGTCCATTTTAGGAACTGTCCAGCGCAGCATATGTTTTCTTTGGGGATTTTCTCCTACTCTAGACAGTTCTTAAAAGGGACAGAGATGTCAGCAGAGAGCACTGTGGTCATGATGTCAACAGAGAGCTCTGTGTTCCAAAAAGAAAAGAATTTCCTCTGTAGTATTCAGCAGCTAATAAGTACTGGAAGGATTAAGATTTTTTAATAGAAGTAATTTACAAATCTGTTTAACTTTCTGGCACCAGTTGATTAAAAACAAAAAAAGTTTTCCACCGGAGTACCCCTTTAACCTGTGGGTTTCCAGCTGTTGTGAAACTACAACACCTAGCTTTGGCACTTGGCCAACCACTGCCCTGGCATGCTGGTAGTTGTAGTTTTGCAACAGCTGGGAATGACAAGACAGAGACCGCTGCTGTCTGGGCATGCTGGGAGGTGGTTTTGCAACAGCTGGAGAGTCACAGGTCGGAGACCACTGTTATAGGAATAGCAAAGTACTAGGGTCCACACATAATACATTTTTGTGTGCAAAGTTGCTTTCAATATTTAGTGCGAATTCATGGCAGGTTTCACCCCTGCTACCTCCAAAGGGTTATATCGGTGGTAAAAAAATAATTTATTTATTTTAAAGTCTGCCTCGCAGGTCCGTTTTCTGCAACATGTGAATTTACCTGTTCTTGCCTTTAGATGGAATGTTGAATCACTATTTTGATTTATTAAATGTGTGTGGATTTAATAGACCCTCCTATTATATATATATAGAATGTTTATTATGTTGTAAGCTATTAGCAGCCTGTGTGATCTTTGCATTATACGCCTGTTGCATAATAGGACCCCGTGTGAAATGAACTCCGGCATATGACACGTTGGGGGTGGCTCTGCTGCCCCCGGTGGTTACAGCCTGGTATCGCACCCTCCATTTTTCCGAGCAAGCAGCAGTTGGAAATACCATTGAGACTGCACAAAGGGTAGAGCTGTTCTTACGTAAATGTAAATATTTTGGCCATTCGGCACCTCTGCCTGAACCCCCGTTGGTGTCTGTTATTGTTGTGCGATCTGGAATCCTTTTCAGGCCTTTCCCAGCTTGCTTCATTGGTGCATTGTGGTTAGGAGGCTTAGATGTGCACGCTGTCCTCCCCTGGGGGGCTGCATGGACTCATCCTGGTGTTGTGGAGAGGGGAGGGGGTGTTGCAGGAGCTCACATTAGTGCAGCTTGTGTGTGGTTAGTGCAAAGCTGGAATATGATTCAGAGACAGCAGCAATGATCTGTGTTGTCTCTGTGCTGAGATCCGCAGCTTTTCCCTCGCCTGCCTGTAAGTACACGCTTTGCCTTAAACAGGGCTTCCTTACACGTTTGCTTTAGGTACACGCCTTTCTTACCTCTATTGTTTTGGAATTTCCCTCCATGTCAGCCTGCCATGCTAAGGAACCTCCCCACCAACCCCCGCAATTCTGCTGCAAAAGTGTAAGCTCTACAGACTAGACCCCCCCCCCCCCCCCCCCCCATTTCACTTTTCACGTGACACCCACTCCTAATAACACTTCTTAAAACTACGCATTTATGTAACTTTTTCTTTTCATCAGGGTATTATGGGATTTGTAGTTTTTTTGTGTCTTACAATATGACATGCCTTGGCATGATCCGTCATTGCCCTTTTTGGGGCTTTTGTTCATATCCTATGATGTTTTTTTCTTATAACATTACATTGTATCCTGCAATAGAACCTGTATTTTCACAATACACTTAGATAATGTAACTCTTATGTAACACGTGTGTGTGTGTGTGTGTGTGTGTTTGTATATGTGAGGGACCAGAGGATGGAATAAGCAGTTTTCTTAATCTATTATAAAATATTTTTTTAAGAAATAAAAGTCAAATGAGCTTGAAACAAGGGCGATTATACGGCGCTGTAGACGGGCACGTTGGCTGAATGTTATCAGAGCAGGCTGGGTTTTTTGCCTAATGTACTGTGACCTCGTGGTTGGTGTCTAATGTGATAGAATTGCAGACTATGGGGATGTGCGCTTTCTTTTCCACTAGCACAATGAACCCCTGCCTGCAGATTACCAGGACACCCCTGGATTGTATAGGAACAAGAAATAATTACTCTGTAGAGATCACTAGGTCTAGTCTGTATAATGACCGTAGAGGTGACGGCTTTAATCCCAAGTGTATTGTGTTGGAATCATCATGCCAGGCTTTTGCACATGTTGTGTACTGTAATGGGACATCAATAGGCGTCTATGCCTGTGAATTTGTACCGTAATGATTTTGAATTGTAATCTCTTGAACCATATTAGGTATCTTGACTTCTATGTCCGGTGTTGGATTGCTAGCTCCTCTGCACAGTGCTGTCATTTTATGTATTACGATTAGTCCTCAATAACAGATCTGCAATGTCGACTGCTTGTACATACAGGATGGAATGAATCCAGACCATGCTTATACTGTTTGTCCTCAATATATAGTAGTTGCTTTGAGTTTCTAAGGTTATATGTAGTGGTTTGTAGCTATTTCCTACACTGCAGATATCCAGGCCAGGCTGCCAGCAGGGAGCTGCAGTGCTGTTTTATGTCATAGTCTTATCTATTGAATACTGGGCTGGTGCTCCTGCAGTGTGGGAGTCAGATACAGCCCCTATCTGTAAGCAGGAGCATGCTGCACTGAGCTGTAGGCAGCAGCATGCTTGTTTTGCATTGTGCCTGTGGACTCCATCAGGACTACATTACCCTACATGCTTTGCTCTCTCCCCCCCTCTGTGACGTCACTCCCCTCCCTTGCTTGTTTGTGTTGTGCGCGGGAGGCTGTTTGGTGCATTCCTGGTGTGTGCAGGGCTCCCACTAGTGGCCACCGCTGCAGCTGCTGACAGTGTGCTTTTATTTATAGTGTCAACATATCCTGCAGGGCTGTACAGTAGAGAACAAAGACTAAGCTCAGTGTGCGGAAACACTCAAGAAAAGGAGGCCCGGGAAGTTTTACCTGCTGTGTCCAAGGGCCTATCTATGCACAGCTTCTCTCTGTCAATGTTCAAAATAATTTCACCAAACAAAGCTGTTTGTAAAAATGTCATTTATTGAATTATAATGTAGAAATTGTCGTCCATTGAAGTTATTCCCAGTACTACAATGCATGATCCTATATGGAATCCAAGCAATCCCTTTTTGAGAAATTACATTTAAAAAAATGGACTTCCAGGGGGTTGGTGTTCTCAAAGAAGATGGTCGCTATGCATAATATAGGGTGGGACTAAAAAGCTCACTCCAGAGTAATGCTCTATAATGTTCTCCATGTTGCTGCTGCTTCTGAGGGTTTTCTATAGACACACAGAAGAGCAGGTTCTCTTCTCTAGGAGTAAAGTGTATGGGAGATGTAAAAGCTAGGTTTCACACACTGGCTCGGGGACAGCTGAAAACCAGAGATGGAGAACGCAAAGGGGAAAACAGGTTAAAAAACCAGACACCACAGATGTGGCTGAATTAAAGGGGTTATCCAGGAAAACTTTATTTATTTTTTTATTTTTTTTTATGTATATCAACTGGTGGCAGAAAGTTAAACAGATTTGTAAATTACTTCTATTAAACATCTTCATCCTTTCAGTACATATGAGCTTCTGAAGTTGAGTTGTTTTTTTCTGTCTAAGTGCTCTCTGATGACACCTGTCTCGGGAACCGCCCAGTTTAAAAGCAAATCCCCATAGCAAACATCTTCTACTCTGTGCAGTTCCCGAGACAAGCAGAGATGTCAGCAGAGAGCACTGTTGCCAGACAGAAAACAACAACTCCACTTCATCAGCTGATCATTATTGGAAGGATTAAGATTTTTTAATAGAAGTAATTTACAAATCTGTTTAACTTTCTGGAGCCAGTTGATATTTAAAAAAAAAAAAAAGTTTTTTCCTAGAATACCCCTTTAAGCAGTTTGACGTCTGTGCCAAACTACACAAGATTGTCGAGGAAGCAGCCGCCTGTATAGTCTACAGTAGAGATGAGCGAACTTACAGTAAATTCCATTCGTCATGAACTTCTCGGCTCGGCAGTTGATAACTTATCCTGCATAAATTAGTTCAGCTTTCAGGTGCTCCGATGGGCTGGAAAAGGTGGATACAGTCCTAGGAAAGAGTCTCCAAGGACTGTATCCACCTTTTCCAGCCCACGGGAGCACCTGAAAGCTGAACTAATTTATGCAGGATAAGTCATCAACTGCCGAGCCGAGAAGTTCGTGACGAATCGAATTTACTGTAAGTTCGCTCATCTCTAGTCTACAGTCAAAAAATTGCAGCAAAACAATGTGGCCGTTGAAGACTTTGTTCTCCGCATACTGATGCGTGACAGTGGTCTATGTTTGTAGGCCTGAGTGTGGCGCTGTTGCCTGCATATGGAAGGGTTGTAAATAGTACAATTGTGTTGGTGCTGTTTGATAAAACATTACACACAGTATTTACCAGTGTCATTGGCCTAACATACTGATGAAAGGCAATGCTCGGGCCAGGGCAGAGTTATTAACATTCCCAGGGAGTGCCGTAATGCGTACAGGTGTGTGTTCATTGTAGACATACACACCCACAGTCTAACCATTGTCTGCAGGCAGTTCTCAGCCCACGTTGCTGACGGTGTTCTTTACATGTAAGCTTGCCACGGACGGGACTGTTTGCTACCAAATGTGTGTGATGATGTGATTTTTCTACTATCTAAACCTGTTTCCCAACCATGGTGCCTCCAGCTGTTGCCAAGCTACAGCTCCATGTGTATGGAGTCCTTAAAGGGGTACTCCGGTGGAAACTTTTTTATTTTATCAACTGGTGCCAGAAAGTTACAGATTTGTAAATTACTTCTATTAAAAAAAAATCTTAATCCTTCCAGTACTTATTAGCTGCTGAATACTACAGAGGAAGTTCTTTTCTTTTTGAAACACAGAGCTCTCTGCTGACATCATGACCACAGTGCTCTCTGCTGACATCTCTGTCCATTTTAAGAACTGTCCAGAGCAGGAGAAAATCCCCATAGCAAACATATGCTGCTCTGGACAGTTCCTAAAATGGCCAGAGATGTCAGTAGAGAGCACTGTGGTCATGATGTCAGCAGAGAGCTCTGTGTTCCAAAAAAGAAAAGAATTTCCTCTGTAGTATTCAGCAGCTAATAAGTACTGGAAGGATTAAGATTTTTTAATAGAAGTAATTTACAAATCTGTTTAACTTACTGGCACCAGTTGATTTAAAAAAAGAAAAAAAGGTTTTCCACCAAAGTACCCCTTTAACCAAGTGTTTCCCAACCTGGATGCCTCCAGCTCTTGCAAAACTACAACTCCCAGCATGCCCGGGGGCATGCTGGGAATTGTAGTTTTGCAACAGCTGAGACACAGGGGTTCACGGTTTTCCATATAGATAACTGCAATGCCTTTATGCTCCTGGGTCTTTTGACTACTGGAATCCCTGCCAGTTCCTAGAATTGTATACAGGAGAAGGGGTTTGTCAAAATATATTTTCTTGCATGGCACTGTTTTCTGTCTACCTGCTGTGCGTGAAATGCATTGCAGGCCCATTCGCTTGAATTGGACCGGTGTTGCAGTCAGTTCCACTATACAAGGAACTGGATCCATGTTATGCAGATAACCTGTTAAAGTATTCTCAGGATAGGCGGTGGTCCCAGAGGTTTGGGCCCCCCCACCAATCACAAAGTAATTGCATATCTGGTAATACAGGGGTTAAAGGGGTTATCCATTAAAAAACTTTTTTTTTTTTTATATATATCAACTGGCTCCAGAAAGTTAAACAGATTTGTAAATTACTTCTATTAAGAAAAATATTAATCCTTTCAGTACTTATGAGCTGCTGAAGTTGAGTTGTTCTTTTCTGTCTAAGTGCTCTCTGATGACACCTGTCTCGGGAACCGCCCAGTTTAGAAGCAAATCGCCATAGCAAACCTATTCTGCTCTGTGCAGTTCCCGAGACAAGCAGAGATGTCAGCAGAGCACTGTTGCCAGACAGAAAAGAACAACTCAACTTCAGCAGCTGATAATTATTGGAAGAATTTTTTTTAATAGAAGTAATAGAAGTAATTTACAAATCTGTTTAACTTTCTGGAGCCAGTTGATATAAAAAACAAACCAAAAAAATAAAAAATGTTTTCATGGAATACCCCTTTAAATACATGCCTGGATTAGCTACAGTTAAACATTGTATCACTTGGTGACACTGGGAGTTCCCAGAGCAACCAGTAATCTGGTTGCTATTGGCAATACTATTTGGTTGTTATAAAAGAAAAAAGAGAAATTAACTATACACACACATTATTAATAAATTATTAATAATAATAATATTAAAAATAAAAATAATACTAATAATAAAAATAGTAATACTAATAAAATAATAAAAATTGTAATACTAATAATAAAATAAAAATAATACTAATAAAATAAAAATACTACTAAAATACTAATAAAATAATAAAAATAGTAATACTAATAATAAAAATAGAAATAATAATACTAATAAAATAAAAATAATACTAATAAAAAAAATAAAAATACTAATAAAATAATAAAAATAGTAATACTAATAATAATAAATAAGCATAATAATAATTGTAAATAAATATATATTTATATAAATAAATATTTATTTTATTTTTATTTATTTTTGGAGCACTTTTTTGTCTGGGCAGGTTCACATGGGTAATAAAAGTGGCTTTGATGCAGGATTTGCACTGATTTTCTTGTCCAAACCCATGTGGTATCACTGTCAGCTTCCATTGACTTCAATGGGAGAAGGAGAGCAGTGCAGGATACTTACCTACCTGTCAATGCTTTTCTGTGTGGTTATGTGCTGAACCACCCTTTGATGTCAATTGGAGCTCCAGGGTTCAACCCCCTGCTGTAGATATTGTAGCATTTACCTGCAGACATAAAGATTTTCCTTTTACGAATGCAACTTTTTTGCCTTGACAAGTCTTTTCTGACTTTGACAGCCATGATGAGATGTTCCCCACTGATATAACCATAAGGGCATTATTGCTGTATTCTGCAGCCTGTGGATCTCTTGCTATTTCAACACTACGGCACCCAGCATGCCTTGACAGCCAGAGGGGCATGTTGGGAGTTGTAGTTTTGCAACAGCTGGAGAGCACTGCCTTACTGGATCATCTATCATTAGGACATGGCGTCTCCTCTATACATAGTCATACACACAGCGTTCTGTTTACTAGGTATAGCCGGTCCCTTTATTAACATGATCTTTGCCCCTCCATAAAATCCACTTACTGTCCCTCTTAATGGCAAATAGAGTAAAATCATTATAGATATTAGGAGAGAAGACTGGCTCACATACAGAATGAATGTATTCCACATAATTAAAAAAAAAATTCCAGTGCGATCCCTTTAATCTGCCATTTTTTATAATCTGTCATTTTTTTTTTTCCGCTCAGAGCTGCGATGGAATTTTGCATTGCCGGTGATAGAGCGTAGAGAATCTGAGAATAATCTCATTGCAAAGAAAAGTTATAGAAGGAGAGATGATCTAAGGCTTTACTATTGGCTTGTGCGAGTATTTGACAGTCCCACTATTATTGGATCAACTTTTGTGTTGTGTGTTTTTTTGTTTTTTGACTTGGAGAAGAAAATGCCACAAAAAACTGCTCTCTCATCTTGAATTGCCCCTCATTTAGGGTCAATCGTAGCGTATTTCATATTGCAGGAATTCCGCTTGCACAGCGGCAAATAGTTGCTTATTCTGCTATGAGCAGACACACAGGGCTACCCTGCCGCAGCACTGTGTGTGCAGTAATTTAATGCACAGGGATGAGGCTGGGTAGCCCTGTGTGTCTGCTCATAGCAGACTCTGCTGCGGCTCTTCCACAGAGTTGAATATGCTGTGAATGCGCTGTGTGTGACCCTACCCTGAGGGTATGTTCACACGTACATATTTTTTTTTACTGCCCATTGACTTCAATGGGCAGCAAGATCTGTTGAAGCAAATCTGCAGCAAAAATACACGTGTGAACGCACCATTAGGGTACGTTCACAAGCGCAAATTTTTTTAGTGGGTTTTCCGCTGCGTATTTGAAAGTAGGCGGGCTCTTGGCTGTCCGCAGCAGATTTACGGATGGCGGCATTTACGCTGCGGAAAATCTGCCAAGTCACTACTGACTTTAATGGGGCTTGCGGCGGATTTTCCGCAGTGTATATTCCGTCGTTGAAAAACTGCTGTGGACAGCCGAGAAGAGCCCGCCCACTTTCAAATACGCAGCGGAAAACCCGCTAAAAAAATCAGCGCGTGTGAACGCACCCTTAGGGTACGTTCCCACACGGCGTATTTTGCTGCGTATTTGGTGCTGCGTATTTTCCTACCCAGTGACTTCAACAGGAAAATAAAATACGCAGCAGCAAATACACCGTGTGGGAACGTACCCTTAGGGTGTATTCACATGTATAATATCCTGTGCATATTTGATGCTGCAGATTTCAAGGTAACGAAATGGTTGAACACAGCTTCATTAACTATGCTCAGGATACTGTACGTGTAAATGCACCCTTGGGGGTGGTTCACGTGTTCTTGGTTTTTCAGCAGATTTGCTGCAGGAGATTTTAATTCCCATTGATTTCAATGGGGTCTGCTGCGGATTTTCAGCAACAGGATTTTCCTTGAAGAGCCTGCCCTGGTTCAGACTCGCAGCGGGAAACATGCTGCTATCTTGCAATTAAGGATACTTGGGGTATGTTCTCTAGTGAACATTTTGCAACAAAGGGCACGTGTGACCCTATCCTTAGGTCTTGTTCTCACAGGCGGATTTTATTGTGAACTCTTAGCATGTTTCTCGTTGCGAGAAACATGCTGGGAGTTTGCAGTAAAATTCACCTGTGTGAACAAGCCCTTAGGGGGAGATTTATCACAACCTGTCCAGAGGAAAAGTTGCCCATTTAGCAGAGGCCTTGTTAAAAATGAAAGCAGCGATCTGATTGGTTGCTTTGGGCAACTCGGCAACTTTTCCTCTGGACATGTTTTGATAAATCTCCCTCTTAGGGTAGGGTCACATGGGACGTATTTTGCTGTGTATTTGCTGGTGCGTATTTTCCTACTCGTTAATGTCAATAGGTAGCAAGATTATCTGCAGAAAATAAGCAGCAAAATACGCCACATGTGACCCTACCATTTGGGTGTGTTCACACATATTTGATTGTATCCTGGGCATATTTGAAGTTGCAGATTTCAATGGAAACTAAATGATTGAATAAATAAAAAAGTGTGTTTGACATTTTTTTTTTTTCTGTGACACAATTTTGTTGCATGGGATATTCTGTGCATGATGCGCCAAATCTGCGCATCCTTTTATCCAGCTTATTATATTGGCCTGTATGCACGGAAATTCAGATGTGTGAAAATGTTCTAACTGAAAGGCGCTCACACCTCAGTTAAAGGGGAACTTCAGTGGAAAAAATAAAATGTTTTCAAATCAACTGGTTAAACAGATTTGTAAATCGCTTATATTTAAATATCTTAACCCTTCTAGTACTTATCAGCTGCTGTATACTAGAGACATTTGTGAAGTTCTTTCCAGCCTGACAACAGTGCTCTCTGCTGACACCCCTGTCCGTGTCAGGAACTGTCCTGAGCAGGAGAGGTTTTCTATGGGAATAGGATTCTAATCTGGACAGTTCCTGACACGGACAGAGGTGTCAGCAGAGAGCACGGTTGTCAGACAAAAGACATTCACAAATTTTCTCTGTTTTATACAGCAGCTAATAAGTTCTGGAAGGATTAAGATTTTTTTTTTATAGAAGTAATTTACAAATCAGTTTAACTTTCAGGCACCAGTTGATTTGAAAACATTTGTTTTCTACTTGTTTCCACCGGCGTTCCCCCTTTAATTCATGGCTGCACACATGGGTGGGGTTTTACATATTCTCGGCGTATAAAAACACCAGCCTTAGTAAATCTGCCCTTATGTGTTCACACAAGCATAATACGGATGCTTTTTTGCATTTATATTGTGGCCATATGTCCCTGGAAAACATATGACCTGCCAGAAGAGGTTTTCTTTAATAAGTAAAAAATCATGATTAAAAAGCAATTGGCTGAAAAGGACCAAAAGCAAAATGTTTTTTTTATTTTTTTATTTTGTCTCTAGAGATTTATGGTTAAAAAAAAAAAAGGGTGGATTTGCACATACATTTTTTCCTAAAAAAAACCCACTCCAGATAAAACCTGTGTCTATATAATAGCTGGGAGTCAATAGGGAAGTAAAAAAATAAAAATCTCCATACCAGCAAGTGTCAGTTTGAGGCCATGTTTTACAGTCACCCGTCCGCAATGTCTACACGGGAAATCTGTATGTGGATATTCCGGAGGCTGCGGGATTCACCTTCTTATAGATGACTATGCATTCCGTGTGTTGTCTGCACAAAAAATTAACACGTTCAGCCTTTCTACGGACACGGAAAACGGAATTTCCGTGCCAGAAACATCTGTCACTGAAATTCCAGGCGTGTGCACAGTGCAGCAGAATCCAATTGAAATCAACAAGATCTCCGGCGGAATTTCGCACAGACATTCCGGACATGTGAACATGGCCTCACCAAACTAGGTTGTGGCTCTTTTTCTCCCATAGACCTACAAAGGTTTGGATGCATTCACACTGCATTTTTTTGTCTTGGTTTTTACCGGTTCCGTTACAATCTGTTTGTTTTGCATTATGCAAAAAATTAATAAATAAAACTTGGTCAACCATTCTATTGTGTACGCCCAAAGAAAAATTCGTTATGGTCAGTTTTTTGTTTTTGTAAATAATTCAATAGGAAATGAATTATTTAATTAATTTTGCATGGCATCTGTTTTTAGCAATGGCTTTGGTTCCCCCCCCCCTCCTATAAAAACATTAAACAGACAGCAATAAATGTGGTGTGAACATACCCTAAGGGGGAAGAAAAAGTTATAAACATTTTTTTGGCCCTCACATTTTTCAATTAAAATCCTTGAATCACAAGGTCAAAGAATCTCATGACTGAAAAAACACCACAAAAAACACCTACATAATACACAGATACCCCAAAAACTGCAACATGGAGACTACCCAACAAAGTGCTATGTTTTGTGCAAAAGACAAAACTGCAATGCCAAAAGTACATGCTACTGGGATGAGGTGGTCTCTCTGGTCAGAGGCCTAACCTGAAGCTGGGATCAGTTGTACATGTACAGCGTATATCGCCTCCACACTCCGCAGCGTAGAGTTTTATTATTATTGCTAGGTACATTTTTCTTCTGTACATTCTATACTGTTAGTATACATTTCTTCCCCGGGAAAATAGTGAGCAGTAAACGGACAGACCTCGCCGCCTCTACTGACTCCTAAGCTCCATGTCAGTAAGGATGGTGCAGTGCACCTTGTATCCATGTCAGTAAGGATGGTGCAGTGCACCTTGTATCCATGTCAGTAAGGATGGCGCAGTGCACCTTGTATCCATGTCAGTAAGGATGGCGCAGTGCACCTTGTATCCATGTCAGTAAGGATGGCGCAGTGCACCTTGTATCCATGTCAGTAAGGATGGCGCAGTGCACCTTGTATCCATGTCAGTAAGGATGGCGCAGTGCACCTTGTATCCATGTCAGTAAGGATGGCGCAGTGCACCTTGTATCCATGTCAGTAAGGATGGCGCAGTGCACCTTGTATCCATGTCAGTAAGGATGGCGCAGTGCACCTTGTATCCATGTCAGTAAGGATGGCGCAGTGCACCTTGTATCCATGTCAGTAAGGATGGCGCAGTGCACCTTGTATCCATGTCAGTAAGGATGGCGCAGTGCACCTTGTATCCATGTCAGTAAGGATGGCGCAGTGCACCTTGTATCCATGTCAGTAAGGATGGCGCAGTGCACCTTGTATCCATGTCAGTAAGGATGGCGCAGTGCACCTTGTATCCATGTCAGTAAGGATGGCGCAGTGCACCTTGTATCCATGTCAGTAAGGATGGCGCAGTGCACCTTGTATCCATGTCAGTAAGGATGGCGCAGTGCACCTTGTATCCATGTCAGTAAGGATGGCGCAGTGCACCTTGTATCCATGTCAGTAAGGATGGCGCAGTGCACCTTGTATCCATGTCAGTAAGGATGGCGCAGTGCACCTTGTATCCATGTCAGTAAGGATGGCGCAGTGCACCTTGTATCCATGTCAGTAAGGATGGCGCAGTGCACCTTGTATCCATGTCAGTAAGGATGGCGCAGTGCACCTTGTATCCATGTCAGTAAGGATGGCGCAGTGCACCTTGTATCCATGTCAGTAAGGATGGCGCAGTGCACCTTGTATCCATGTCAGTAAGGATGGCGCAGTGCACCTTGTATCCATGTCAGTAAGGATGGCGCAGTGCACCTTGTATCCATGTCAGTAAGGATGGCGCAGTGCACCTTGTACCCATGTCAGTAAGGATGGCGCAGTGCACCTTGGCTCCATGTCAGTAAGGATGGGGCAGTGCACCTTGGCTCCATGTCAGTAAGGATGGGGCAGTGCACCTTGGCTCCATGTCAGTAAGGATGGCAGTATGTCAGCAAGGATGGCAGTGCACCTTGGCTCCATGTCAGTAAGGATGGCGCAGTGCACCTTGTATCCATGTCAGTAAGGATGGCGCAGTGCACCTTGTATCCATGTCAGTAAGGATGGCGCAGTGCACCTTGTATCCATGTCAGTAAGGATGGCGCAGTGCACCTTGTATCCATGTCAGTAAGGATGGCGCAGTGCACCTTGTATCCATGTCAGTAAGGATGGCGCAGTGCACCTTGTATCCATGTCAGTAAGGATGGCGCAGTGCACCTTGTATCCATGTCAGTAAGGATGGCGCAGTGCACCTTGTATCCATGTCAGTAAGGATGGCGCAGTGCACCTTGTATCCATGTCAGTAAGGATGGCGCAGTGCACCTTGTATCCATGTCAGTAAGGATGGCGCAGTGCACCTTGTATCCATGTCAGTAAGGATGGCGCAGTGCACCTTGTATCCATGTCAGTAAGGATGGCGCAGTGCACCTTGTATCCATGTCAGTAAGGATGGCGCAGTGCACCTTGTATCCATGTCAGTAAGGATGGCGCAGTGCACCTTGTATCCATGTCAGTAAGGATGGCGCAGTGCACCTTGTACCCATGTCAGTAAGGATGGCAGTGCACCTTGTACCCATGTCAGTAAGGATGGCAGTGCACCTTGGCTCCATGTCAGTAAGGATGGGGCAGTGCACCTTGGCTCCATGTCAGTAAGGATGGCAGTATGTCAGCAAGGATGGCAGTGCACCTTGTACCCATGTCAGTAAGGATGGCAATGCACCTTGTATACATTTCAGTAAGGATGGCAGTGCACCTTGTACCCATGTCAGTAAGGACGGGGCAGTGCACCTTGTATCCATGTCAGTAAGGATAGCAGTGCACCTTGTATCCATGTCAGTAAGGATAGCAGTGCACCTTGTATCCATGTCAGTAAGGATAGCAGTGCACCTTGTATCCATGTCAGTAATGATAGCAGTGCACCTTGTATCCATGTCAGTAAGGATAGCAGTGCACCTTGTATCCATTTCAGTAAGGACGGGGCAGTGCACCTTGTACCCATGTCAGTAAGAACGGCGCAGTGCACCTTGTAGCCATGTCAGTAAGGATGGCAGTGCACCTTGTAGCCATGTCAGTAAGGATGGCAGTGCACCTTGTAGCCATGTCAGTAAGGATGGCAGTGCACCTTGTAGCCATGTCAGTAAGGATGGCAGTGAACCTTGTAGCCATGTCAGGAAGGATGGCGCAGTGCACCTTGAACCCATGTCAGGAAGGATGGCGCAGTGCACCTTGAACCCATGTCAGGAAGGATGGCGCAGTGCACCTTGAACCCATGTCAGGAAGGATGGCGCAGTGCACCTTGAACCCATGTCAGGAAGGATGGCGCAGTGCACCTTGAACCCATGTCAGGAAGGATGGCGCAGTGCACCTTGAACCCATGTCAGGAAGGATGGCGCAGTGCACCTTGAACCCATGTCAGGAAGGATGGCGCAGTGCACCTTGAACCCATGTCAGGAAGGATGGCGCAGTGCACCTTGAACCCATGTCAGGAAGGATGGCGCAGTGCACCTTGAACCCATGTCAGGAAGGATGGCGCAGTGCACCTTGAACCCATGTCAGGAAGGATGGCGCAGTGCACCTTGAACCCATGTCAGGAAGGATGGCGCAGTGCACCTTGAACCCATGTCAGGAAGGATGGCGCAGTGCACCTTGAACCCATGTCAGGAAGGATGGCGCAGTGCACCTTGAACCCATGTCAGGAAGGATGGCGCAGTGCACCTTGAACCCATGTCAGGAAGGATGGCGCAGTGCACCTTGAACCCATGTCAGGAAGGATGGCGCAGTGCACCTTGAACCCATGTCAGGAAGGATGGCGCAGTGCACCTTGAACCCATGTCAGGAAGGATGGCGCAGTGCACCTTGTACCCATGTCAGGAAGGATGGCGCAGTGCACCTTGTACCCATGTCAGGAAGGATGGCGCAGTGCACCTTGTACCCATGTCAGGAAGGATGGCGCAGTGCACCTTGTACCCATGTCAGGAAGGATGGCGCAGTGCACCTTGTACCCATGTCAGGAAGGATGGCCCAGTGCACCTTGTACCCATGTCAGGAAGGATGGCCCAGTGCACCTTGTACCCATGTCAGGAAGGATGGCCCAGTGCACCTTGTACCCATGTCAGGAAGGATGGCCCAGTGCACCTTGTACCCATGTCAGGAAGGATGGCCCAGTGCACCTTGTACCCATGTCAGGAAGGATGGCCCAGTGCACCTTGTACCCATGTCAGGAAGGATGGCCCAGTGCACCTTGTACCCATGTCAGGAAGGATGGCCCAGTGCACCTTGTACCCATGTCAGTAAGGATGGCCCAGTGCACCTTGTACCCATGTCAGTAAGGATGGCCCAGTGCACCTTGTACCCATGTCAGTAAGGATGGCCCAGTGCACCTTGTACCCATGTCAGTAAGGATGGCCCAGTGCACCTTGTACCCATGTCAGTAAGGATGGCCCAGTGCACCTTGTACCCATGTCAGTAAGGATGGCCCAGTGCACCTTGTACCCATGTCAGTAAGGATGGCCCAGTGCACCTTGTACCCATGTCAGTAAGGATGGCCCAGTGCACCTTGTACCCATGTCAGTAAGGATGGCCCAGTGCACCTTGTACCCATGTCAGTAAGGATGGCCCAGTGCACCTTGTACCCATGTCAGTAAGGATGGCGCAGTGCACCTTGTACCCATGTCAGTAAGGATGGGGCAGTGCACCTTGTATCCATGTCAGTAAGGATGGGGCAGTGCACCTTGTATCCATGTCAGTAAGGATGGCGCAGTGCACCTTGTACCCATGTCAGTAAGGATGGCGCAGTGCACCGTGTATCCATGTCAGTAAGGATGGGGCAGTGCACCTTGTATCCATGTCAGTAAGGATGGCAGTGCACCTTGTATCCATGTCAGTAAGGATGGCAGTGCACCTTGTATCCATGTCAGTAAGGATGGCGCAGTGCACCTTGTACCCATGTCAGTAAGGATGGCGGTATGTCAGTAAGGATGGTGCAGTGCACCTTGTATCCATGTCAGTAAGGATGGCAGTATGTCAGTGCACCTTTGTAGACACTGGGAGTGTGTAAGGCAGTGCTTTCCAAACTGTCTCTCCAGCTGTTGCCAAACTACAACTCCCAGCATGTGGGCATGCTGGTTGTTGTAGTTTTGCAACAGCTGGAGACACACAGTTAGTAAAACCCTGGTGTAGGGAACATGCCCCATTCCTCCCCGTGCATACAGCAGCACGAGTTGTAGTTTCCTCACACACTGCGTTCTTTAGCACTGCTGTCATTCCTTCGGCCGGCCAGGCGGGGGAGCCTGGGAGCAGCCGCCTTTAGTGTCAGTCCCCTCCTCTCCACGCTTCCTCCCCCAGATCTATCAGAGTCTCCACCTCCCCCTCCCTCGCAGTCTTCCTCTCCGTCCGTCTCTCTGACGGCGCCATTTTGCCCCTCTCCTCCCCAGGATCCGGCGCTAGATTAGGGGGGGTGACTGCAGCCCCCCGTACCCGTTTTCCTGTCGGGAGCCTCTCCGGTTCTCTCCTCCCCTCCCCCCGGGGCTCGGTGCCGAGTGTTCCAGGAACTCTTGCCTAGGAGCACATTACATTTTTTATCCACCCCCCGACCTTCCCTATTGCCCCCCTGTGGGGGGGGGGGGGGGGGGGGGGAGTGAAGAATTCTGTTGGCCAGCAGGACTGCTGAGTGCAGGAGGGGCCCCTGGAGCCCGGAGAGGGCCCCCACCTCCCCTGGCCGGACTGGCGGACACCCACACTTCCCTCTCAGCCGCATCCTGTGTAAGTCTTTTCCCCCCGTTTTTATTTTTATTTTTTTTTCTGCTGCTCTCCCCACCTTTTAACCCTTTCCTGTCCCGCGCAGACATAAAAAAAAAAAAATGCCCGGATTTAAAGGGCCCCTGCACTCTAGTTCCCTCCAGTAACCCTTTGCATGCCGCCGCCCTGACCCTGCCTGGAGAAGGGGGAGGGGGGCACTGCTGTAGTACAGGAGTACGGCTGGCGTGTAGCCCATGGTGCAGGCAGGTATAGATCACAGCTGGGGGATGTGGAAGGGCTGTCATGTGAAGTGTGGCTAGTAGTCATGCTGAGCCCCCTGCTTGGTCCCTGGCAGCCTGTATAATCGGTATGCTGTCCTGTGATCCCCCCCTTTCCTTGGCTCGTACCCCTGTAGTAGTTTCTTCCAGTGAACGCACTTTCCTTGTGTTGCTATCTCATCCGCAGATCACTCAATGCAGCTTCCCACCCACCTCCTTCTCCTTATGGGTCCTTTGTGTTCTGCATTGATCCTTCCTTGCCCTCGCTCTTCTTAACCCCTTGTCTTATCACTGCCCCCCTTTGGGACCCTCTGCCACTGTCGCCCGTCTTGCCTTTTTCCCCGCTGTTCTCCTACCCTCAGCTACGCCTTGGCTGTATGTTCTTTGCCTGTGTCAGTCTTCCACTTCCCTGGGTTCCCATTATCTGTAATTTCCTATGCTCGCTCTATCCTAGTCTTCAGCTGGAAGGTACTTCTAATGATCTAGACCAGTGGTCTCAAACTGTGGCCCTCCAGATGTTGCAAATCTACAACTCCCAGCATGCCCCGACAGGTGGTCTCAAACTGTGGCCCTCCAGATGTTGCAAAACTACAACTCCCAGCATGCCCCGACAGGTGGTCTCAAACTGTGGCCCTCCAGATGTTGCAAAACTACAACTCCCAGCATGCCCGGACAGCCAATGGCTGTCCGGGCATGCTGGGAGTTGTAGTTTTGCAACATCTGGAGGGCCACAGTTTGAGACCACTGGTCTACACCCTCCACTCACACGCCCGTCCGCCTTTCTTAGATTGCAAGCCTCGCAGTCCTCTTACTTAGCCTTTGTCTCTCACTTAGTTCCTGCAGTGCTAGGAATTTATTATTCCGCCCTAGAGTGCTGAACATGTTGGGATTTCATTTAACCGTCTGGTAATGCTGACATAAGTTTCCTTATGCCGGATGATATGGATATTGTTTTGTAATAAGCAGTAGAGATGACTCTTCTGCTGTATATAAGGCTTGGTTAAGAGCATAGTTAGTACTAGTACATTTCCACCACGCTGGTCTGTGTAGTTGGCGGTATGTTGACAGGAGTCCAATTTAAAGGGGATGTTCATGTCCACAGTAAGAAAATGTGGCGGCCTTCTTCTAAAACAGTGCTGGGCCATAATTGGCGTCTGCTCTATAACTGGTGTCTGGTATTGCGTCTTAGGCCGGGTTCACACCACTTTTTGCAATACAGTTCCCGTATCAGTTTTTTGAGGAAGAAAAACGGGTTCCTCAAAACCTGACTAAACTGTATCAAAACGTGTGTGTACAAATTTTAGTCCGTATACGGTTTGAAAAATGTCTGGTTCCGCAAAAATTATAAGTTTTTTTTTTTTACTTTTTTCATTCCATTATGAATAAAGTTTCACTTGGTTTGATTAAAATTCCAAGAAAAAAACTGATAGTAAAAAACCGTATGGCGAAAAGCGTATGGAACCGTAGGCAAATATGGTTCTGTACGGTTGTCATTGACTCCCATGTTTAAAAAAATAAATAAATAAAATAGTACAGTGATCCCTCAACATACGATGGTAATTCGTTCCAAATGAACCATCATTTGTTGAAACCATCGTATGTTGAGGGATCCGTGCAATGTTAAATATAGGAAGGTATACCCGCCTGTCCCCGCCGCTCCGGACAGTCACCGCTGCCCTGGATGTCGCCGCCCATCAGTGTCCCCGCTGCTCCAGAACGTCGTTCCTTATCGTCGTCATCACGTCGCTACGCACGCCGCTTCTATTGGATGATGGGACGGCGTGCGCGGCGATGTGATGACGACGATGGAGAGCGTCGGCGATGCAGGGGATCCCGAAGAGGACAGTCCGGAGCGCCGGGGACATGTAAGTGATCGTCACCGGACCATATGGGGCACCTTTTAAACCGCTATCCGGTGGGAGCTGAAGCAGTCTGCGCTGCCGGATAGCCGTTTATGCGATGGCCCCGACATACAAAAGCATCGTATGTTGATGCTGCCTTCAACATGCGATGACCTCTGAGAGGCCATCGTATGTTGAAATGATCGTATGTCGGGGCCATCGTAGGTCAGGGGGTCACTGTATATGTTTCAACACGGTTTTTCACCAAAAACCGTGGTAGGCTACGGCTTTGGGTACGGGGAAAAAAAGACAAAATCGTAGAAGATGCAGAACGGACACAACCTGATGCACCATTTGGCATACGGTTTTCAATGGAGAGGCAAGGCATACGTTTTTTTAGTACGGTTCAGTACGGTTTTCAAATTGAAAACTTATACGGGAACTGTATATTGCAAAAACGTGGTGTAAACCCAGCCTTAGGTCTATTTTCTTCAAAGGAGCCGATTGGCAATGCCAGATATAACCAAAGTACAGGTGTGGCATTGTTTGTAAAAGAGAGCAGCCATGTATTTGTAATCCGGGACAACAACTGTTCTATTGGCGTGCTTGGCACCAACCATTGGCTTTGCAGAATGTCTTGTGTGTTTGTCACACCCCAAATATGGGGGTCTCCGGAAGTATGTGGAGAACATATTGGTCAATTTTATAGATTGATTTACTTTTTGGATGTGAACCAACCTTGGCCCTCATTTACTATTGCAAACCCGACGTGTTTTGTCAGGTTGTGCGCCAGATTCTCTCGCATTGCGACAGAAATTCTGTCTGCGCCAGAATTTGCGCCAGAATTTAAAAAAATCCAACTAACTCTCCATTTTGCTAAGAAAACCGCTTTTCCACTTTCTCCATTTCAGTTTTCCACATTTTCTATGGAAGTTGATGGGCCTTTTGGTTCCTTTAAAGGAAATCTTTCACCAGTGTCACCTGCACTAAAATGTTGGAAGCGACAGTGCAGGTGACACTGACGGCAACGGTACTTACCTTGTCCCGTTCCTTGACGGGGATCTTTGGTAATCTCCCTCGTTAGGTCCGCTCCGGGCACCCGACTTGGGGCACAGGCGGAGCTTACTGACGTCACCGCTGCTGCGAGACCCTGCAGAGAGCAGCAGAGACTTGGGGCTTTGGCAAAGCTTAGTGACGTCACCCCTGCTGGGTCCCGCTGTGAGAGAACCGCAGTGGTGACGTCACTAAGCTCCGCCCGTGCCCCAAGCCGGGTGCCTGGGGCAGAGCTAACTGATTAGATTGCCGAATATCCCCGCCACGGAACGGGACAAGGTGAGTACCGTTGTCATCAGTGTCACCTGCACTGTCTGTCGGTACCGACAGATTAGTGCAGGTGACACTGGTGACGGATTTCCTTTAAGGGACCTGAGCTGGTTTATTAATTTCCTTTTGAAGTCCTTGACATCTTAAAGAATGACCTATTGTGCAATTAACTCCTAACATGCAAGTATGTGCTTACATATGTGTGAAAGTAGTGCTGGGCGGTGTGACCAAAAAATGTGTATTGCAGTATTTTTGTAAGTTATGGCGGTTCCAAGGTATTTAACGGTCCCCCCCCCCAAAATCATATGTGACCCGCGAGCGCGCCTTCTCTCCCTCTCCCAATGAATTATCAGCCACTGTACTGTACTCTGTATTCCTGTTCCCGAGCTGCAAATATTAGAAAACAAACTTTAACTCTCCTTCCTACGTTCTCCCCGTTGCTCCGGTACTGGCCTCACGGTCCTCCGCTGCGATCCTCTTGCTGCTTTCTGGGATCGAAACGTCACAGAGCCGTCAGCCTATCACCGGCCGCAGCGATGTCCCGCCGGCCGCCTTCTTACATGACAGTGCGCTCAGCCTATCACCGGCTGAGGCAGGACATCGCTTCGGCCGGTAATAGGCTGACGGCTCTGTGATGTTCCCATCCCCAGGAAGAGCTTGAGGCTGTTACCGGAGCAATGGGGGAACGTAGGTGAAGGTGAGTTTGTTTTTTAATATTTGCAGCCCGGGCACAGGAATACAGAGTACAGTACAGCGCAGCAGCTGATAATACATTGGGGGAGAAGGAGAATGAGTGCTCGCGGTTCACATGATTGGGGGGGGGTAGAGAAGGAGCACTCGCGGGTCACATATGATTGGGGTGGTAGAGAAGGAGCGCTTGCGGGTCACATGATTTGGGGAGTTGGAGAAGGAGCACTCGCTGGTTACATATGATTGGAGGGGGTAGAGAAGGAGCGCTCGCAGGTCACATATGATTAGTTCCCCGGTGGTATGGTATGGTATGAACCGGTATACCGCCCAGCACTATATTAAAGGCTCCATCTTGACCTCCCATCATGAATTCCATCTGATTTGATGCAGCATGCACCACTATTTTTGTCCAGGTCAAAGACAATGTTATGAAACCCCACAGACCCCATTGTGGGTTTCATTGGCCACCAGTGGTCTCTGTTGTACAGTTGATCCAGCACTGCTTTGTGACTCTTGGTATAAATGGAAAAGACAGCGCAAATGTTCACATGATGCTTGAAAGACCAGGTAGCATTTTAATATTTCCCCAAGGTCTGCTGTCGAGAGAAAAGATTGGAGGCTGCCATATCTATTAGACGTTTGACCAACACCTCCAAAAGTCAGAGCAGCTTTTGCAAACATTTATTCAGCTTTAACGTATTCATGGCGAGGCAGCTGTTCTTCACCACGGTGGTAGATCTCTATGGGTCAGGGCACCTTAGGAACCAACAAGGCCTCTGCAGGACTCAAGTTACCCTTGTGGGTATCCTTTAAAGAAGAACTTTCATAGGCATGATTAAAAACCAACAAGGCAGTTAGGTGCCCACAGCACGTTGGTTACAAGCTTCATGGTAGTGTTTACAAGTGAAATGGAAATAGCAATGCTACAAAAAGTGTAACCCCTTTTGCAAGGCCATTTGGTATATCGCAGATTGAAAGGGCTTATGGGAAATGATGGTTGTGGTAGCCCAGACTAGACTTCTGATGAACGGTTATGTTGTATATTGCTGTGTCCTGGATACATTTGGGAATATAAAAGGCCTGTCATGGTCTTCAAAGGTGGATGGTCCGAAACCATGGTTCTGGAAATATTTTTAATAATAATTGCTCAGTGTCAGGAAAATAATAATATACCGTAAAAAATGAACTGTATTCACATAGTTCTATCCTCGAAGTGCTTGCTCGGTCAATCCTCCTTTCTCGTTTTAATTTGTTGTTCTTATGGCTTCTAGGTCTAACTTAAGGGTTACGAAGTGCAGTTACAAAGCATGATAGTTTTTATATATTTTTTCTTTTTCAGTTTCTGAATATGTCATTCTTTTATAGATAGCATGTTTCATTTTCACATTTCAGCCGTGTGGTGATGTTACACCCAGTAAACCGTTTGAAAGCCTAAAAAGAGATAAGTGAGGGCACTACTACTTAGGGTGCCATTAGGCAATTTTGTTTCCTCACCTCTTTTTCTTTTTTTAAACCATTTAAGAGACGTTTAGGGTTTTTCTAACACGTTAATGTGAGGATAGGCCATCAGAACTAGATTTTGGCTGACCTGAAGCACTCCAGAGAGTGATGCAGATTCTTTATTGTTCTCTGTGACTTATATGGGTATGGCAACTCTCTGCAGTTCTGTCCCATTCAAGTGAATGGGACTGAGCTGCAGTACCAGGCGCAACCAATAAAAGAAATGGCGCTGTACCTGGTACACAATGAAGGTAATATGGCAATCAGCAAGGAGCTGTGACCCCATTAATCAGCTGATTGGTGGGATTTTATGTGCTTGTGCCCCCACCAATCTTATAGGGAAAGCCTATCCGTCAGTATTATTCCTGGAAGACCTACCAATAGCATATATGGTTTTGTGCAGTGTGTATCATATATATATATATATATATATATATATATATATATATATATATATATATATATATATATATATATATATATATATAATATATAATATATATATTTTGTCATTTCTGAATTGCATCATGACAGTAATTGTTTTATGTAACCTTTTCTTCTAGGTACCCCTCATTGGAGTTGCCTGGGGGCAGTGTGGCCAACGTCAGCCCCCCCTCTGGGGAAACATCCCCCTCCCCTGCCCTATTCCTTGTGCTGAATGGCTGCGATGGCACCTGCTCTCACTGACCCTGCCCCTGACGCCCGCAACCTGCACTTCAAGCTGGCGCCCCCATCTTCCTCCCTCCCCATTGGTGAGACCAACGGTGGCTGTCTTCCTCCACCTGCCCCGCCAGACCTGGTAACAAATTACAGTGGAACACCAGGAAAATTGGCTGGGGTTTTCACTCCACGGTCTATCTTGTCTCAGTCACTGTGTCGGGGGCGTTCCTCCATTTTGGAACTCAACCTGGAGGAGCTGAGAGGCATTGCCAATTCTGGAAGAGGGGGCCAAGGAGGACCTTTAAACGGACTGGCCAAAAGACCTGCAAAGCCAGCCGTGGACAAGCCCCCAAGCCTTGCCCTTCCTACATTGGATCCTTGGGTAAAGGCCCCAGTTGTTCCTCCAGGATCGCCTGCTGCGGAACATGAACAGAATGGTTCTCGTGTTGAGCATGGTTCTGATACCCGCTTGAAAGCCTTGTTACGGCGTCATGGAGAGATGGAAAAGAGGGCACGATCCATTCAGAAGAGACTTCAGTTAGTCCAAGCAAAGCAGGTTGAACGTCATCTCCATCAACAGCTGGGTGGTCTGGTGGGGGCGGCCTTTGGTCGGGGTCCAGACACACCTCGCAGTCGTCTGACTGTAGTGACGCGTAAAGCGGATGCCCAACGTCGAGGAGAAGCGGGAAGTGGCAGTGTAGATGCTTTTTTGAAGGGAACAGCTGGTGAACTAGAGAGACTGAGCTCCTCAGGGTCTGCTACTCTACAGGCATGTGAGCGAGGATTTGACTCTGATGCCACCGAAAGTAGCTCAGGAGGGGACTCTGATGTGGAAGAGGATGAACTGAGACAAGTGGACACCCCGCAGAGCCACATCCCTCTGTGAGTAGTCTCATATTTTTGTAATATGGTATTTGGGGTGACCCAATCTATTGGATAAATCTGTGTCTTCGTGTTTCCGTTGACAGATCTATCAGGAGGTTTTTTTTTTTATGTTTTAGGTCTTCAACATTTATCTGCATTTGTGAATGAAAACAAAAATTGCAGGAAATCAGTCAACCTGTCTTTAGAAAGTTGTGTTATTCTAAATCAGGCTCTGCTGGCCACATAAATGTGTATAGGGCTGTTTTGATACTCCCATGATGGAAGACGTTGGGGAGGAAAGGAGCAGGCATGTTGTATTTTGGCATTTCCTATCCCTTGTATATGCAGGAGATAAGCCAAGGTAGCGGCTTGCTTCTCTCTCTGCCTACTGAGAACTTGTGCTTTCTTGGATGAACTGAGCATTCATGTGAGGGTATAAAGGAATAGGTGTGGCCAAATGCTGTAGTTTTTTGCCAAAAGCTTGTCATCCTGACTATTTCTCCAGTCTTCCCTCATACACATTCATGCTCAATTCGACCGGACATGCATGTGTTTTCTTCAATGTGGAGATGAAGGATAAGCCAATGCCAGACTCCAAGGAGAACAAAAGGATAGTGTTAAAATGTCATACACTTCATCCTTTATTCCCCAACATCATCTGTTGGGGGGATGTGACTAAGCCCCCGTACTCATATGATGGTCATCAGGTCCCACCTCTGATGTTGGTAGGTTGTGCTGTTTTTTTTCTCGAGCTTGGGTAGCTGGGTGTATTGGTTGCTTTAGGGACCTACCCTGAAGTGTTGTATCCGCATACATTGTGTAATGCTCTTTTCTCCCAGTCTGTGGAGATGAGTAATGATCTCTGTAGAGGATAGATGCGTAAGGGAACTAGGCCAAGAAGCAATTTAGGATTGAACATCTGAGGATGCATTCACGTCATGATTTTTGCATCCTTCAAATGTATTGTTAAAACCTATGGCCTAAAATAGTTTTGCTCTAAAATCTAATCCAATGCGTCCAATAATCATGTCAGACTTGGAGTAGTTTTTTGCACGTTTTTCTCACTTTTTTTATTTTTAAAAATTGTATAAATTTTTATGTTCCTCGATCTTTCTAGGCTATTCCTGAGCTACTGTGAATGTGTATAAAAAAGCATTTAAATGGATTAAAAAGTACATTAATACGGTTCAAAAACAGATACCACAGTGTGTAACTGCTAATATATAACAGGGTATATGTGTATCCCACAACAGAAGAGACATAGTATAATGGATTGCTTCTATATGCAGTAAAACACAAAAGTAAAAAAGTTGCAACAGGGACAAATTATAAAAAAAATAAAAAAAAATAAAATAAATGGTTTTTATTCAAAACATATTAAATGTTAAAAAGAGCCAACACATTGTATGGAGGACTTCAAAAATCAGCAACTAGTAAGAAGCGTGCTCGGGGGGTGACTAGGTGGATTGTACTTATAATTATGCTTATAACTAAACACTGCATGAAGTGCAAGGATCACCTGGCCGTAAGGCTATGTTCACATGGCAGAATTTCCGCTCATCCGCCCAAATTCCGCTTGTGTGGATTATGTGCTGAATTGGTGCGGAATCAAAGAGGAAATTCTGCAGAAGTGTGAATGGGAGTGTGGACTCCCATAGAAGTGTATTGGGCTTTCATTTGAGGAGGAAATTCTGCCGTGTGAATAGACCCTAAGGCTATGTTCACACGGTGGAATGTCCAAACGGAAAATTTCCGTGTGGACATTCCAAAGACAGCAGAGCGCTGGCAGAGCATGCTGGCGCTAGGACTGCTCGAGAATGCGGAATCCACAAAAACATTGAACAGGTTCAATTCAAATTCTGCCATGTGAGCAGAGCAGCAGAATCCCATTGAAATCTATTGGAATATTCATGTGGAATTCCGCACAGACCTTTTGCCATGTGAACCTACCTGAACAGAGCCAGCCTGGATAGCAAACAGTGTCTCCCCTTATCCTTTGTCACTAACTGCTATGGTTAGAGATGAGCGAAGTTACAGTGATTCGATTCGTCAAGAACCTTGCGGCTCAGCAGTTGATGACTTTAGCCTGCATAAATTAGTTCAGCTTTCAGGTGCTCCGGTGGCTGGAGACTCTCTCCTAGGACTGTATCCACCTTTTCCAGCCCACCGGAGCACCTGAAAGCTGAACTAATTTATGCAGGATAAAGTCAGCAACCGCCGAGCCGAGAAGTTTGTGACGAATCGAATTTACTGTAAGTTCGCTCATCTCTAGCTATGGTTTGTGGAGGGAGCCAGTCCTGAATCTTATAAAATGCGGCTGGAGAGAGGCAAACCGAGAGTAATATCTAGCACTGAAGAAAAAGGGAAATAAAAATCAGTATATTTAGAATGTTAACTTTGGGGTACATCGTTCAATACGTGCCTGATGGAGGTTATGCATTCTACCTCCGAAACGTGTTGTCTGACCTTCTAATTTTTTTTAAACCCCCTGCAATCTCCTGTACAGGGCCCTGGCTCTGCTGCGGCTCTCCCGTGCAGGAGGCCTGTCGGCCGCAGCATGATGGCTCGTCCAACGCACTCACCCCCCCCAATGTATCGCTATGGGAGAGGTGGAGATGCAGCATTCGTGCATACCCCCGCCTCTCCCATAGAGTTGTATGGAGGGGGTGTGTCGTCTACCTCCAGCAAGTTCACCTACGCGCATTTGCCGCATAGAGCCACAGCAATGCTGGTTCCCCGTACAGAAGATCGCGGGGGTCCCAGCGGTCGGACCCCCCCTCTATCAGACGATCTATATATCTAATCTATATATACTGATTTTTTTTTTATTTTCTCCCAATCCTTTGAGCGCTAGGTATTCTTTTCTATTCGTTGCTGCCTATATATTTCTTTTAAGTAATACATTGCAAGTGCAAAGAAAAATGACCTAGGAACATACGAAAGTGCAATATCTTATGCTAACCGATTATAGACACGTTGCAAAGCCATAAGAACTCCTGCCCCTGTACGATTTACAGAGACAATGTAAAGAAAGGAGAGAAAAAAAAAGCATTGAAATCAGGAAGAAAAATCGCTATCGACCACTATTTTCCATCTGACCAGAAAAACGAGCGTAAATGGGCCAACACGGGTGTATGAATTGGATACTTTTTGTCAATAAGATGATTAGAGATGAGTATTTACAGTAAATTCAATTTGTCACGAACTTCTCGGCTCGGCAGTTGATGACTTATCCTGCATACATTAGTTCAGTTTTCAGGTGGTCCCGTGGGCTGGAAAAGGTGGATACAGTCCTAGAACACTTTTTCCTAGGACTGTATCCACCTTTTCCAGCCAACTGGAGCACCTGAAAGCTGAACTAATTTATGCAGGATAAGTCATCACCTGCCGAGCCGAGAAGTTCGTGATGAATCGAATTTACTGTAAATTCGCTCATCTCAAAAGATGAGTTCATCTAGACCGGTGTTTCTCAGCCAGCGTACCTCCAGCTGTTGCAAAACTACAACCTCCAGCATGCCCGGACAGCCTTAGGCTGTCCGGGCATGCTGGGGGTTGTAGTTTTGCAAGACACAGAGGTGTGAATACATATTCCAAGATGTTATAGAGTTTGCTCTTTATTTTTTATTTATTTATGTTTTGAGCGATACTTCAAACTGATGAAGTACGTGTCTTTTTCTCTAAATTTCTGCCGGACTTGTTTAGTGGTACAAGTTATGGATGTTAAGGGTTATCCAAATACCGTGTGGGTTCTCGGCATAGGCTTTGTAGAACTTGTCTTATGTCATCTTGCTGGGTGGACATCTTCCTGTATTGTGGCTGATACCAGGCCACCAAAGAGTTACCTTTTTAGTGTGGTGTTAAAATTTATCCAAATTGACCAAATAAAACCTTCCCTCCAGACTTTGAATGCTCAAAGCTAAAAACACTTCAAAAACTTTACCCAGTTTCCTACCCAGAACAAATCCAATTTATTGTATTTTATCTCAAGCTTCCTGTTACCTAATTGGCGTATTATGCATAAGGCAACTTTCCCAAAGGAGACTGTAGTATCTTAACTAGGCAACTGGCGCAGCTCTGGTGGAAGAGGACAAGAGAACACATGACTGCGGCAATAACAAAGCCTGAGGGTCTTTTAGTGACATTTTAAAAGGGTTGTCCAGTATGAGAAAAAAAAAAATATTTTCTTTTCTTAAAACAGCGCCACACCTGTACACAGGTTATGTTGCATTACAACTTAAAGGGGTACTCCGCCCCTAGACATCTTATCCCCTATCCAAAGGATAGGGGATAAGATTTCAGATCGCCGCTGGGGACCCCGGGGATCGCTGCTGCAGCACCCCGCTATCATTACAGCACAGAGCGAGATCGCTCTGCACGTAATGACGGGCAATACAGGGGCCGGAGCATCGTTACGTCACGGCTCCGCCCCTCGTGACGTCACGGCCCGCCCCCGGCAATACAAGTCTATGGGAAGGGGGCGTGGCGGTCGTCACGCCCTCTGCCATAGACTTGCATTAAGGGGGCGGGCCGTGATGTCATGAGGGGCGGAGCCATGACATCCCGCTGCTCCGGCCCCCTGTATCGCCCGTCATTACGCACAGAGCGAACTCTCTCTGTGCAGCAATGATGGCGGGGTGCCGTAGCGGCGATCCCCGGGGTCCCCAGCAGCGGGACCGCGGCGATCTAAGATCTTATCCCCTATCCATAAGATGCCAGGGGCGGAGTACCCCTTTAAAAAAAAAATCGCTTACACAGAAAAACGTATCCTCTATCTGCAGGATCGCAGTGGGTCCGACCGCTGGAGCCCCCCCCCCCCTCCCCCCTCACGATCTCATGTATGGAGCCCTGGATCTCCCCAGGAGTGGTGTGTCACTACTCCCTCCCAAAGTGAGGGCCACAGTGAACCCTCCATATATCTCTAGATATCCGAATGGTTCTCCCATAGAGAGATAAGGAGGTGGTGGAGCTGGGGCTCTGTACAGGAGATTGCAGGGGGCCCCAGCGGTTGGATAGGGGGATACGTTTTTCTGTAATTTCAAGTATGAGACCTCTTTATGGAATTTAGTGGAGCTGAGCAGCAGTACAATCTGTAGATTGGTGCGATGCTGTTTCTGGCTAAACTAAGCCATGTTCTTCTAAGGTTATGTTCACATGGCATGATTTCCCAGAATTCTGCTGGGAAATTCCCCAAAATTTACTGCACGTTGAACTGGATAGGAATTCTGCTGTCCCATTCACATGGCAGAATTGTTCCTGCGGAAATTCTACTTTACAGATTCAGCAAAAATTATAAGATTCTGCAAAAAGATTCCTGGGTGGAATTCCGCAGAAGTCAATAGGGCTTATAATGCCGTGCCATTCTGCAAATTTGCATGTGCCACCAACACTAGGTCTGCTGGGGAATGCGCCATCTCATAGACTGCAACACATTTCCGAGTAGAGTTAGCTGAAACTATGAACATATGAATTGTTTCTACAGATGCGGAAATCTGGATTTCTGTGACAGAGGTTTCCGCCGTGAAAATTCTGCCGTGTGCAGCAGAATCCTATTGAAATAAATGGGACTCTGATGCAGTGTAGTTCTACTTGAAAATTTGGATCTGTGACCATAGCCTTAACATCTGAAGGACGCAGGGTGTAAATGTACACCCTGCATCCGCTCCCCTTCTATGACACCTGCTCATCATCGCCATTAACTCTCTAGATACCCCTTTTTTGTTTTTCGCCGTAAATTGGTAAAATGATGTAAAAAAAAAAAAAAAAAGCCCTCACATAGGTCTGTAGGTGGAAGATTGAAAGTGTTAGCATTTTTTTTTTTTTTTTTTTAGAAGGCGAGGCGTAAAAACAAAAGTGCAAAAATGAAAAATCCCTGAATCTTCAAGGAGTTAAAGAAAAACTGATAGCGGCATTAAACACAATATACAGGGTGGGGATCGACCGATTATCGGTTTGGCCGATATTCACGATTTTGGACGTTATCGGAATTACCTTGCCTATAATCCTATGATGCACCGCACCCCATACCCCCCACCGCCTCGGCCGGAGATCGCCGCTGCCCCATTGCCTCCCCCATTCCCGGTTTTAAAATCACCTGTACCCGGGGTCCGCGCTACTTCTGGCTCCTGCGGCGTCCTGCGTTATGCTGTGCGCTGCGCAATGACGAGTGACTTCCTCAATGCAACGTCACAGTCAGTGCGCACAGTGACAGCTCAGGACGCCGCCGGAGCCAGAAGTAGCGCGGACCCCGGGAACAGGTGATTATAAAGCCAGGGATGGGGGAGGCAATGTGGCGGCAGTGGTTGGACTAAGGACCGGCAGGGGGAGAGAAGCGGGTGGCGGCAGTCTCTGGCCATAGGATAGGGGAGGGGGGGGGGGGGGGGGGGGGTTGGACTCAGGAGGACCCCAGGTCAGGCAGGGGGAGAGAAGTGGGTGGCAGCGGTCTCTGGCCAGAGGATAGGGGAGGGGGGGGTTGAACTCAGGAGGACCCCAGGTCAGGCAGGGGGAGAGAAATGGGTGGCAGCGGCGGTCTCTGGCCCCGCAAAAGCTGCTGCAGTTCATTGATTTAAAGCGCCCGCTGATCTGCAGCCGCTTCTTATACCGATATTCAGGTATAAGTTATCGGCTATTGGCCTGAAAGGCCCTAAAAAAATCGATATCGGTCAATCCCTAATACAGGGTAATAGTGACGGTGAACTGGATTACGAGTTATCATTTGCCCGCAACCGGGGTCTGGTTCAGAGATGCCCACTGTGTTAGCCGGCATTGCTAAACTGGAAATGGCCAGCTTTGCGCCAGGACCCGACATATCCAGCATCCCTGCCTCTACACGGTCATGCACTCACATAGGTGAAGGGATATCCTAAATATTTCAGATAGGCCAGCATATTGGTGCCGAGGGGATGGAGGCAGGGAAGCTGGTTATGTCAGGTCCTGCCTTCAATGCGTGAAGCCATTTTCGGATTAGTAATGCCAATTAATAAAATGGTGACCTCCGGACTGCAAATTCGGGTCTCTTGCACTTTAACCCTGTGTAGGTTTAGTGCGGCTGACCACGCAATCAGTCTTCCTCTAAGGCAGGGTAACAGGTAGTGTATACGCTGCGTATTTGATGCTGCGTATTTCAGTGCTAGGAAAATCTATGGGTGTTTATTATTAATCTCCTTACTAGCACAGAAATATACATGCATCAAATACGCAGCGTATATGTTACCCTCACCTTAAGGTGGCACGCAATGATCTGCGGCTGTCACCGTATACATGTATGGTTTGTTGCTATGCAACTGTCCAAGTAAATTCCAGATTAGAACACCAGAAGATGTGGCCAAGGAGTTATACAGAATTAAACACAGCCTTGTCATGCAGCAGCCATCTCTCTCTTTCTCTCTTTGATGGTAGAGCAGTGGTCACCTCATCGCCCTCTTCTGTTGGTCATCACAGCAGGGTTAGGGGCTCCTATGTATTCTTCCTGAAATAAAACCTCTGCTTGCAAGAAACTACAGGACACTTGATGGTGTCATGTATATGTCTCCTCGGGCTCACTCCTGGATCCGGCTGTGTCTGAACAGTGTAAAATCTTCCATACCTTGGTTATAGTTATATTTCTTAACAAGCCGATCCCTTGTCATCAGCTGTAGCCTGTGGAGAAACCTGGCAGTATATGTTCAGATCCCCTGCAGCGCCATCACAGGGAAACTGAAGCATTACACAATGCCCAAATTATTGGGGCATGGGCTCGATTCATTTAAATGGGAGCGCAGTAGATGCACGAGTGCGGATCTTTGGCATCTTTGCGCTTCCATAAAAATAAATGGAGCGCGTGCAGTCTATCGCATACACTAGTGGTCTTCAACCTGTGGACCTCCAGATGTTGCAAAACTACAACTCCCAGCATGACCGGACAGCCAACGGCTGTCCGGGCATGCTGGGAGTTGTAGTTTTGCAACAACTGCAGGTTGGAGACCACTGGCATACACACTCGATGAGAGCCAGGGCCCTGTTCTATGGAGAGGATAAGATCATTTCCACCAGACAACCCCTTCAAGGGTGCCAGTTTACGTCCATTCTGTCCAAGCTCTGACGTTCCAGCTTGACTCAATGGACAGAAGAGCACGTTGTTGAATTGTGCAAAAAAAAAAGCACCTCTGATAATTTCACAGCCTTGACTTTCGACCACAGCTACAATACCTCTGTCTGCAGATGTTTTGCAAACTGAGATGCAATCAAGAAATCGGTAGACCTTGACCCCCCACACAAACTATGTTCACAGATGCCCTTTCTAGACACGCACCAACAATTATTTTACTTTGTAACTAGCAAGCAGTTTTATCAAAGGGGCATATGTCTGACCACTGATTCAGTCAACTGGGTGGGCACGGGACCCCCATTCTCATTAAGGGCGTGGGATATTGCAGGATAGGGGATGATTGTCATTTGTTGGAGTAGCCCCTTTAGGGTGCGTTCACACTCTAGTAACTAGCAGCGGGTTTCCAGCTGCAGGAAACCCACTGCGAGTTACGCTACCATTCATTTGAATGGGTCCGCGGACAGTCTGCAAATCTGACACTATTGCAGACTGACTGTGGACCCATTTAAATCAATGGTTGCGTAACTCGCAGCGGGTAACCCGCTGCTAGTTACTAGCGTGTGAACGCACCTAGAGCTGGGCGGTATGACCAAATATGTGTATCACAGTATTTTTGTAACTTATGGCGGTTCTACGGTATATAACGGTATTTCTTTCTGGGAGTTGCTGGGTATGCTGGGAGTTGTAGTTTTGCAACAGCTGGAGGTCCGCGGGTTTGAGACCACTGCTGTATGCTGTATCCCTATGCCCGGGCTGCAAAAGATAAATAAAATAAACTTTTACTTGCCTACGTCAGCCTCGTGCTGTTCCTTGGGACTGGAACGTCGGACAGCCGTCAGCCTATCACCGGCCGCACTGTCATGTAAGAAGCCGGCCAGAGCTCATTACATGACAGTGGGCTCAGCCTATCACTGGCCGGGGCGGGACATCGTTGTGGCCGGTGATAGGCTGACGGCTGTCCGACGTTCCAGTCCCCAGCGTAAGGCCGATGTAGGTAAGTTAAAGTTTATTTTGTTTATCTTTTGCAGCCCGGGCATAGGGATACAGCGTACAGCAGTAGCCTCAAACCTGCGGACCTCCAGCTGTTGCAAAACTACAACTCCCAGCATGCCCGGACAGCCGTTGGCTGTCCGGGCATGCTGGGAGTTGTAGTTTTGCAACAGCTGGAGGTCTGCAAGTTGGAGACCACTGGCGTACAGTATAGAATTCCAGTCCAGCGCTGGCGGCCCCCAACAAAGAGGAGGAGGGCAGTGCTTGCGGGCCGTTGGGCTGATAATTAATTGGGGGGGAGCAGAACAGCGCTGTCGGGTCACATATGATTAGTTCCGCGATGTGGGGACAGCGCTGCGCTGGGCTGATAATTCATTCCCAATGGGGAGGGGCCCAACTGGTATTGCGGTATGAGAAAAATGAATATCGTGCAGACCAAAAATGTTGGTATTCGGTATGAACCGGTATACTGCCCAGCACTAAACGCACCATTAAAGGGGTTATCTGGCTGAAGAGTTTTTTCTCTTTTTCTAAAGATGCCCAGGCTGTATGCGATATAACAACAAAAAGCCTTAACGATACCTACCTTCTGCGCTGCTTCTGATCTCCGGTGTTCTCTTCTTCTGGGTGTTAGGACCCAATATGTCAATTGCAACTTTCCACTGCAGTGTGTCCCTCCTCAGGCTGGGTTCACATCACGTTTTGTCCCATACGGGACCGCATACGGCAGGGGCAGCTGAAAACTTGCGCTCCCGTATGCCTTCGTATGTGGTCCCATATGTAATTCATTTCAATTTTTGCCCCGTATGCGGTTTTTCCACCGGACCTAAAATCAGTCGACCCCGATTTTTAGGTGCGGTGGGAAAACCGCATACGGGGCAAAAATGAGCCAACCGGAGTCAGCGTTTCACTCCGGTCGGCTCATTGAAATTAATTACAAAAGGGACCGCATACGGGAGCGCAAGTTTTCAGCTCCGCCTGCCGTATGCGAAAAAACGTGATGTGAGCCCATCCTCAGCCAGGGATAGGTTGAGCAGTAGTTGATGTATCTGGCCAAGCCCCGGTCTCAGTCGTTCTTCTCTTCCTGGTGCTGGGGCCCAATACATCAGAGTACCCCTTAGCCAATCACTGGTTATGGCAGGACACCACTGTGGCCAGCATTAATTGAGGAAGCGGGGCAGCTTGGTAGGGACGTAGAGCTTTATTGTAGTATTGCAGACAGCCAGGACCCTTCCGTTGAATAACTCCTTTTTTTTTTTTAGAAATTAGGGGAGATTTGTCAAAACCAGTTGCCTATAGCAACCAATCAGATCTCTTCTTTCATTTTTCTGAAACGAAGGAAGCAGTCCTATTGGTTGCTCACTCTTCCTCCACACAGATTTTGATAAATCTCCCCCATTGTTCTCATAGGATTACATACAAAGCACGGTTATTAGTGTCCATGAACGCTTTCTAACATGCATAAAGTGTGGTGGTCATCGTTTAAAGGGACTTAAGGATGGGCTGACTAAAGAGGCAATCCTCTGTATACATCCACCTAATGCTGGGCGGTATACTGGTTTATACTGAATACCGGTATGTTTTTCCTGCACGATATGAATTTTTCCTATACCATAGTACAGGTCTGGCCCCTCCAACCCTCGAATGAATGAATTATCAGCTGCAGCGGCTGTCCCCACATCGGGGAAATATGTTCTCCCCGTCCTCCTGTGAGCCGTTGGCGCTTTAAATTAAGGAGATGCCGGCCGCTGTGCTTTAAATGGTTAAGTTGCCAACTGCCTGCTCTTTAAATGAATGAGATGCGAGCAGTCAGCTGACAGCTTCCGGCTCGCAACTTAAACGTTTCCAGCGCCGCGGCCGGTGGTAGGTGGAATTTTGCAACCACACACACCGGCATCTCATTCATTTAAAGCGCAGGAGGCCGGCAACGTAACCATTTAAAGCGCAGCGGGCGGCATCTCATTCATTTAAAGCGCAGGGGGGGGGGGGGGGGGGGTCGTATACCGTTAAATACCGTGGAACTGCCATAACTTACAAAAATACCGTGATATGCACTTTTGGTCATACCGCCCAGCACTACATCCACCTATAACAGTCTGGGATTGCTATACTGCAGTAGGTGCAATGCTCCACAGGAATTTTCTTTTCTTTTTGAATTTCTTTTCTCTGACCACAGTGCTCTCTGCTGACACCTCTGTCCATGTCAGGAACTGTCCAGAGCAGGAGAGGTTTGCTATGGGGATTTGCTTCTACTCTGGACAGTTTTTAACATGGACAGAGGTGTCAGCAGAGAGCACTGTGGTCAGACAGAAAAGAACTTCCTGTGGGGCATACAGCAGCTGATAAGTACTTGGAAGGATTCAGATTTTTATATGAAAGTAATTTACAAATCTTTTTAACTTTATGGCACCAGTGGATAAAAAAAATAAATAAAAAAAAATTCCACTGGAGTTCTCCTTTAATCTCAGATCCTCAGTGTAAAGAAATCTACGTGTGCTGACCCGAGTCTTCGGAAACCCTTCTCTTATAAGGAATCCTACGTTTTTGTATTTTTTTTCCTCTCTAAAAGATCTTCTGTCCTTTTTAGTTAATGTATATTTCATGTCTTGAGCCCCGTCTCATTCTGTATTCTCTGCGGGAGTGTAGGCCGCATGCACAAGTATTTCTTCAATGCAGTCTTTGGCACAGCTGTTGCCAGCTGAATTGGATTCTGGTCCCAGCGTATGGCACAAGGATCTGTGAGGCTCTTTGTATTCTGCTAGGTGGGGACTGACGGAGCTCTGTTCTTTCCTACAATACCGAGTAAGTGAGCGTGGCCGTCCCTCGCTGAAAACTCTACCCTATGGTCCATAATTCTCAGATTGTGAGGCTGCAGATTGTATCATTTACCAGCGGAGAATGTCTGTCAGTGCCAGTGTTGTGGGTCGCTCTTCTGCATAGAACTGGGTTTTGTGCCTTAGTTGCGGGATTTACTGCATTGGTGACATTGATTTTCCTGTACCCCGGCTTTCTGTGTCGCCTTTGCCCTTGCTTGCAGACCGTGTTTGTGCATTTTCTGCAAGGCCCTTGTCAATTCTCCTGCTTCTGTGTAATGAGCGGCATCGTTCACGCCGCTGACAGTCTTCGTGATAGCGTTTTGTCCGTAAAGCTATATTTCCATTATTTGCACTGCTACCCGTGGCCAACAGTGTTCCCTGAGAGGCGGGCATTACTACCATGGTAACCTTAGTCTCCCTCCCAGCCAGTAATATCCCTGGATTCTTTGGCATTCCTAGAATTCCTGGCTGAGGGGGTGTTAACTCTGCCACTGCCGTGGTGGCAGACGAGAGCCCCCATGCAGGTGGCCTAGATTAATATGTTCTCCTGCGAGTGCATTAAACCCGGCTGCTTTCATTGTTCTGCAGTGCTACTAGTTATATGTCCATGTTGGTTCCGCTTGCTGCCCTGGTATTGCTTTTGCATCTTGTGATTGTTGCGGGTGCAGAAGAACACACAAAGCATCTGAAGAGGAAACCGATTACATTTTAAAGGTCAAATAGTATCGGAAGTTTTCATTTAGGAAAGATCGTCATACACCTTCAGTAGCTGTCAGACCAACACTTGTTTGGTCGCCGGCTATTCCTCCAAATTTTCCCCCATACACTTGAATGCTCAGCTTGGCTGAGCGTTCATGTGTTTCCAATGGGGAGAAGAGAGAAGGCTGCAGCCAGACACCTGGAAGCGGCTTATGTCTAAGACCTTGTTTTCCCAACCAGGGTGCCTCCAGCTGTTGCAAAACTACAACTCCCAGCATGCTGGGAGTTGTAGTTTTGCAACAGCTGGAGGCACCCTGGTTAAAAAAAAAAAGAAAAACACTGGTTTTAAGAAAAAGCTAAGGATCAGGTGTTTAGACCTCCATACACATTTAGATGGTTGGCTGGTCCCTCTAAATACAGACGGTTCAGCAAACTTTTTGCCTTTTTCTATTGAAAACATGCACGCTTGGCTGATCCAAGTGTTCATGTAAGGGGAGGAATGCTGTTGACCGACAAGACAACCATCAAATGTTCATGGACATCTTGAAGGCGCCCCCTCCAATACATTAAAGGGGTTCTCCAGTGGAATTATATATATATATAAAATATTTTTATCAACTGGTGCCAGAAAGTTAAACAGATTTGTAAATTACTTCTATAAAATTTTTTTTACCTCTTTTTGAATTTCTTTTTTTGTCTTGTCCATAGTGCTCTCTGCTGACACCTGATGTCCGTATCAGGAACTGTCCAGAGCAGGAGAAAATCCCCATGGCAAACCTATGCTGCTCTGGACAGTTCCTGACACGTACAGAGGTGTCAGCAGAGAGCACTGTGGACATCTGATCACGGCATCTGTGGCAATGCGCATGTTAAAATAGATGATCGGATCGCCGGCAGCACTGCCACGGGGATCCGATCATCTGTAATGGCGGACGGAGGTCCCCTCGCCTGCCTCCGTCCGTCTCCCGGCATCTCCTGCTCTGGTCTGAGATCGAGCAGACCAGAGCAGAAGATAGGCAATAATACCCCCTTAACGACGCAGGACGTAAATGTACGTCCTGGTGAGCTGGTACTTAACACACCAGGACGTACATTTACGTCCTATGCATAACCGAGAGCATTCGGAGCGATGCTTGCGTCATGCGCGGCAGGTGCCGGCTGCTGATAGCAGCCAGGGACCCGCCCGTAATGGTGGACATCCACGATCGCTTGGATGTCCGCCATTAACCCCTCAGATGCCGTGATCAATACAGATCAAGGCATCTGCAGCATCGCGGTACTTTGAATAGATGATCGGATCACCCGCAGCGCTGCTGCAGCAGTCCGATCATCAAGCATGGCAGCCAGAGGTCCCCTCACCTGCCTCCGCTGCCTTCCATGCGTCTTCTGCCCTGGTCTGTGATCGAGCAGACCAGAACAGAAGATGACCGATAATACTGATCAGTGCTATGTCCTATACATAGCACTGCACAGTATTAGCAATCAAAGGATTGCTGTAGATAGTCCCCTATGGGGACTATTAAAGTGTAGAAGAAAAAAAATTAAATAAGTAAAAAAATTTCAAACCTCCCCCCCCCCCCCCAATAAAAACGTAAATTGTCCCATTTTCCCTATTTGACCCCCAAAAAGTGTAAAAAAATAATAATTAAAAAATATTGCATATTTGGTATCGCCGATTGTGTAAATATCCCAACTATTAAAATAAAATGTTTTATAACATTTTATTCCCCCCAAAAATTTAAAAAGTATTTAAAAGTTTTATATAAGCAAATATGGTATCAATAAAAAGTACAGATCACGGCACAAAAAATGAGCCCTCATACCGCCGCTTATACGGAAAAATGAAAAAGTTATAGGTCTTTTTCAAGCGCAACAGTAATAGAAAAGTATGTTATCATGGGTTATCATTTAAATTGTATTGACCCAAAGAATAAAGAACACGTCATTTTTACCGTAAATTGTATGGCGTGAAAACGAAACCTTCCAAAATTTGCAAAATTGTGGTTTTCTTTTTAATTTCCCCACACAAATAGTATTTTTTTTTTTTTTTTGGTTGCGCCATACATTTGGTAAAGTGAGTGATGGCGTTACAACGGACAACTGGTCACACAAAAAGCAAGCCCTCACTAGTCTGTGAATGAAAATATAAGAGTTATGATTATATTAAGGCCCAAGTGGGCTTGGTCCTTAAGATGATATATTGTTATATTTTATTCTCTCAACTGGCTCCAGAAAGTTAAACAGATTTGTAAATTACTTCTATAAAAAAAAAATCTTAATTGGAAGTATTATCAGCTGCAGAAGTTGAGTTGTTCTTTTCTGTCTGGCAACAGTGCTCTCTGCTGACATCTCTGCTTGTCTTGGGAACTGCACAGAGTAGAAGAGGTTTGCTAATGGAATTTGCTACTGGGCGGTTCCCGAGACACGTGTCATCAGAGAGCACTTAAACAGAAAAGAACAACTCAACTTCAGCAGCTCATAAGTACTAAAAGGAATAAGATTTTTTAATTGAAGTAATTTACAATTCTGTTTAACTTTCTGGAGCCAGTTGATATATAAAAAATGTTTTTTTTCCTGGATAACCCCTTTAAGACTTATTTCAACAATAGGAACAGATATCTGAACAATGGATACATAGTGGGGAAGGAAGATTTCTCCTTTGCTTAGTAAGATATAATACAAGGCTTTATGTATTCCTATGTATACTGTTAATTTATGAAGAATATTTATAACAATAGGTACCTTTTAAAACACTGCAACTGCAGATTCTTTGCTCATAAGTACTGAAAGGATTAAGATTTTTTTAATAGAAGTAATTTGCAAATCTGTTTAACTTTCTGGAGCCAGTTGATATATAAAAAAGTTTTTTTTTCCTGGAATACCCCTTTAACAGTGGAGGTTCCACTGCAGAAACCTGCTGCACACAGCCTGCGAAAAGCCCGCCCTTTTAAACCCTCAGGAAACACGTTGAGAGTTTAAAAAATGATCCGCTCATGTGAACGCACCCTGAGGCTGGGTTGGTATACCTGACTGCTAGATCTCCACTCCTCAACATCTGTGGTGACAAGTATTGCCATAAAACATCTCGAAAAACCACAGTACGAACTTAATTCAACCGCACCATCTGGTGTAGATCACAAGGGGGGGGGGGGATTTCACTAAGGGTGCAGTTACTTTTCAGTGTTTGGGCAGTACTATGGCGATGACATCATTGCCCTTTACCCACACAGACATAGCACAAACTGCGACGGTATTGTTCTACCACATGGTGTCTCTGAATGGATTTGACAGTAAGTTGCAAACCTACGTAGTCACCATCATTCTTCCCACTTTCCTCCTGCTGCTTGAAGACGTCTTGTTTACATGGCCGTAGTGATCATCCTGTTTCGTGTGACATAAACATGTGACTGCATTACCCATAGCCTTTGGCCAGTAAGCCATCTATATACAGGGATTTCCTAATATTGTATTATTATTATTTAGTAAGTCTTGGCCAGCAGGCATGTCTATGCAGGCATTTGCTATTTGTTAATATTTTAATTTTTTTTTTTTTTTTGTCCTTTAAAACCCTTTTAAATCTTGCATAGAACAGGTTTTATTAGCAATGCCGGCTGGTTGAACCTATTTTAATAAGTGGCATAAAACCTCGAAGGACTCCTTCGCCTGGGGTATGTGTGATGGGCTACAGTGGGTCGGTACTGGCAGTGAGCTTTCTTCACGCCTTTTGTAGCCGAATAAAGTTCTGGTACATGGCAGGTCTTTTGTTAAAGGGGTATTCCGGGCAAAAATATTTTAGCCCCTTTCCAAGGGATAGGGGATAAGGTGCCTGTATGCGGGTGCTGAATTTCCAGTTTCGGAAACCTCCGGGATTGGGGAAGTGACGTAACTCCACGCCCCCTACATTCAGGTCTATGGGAGGGGGTGTGACTGCTGTCACGCCCCCTCCCATAGACATGAATTAAGGGGACGAGGCGTGACCCCACGTCCCCAGTCCCGGAAACCTGGAGGTTCCCGAAACTGGAGATTCAGCACCCGCATACAATGTGGGTGCTGCAGGGAGATTGCGGGGGGTCTCAGCAGCGGGCCCCCCACGATCAGACACCTTATCCCCTATCCTTTTGAATAGGGGATAAAATATTTTTGCCCGGAATACCCTTTTAAAGCTTAGCTGCGTCAGATACTGGAGCACAGGGGTTATTTAACGCCTGCCTCCCTCCTATCCATCTGCTTTCCATCCATTTTCAGTCTCGGCGACCTACTTCTATCTCTCTGCTTTCTTTTCCTTTCTCTCGACCCCCCCCCCCCCCCCCCCCTTCTCTCAAGTCGTTCCCACAACCTTGGATGATATCAGCTGGGGTCTGAGGACAAGGTTGGCAGGGGACAGTCTGTTTCTAATACGTGTTCTCGTATATTCTGCATTTGCGGTTCTGTCTTCTACTTCCTACTACTTTTTGGTTTGTGGCTGTGGAGCAACTTTCATGACTACCTGACATTGCTGGAGTAAATGTATAGCTCTCTGTTGTCTTTGTGGATACATCTTACACCCCTTAAAGGGGTGGAAAACAATAATAATAATAATAATAATAATAATAATAATAATAATAATAATAATAATAATAATAATAATAATAATAATAATAATAATAATAATAATAATAATAATAATAATAATAATAATAATAATAATAATAATAATAATAATAATAATAATAATAATAATAATAATAATAATAATAATAATAATAATAATAATAATAATAATAATAATAATAATAATAATAATAATAATAATAATAATAATAATAATAATAATAATAATAATAATAATAATAATAATAATAATAATAATAATAATAATAATAATATTATTATTATTATTATTATTATTATTATTATTATTATTATTATTATTATTATTATTATTATTATTATTATTATTATTATTATTATTATTATTATTATTATTATTATTATTATTATTATTATTATTATTATTATTATTATTATTATTATTATTATTATTATTATTATTATTATTATTATTATTATTATTATTATTATTATTATTATTATTATTATTATTATTATTATTATTATTATTATTATTATTATTATTATTATTATTATTATTATTATTATTATTATTATTATTATTATTATTATTATTATTATTATTATTATTATTATTATTATTATTATTATTATTATTATTATTATTATTATTATTATTATTATTATTATTATTATTATTATTATTATTATTATTATTATTATTATTATTATTATTATTATTATTATTATTATTATTATTATTATTATTATTATTATTATTATTATTATTATTATTATTATTATTATTATTATTATTATTATTATTATTATTATTATTATTATTATTATTATTATTATTATTATTATTATTATTATTATTATTATTATTATTATTATTATTATTATTATTATTATTATTATTATTATTATTATTATTATTATTATTATTATTATTATTATTATTATTATTATTATTATTATTATTATTATTATTATTATTATTATTATTATTATTATTATTATTATTATTATTATTATTATTATTATTATTATTATTATTATTATTATTATTATTATTATTATTATTATTATTATTATTATTATTATTATTATTATTATTATTATTATTATTATTATTATTATTATTATTATTATTATTATTATTATTATTATTATTATTATTATTATTATTATTATTATTATTATTATTATTATTATTATTATTATTATTATTATTATTATTATTATTATTATTATTATTATTATTATTATTATTATTATTATTATTATTATTATTATTATTATTATTATTATTATTATTTATAATATATATATAATTTTTTTTTTTTTTAAACTGGTGCCAGAAAGTTAAACAGATTTCTTAATGATTTCTAATAAAATCTTTACCCTTCCAGTACTCTTTAGCAGCTGTATGCTGCAGAGGAAATTATTTTCTTTTTTGTCTTGTCCACAGTGCTCTCTGCTGACACCTGATGCCCGTATCAGGAACTGTCCAGAGCAGGAGAAAATCCCCATTTCAAACCTATGCTGCTCTGCACAGTTCCTGACATGGACAGAGGTGTCAGCAGAGAGCACTGTGGACAAGACAAAAAAGGAATTCAAAAAGAAAAGAACTTCCTCTGTAGCATACAGCTGCTAATAAGTACTGGAAGAATAAATATTTTTTTTAATAGAAGAAATTTACAAATTTGTTTAACTTTCTGGCACCAGTTAATTTAAAAATAAATGTTTTCCACCGGAGTACCCCTTTAAGGGGTGTAAGATGTGTCCACAAAGACAATAGAGAGCTATACATTTACTCCAGCAATGTCAGGTAGTCATGAAAGTTGCTCCACCGGAGTACCCCTTTAACACACACACACACACACACACTCCCCAAAGCGCAATTTTGCACCTGTTACTAAATCTGCTTAAAGGGGTACTTCGGCGCTTAGACCTCTTATCCCCTATCCAAAGGATAGGGGATAAGATGCCTGATCGCGGGGGTCACGCCACTGGGGACCACAGTGATCTTGCACGCAGCACCCCAGTTAAAATCAGTCCCCTCAATGCAAGCCTATGGGAGGGGGCGTGACAGCTGATACGCCCCCTCCCGTAGGCTTGCATTGAGGGGCGGAGGTGTGACGTCACATGCAGCCTGCCCCGTGGTCGCCGGTAATCAGACCCGGAGCGAACACGCTCCGGGGACTGATTTTAACTGGGATGCTGCGTGCAAGATCACGGGGGTCCCCTGCGGCGGGACCCCTGCGATCAGGCATCTTATCCCCTATCCTTTGGATGGGGGATAAGATGTCTAAGCGCCGGAGTACCCCTTTAAACATGTATGCTGGTTTATCTGCCCTATGTAAGCGTAGGGTTACACTGGATTAAGATTTTCCGAACCCACCAACTGTGTAAAGCAGTGGTCTCAAACTTTTGCCCTCCAGATGTTGCAAAACTTCAACTCACAGCCGTTGGCTGTCCGGGCGTGCTGGGAGTTGAAGTTTTGCAACATCTGGAGGGCCACAGTTTGAGAACACTGGTCTAAAGTGTGGCCCTCCCTGTGTTTGGACAAAGAAGGATGAACCTTTTGGATTTCAGCATGACTGATCCTTTTGGTTCTCAGGTAGGATAAGCAGACACCAGGGACATCTTTACCCCCTCTCCCCATACAGAACACCTGCACGCTTGGCTAAATGTGTACAGGGGATTCAGGAAAGATAGCTGTTGGACCAAGCATTTCACCAAGTATATAACCCGTAGAATAGAGTTTACCTTAGAATTTAGGTGTTTCTTAGACCCATATGATGTTCTTGGTTTATAGAGAGCAGCCCAAAAAAAGTGTGCTGCCCCGAGCGAAGTAATCATGTTGGTGACCCAGCTCCTGGCATCTGTCCACGCTTGTAGGAAAATGTCTGCACTAGCCATAGTAATCCCATGGTTTTTCCAGATAACAACTCCATTCAGGTTTCCTCATCACTATAGGAAATCGCTGTTGGTACAGGATCTAAAGATAGGTCTGCAAAGATGTGGTGAGACTTCTCGCAGAAAGCCATTGCCACGTCCTACCTTCAAAGTCCAGCGACTGGCGGCCATACCTGCTTGCAGGAAACTAAAGACCAATATTGGCAAATTAAGTCTTCTCCTAATATTAAATGCATAATAATATATTTTTGGGCTGTCTTACTGTAAGGTGTTAAGAGAACGCCGGTGGCATAAAGCCCGTGGGATCTTGTCGAGTGCCGAGCGGTGTTCTTCGTTCCCTTTTTTGATCCTTCCGAATGTACTCGACTCTCTGAAAGGTTTTGTCATAATGAAACCTGAGCTGTATGTACAGCCGTGGTCACACTTCATGGCCGTAACCGGTTAGGAGTTTTTGCAGAGGCCTAGGGGGGTGGTAGGGATGTAGACGAGCAGTGTACTACAGCCGCCCTTTATAGCAGAGCGTTTTACCACAACAGCTTTGTAAAAAAAATAGCAGCGTTTCGTTAGGGTGACTATACACACCCCTAATGGAGATTCCCTGCAAGTTTTACCAGGCATGTGGCTGAGACCTTACCCATGTCATTCACCTGCTGCATGCTTTTGGGTCACCTGCTGTACGGATATTACACTTTGTGGCACCCAAACTTCGGATTTTCAGCAAAGATTGGCGTAGAATCCTTGAATGAATCTGTTAAGTGGCACGTGCATGTTATGCTGAGGTTTTGATGACTATGGGTGTATTCACACCACATTTTGTATATACGGGTGCCGGATTTTGTATATACGGGTGCCGGCGGGAGGGGAAGGGGCAAACCGGGCGCTCCCGTACCCAGGCCGGATCAGTCCGTGACTCCATTTACTTTACTGACCCGACTGGAGTCAAACAGTGACTCTGGTCGGCTCAGTTTTGACCCGTATGCGGTTTCCTGACCGGACCTAAAACCGTAGTTTACTACTGGTTTTAGGTATGGTCCAAAACCGCATACGGGTCAAAACTGAGCCGACCAGAGTCACTGTTTGACTCCAGTCGGGTCAGTAAAGTAAATGGAGTCACGGACTGATCCGGCCGGGGTTCGGGAGCGCCCGGTTTCTGACACCAGTTGATTTAAAATAAATAAATTTTACACCGGAGTACCCCTTTAATATTAAAAAAAAACCTTGTTCTTGTTGTAGCTTTTGACTTTAGGTGAGAGCGCATCCTTGAGGACAGACTTTCTTGCATGGCAGATTATGACCAGGAGTGGGCATGAAGGAGGGCACCTCTTAGGGATAAAAGCTGCTGATTTGGGCCCGTCCGGGCAGAGATTCTCAGACAGACTGCTCTCCTCTTGCCGGGCATTCATGCATTGTACTCTGGGAAATGACTCGCTGGGGTTTTGTAATTCCAAAGAAAATAATTTGTTCTTTTGTGAAGTCTAGGAGCGCCTGTAGCTCAAGGAGAGCAGGCGGCAGAGTTACTGTTGGCAGGTTTTATGCAGAGGGTTTTAGGGCTTCATGTCTGTGGACTGGACATGTGTTGTTGTTGAGGGGGTTAAACCTGCCCTAAATCTGCAGATTAAAGGGGTACTCCACTGGAAAAGATTTGTCAATTACTTCTTATTAAAAAATCTTGATCCTTCCAGTACTTATGAGTTGCTGTATGCTCCACAGGAAGTTCTTTTCTTTTTGAATTTCCTTTCTGTCTGACCACAGTGCTCTCTGCTGACAGGAGAAAATCCCCATAGCAAACCTCTCCTGCTCCAGACAGTTCCTAAAATGGACAGAGGTGTCAGCAGAGCACTGTGGTCAGACAGAAAGGAAATTCAAAAAGAAAAGACCTTCCTGTGGAACATACAGCAGCTAATAAGTACTGAAAGGATTAAGATTTTTTAATAGAAGTAATTAACAAATCTGTATAACTTTCTGGCACCAGTTGATAAAAATAGATAAATAAAAATAAGTTTTCCAGTGGAGTTCCCCTTTAAGGCTGGAATGAGGATCCTTGACTGTCGCTGGTGAAGCTTTTATGGACCAAAGTTCAAGGGTTTGTTCTTTGTCTACATATTTAAAGTTTTTGGGGGGATATTGAACTAGAACAATGTTCTCCAACAGTTGCAAAACTAAATCTCCTATCGTGCCCTAACCCAACCCATGTCCTTCCAGTTGCAGCAAAATTGCAGCTCACTTTAGCTGTCAGAGCATGCTCATTGCTGGGTGTAGTTTTTAAACAGCTGGAGAGCTGCAGGTTGGAGAACACTTGTCTAGAGTGTACCACTCATATAATATATATATATATATATATATATATATATATATATATATATATATATATATATATATATATATATATCTCTATATATCGTGTGTGTGTGTGTGTGTGTATATTTATTTTATTTTTTTACACATTTGATCGGCACAGACCTGCAGTCACTGGTGTATCTAACTGTGACCGGGAGATCAGTCTGATATCTATGACTTTCCTATGGCTGTAATGCTCCCTGGAGGTTTTAGCCAAATGTAGCTTCTCTGCTCCCAATTCCCCATGACAAGACTTCTAGCCTTGTTCTTGTGTTACCATTGTGTTGATTGAAATCACCTTCCATATGAATTTGCACGTCTCTCCCTATAAAAAGAGGCCATCTAAATCAGATTGGTCTTTACTGCCAGGATGCCTGCACCCCTTCTTTGCTCTATGCATGTTATAGTATTTGTATTCACTTGAGCTCTAGACAGCTGCAGTACCAGGCACAGCCACTATAAAATATGCAGAGGCTTTGGCTGTCCGAGCATGCAGAGCAGTGCCCCCTCACTTACTGGACTTTGTCCTTGCCTGTACTTTAGCTTGGACGAAGATGATGCTGCAGCCGGACAGAACTGGGACCCCTAATAGTCTATTATTATTATTATTATTATTATTATTATTATTATTATTATTATTTTAATACCCATGGTTTCTATAAAAAAAAAAAAAATACTTATGAAGCATACTAGAAAGGTTAATATTTTGCCAAGATGTAAAACATAGAAAAACATTGATATGGTTGGTGATTTAGATCTATACTGTATTCCTGTTAGAGTAGCATGGGAGACCTAGAGATCGGCACGATCGAATAGCTCTGATTGCTTTCACCAGCCGAGACATCCGTAGATACATCTGTAAAGCCTGTACCTGTGGACCCTGGCGTCCTGCGCTTTTTGAAATGTAAAGTGCACAGAATAGATTTTCACTGCAGAAGAGACTCTGGACCATAAGTGCCCCCCTTCTTTCTTCAATTTGCATAAGTTAGAGTACCTGTCACCAAATAAAACTTTTTTTTAATATAGTGTTCCTTGTGTAATTAACAGACACTTTCCCTTTCACTTGCTTTTAAAATTATCAACGTAAATATGTTTAAAATGTAATAGAAAAAGGCCAGTAGGTGGCTCTGTTCTGTTCCCTGCCACAATTAATACAGTGAGTTTGGTCTCATCCTGGCCTGGCAGGAGACCAAACTCAGCAAGTGCTTCTCTGCACTGTGCTTGATTGACAGCTGCACAGATCCTCGCTGAAAGCTGAATAGACTGAAAGCTGAATAGACTGAAAGCTGCACAGTGAAAGTGGTCCCCCAGCAGGCTTCAGTGATGTCATGCCTGCTGGGAAACGCCCACCTTCTTTTGCTGGTAGATTGCACTATGTGATCAAGAAGAACGGTAACAGAGCTTTTTGAAGCTCAGAATTTTTTTTGTTTTAAAGGGGCACTCTGCTGGAAACATCTTATGCCCTAACCAAATAGGGGATAAGTTGTTAGCTGGCGGGGGTCTCCGCTGAGGTACCCCTGTCATTTGGTGCCTGGAGCGAACTCCACTCGGTGACTGATGCAAGCAGCCACGCCCCCTCCGTTCACGTCTGTGGGAGGAGGTGTGACAGCTATGTACTAGCCGGTACGCCCCCTCCCTCTAGACATGAATGGAGGGGGCGTGGCGTGACATCACTAACGCGAAAGCTGCAAGCGTTCCGGACACTGATACTGCTGGCTAGGAGATCACAGGGGTCCCCAGTGGTGGGACCTCCGCAATCTAACACCTTATCCCCTACCCCTTGGATAGGGGTAATATATTTCCAACGGAGTACCCCTTTAATGGTGGGAGGAGTGTTAGGAGTAGTTAGGGAACATTGAATTAGTTTAGAAATGTTTCTTTAGTGACAGGTACTCTTTAGCAACAACCACCACCAGTAATATTGACGCGAGCTGCACCCTTTTAGCCCTGTAACTTCAAGTACAGGACTTTTTATTTTATTTATTTATTTTTTTTTTAAACTCTCCCAGAACTCTTCCAGAAGTTTGCCTTTAAAGTGTACCCTAGCAAAAACTTCTTATATAATATAGTAAAAAAAAAGTATTAAATATTTTGTAATGCATTGGTTAAAAAACTGTAGGTGGAAAAACTCTGTACAGTGAGGACAAGGGGGTTCTGTGATACACCCCCCAGCTCACACAACAGGATGATTGACAAGCCAGGAGCCTGCACAGAGCCCTGCTTCTCCTGCCCTCACTTCCTGTATTTGGTCTCCTCATACAGACACACAGGCAATAGCAGCAGGGACAGCATTTTTTCAGCCAAAAATATAAAAAAAAAATGTTAACCAATGTATATTACAAACATATAATGGTATGATCTACATTATATAAAGTTTTTGCTAATAATCAGTACACTTTAAAGGCATCCATATAGACTTGGTGAATGTTAGCAGGATATCTACTATACAGTATTTATGTAGGGGTCCCAGATTTTCTGGTATAGCACATATCAAGAAATAGAAGAATTGGGCACTTGGCTTGTAATGTGCTAAACCTTTTGTTCTCAGGGGACGTAGCCGTGGCCAGTGAAGGCCTAGCCTTCTCTTCCTGTTCAGGACACATACGTGCGCAACCGATCTGAGCATGCTTATGCATGAGGTGGTCAGAGAGCGGTCTGCTGATGGAGAGTTCGGAGGTGTATGGCTGCCATAACAAGTGCGGTATTTTGTTTCCTCCCTGGGAAATCTTAGAATGGCGGGGATAATGTTATGTGCAGGGTGATACTAATGACAGGAGTGCCCCCCTTCTTTCCTTCCTTCTTAAAGGGTAACTCCACTACCCAGCATCCGGAACATTGAGTTCCGAACGCTGTGTTCACGCCTGCCCCCTTGTGACGTCACGGCCTGCCCCCTCAATGCAAGTCTATGAGAGGGGGCGTGACGGCTGTTGCGCCCCCTTCCCATAGACTTTCTTTGAGGGGGCGGGCGTGAACACAGAAGCCCGCACACAGCGTTCAAAACTCAATGTTCCGGAAGCTGGGTAGCAGAGTAACCCTTTAAAGAGTACCTGTCACTAAATAAACTTTTCTAAACTAACTCAGGCAACTACTCCTAACACCCCCCTGCCCTCAAAACATTTTTATGAGCTTTAAAAAGCTCTGTATGTATCTTCTTGCTCACATAGTGTGAGCTGCCAGCAGGAGAATGTAGGCATTCCCCAGCAGGCACTACATCACTGAAGCCTGCTGGGGGGACTGCTTCCGCCCTCACTTTGCTGAGGAGAGCAGCGGGGAGGGGTGGGAGTGAGCCCGCATTTGAAGGGCCTTGCATGTCCTCATTGCACAGAGCGCCCCTTGTCCCCATTGCACAGAGCGCCCCTTGTCCCCCGCCTGTCCTCGGCACACAGAGCCCCCGCCTGTCCTCGGCAGGCAGAGCCCCCGCCTGTCCTCGGCAGGCAGAGCCCCTATTGCTAGGCAGAGCCCCTATTGCTAGGCAGAGCCCCTATTGCTAGGCAGAGCCCCTATTGCTAGGCAGAGCCCCTATTGCTAGGCAGAGACCCTATTGCTAGGCAGAGACCCTATTGCTAGGCAGAGACCCTATTGCTAGGCAGAGCCCCTATTGCTAGGCAGGGAGTTGCGCTGAGCTGGTCACATGCTCAGCCAGCGCTCTGCGATTTCGAACTCTATGCCAGACCAGCATGAGTCCGAAATCAATTCAAAATGGTCACATTTTCAAAATGTAAAAAGACATACAAGGAAGCATTTTTTATTATTAATAAATCCTATTAGAAAGTATTATGGAATGATCTAGAACATATAAAAACATTTATTATGACAAGTACTCTTAAAGCAATCTAAGTTAATGACTTTCTGGCTCACCTTATCTTGCACCACAGTGTACAATTACACGTGTTCAACGTGCAAAGATATAGAGGACATGTTAGGTGTGTGTGTGTGTGTGTGTCTCACACAACGTTAATTAACCTGGAAAGGAATAATAGAGACCACAAGCAGAGAGGGTGGGGTTTATAATTTTTTTTCCCCTATTGCAGACACAACAGTGGGGGAGGGCTTCTGCTGCAGTATGTTGCCTTACAGCTAAGCATGATTGTGAGAAGGTACTTTGCCCAGGAGAAAGGTGTCTGGCAGCTTATGTCCTCCACTTAAGTGAACTGAATGTTTGAGAGCATTGGGCTGATGTCGAATATGATTACGTATCTTAAAGGAGTAGTCCAGTGGTGACTCAGTGGTGAGCAACTTATCCCCTATCCTAAGGATAGGGGATAAGTTTGAGATCGCGGGGGGTCCGACCGCTGGGGCCCCCTGCGATCTCCTGTACGGAGCCCCGACAGCCCGCGGTAAGGGGGCGTGTCGACCTCTGCACGAGGCAGCGGCCGACACGCCCCCTCAATACAACTCTATGGCAGAGCCGAAGCACTGCCTTCGGCAATCTCCGGCTCTGCCATTGAGATGTATTGAGGGGGCGTGTCGGCCGCCGCTTCGTGCGGGGGTCGACACCCGCTATCTGGGCCGAGAGCCGGGGCCCCGTACAGAGAGATTGCAGGGGGCCCCAGCGGTCGGACCCCCCGCGATCTCAAACTTATCCCCTATCCTTAGGATAGGGGAGAAGTTTTTCACCACTGGACTACCCCTTTAAAGGGATACTCCGCCCCTATACATCATATCTGATGTCTAATCGTGGGGGCCTGCCACTGGGGATCCCCGCAATCTTTGCTGAGGCACCCCAGACATCCAGTGCACGGAGCGAACTTCTCTCAGTGCCGGATGACTGGCGATGCGGGGTGGAGGCTTGTGACTTCACAGCCACGCCCCCTCAATGCAAGTCTATGGGAGAGGGCGTGATGGCCATTTAGAGCGTCGGGTACAGCAGGGAGATTGCACGCTCTCTGCCCTTAGCATTGCGCAGGCGCACTGAGGAGGCAGTCGGCGGGAGCGAGCGGTTGCCAGAATAACACGCTGCAGCGCGCACGGGGGATAAGCTAAGATGCGCATGCGCTGGGGCCTATGTGTCAATCACACAGCTGTTTCAGCGCTGACTTACAGGGGATAGGAGTGGCGGGGCATTGTGAACCTCATGCCACGCCTATCTGACTGTGTGGCTGCCATTTTAGGGTGATAAAAGCAGAGAGAACTAAGGTAAAAACACTTATGTAGACACAATCTGCACACAGTACAAAGGCTGTGTGTAGGTTATATAGCCCCAAGTTCATGACAGTTGCGCTTTAATACAGTTTTGCTCCTATATTCTGGACTGATTTGGACTAGGTAAATGTTGATAAAAAGATCATCATTATAGATTTCATGCAGGAGTCCTAAATCTCAGACTGCATCCGGGACACAGACAAGCTCAACATTGCTCCCTGGCAGTGAGCAGGTGAGTTTGTCTGTTCCAGCTGCAGTCTGAGATTTAGGACTCCTGCATGAGTCTGAAATCTATAAAAAAGAACTGGTAGGGAGACCCCTAGTGGTCATTTTTTCAAAGTGGAAAATTAAAAAGAAAGAAGCATATTTCATAATAACATGCTATTGGAAAGTTATTCTGCATACATTAATCTATAATATATCAAGTTTTTTTTTTTATGAAAGGTACCTTTTAACTGGAGCTTGTTCCCTGCATTGCCACCATGTTCACTGCACTGCGTCGCCACCATGTTTTGAAACAGTTTTCCTCCTTGGGTATTCTTTTGTTTATTTAAATAATTGATACTTGGGTGCATGTGGGTTGTCATGTGAAGGAGTATTCACATCTCATAAAGTGGACATATCGCAAGGTCCCAGGGTCCCAGGCCAAATACAGTGAAGGGACACCAGTGCTAAATCAATGTTGCAGCCCCTTTTCAGCATTGAAGAGTGAACCAGAGGGTAGAAACTCTGGTGGTGACATGTCCTTGCATACCCCGTACCGTTTACGCAGTATATTTCACACTGCGCAAAATTATCTGCAGCAGCGGGAAATAAGCTGCGTACTCTCAGAAGCTCATACACACGGCGGCAGCCCTGCGGCTTCAGTAAAGATTGGAGGCGGAGCCGCATGCCAGCATAACTGTGACGCAGGTCCCTGCCTCCTATCATCACTGAACATGCGGGGCTGCCACCAGCTAGCTAGCCCTGTGTGTATGATCATCTGAGAGTACACAGCGTATTTCCCGCTGCTGCAGATGATTTTGCGCAGTGTGAAATACGTTGCGTAAGCAGTACATGGGAACGTACCCTAAAGGTGTTTTCTGTCACCTTTTAACAAAATTGCCTAGAGCCAGGCAATGGCAGGATGAATAATGAAAACAGTGTCCTGTTATTAGTGGGTGGTGACGTCACTGGGACACTTCTGCTGAGCCGTCCAGAATGGTGATGACACTTGACCAGAAGAGTGAAGATGTTTTCTTTGAGAGTTACCTGAGACAGAACATCTGATTGCCACTGGCTAGACATGTACTGGCTAGACATGCTGGACCTCTGCCAATAGCCACCCTGGTTTATGGTCCCCAAGGGGTTGTCTTTAGTAGAGAAGTGTACAAGGTGTACAGTCATGGAGGGAGGAGAAAGGAGAGGAAAGTTTACAGGTGAATGATGACTGGTTCCTCCAGACCAGGTCCTGACTTACTATGGAAGAACGTCGCTAGAGGTTTTGCCATGTTTATGACTTTTTAAACCCAGTTTCTGACCAGTGGTCCTGGTGTTTCTTACTACTCTGTTCAGCTTAAAACTTATTTGGCAAGCATGTGTGAGATGTCTTTCACCAAATAAATGCTCTATATGAAAGCTTAGAAAAGAGCATTGCATGTTAGGGTGGTGGCTAGCACTGCTCGGGGGTCTGTGGCGTCTATGCCCATCAATGGCTAGGTCACATTAAGTTTGGGTTACATTTTATTATTGTTATAGCCATCTTGTTTTGTGTTCTTCAGTGTTTTATTTTTTTTTCCCTTTCTTCTTCCCCTAGATACTTAATATAATACAGAGATAGCAACGCTGTGTGTATAGGGCTGCAACGATAATTGATAAAAATTGCTCATGGACATCGTTGTAAATGCCCTATTATTATTGCACCCTACCATCTATATGCAAGTTGTAAAAAAAAGAGTGAAAAGTGAAAAAATGAGCCCTCATACCGCCCCATATACGGAAAAATGAAAGAGTTATAGGTGGTCAAAATAGGGTGACTTTAGAGTACTGATTTTGTACAAAAAGTTTGCGCTTTTTTTTTTAAGCGGTACAAAAATATAAAAGTATCTAGCCATGGGTATCATTTTAATCGTATTGACCCACAGAATAAAGAACACGTCATTTTTACCTTAAAGTGTACAGTGTGATAACAAAACCCTCCAAAATGTGCAAAATTGTGGTTTTCATTAAAATTTCTTCCCTAAAAAAATAATTTGTTGGGTTTGCTGTACATTTTTTGGTATATGAGAGGTTTCATTACAAAGTACAATTGGTCACACAAAAAACAAGCCCTTTTATGGGTCTGTAGATCGAAATATAAAAAGAGTTATGGATTTTAGAAGGCGAGGAGGAAAAAACGAAAACTCGAAATAAAATTGGCCTGGTCCTTAAGGTGAAAATGGGCTTGGTCCTTAAGGGGTTAAAGGGGTACTCCACTGCCCCAGCGTTTGGAACAAAATGTTCCGAATGCTGGGGCAGTGGAGTACCCCTTTAAAGTGTGAGTGTCTTTTTGTGACAGCAGCACCCTCCTTACCTGATATCAAAATTAATATGCACGCCCCAGTTTTTAGGGCCCCTTCCACTCTGTTCAGCTTTAGCCAGGCCAGCCATCCTTTGGAGTGATACCAATGTTCCCGATCACACATGTTCATGAAGTGTTGCTTGTATGTTGAAGAAGCTGTCAGGCCTTGCTTATAGGATAGCCTCCAAATGCAGAGCTAACCCTGAGCGTTCCTGAGTTGCCGCCGGAGGCACCAATGCTGGCTGCTGGGAACACCCTACATGTCCCTGATCTCATAATAGTTGTTTCCCTGCACAAAGGAAGACATTGAATATCCTAGTATAACAAGCTCAGCAATAATGCTGTAAAAAAAATACAGTCTAGGTAATTAGCCTTGGGGAATAGAAGGTAAACCTCTAAGAATATAAGCAATATACCATTTAACACCCATATGCATAATGTACTGTAAAAATCATATAATCCATTAATAGGTGCCAGATTATTGGACTCTTCTCACGATTGATCAAGATTATGCAGTTCGATCTGGATTATCAGATGACAGATTACAGGACTTTTACAGTATTTTTCTTTTACAAGTTGAAGATGGACGAGATAGAAGGTTTTGAAGGGAGGTTGTTATTCCTAGAACCACGGACTCAGCAGTAAATAATTAAAACCATGAGCAGACGAGCACAGGGGGGGGGGGATTTGTTAAGGGGACCGGTAATGACCGCGGGAGGCCGGGGATCCGACAAAGATGTTTGAAACTTTAGCAAAAAGTAAACAAACAGCTGTAAAGTAATGTTTTGCTTTTATTTCAAATGCGTCCATGTCCTCTTTATGTTGTTTTATTTTTTTTTTTTTTTTTTTTTTAAAGGAATCAGGTGACTCCCTCCCTGATCACCTAGTGAGGTTGAAGGGGTCTAAATATGATGACGGCAACAGTGCTGCCCCCCTTCCCTGTTAAATATACTGTATGCCCATGCTGGCATGATTCTGGGGGATGTTGGGAAGTATAGCTGACGGCAGAACACACAAGACTTTTTTATAGCCGGCTTATAATAGGTTAATAATTGAAGACAGTAGATTTCCTTGCTTTGGAGAAGTGTTTCCCAACCAAAGGTGTCAGGCATGCTGGAGGTTTGTAGTTTTGCAACAGCTGGAGGTACCTTGGTTAGGAAACACTGCTCAAAACCACTGGGGCTACACAGTGACTTTGGCCACCACATAGGTCGCTCTGCCGGCATCGCAGCTAGTGATGGGGCTGAAAAGTGACAACGGACTTTGCAGTGTCAAATTTCTGTGCGCAAGGCTTGATAAATCTCCCCCAATGGACTGTGGCAGTATCTGACGTCTGTGTCATATCCCCTTCTTTGAAATTCAGCCCAGCTTTGCCCTGAGTCTGCAAGACAAGCAACACAAGTCTATGGAGAGGGAGCTCCAGCCAGCAGCTCTTGAAGAACTGCAAATTATAGATGATGCCTGCAGAGCAGAAATCTTCTGAAAATAGCATATATGAATCATATATAGGCCACAGATGGCTTCTTATGTACACGCACAGTAGGGATCGACCGATATCTATTTCTTAGGGCTGATACCGATTAATCTGTCACCTTTCAGGCCAATAGCCGATAACTTATACCGATATTCCGGCCCCGGCGGGGCAGAAGCCGGTGCAGATCAATGATTTAAAGTGGGCGCTTTAAATTAATGAACTGCAGCTGCTTTTGCGGTGCCAGAGACCGCTGCCGCCACCCGCTTTTCTCCCCCTGCCTGTCCTGAGTCTAACCACCACAGTTGCCCCATCGCCTCCCCCTCCCAACCTTTGCCCACATACTGCTGCCTCCCCCTATTCCCGGTGTTATAATTACCTGTTCCCGGGGTCCGCGATCCTTCTGGCTCCTGCGCTGTCGCTGTGCGCATAGACGCTGACGTCGCGTTGGGGACGTCACTCGTCATTGCGCAGCGCACAGCAACAGCGCAGGAGCCAGAAGGATCGCAGACCCCGGGAACAGGTAATTATAACACCGGCGATGGGAAGAGGCGATGGGGCGGCGGCGGTATGTGGGCAGAGGATGGGAGGGGGAGACGATGGGGCTGCGGCATGTGGCCAGAGGATGGGGGGAGGCAATGGGGCAGCAGCGGTGGTATGTGGGCAGAGGATGGGGGGGGGGAGGCAATGGGGGCAGCAGCGGTGGTATGTGGGCAGAGGATGGGGGGGGAAGGCAATGGGGCAGCAGCGGTGGTATGTGGGCAGAGGATGGGGGGGAGGCAATGGGGCAGCAGCGGTGGTATGTGGGCAGAGGATGGGGGGGGGGAGGCAATGGGGCAGCAGCGGTGGTATGTGGGCAGAGGATGGGGGGGGGAGGCAATGGGGCAGCAGCGGTGGTATGTGGGCAGAGGATGGGGGGGGAGGCAATGGGGTCAGCAGTGGTGGTATGTGGGCAGAGGATGGGGGGAGGCAATGGGGCAGCGGCTGCGATGGTAGTCTCTGGGCGGGGCATTATCAGCATATCGGCAAGGTAATTGCCGATACGATAATGTCCAAAATTCCGATTATCGGTCGATCCCAAACACACAGGGCAACTTATCCTAAAACGTTGCCTGGAATGATAGTTATGCTTTAACAAGCTCTGGTAGTGTTTTAGTTTTCACTGTTTTTATTTATCTCAGTGTATGGTTTTTGGTGGTAACTTTCGGTGTAATGGGAGTAGCAGTTTTGCAGCAGCTGGAGACCCCTGTATGCGCTTCTCACAGCAGGTCCTGTATATTGCACATGTTGCTCTGCCTGTTGGATGGATCCTCTTCAGGCCATGTGTGTGGGATCATCAGACTCGTCCCATGATGAAGGGGCCGGCCCTGGCCTCCTACCACCAGCAGTGTGATGTACGAGCCCGTGAAATAATGTTTTTCCTCTCCACTCCCTGTGAGTAATGATTGCAGGTCCCGGAGCTGGCCATGCCATAGATTTCATCATTACTCAAGTATTCCAAAGGATTTCTGAGCAGCCTGCATGTTTACCAAGGCATCACCCTCCATCATTTAAATCAGTGGTCTTCAACCTGCGGACCTCCAGATGTTCCAAAACTGCAACTCCCAGCATGCCCGGACAGCCATCGGCTGTCCGGGCATGCTGGGAGTTGTAGTTTTGAAACATCTGGAGGTCCACAGGTTGAAGACCACTGATATAAAGGATTGCACCCGGTGGACACATCATGTCATTGTTTGGCTTGTGTTATGTTCTTTCTTTGTTATTCTGGTATATTTGTTTTCTGGAGGCATGCTTTTAGATTTTGGGAGCAAGATAACCCATATGTAGGCCAGTGTTCCTCAATCTGTGGCCCCCCCCAGCTGTTTCTTAACTGTAACTCCAGTCATGTTACTTTTGACAGCTTTCAGTTGATGGGAGTTGTAGTTTTCCAACAACAGGTAAGTCCAAAGATTGTGGAGCACTTCACTTGTATTTTGTGTCTGGTCCTGGTCACCTTTTTGTGGTGGTTCCCCATTTTGAAGTATGCAGTAACCTTATGAATGGGGGGTGGCTGACCTATGGGACCCTTGCTGATCCTATGAACAAAAGGAACAAGAAGGTTCCCTCAGGTTTTCCCATTCCCTTTTTTTGGGGGTGGAGAGGGTCATTGTCGAGGGAAAAGCTGTGAAGGAGCCACAGTGCTCAACTATTAGGAAGCCCATCAGGCCCACACCTTTTAGGAAGTGATAACCTATACTGTAGATGATAACCTATACTGTAGATAGAAAAATAGGTTATTGCTATTAGAATTAGAGATGAGCGAATTTACAGTAAATTTGATTCGTCAAGAACTTCTCGGCTCGGCAGTTGATGACTTATCCTGCATAAATTATTTCAACCTTTAGGTGCTCCCGTGGGCTGGAAAAGGTGGATACAATCCTAGGAGACTCTTTCCTAGGACTGTATCCACCTTTTCCAGCCCCCCGGAGCAGCTGAAAGCTGAACTCATTTATGCAGGATAAGTCATCAACTGCCGAGCCGAGAAGTTCGTGACGAATCGAATTTACTGTAAATTCGCTCATCTCTAATTAGAATCTGAAGAGGAAAAAAGAGATGCAAAAATTAAAATTGTCCTGGTCTAATGAAGAAAACTCTCCCTGTAGTCGAATGTGACCCTGTGCACAACGGCCCTGTCTCCTATCTTTATGTCCACTATGTATGTGGATGGACGACTCTTATTGCTCTGCTCAGCAAATTATATGTATCTCCTCCTCTGTCCTTCTTCTGAACAGAGGGAGAAAGAAAATGCAGCTGCATCCCCCTCCTCCCTGCCATCTGTTTACTCTGTTACACAGCAAACCCTGTTCGAAATGCTAGGGGGTTATGGTGAAATAAAGGATTCAATGTAGACTATTACATTCCTTTTAATTGAAAGGTTTTTTCATATAAAGTAATAAAAACAAATAACCCCAACAAAGACAAAGCCTCGTCCACCCCCACCCAACCTATAGACCAGAATCGTATCACCCCAGGATAAAGACAGATAAAATTACAAACACGTCTGCGTCATGACAAAGAGTTCCTTACCCAGGATATAGATCCTGACATGCAGGTACTAAATATAATACTGAACATATCACTGAAAGCAATGGGAAGTGACAAGAGGATCAGTTGTCCGAAACCTAGTGACTCCTTCCCCTATGGGCTTCTAAAAGTAAAATAAAGGCTTCAAAGGAGGATCGTAGGCCTTGCTAGAATTTAGGATGTGGAGATGTGGTGGGGCTTGGTGTTGGTTGTCACCAGTTCTTCATTTTATTTTGTTACATTATTTATTGGGAATCCAGACTAAGAGTTTTAGAATATATAAAGAAACTGGGGCATAAGAATAATTTTATGTAAAATAGTTCACACAAATCTTAACCCCTTAAATGGGCACTGTCACAAACTTTTTATTTTATATGTTTTTTGATATGTTGTAGTACTTATGTGCTACGGGGTGGTGTATTATAGTTGATTGTTGCCGGATTTGGGGGAGGGGGGGGGAAGAGGGTCGGTGTATTACAGCATTGATTGTTGCGGGGGACGGGGGTTTATCATAAGTTGATTGCCGTGGCCATGGCAGGATAATGTTTTTAACACAGGGTGCCTCCAGTTGCTTCACCACTACAACTCCCAGCATGCCCTGACAGCCAATAGATGTCAGAGCAAGCTGGGAGTTGTAGTGGTGAAACAGCTGGAGGCACCCTGTGTAGATAAACTAAGGGCTGAAGTGTCGGCCCCAGCAGGCATCATGATGTCGTGCCTGCTGGGGAAGTCTGCCTGGTAGTGAGCACACTACCAGAAAAAAAAGCATTTTTAATATAGTTAATTTTTTTTTTTTTTAAGGGCAGGGAGGGGGTTTAGGGATAGATGGACAATAGGCAGGGACAGAAAAAAAATATGGTGGGAGCTACTCTTTAAGGACTTTTTAAATCCTTTAAGGATTTTTACGTTTTCGTTTTTCCTCCTTGCCTTCAAAAAATCATAACGTTTTTATATTTTCATCCACAGACTAGCGTGAGGGCTTGTTTTTTGCGCGACCAGTTGTCCGTTGTAATGCCATCACTCACTTTACCATAAAATGTATGGCGCCACCCAAAAAATACTATTTGTTTGGGGAAATTAAAAAGAAAACCGCCATTTTGGAAGGTTTCGTTTTCACGCCGTACAATTTATGGTAAAAATGACGTGTTCTTTATTCTTTGGGTCAATACGATTAAAATGATTCCCATGATTATATACTTTTCTATTACTGTTACGCTTAAAAAAAAAAATCGCAAACTTTTTAACCAAATTAGTTTGTTTAAAATCCCCCTATTTTAAAGACCTATAACTTTTTTATTTTTCCATATAAGCGGCTAATTTTTTGCGCCATGATCTGTACTTTTTATTGATACCATATTTGCTTATATAAAACTTTTTAATAATTTTTTTTTTATATATATATATATATATTTTTGGAATAAATTATAAAAAAGCAGCAAATATTATTTTTTTTTTTTTCCACGTTCATGCCGTTCACCGTACGGTATCATGAACATTGTATTTTAATAGTTCGGATATTTACTCAAGTGGCGATACCAAATATGTTGTTTGTTTACTTTTAACACTTTTTGGGGGTGAAATAGGGAAAATGGGCCAATTTACGTTTTTATTGGGGGAGGGTTTTTTCACTTTTTTATTTTTTACTTTTACTTTTTACACTTTAATAGTCCCCATAGGGGACTATATATTGCCACCATTCGATTGCTAATACTAGGGGTGTGAATCGCCAAGAATTTGGCGATTCGATTCGAATCGCGATACCAGTGTGGCGATTCGATATATCCCGATATATCGCGATACCGTCTAGGTGACGATACATCGCGATATATCGCCCACCTGGGAGCATTCATAGATCCCAATAGACGCCGCTGTCAGCTTTGACAGCGGCGATCTAGTACTCCGGTGCGCACTTTTCTCATGTTATCCCGTCCGGGCTGCAAAATAAAAGAAAACGCACTTTATCTTACCTGCCGACGAGCCCGCGGAGCTCCGGTACAGTCCGGTACAGGTGTTGGGTCCCCGGGCTGTATTCTTCTTACTTCCTGTTAGTCCGGCACGTCACATGGAGCTTCAGCCTATCACCAGCGGAGGCGGGACATCGCTGCGGCCAGTGATAGGCTGAAGCTCCATGTGACGTGCCGGACTAACAGGAAGTAAGAAGAATACAGCCCGGGGACCGAACACCTGTACCGGAGCTCCGGGGGCTCGTTGGCAGGTAAGATAAAGTGCGTTTTATTAAAAATTCCACATCCCTAAAAGAATCGATTCAAAAATATTTTGAATCGATTCTGTATCGGCAAATGAAAAATCGCGATTATCGCGAGAATCGATTTTTTCTTACATCCCTAGCTAATACTGTTCTGTGCTATGCATAGGACATAGCACTGATCAGTATTATCGGTCATCTTCTACTCTGGTCTGCTCGATATCAGACCAGAGCAGAAGACCCGTGGAAGGCAGCGGAGGCAGGTGAGGGGACCTCTGCCATTCTGTATGATCAGATCGCCGCGGCAGCGCTGTGGGCGCTCCGAACATCCATTTTAGTGTCCACAATGCTGCAGATGCCGACATCTTTATTGTTAATGGCGGACATCTGCGTGATCGTGGATGTCCGCCATTACCGGCGGGTCCCTGACTGCTATCAACAGCCGGGACCTGCCGCGCATGACCAGAGCATCGCTCCGATGCTCGCGCTTATGTATAAGACATAAATTTATAAGTAACCTGTGTTACATTTGTTGACATAACGTTTTGTGTTTGTACGTTAAGTAGGGATCGACCGTCTATCGGAATGGCTGATATTATCGGCCGATGATCACGATTTTGGGCATTATCGGTATTGGCAATTACCTTGCCGATAAGCTGATAATGCCCCGCCCCCCACCGTACCGCGATCGACACCCGCCGCACCGCGACCACGCCCTCGACCCACCGCACCGTGTCGCACCCCCCACTGTAGTGCTGGGCGGTATACCGGTATGAACCGGATACCGTTTTTTTTTTTTTCCTCCCACGGTATGGATTTTTGCCCATACCGCTATACCGGTCGGGCCCCTCCCCCACCCTCCGAGTCAATAAAAAAAATTAAACTTACCCTTAATGGGGGTGGTCCGGGCCATCCATCCATCCTTCCTGTAGTGTGCAGGGTGAACTGGTCCGGGCTGTCCTTCTTCTCCGGGGGTCCTCTTCTCCACCCCGGGCAGGCTCCGGCCTAGTACGCTGCATAGATGCCGCTACGCCGTGACGTCAGGTGCGTCGCTGCGCACGGGCGTCACTGCGCAGCGGCGTCTATGCTACGTTACTAGGCCGGAGCCTGCCCGGAGTGGAGAAGAGGACCCCCGGAGAAGGACAGCCCGGACCGGTTCACCCTCCACCCGGAATGCCGCCGGACACTACAGGAAGGATGGATGGCCCGGACCACCCTCCCCAGACGGTCCCTGCAGCAACTGGGAAGGTGAGTCAGGGTTCTGGGATGGACAGGGGTCTGTATAATATACTATACCTACAGTAGGCCCTCCAGCTGTTGAGGCCCTCCAGCTGTTGCAAAACTACAACTCCCAGCATGCTGGGAGTAGTAGTTTTGCAACAGCTGGAGGCACCCCGTGGCGCGGCGGGGGGAGCGGTGGCGGTGATAAGTCTCAGGACCCCCGGACAGGCAGGGGGAGAGAAGCGGGTGGCGGCGGCGTCCTATGGCACAGCAAAAGCCACTGCAGTGCATTGATTTAAAGCGCCTGCTTTAAATCACTGATCTGCAGCGGTGTCGCAGGAGTATAAATAGCCGATAATTTATACCGGAATATCGGTATAAGTTATCGGCTATCGGCCCTAACCTCCACCAATTATCGGTATCGGCCCTAAAAAAACGATATCGGTCGATCCTTAACGTTAAGCATATCTATAGGGCTCCACTACCCAACTTTCAGACTGGGTGGTCATCCCCAAACATGATGTGCCAGGGTTTGACAAGTGCAATAGTTCTCCTCTATATAGGGCAACCGGATATCACTGGGACTGTGTCCAGGCTGATTCCAAATATTTAGGGTTCTTTGTATATTAGAAGAGTCTAGGAGGCTACATGTAGCATGTCCCGTGTTGGGTACAATTGAAGTCCTTGCATTTGCATCAGTCTTTTTGTGCTGGTGATGAGACTATTTTATTTTGTAGGATGTCGGCTGCTGTGTATTGCCAGGCACTGTTTGCAGCATGTAAGCTGACACTGTCATCTGCTCTGATGTTGCTCAATGAACGACTTGCTATTGACGGCCTTGTTGTGTACAGATAAGTCACATGACCAGCGGCTGCGGCTTCCTAATGGCATTTCCAGGGACGTGGGCTCTTTCACTATGAATTACTACAGTACATTGTAAACCTTGTATATTATGTCTGCCTGCTATATTCATCTCACGCAGGAATGAAGAATACATATAATACTTATTGCTTATTGGATCCATTTGACTGTTTTGGAGTTAGGTAGCACCCATGTCTACAGCAGCAGTGTGTTCTCTAGTAAAATGTCACTGCGGAGATTGCTGTACAGTGTCTACTCTGAACTGTCTGCTCGCCCCTCACATCTGCTCCTGTGTAGCTGCAGTAAAGTGGTGGGCGCTCTAGTCACACTACAGTACATTTGGAAAAGTTCAGACCCTTTGTTTATATTTTTATGTTGGATAAAATGTCTGATCGCTGCAGGGGACCCCCACTTTCTTGGCTGCGGCACCCCAGACACCCGGTGCACAGAGCGAACTTCGCTCTGTGCCGGATGACTGGCGATGCGGGGCGGAGGCTCGTGGCGTCACGGCCACACCCCGCTTGTGGCATCACATGCACGCCCCTCAATGCAAATTTATGGAAGGGGCGTGGTCGAGATGTCACGAGCCTTCGATGCTCCACCCAACACTCTAAACGAACGCCGGGGTGCAGCAGGGAGATCACGGGGGACCCCCGCTATCAGACATCTTATCCCCTATCCTTTGGATATGGCATAAGATGTCTAGGGGCGAAGTACCCCTTTAAAAAATTATTATTCAAGTTCCCCCCCCCCCAAAAAAAACAAAAAAAAAGTGAAAATGGTTTTGAATAGATTATTTATTGAAAAGGAAAAACTAAAACTATGTGGTGACCTAAGTATTCAGACCCTTTACTCCAGTACATAGTTGAAATCTTCTTTGTACACCTGGATTTGGGGATTTTCTGCCATTCTTCTCTATGTATCTTCTCAAGCTCTGTCAAGTTGGATGGGAGCCATTAGTTGTAGCCATTTTCATGTCCCTTCAGATATGTTCCATTGGGTTTGTCAGTGCTCTGGCTTGGTGATTGAAGGACCTAGTTGTCCCTAACCTACTACTGTGTTGTCTAGGCTGTGTGCTTAGTCATTGTTTTGTGGAAAGGTGACTCTTTGGCCCAGTCTGAAGTCCAGAGCACTTTAGATCAGTTTTTTTTTTTTTAATAATATATTAATAAAATTTTATAAATATCCATGTACTTTTGCTTCATTCAGCTTTCCCTTAACCCTGACTAGCTCAATGTCCAAGCCAAAAACACCCCCACAGTATGATGCTGCCACCACCACGATTCACTGTACAAGAGGGTATTGTGCAGGTGATGAACAATGCTGGTTTTCCTCCAGACATGACTTGAATTGGGGCCAGAAAGTTCAATCTTCTCTCATAGTAACATAGTAACATAGTTCATAAGGTTGAAAAAAGGCCAGAGTCCATCAAGTTCAACCTTTATCCCTAAGGAGTCCCTACTGAGTTGATCCAGAGGAAGGCAAAAAACCTCATACTAGAGGGAAAAATTCCTTCCCGACTACAAATATGGCATCAGAATAAATCCCTGGATCAACGTTCTGTTCCTATAAATCTAGAATCCATAACCTGTAATGTTATTATTCTCCCAAAAATGCATCCAGACCCCTTTTGAACTCTCTTTACCAAGTTGACCACCTCCTCTGGGAGAGAGTTCCACAGTCTCACTGCTCTTACAGTAAAGAACCCCCGTCTGTGCTGGTGTAGAAACCTTCTTTCCTCTAAACGTAGCAGATGTCCCCTTGTTATACAGTCCTGGGTATAAATAGATCATGGGAGAGATCTCTGTACTGTTCCCTGATATATTTATACATAGTTATTAGGTCTCCCCTAAGCCTTCTTTTTTCTAAACCAAATAACCCGAATTCTGATAATCTTTCTGGGTACTGTAGTCCCCCCATTATTACTCTTGTTGCCCGTCTTTGAACCCTCTCCAGCTCCACTATATCTTGTACACTGGTGCCCAGTACTGTACACAGTATTCCATGTGTGGTCTGACTAGTGATTTGTACAGCGGTAGAATTAGTTCCTTGTCGTGGGAATCTATGCACCTATTGATGCACCCCATGATTTTATTTGCCTTGGCAGCAGCTCCACGACACTGGTCACTACAGCTAAATTTACTTTTAACTAAGACTCCGAAGTCCTTTTCCACGTCATTCGTCCCAAGTGTTCTCCCATTTAATACATAATCCCAGCCCGGATTTTTCCTCCCCATGTGCATTACCTTACATTTATCAGTGTTGAACCTCATCTTCCACTTCTCAGCCCAAACCTTTAACCTATCCAGATCCAGTTGTAACAGTGCACTGTCCTCTATAGTGTTTACCGCTTTACAGAGTTTAGTATCATCTGCAAAGATTTCTACTTTACTATTCAACCCCTCTACGAGGTCATTTAATAAATATATTAAATAGAATAGGACCTAAGACGGACCCCTGTGTTACCCCACTAGTAAGTCACCCAATCAGAATAAGTAACCTCTGTTTCCTATCACTGAGCCAGTTACTTACACACATTCTTCCCCAGCCCAATCCTTCTGATTTTATGCACCAACCTTTTTATGTGGCACCATATCAACTGCTTTGGAAAAATCCAGTGATTCCCCCTGGTCCAATCTGGAGCTCACCTCGATCCCTCATAAAGCCATGCCGATATGGAGTCATACATTTATTTTTATCAAAATACTCCAAAATAGCATCTCATAGAAAACCCCCAATTTACATACAACGGAGGTTAAAGTGTAAAAAGTTATTATTATTTATCTTTTTTTAAATCAACTGGTGCCAGAAAGTTTAACAGATTTAGTAAAATACTTCTATTAAAAAAATCTTAATCCTTTCAGTACTTATTAGCTGCTGAATACTACAGAGGAAATGGTTTTTCTTTTTGGAACACAGAGCTCTCTGCTGACATCATGACCACACTGCTCTCTGCTGACATCTCTGTCCATTTTAGGAACTGTCCAGAGTAGGAAAAAATCCCTATAGAAAACCTATGCTTCTCTGGACAGAGATGTCAGCAGCGAGCACTGTGCTCATGATGTCAGCAGAGAGCTCTGTGTTCCAAAAAGAAAACCATTTCCTCTGTAGTATACAGACCCTAAAAAGTACTGGAAAGATTAAGATTTGTTAATAGAAGCAATTTACAAATCTGTTTAACGTTCTGGCACCAGTTGACTTCCACGGGAGTACCCCTTTAACCCCTTAAGGACTGAGCCCATTTTGGCCTTAAGGACTCAGACAATTACATTTTAACGTTTTCGTTTTCTCCTCCTCGCCTTCTAAGAATAATATCTTTTATATTTTCATCCACAGACTAGTATGAGGGCTTGTTTTTTGTGCGACTAGTTGTCCTTTGTAATGACATCACTCATTATATCATAAAATGTATGGCGCAACCAAAAAACACTATTTTTGTGGGGAAATTAAAAAGAAAAACGCAATTTTGCTAATTTTGGAAGGTTTCGTCTTCACGCCGTACAACTTACGGTAAAAATGACGTGTGTTCTTTATTCTGAGGGACAATACGATTAAAATGATACCCATTATTACATACTTTTATATAATTGTTGTGCTTTAAAAAAATCACAAACTTTTTAACCAGATTAGTACGTTTATAATCCCTTTATTTTGATGACCTATAACTTTTTTATTTTTCCGTATAAGCGGCGGTGTGAGGGCTCATTTTTTGCGCCATGATCTGTACTTTTTTTTTTATACCACATTTGCATATAAAAAACTTTTGATAAATTTTTTTATCATTTTTTTTAAATAAAAAAGTATTATGGATTAAAAAGTATATGGATTAAAAAAGTAGCAATTTTGGACTTTTTTTTTTTTTTTTTTTTTTTTTTTATGTTCACCGTACGGGATCATTAACATTTTATTTTAATAGTTTGGACATTTACGCACGCGGCGATACCAAATATGTCTGTTTAAATTTATTTTTTACGCTTTTTTGGGGTAAAATAGGAAAAACGTCCGTTTTACTTTTTTATTGGGGGAGGGGATTTTTCACTTTTTTTTTAACTTTTAATTTGACATTTTTTTTTTTTTTTTTTTACACTTGAATACTCCCCTTAGGGGACTATTCATAGCAATGTCATGATTGCTAATACTGATCTGTTCTATGTATAGGACATAGAACAGATCAGTATTATTGGTTGTCTTCTGCTCTGGTCTGCTCGATCTCAGACCAGAGCAGAAGACACCGGGAGCCGGACAGAGGCAGGTGAGGGGACCTCCGTGCGGCGTTCTGAATGATCGGATCCCCGCAGCAGCGCTGCGGGCGATCAGATCATTCATTGAAATTGCGTACTGCCGCATATGCCGGGATCTGTATTGATCCCGGCATCTGAGGGGTTAATGGCGGACGCCCGCAAGATCGCGGGCGTCAGCCATTGCCGGCGGGTCCCTGGCTGCGATCAGCAGCCGGGATCAGCCGCGCATGACATGGGCAACGCTCCGATGCCCGCGGTTATGTACAGGACGTAAATGTACGTCCTGGTGCATTAAGTACCACCGCACCAGGACGTACATTTACGTCCTGCATCCTTAAGGGGTTAAACTAAAAAGTCTATAATTCCTGGGGTCGCTTTTTGACACCTATTTAAATATTGGTGCCAAATTTGCTATGTGCCAGTCCTGAGGAACCTTCCCTGTCACTATAGAGTCCTTGAATACTAAAAATGAGGGTCTGTCTATTACATTACTTAATTCCTTTAGAACACGGGGGTGAATGCCATCTGGACATTGCGATTTTGTCTATTTTGATTTTATTTGTAGGCGGCACTGTACTCGTTCCTGGGTTAGACAGGTGACCTGTAGTGGGGAGTTTACCTTATCTCACTGTATTTCGCCTGGCACCTCTCAGTGCATTTTTTTCTTTCTTTTACAAACACCAGATGGGACTTGATGCTTACTTTCCTGAGAAAAGGCTTTATTCTGACCACTCTGTCATAAAGAATTGTGAAGTGATGCAGTGATGGCTGACATTTTTAGAAGTTTCTTCCATCTGCACACAGGGTCTTTGGAGCTTAGCCAGAATGATCACTGGGTTCTTGGTCATATAGCTTGTCACAATCTTGTCTCTGAGCTCTACAGGCAATTCTTCCTCGCTCCCTAACTTGGTTTTTGATATGCATTGTCAGCCGTAAGTGCTGTCCAGTCACCTGAATTTACCATCGGTGACTCCAATCAAAGTTGAGTAGCATCTTTAGAGATGATGGGGAGGAGCCCAGGGGGTAAATTTCAAGTGTCATTTGTAAAGGGTGTGAATACTTCCGAAATGTTAGTTTTTAATTTAAAAAAAAAAATAGCAAAAATTCAGTTTTCATTATGGGGAATTGAGTGCAAATTGATTTGAATAAAATAAAAAAAAATTTATTTTAGCACATGGCTGCAACATAACAGAATTTGAAAAAGTAAAAGGGTCTGAAGACTTTTTAAATGTATCGTAGGTAACTTTGTTTTAGTGCTGAACTTTTTAAGGATGTTTGCGTGTTGTATGATGTTTTTATGGGGGCAGACTAACTATATTGTTCTCTATTTTATAGCTTTAGGCACAACATGTGGGCTGCATGTGATGCTGCAATTTTTTTAACCCCCTTTAGGACTAAGTATTTTTCTGTTTTTGCACTTTCATTTTTTCCTCCTTACCTTTAAAAAAATCATAACCCTTTAAATTTTGCACCTAAAAATCCATATGGTGGCTTATATTTTGTGCCACCAATTCTCTACTTTGGAATGACATCAGTTATTTTACCCCAAAATCTACGGCGAAACGGGGAAAAAAAATCATTATGCGACTAAATTGAAAAACATTTTGTGAATTTTGGGGGCTTCTGTTTCTATGCAGTACAATTTTTGGTAAAAATGACACTTAATCATTATTCTGTATGTCCATACGATTAAAATGATACCCTATTTATATAGGTTTGATTTTGTCGTACTTTTGGAAAAAATCATAACTACATGCACGAAAATTAATACACTTAAAATTGTCCTCTTCTGACCCCTATAACTTTTTTTATTTTTCAGAGTGCGCGGTTGTATGAGAGCTCATTTTTTACGCCGTGATCTGAATCAGTATCATTTTTGTTTTGATTTAGGACTTTTTGATTGCTTTTTATTCCATTTTTATGGTATAAAAAGTGACCAAAAATACGCTATTTTGGACTTTTGAATTTTTTTGCGTGTACGCCATTGACCGTGCTGTTTAATTAACGATATATTTTTATAGTTCGGACATTTTTGCACGCGGCGATACCACATATGTTTATTTTTATTATGTTTATATGGAATTTGGGAAAAGGGGGGTGATTTAAACTTTTAATAAGGAAGGGGTTGATGTGTGCGTTTTTAAACTTTTTTAATTATTTTTTTTATTTTTTTTTACACTTTTAGTCCCCTTTGGGGACTTTTAGGAGGAATCATTTGATTCCTCATACAGATCAATGTGGTTCCATAGAACCACATTGATTTGTGTGCTATGTGCTCGATTGATAAAGCCTGGACCTGCCAGGCTTTATTCTGAGCTCTGGAGCCGGCAGTGGAGGAGAGGGAAGACCTCAGGCTACCTCCACAGTGGATCCACACCACTGGACCATCAGGGATGGGATAAAGGCACCTTTAGACAGCGGCAATCTAAAGGGTTAATAGCCGGCCACGACAATCTCCGCATGTCTGCTATTAAAGCCGGCCCCCTTCTACAGGAATCAGCAGGGGGCCGGCCGGTAGGACGTGGGCTCGAGTCGGGAGCCCGCGTCATACCCAGTTAACGGTGCATGGACTTCCATGTTCGTTAACGGGTTAAACAGAGGCACAGTAAGGATCCAAAACTGTTTAAACTAGTGCAGTACGTTGAATAATCCCTTTTTGTTATTAGGCACTGACAATAAGTGGTCACAACGAGTACTGCAGTGATCAGCTTTAACTGGTTGTCTTCTAAGGACAAGCCAGCTCGTCCTGAGACTGCATCCATTGTATGGCGTGGGCTCCCGACTCGAGCCTGCCCATGCCGGCCGGCCCCCAGCTCATTCCTGTAGCTGGGGGCCGGCGTTAATAGCTGATATGCGGCGATTGCCGTGGGCGGCTATTAACCCTTTTAGAACCACTTCTGAGTTAGCCGGAGGGCTTACCTCACGTCCTGTGCTGCCTGCCGCGCTGTGAATGATAAAGCCTGGCAGGACCAGGCTTTATCAAACGAGCGCAAAACACACAGATCAATGTGGTTCTATGAAACCACATTGATCTGTATAAGGAATCTAATGATTCCTCCTAAAAGTCCCCTAAAGGGATTTAAAAGTGTAAAAACAAAAGTTGAATAAAAAGTAAAATAAAAACACCCATTAACACCTTCCTTATTAAGTTTAAATCACCCCCCCCTTTCCCAAATTCCATATAAAAAATGTGGTATCGCCGCGTGCGTAAATGTCCGAACTATAAAAATATATTAATTAAACCGTACTGTCAATGGCGCATGCGCAAAAAATGCTAAAGTCCAAAATAGCGTATTTTTGGTCATGAAAAAATGAATAAAAAGCAATCAAAAGCTCCGATCAATAAAAAAAATGGTACCGCTAAAAATTTCAGATCACGGTGCAAAAAAGGGCCCTCATACCGCCCCGTATGCGAAAAAAATAAGAGGACATGTATTAAAATTCGTGCATGTAGTTATGATTTTTTCCAGAAGTAAGACCAAATCAAACCTATATAAGTAGGGTATCATTTTAATCGTATGGACCTACAGAATAAAGATAGTGTCATTTTACCGTCATATTTTAAAAAATATACTGCGTAGAAACGGAAGCCCCCAAAAATGACAAAATGGTGTTTTTTTTTCTTCAATTTTATCACGCAATGGATATGGATTTTTTGGTGCAAAATTGAAAGGGTTATGATTTTTAAAAAGTAAGGAGGAAAAAGGAGAACTTTGGGATATCAAAACTTATCCCCTATGCTAAGGTCCGACGGCTGGGATCTCCTGTACAGGGCACAGTCTCTCCTCCTGAATGGGGCGTTGCGATCACCGCAGGAAGCCGCGGCCCCGTACAGGAGATCACAGGGGGTACCAGCAGTCGGACCCCCCGCAATCTGACACTTATGCCCTATCCTTAGGCTAGGGGTAAGTTTTGCGATCCCAGAATTGTCCTTTACTCTGTACATAAACTTAGCAGTAATTGTTCAGTTCTCCTGCAGCGCCACCACAGTTGAAAGGGAGCATTACAGAGTTTCCATTCATGTCAGTGGGTTGTCTGTGTAATGCAGGACAGGTCCTAGAGAGTCAGAGGTCTCTGTTAACTACCCCTACAGAGGTCCCTTCTAATAGGGTATATGAAATTGGGGTATGGAAGTTGGCAACCCTTTTAAAAGGCCCTTTACCTTTCCGAACATGTCTGTTGAAGTACTTGTATTCCCCATGAAGTAACAATCTGGAGCCTCTTTTCACATAATTTCCAGGAGAAATACCAACATGTAAGGATGTTTCAGAATTGTGAAGAATTCGGTCTAGTAAAAGAGCACGTGGTAGGGGAGACCTACTTTAGTGGAGGAGACCAGCACTTTACCAGATTTATACAGATGACATATACTTTATCATAGTTAGAGGTTATGGTGGAGATTCATCAAAACTTGTGCTGAGGAAAAGTCGACCAGTTGCCCATAGCAACCAATCAGATCGCTTCTTTCGTTTTTGAAAAGGCCTCTGAAAAATGAGAGGAGATCTGATTGGTTTCTATGGGCAACTGGTCGACTTTTCCTCAGCACAAGTTTTGATGAATTTATATTCCTAGACTGTATGAGGGAGATTTATCAAAACCTGTGCAGAGGAAGAGTAATGCAGTTGCCCTTAGCAACCAATCAGATTGCTTCTTTCATTTTCCACAGGCCTCTTTAGAGGCCTGTGGAAAATGAAAGAAGCGATCTGATTGGTTGCTATGGGCAACTGCACCACTCTTCCTCTGCACAGGTTTTGATAAACCTCCCCCTATATTTCACGTACATTGGTATAAGTTGCTGTTAGTTATAACTAGAGATGAGCGAACTTACAGTAAATTCGATTCGTCACGAACTTCTCGGCTCGGCAGTTGATAACTTTTCCTGCATAAATTAGTTCAGCTCTCAGGTGCTCCAGTGGGATAAGTCATCGACTGCCAAGCCGAGGAGTTCGTGACGAATCGAATTTACTGTAAGTTCGCTCATCTCTAGTTATAACTATTTTACCAGGCACCCCGGTTGGGAAACGCCGACCTCCGGGCTTTAGGTTTGCACTTGCCTGTTAAGTTTATGGCACAAAGATCACAGCAATTTCGTCTTCTGGTCCTTGGATACGGCGCAGCTTTGATCTGTGGCGCACACAGGGCTTATGCTTTGCATCTATAGGAAATACAAATTGACAGCGTTGTAGTTGAGATAATGGACGAATCCCACGAGTCGTGTGCCGACTCCATTCTTGCTGGAGTCTGACTTTTCTGACAGCCGTTTATATACACCAGATGCATGTTTCCCTTGGCCTCGTAAAACTTGCTGACGTTCTCTGCATTTTCCTACCTAGGTTTTTGTTTTCCAGCTGCGGCATGTATAGCACGAATGCTTGATCTAGCACTATTGTAGTAAGAAAGTTCCAAGACGTCACGAGCTGGAAGATCAGGATTGGTGGGGGAGGGATTTCTGATGGATTATTTTACAAATGATCATCTATAGCAGTGTTCCCAAACCAGGGTGCCTCCAGGTGTTGCAAAACTATAACTCCCAGCATGCCCGGACAGCCTTTGGCTGTCCGGGCATGCTGGGAGTTGTAGTTTTGCAACATCTGAAGGCACCCTGGTTGGGAAACACTGATCTATAGATACGCATAGAACTGGAGTTTTGACATCTGGCCCTAGGGCAGGGATTTTTTTTTTTTTTTAATCGTGTGTCCCCAGTTGCAAAACTACAACTCTCAGCATGCCTGGCCAGCTAGGAGGATGTGACAGGAGCTTGATAATAGATGTTGCCTGTAGGATGTAGTAAGCGGGTATACTTCAGAGTGGCACTGCCATGTTAGTTCACACAATGCAGTGCATCAACAGGATCGCAGGAACCCGCTAATTTTCCTGTTAAACAAAAAAAAAATATATATATATATATATATATATATATATATATATATATATATATATATATATATAAAACCAGGTGAACATAACCTATAGCTTCAAGCTGCAGCTCCTTAGTATAGCATCCCAGGGACTTTGTGTGCAGCCATACCACCTCGTTGGTACCATGGGAGACTCTTGCTTTTATTCTGACTTGTAGCTGTGTGTGTGTGTGTGTGTGTGTGTGTGTGTGTGTGTGTGTGTGTGTGGCTGAGCCGTGTATCTGTGTAGTGGAGCTGTGTGTGTGTGGCTGAGCCGTGTATCTGTGTAGTGGAGCTGTGTGTGTGTGGCTGAGCCGTGTATCTGTGTAGTGGAGCTGTGTGTGTGTGGCTGAGCCGTGTATCTGTGTAGTGGAGCCGTTTATCGGTGTGTAGTGGAGCTGTGTGTGTGGCTGAGCCGTGTATCGGTGTGTAGTGGAGCTGTGTGTGTGGCTGAGCCGTGTATCTGTGTAGTGGAGCTGTGTGTGTGGCTAATGTGTATCTGTGTAGTGGAGCTGTGTGTGTGGCTAATGTGTATCTTTGAGTGGTAGAGCTGTGTACTGCATATGTAGTGGCAGAGCTGTGTACAGTCATGGCCGTAAATGTTGGTACTACTGAAATGTTTCTAGAAAATTAAGTATTTCTCACAGAAAAGGATTGCAGTAACACATGTTTTGCTATACACATGCTTATTCTTTTTGTGTGTGTATTGGAACTAAACCATAAAAGGAGGGAAATAAAGCTAATTGGACTTAATGTCACGCCAAACTCCAAAAATGGTCTGGACAAAATTATTGGCACCCTTTAATATTTGATTGCACACCCTTTGGAAAAAAATAACTGAAATCAGTGGCTTCCTTTAACCATCAATAAGCTTCTTACACCTCTCAGCCGGAATGTTGGACCACTCTTCCTTTGCAAACTGCTCCAGGTCTCTCTTATTGGAGGGCGCCTTTTCCCAACAGCAATTTTAAGATCTCTCCACAGGTGTTCAATGGGATTTAGATCTGGATTCATTGCTGTCACTTCAGAACTCTCCAACGCTTTGTTGCCATCCATTTCTGGGTGCTTTTTGGTGTATGTGTGGGGTTTATAGTCCTGCTGGAAGATCGAAGATTTTGGACACAAACCCGGCTTTCTGACACTGTGCGATCCAAAATTCATTGGTAATCCTCAGATTTCATGAATCTTTGCACACGTTCAAGGCTCCCAGTGCAAGAGGCAGCAAAACAGATTAGCTACAGTGCCATGGGTTGCAAGCTTCTTGATAATGTTGCGCACTGTGGACAAAGGCAAATCTAGATCTCTGGAGATGGACTTGTAACCTTGAGATTGTTGATGTTTTTCCACAATTTTGGTTTTCAAGTCCTCACACAGTTCTCTTCTCTTTCTGTTGTCCATGCTTAGTGTGGCTCACACAGACACACAATGCTACGACTAAGTTAACTTCTCTCCTTTTTATCTGCTTTCAAGTGTGATTTTTTTTTTTTTTTTTATTGCCCACACCTGTTACTTGCCCCAGGGGAGTTTAAAGGGGCATCACATGCTTAAAACCGTTTTGAAAGGGTGCCAATTTTGTCCAGCCAATTTTTGGAGTTTGGTGTGACATTATGTCCAATTTGCTTTTTTTCCTTCCTTTTTTGGTTTAGTTCCAATGCACACAAAGGGAATAAACATGTGTATAGCAAAACATGTGTTACTGCAATCCTTTTCTGTGAGAAATACTTCATTTTCTTGAACATTTTCATAGGTGCCAACTTTTACGTCCATGACTGTGTAGTAGGAGTTTTTCTATGTGAAGGAGACTAGTATGAGGATGCTCCGGAGGCTCTGTTCATGTCAGTTAGGCAGTTGAAGGGGTATTTCGGGCTAAAAAAAAAATATCTAAGATGCCTGATCGCGGGAGGCCCGCCGCTGGGACCCCCGTGATTTCCCTGCAGCACCAGCATTCTATGCAGGGCTGTGTCTCCAGTTTCAGAAACCTCCGGGTTTCTGGGACTGGAGACGTGACTTAACGCCACGCCCCATCGTGACCTAACGCAACGCCCCCTCCCATTCATGTCTATGGGAGGGGGCATAACGGCCATCACGTTCCCTTCCATAGACATGAATGGGAGGGGGCGTGAAGTCTCGATGGGCGTGGTGTTAAGTCACATCTCCAGTCCCGGGAAACTGGAGACACAGCCCTGCTAGAATGCCGGTGTTGCAGGAAGATCGTGGGGGTCCCAGTGGCGCCTTTGGATAGGGGATAAGATGTTTTTGCCCAGAATACCCCTTTAAGGGACAGGAAGTTCCCAGGTAGTGAGGGCAAATGTCATCCCTGCCTTGGAATGCCCACAGAGTTTAGTTGAACAGCAGATGCCTGTGCAGGGGAATGGGGCTGCTTCAGGGAAATGACAAATACTGCAGCCTTACTAGGTAGTAATGGTCTGATCAGTTACATGTTTTTTGTTAAGACTGGTAAACTTTAACAGGGGAACAATTGTCTGACCTCTGTGCAATATCTCTGTCTGGCCTGAATGGTCTTCTATGTTACCGTCCTCCTTTGGGTATTGCATAAACTAATGCCAGTTTCTAGCCTTCAGTGCTATGTGGGTGTGCTAGTTGTGTTATGGATGATCTGCTATGGATCTTACTATAACTGGGGTGAGGCCTCATACTGCACCATGTGACTTTTCTCAATAGTTGGGAACTGTATACTACTATGGTTGTCCAGCCCTCTTGCATGTTTGTTCACATGCCTTTACCTCAGTGGTCCCCAAACTGTGGCCCTCCAGATGTTGCAAAACTACAATTCCCAGCATGCCTGGACAGCCGTAGGATGTCCAGGCATGCTGGGAATTGTAGTTTTGCAACATCTGGAGGGCCACAGTTTGGGGACCACTGCTTTACCTATTAGAAATCGATAGACAACTTTTAGACTTGCTTTAACTAAACAGTGGTAGAGATTTTGTGTTTTCCTCGCCACATTCCTTTAGATATTACAGATGACGTCTTGGAAAATGTGGTTGGAGGATGACCGTACTGCCTAAAAACCTAGGAGGAAGCCAGCCGAGAAGCCCTTCTCTTTGCTTCAGCATTTACACATCTCAGCCTCACACCGTGTTATTACAGCTTATACGGAAATAGCACGAACAGGAAATAAATAAAAATAAATTTACTTAGTCTAATGGCTCCACCAACCAGGACAGATGTCTCTGCTTATTTAAAGGGGAACTTCAGGAGAAATACTTTGTTTGCCACATTACAGATTGCATTTGTGTTATGTATCGTTGACTTCCTGGTAAGAATCGGGAATCTTCTTGGTCCTCATGACTTTGTGACTCCATATGACACAACTAATATGTTGTAGTCAGGGGTCAAGTCCTGGGGAAAAAGTGTGGGAGCTCACCCTAGATTTCCACTTAAAGGGGTACTAGACATCTTTTACCCTATCCAAAGGATAGGGGATAAGATGTCTGATCCCGAGGGTCCCGCCGCTAGGGACCCCATGTTCTCCCTGCTGCTCCCGGCGTTCGTTTAGAGCATTAGGTGCAGCAACAGAGGCTCATGACTCACGGTCACGGCCCCTCAATGCAAGTCTATGGGAGGGGGCGTGACGGCCATAGACTTGCATTGAGGGGGCATTACTGTGATGTAATGAGCCTCTGCCCTGCATCACCAGTCATCCGGCACAGAGCGAAGTTCGCTCCGTCCACCAGATGTCTGGGGTGCCACAGCCGAAACCCCCGCGATCAGACATATTATCCCCTATCCTTTGGATAGGGGATAACATGTCTAGGGGCGGAGTAACCCTTTAAGGGCTGGTCCTGCAGAACTCCTGCTAATGGGAACTGCGTTCCTGCTGTGGAAAAAGTGCAGGAACTCCGTTCCCATGAGTTCCTGCAGGACTTTAGCCCTGGTTGTAGTACAGTGGAGGTCTCCTGTATTAGAACACAATGTCACACTGCAGTATTTCCTCAGGTATTGTACATTGGTGGGCACCACTATGACCATAGTCTGTGCTCATCGTCCTTCTGGATCTCAGACTTGGCAGCTCCTGCATTGAGTGGCCTCTGTGGGCAATCTTATCGTTTGGGGGGTCACATTTCTGGGATCAGGGTACTGTATCCCTCCCCCGTGTGAATGAAGCGGCAACATACATGCTTGACCATCATTCTATTACCATGGAGGGGCGAGGGACCCCAATTCTTGTGATCAGTGGAGTCCCATAAATCAGACCCCACCAATCAGATACACCACCCATACCGTTGATCGCACAGTTATTTTATTTCTGTAAACAGAATTATTAAATAATTTTATCTTGGTCTTCGACCAACTTGGTGTAAGGGGGCCATACACCTTTCTAATAGCTTTTAGCTGAACATGAATATGATCTCAATCGAGCAATGGGATTAAGTTGCTGGGTCTGTCCCCATAGACTCTCTCAGGAAAGAATCAGAACACCCCCATAAACAAGAGTCTGCCGATCCTGCTGAAATCACTGGATTTGCCCAAACTTTATCTGTAGATGCACTGTTAGGCTCTGTTCACATGTGTTGCAGGCTTCACCATGGATTCCATCATGTTTGATAGGAAGAGTAGTGCAGCTTTAAAGGGGTATTCTGGTGAAAAACTATTTTCATGTCAACTGGCTTCAGAAAGTTAAACAGATTTGTAAATTATTTATATTAATTTTTTTTAATCCTACCAGTACTTATCAGCTGCTGAAGTTGAGTTCTTATAAATGTCTGACAACGGTGCTCTCTCTGCTGACACCTCTGTCTCAGGAACTGTCCAGAGCAGCAAATCCCCATAGCAAACCTCTCTTGCTCTAGACAGTTCCTGAGACAGACAGATGTCAGCAGAGAGCACTGGGGTCAAACAGAAAAGAACAACTCAACTTCAGTAGCTGATAAGTATTGGTAGGATTAAGATATATATTTTTTAAATAGAAGTAATTTACAAATCTGTTTAACTTTTTGGGGCCAGTTCGTATGAAATATTTTTTTTTTTTTTTTTTTTTTTTTTTACTGGAGTACCCTCTACTACTATTGTAAAAATGATGGAACCCATTGGGTGCCATTTGGTTTCAGTCATGCGATGGGTTTAGTAAGTGTTTTTTTTATTTATTTTCAACTCTAATAATGCAAAACAGTAATTGAATTGAAGATGCAGATGTGAACAGAGCTTTATTTTTCATCCTCCGATATTTTAGAGCTGGGTATATCTGTTAGATTAGCTCAAAGCATCACACTGCTTCCTAACTGGACAATAGGTCTGCACAGCATCAAGTGGGAACATATTGTGTAGATCAGTGCCTACTACTCTCCATGGGTGGAGGAGCCTATGTGTGTGTGATAGTGGGTTTATAGGGCAGATAAATGGCACTGGTTTCCGTTTTAAGTGTGTAGTACCAACATAATCCGTTAGCAGCCTCTTCTCTCAAACCGATTCCATTCTCCATTTGGACACATGGGACTTGCCCATCTTTTGTATGCTCATTCTTAAAGGACAACTGCAGCACAATATACACTTATCCCCTATCTACAAGATGGGGGATAAGTGTTTGATTGCGGGGGGTCCGACCGCTGGGACCCCCTGTGATTTCCTGTACGGGGGCCACGGCTCTCCCGTGAAGGGGGCGTGCCTGCCGCCGCATGACATTGCGGCCAGCACGCCTCCTCCATGCATCTCTATGGGAGAGGCGAGGAGGCAGTGTTCGTGCCTCCCTGGCTTCCCCATAGAACTGTATGGGGACGGGGAGTAGACGGGGCGTCACCGTCTACCTCTAGGTCGACGCTACGCGCTTAGCGCTCACTATGAGCGCTAATGGCGGCGCCCTGTTAGGGAGATCTCGGGGGGTCCCAGCGGTCGGACCCCCCGCGATCAAACACTTTATCCCCTATGTTGTAGATAGGGGATAAGTGTATATTGTGCTGCAGTTGTCCTTTAAAGCTTACCTGTCAGATCCCACAAAAAAAGTTACTCTGTACCTAATCCTGACCATGCACAACTTATTTATGTGCCACTATCACTTATTATAGAAATCTCTTTACATTGGCTCACAGTGTTAGAAATTCTCTCAGGGGAAGGGGGCGTGTCCCTCCCTTGTGGTGGGAGGTGATTGGTGCGTGGTGAGAGGGGGCGTGTCCCTCTCTTGTGGTGGTGGGAGGTGATTGGTGTGTCTGCTCATGCAGCCTCGTTCATGAGTCATATTTTGTCCATGACTCGTGGACAAGCAGATGCTGCTGAGGACTGGTTTGTGTTCCAGTAGTGGGATTTTCAGGAGCGTATTTTTTATTTTATTTTTTCATTATTAAATATTCAGAATTTTTTAAACAACCGTATTACAAAAGGTCTTTAATTTTCATAATTAACAACATAATTTTTTTTGTATCTTTAATACATTTTAGAGTAGTTCTGTGGCTCTCCAGCTGTTGCAAAATACAATACAGTATAAAGTTTGCATAACTACAATTCCCATAATGCCTTTGGCTTTCAAGGCATAATGGGAATTGTAGTTTTGCAAAATAGGAAGAGCCACAGTGCAGGGAACACTGATGTTGTGCTTGAGCCGAGAGCATCTCTAAACATGTCCGTTGAATAGAATGGGCAGGATTTCCTGTGATGGGCTAAAGACCAGAGATGATGTGACTTGCCGAACTGGATTTCCTAGCGGTTGTGCATGATCTTTTGTACTTGTGCAAATTTTTGCCTTCATATGAATCTGCAAAAAAAAATAAAAATAAAAAAAAAACACTTCTCCAGACATCTATGTGTTCTCCCTGCTGGCTGATCCTGTGCTGCCTAGACAGAGACATGACTCTCACTAGAAGATGAACCTATGAAGGCAATGCAAACGATGGATTAAACACTGAATGTGAATAGTTAAAACTCCATGATGTGGCTTCTTCGTGACATTGGATGTCACCTTATCTTCCTAGCAAACGGTTATCCTCTGTTATCGGCTGCATTCGTTTCCAAAAGGCTCCCTGCCGTGTCTTGATGTCAGGGAGCCTTTTTTCCTTTACACACCAGACTTCTTATCAGTAAACCTATTTAAAGGCCGCTTTCCCAGATCTTTCTTTATATTTTTTTACTTATTACAATCCATCCAGATGTCGCAGACATAACTTATATTAATGAGTTTTTACTTGTGCCAAACCTGTCATGGGAAGATAAATTTACTTACTGTATACTCTGAGAACTAGTCTTTGGGCACCGGTTCCTATTGCATGGTGACTGTACATATGTAGCAGAGCTGATCTTGTTAGGTTACATAATAGTCGTGTGTTCTGGAGTTTGACTTGGGGTTGACTATAAGACTTAAATTATGTGCACACAGGGGGGGGTGTAAGTGTCAGATCAGTGGGGGTCTGACCACTGGAACGTAGTAGCGTGCGCGCTTAACCGCTGCCCCACGGAACCCTATTCTCATAATCACAGTCTATTACAAAGATGTAAGTTTAAATCTTAAGATATTGCCTTTAAGGATAGGCAAACACATGGTCTAAAAATATGCTAAAAGGGTATTCCAGGATTTTTCTCTTGACTATGCTACAGGGGCTGTAAAGTTAGTGTTGTTCATAATATAGTGTCTATCCCTGTGCGTGATGGTGGTCTCACAATTCTTCTGTGATTTTTGCCCCATGGTTTATTTTTAACAGCATACAAAATGTGTAGTCCCAGATTTTTCAAGGTTGTTGTGCAGCCCGAGACATTACATCACTAGTCAGGTGTTTAGAGGGAGCCTGTCTTTGCTTCAGTAGGTGGAGCGACCGCAGGGTGGGAGGGAGATCATTCTGAAAGAATTGTAGTTTTGCAACTGCTGGAGGCACCCTGGTCAGAAAACACTGGTCTGTTGCATTGCAGGGAGCACAGGTTTGTTTCTCTGGGTGGGATGGCTGTGTGGGAGGGAGAAAAATTACCGCACACTTAAAAACAAGGAATCATGGGACTTCTAGTTTGAGAGAACGAACTCCAACAGGAAATAGCCACAGTGTTATGATAATCTCACAACATAGCCATTTAGCCCCAACACAAGCGCAGATCCTTCCTAAGCATGTCCATTACTGCCTGCCAGGTACGTACTAAAATCGCCCTGTGGTGGAGAACCCCTTTAAAGTCTGCAGATCTACATCATGTGGATGAAGCGTCATGCAGATCGTATGTGTTTGATGCTGTAATTCACTGCAGATAATTTGTTTTTCCAATGCAGAAATCTGCACATAAAAAGTCCTTTGTGCTGTTTGCAAAATATAATGTGCATGCAAGGCAGCTAAACAGTTAAATGACAGCTTCTTCTCTGCTACATCTGTTTTATCGCCTGCACACCGGCTGCAGTGCCTGCATCTGCATCACTGTAAAAGCAGGAGAAAGTCTGTAACAAGTGGCCATTGCGACCCAATACATTGCCAACGGGGTCTCTGTACATCACTGTCCCCGTGGATGCTTAAAGTGTCACCCTGTATATAGAAGCCACATAGAACCATTTAGGGTTTCAGGACATAATCTGTTATATTGTATTGCACATTACAGGTTTTTGTGCTGCCACAAATTCACTAGGCAAGGCCTATAACTGTTCATCCTGCTCTTCCTGGTCCATGAACAGGGAGAGCCCCAGTGAAGACTGGAATGCAGAGTAGCAATGTGTCCGTAATGGGTAGGGTCTAGAAATGTTCATTGTCTCTCTCATCCTGATCTGGAAGGATCCATAGGACACCCAGTAGTATTCCGCCCTTTAATGTGGCTGTGATCTCTACTCTCTGTAGAGCAGAGTTTCCCAAACAGGGTGCCTCCAGCTGTTGCAAAACTACAACTCCCAGCATGCCTGGTTAGGAAACACTGCTGTAGAGTGTGCAGGGAGAAGCAGTACTCTGTGGTTGGGTTTCTCAATACACCAAGTTGTTGCTCTTGTAAGATATCATTTGCATGTAATCTCTGCCCTTAGGGACTTGTGCGGAGCAGGAAGTGAAGACACGACAATGCTTCTGGTGTACGACTACTCCTATTTCCTGTACAATACTTTTTATTTTAACAGTGCACTGTTACAACTGGATCTGGATAGGTTGGAGGTTTGGGATGGGAAGTGGCAGATGAGGTTCAACACTGATAAATGTAAGGTAATGCACATGGGGAGGAAAAATCCGGGCTGGGATTATGTATTAAATGGGAGAACACTGGGGACGACTGACGTGGAAAAGGTTTTAGGAGTCTTAGTTAATAGTAAATTTAGCTGTAGTGACCAGTGTCAGGCAGCTGCTGCCAAGGCAAATAAAATCATGGGATGCATCAATAGGGGCATAGATGCCCTCGACAAGGAAATAATTCTACCGCTGTACAAATCACTAGTCAGACCACACATGGAGTACTGGGAACAGTGTACGAGATATAGTGGAGCTGGAGAGGGTTCAAAGATGGGCAACCAAGGTAATACGGGTAATGGGAGGACTACAGTACCCAGAAAGATTATCAGAATTAGGGTTATTTAGTTAAGGGAAAAAAATGGCTTAGGGGAGACCTAATAACTATGTATAAATATATCAGGGGACCGTACAGAGATCTCTGCCATGATCTATTTATACCCAGGACTGTATCTATAACAAGGGGGCATATGCCACGTTTAGAGTAAAGAAGGTTTCTACACCAGCACAGACGGGGTTCTTTACTGTAAGAGCAGTGAGACTGTGTGTAATTCTCTCCTGGAGGAGGTGGTCATGGTGAACTCTGTACAAGAGTTCAAAAGGGGTCTGGATGCATTTTTGGAGAATAATAACATTACAGGTTATGGATTCTAGATTTATAGGGACAGAACGTTGATCCAGGGATTTATTCTGATGCCATATCTGGAGTCGGGAAGGAATTTTTACCTCTAGTATGAGTTTTTTTTTTTTTTTTTCCTTCCTGTAGGCATATAATCCTAAAGTAATAGCCACTTATATAAAGTATATATTTATATATGTCTGCCATCGGTCCGAGGGCCACATGGACCATGCTCCTAAACTCCATGACTCTTGGCTGTGCAGGTGTATTATATCATTTTAATTGCCTCCATATTGGTTGTATACAGTCCCTGGTTATTCTGCATTATAATATACGATCAGTGGTCTACTACCTATTGCTCTCCAGCTGTTGAAAAACAATGGCTGTCGGAGCAGGCTGGATATTGTAGCTTCAAAACAGTTGGAGAGCCACAGCTTTGGGACCGATCGTAGTGCCAGTCCAGCATATGACTGTCAGGGCCAACTTTGTAGTTGTAATTTTGCAACCGCTATAGCAATGTTTCCCGACCAGGGTGCCTCCAGCTGTTGCAAAACTACAACTCCCAGCATGCCCGGACAGCCGAAGGCTGTCCGGGCATGCTGGGAGTTGTAGTTTTGCAACAGCTGGAGGCACCCTGGTTTGGAAGCACTGAGCTAGAGTCGCAGGTGAAGGACCATAGTTCCAGTCCACCATACAGTTCTTATTGCATGTTGGGTGTGGTAGTTTTGCACCACAAAAGCCACCAGTTGGAATTCTTTGACTTCATACTACTGCTCCAGCGTACAGCTGTCAGGCCATGCTGGGAGTCGTAGTTTTGCAACAGCAAGAGTTAAAGTTTGGAAACCATTGACTTGCAATCATCATACACCTGTCACAGCATATTGGCAGAGCAGTAGTTTTGCAACAACTCGAGCCACATGTTCGAAACTATTGACTAAGAATGTGTCCATCAGTGCTGGTCTGTTTGGGGCATGCTGGGAGTTGTAGTTGTGTAGCAGCTTGAGAGACACGGGTTGGGACCACTGATCTATGTGTTAGTAACTTTTAAAGTTATGGCCACATATGAAATCCTACAAAAGAATCAAGCAACTATACCAATACACTCGTTCATAAACCCTACAGTTTTGAAATCAGTGAAAAAAAAAATGCGTCAAATATCGTGGAACCGCCATAAGTTCGAAAAATACCGTGATACACATTTTTGATCATACCGCCCAGCATTACCTTTTGTCTCCACCCCATTCCTCGTAGTCTGTAAGCTCCGGCGAGCAGGGCCCAAATGCCTCCTGTTTGAACTTGTCTTTACAATTTTTGGGGTACAAATAAAGTGCTGCGGAATCTGACGGCCCAGTGCTGCGCGGTCCTACCGCCAAAGTATTTTTGGCGGCCGCCGCCAGATGGAATCTCCGCTTGCGGAATTCTGCGAGCGGAGATTCCGCAGTGGGAACAAACCCTGATACTGACTGTGATGCAGCTTGATAGGACAATCTTTGAGTGCACGACCAGTGTTACCTTGTAGCCATAGCCTTGTGCAGTTGTTCTCTGCTTCCTCCCCCTCTTTGGGCTCCGTCCTCCTTGGACAGGACAGTTAATCACATCTGTGGATGGGGGTGGTAGAGATAGTGAGGGTGGAAAGATGTTATCTACAGAGAACCATCATATGGCCTTTGTTTGTCTTGGCTTTCCCTGCAGGCAGTGCACAGAGGCTTTCTGAGCAAAATCTACAGTATTTTTTTTATTATTATTCTACACAAGCTGAAGGACTTCTTATACATTCACCCAGCTTTCCCAGATCTATGAGTGGAGCAGATATCTAGCTATGCAGACCTGTAGAAAAGGGTGTGTTTCATTGACCAAAATGCATCCATGTAGAAGTATCTGTTGCTGAAACTGGAATACTTTCTGTAAGATTTGCAGCTGGTTAAACCTAGTGAAACCCGCTCCTGTCAGCTCTAAACCTCTCCATGCAGATAATTGTTGGTTCTCAAACCCAGGAATCGCCCTGCTGCCTTGTTGCTTTGCAGCGCTTTGCTGGTGCTGCAGGATAAGCAGGTGCTCTATCAATTAGTAATGGCTTACAATCCCCCGTTCCTTTTTTATTTTTGGTTAAATATCGCCTTTATGTTTCCATGTCAGAGCTTGATGTTTGTTCTCCTGTTTTATTTATTTATTTATTTATGTTCTTTATTTTCCAGAAAGAGACGCTGTGAGTGGGTTTGGGCTCAGGAGCGAGCAGATGTAGTAAGTCGGTGGAACTGGCTGCAGGCTCACGTGTCTGACCTGGAGTACCGGATCCGGCAGCACACAGACTTCTACAGACAGCTGCGAGCAGGGAAGGTAAGCACGGAGTCACCCGGGACAGCACTTCTCTCTTGTCTGGTGACAGTCAGCGCCACAGGGTGTCATGGGACTGCCTTTGTGTCCGGACTTATCCTGATCCTTTCTTTTTCTGCAGAAATATTAAGTGCTGAATGCATCTTGTCTTTTCTGTCCACAGGGCCAGGTTGTCCTTGGAGATGCCAGTCCAGCAGAAAATAATGCAGGGGACTCTGTACAAACCTCTCCCAAAGATGCAAGAAAGGCAGCCTCTGCACCCCCTTCCCCAGAACCTGAAAAAAAGGTGACACTGAAGATACAAATGTATTGTGTGTATATGTGTACTGCCAGCTTAACAGTTGCATAAGGCTTAAAGGGGTAGTCCAGGAAAAAAAAGTGTGTGTATTCTTTATTTATCTATCTATCTCTCAACTGGCTCCAGAAAGTTAAACAGATTTGTAAATTCTATAAAAATAAATAAATCTTAATCCTTCCAATAGTTATCGACTGCTGAAGTTGAGTTGTTCTTTTCTGTCTGACAAAACTGCTCTCTGCTGACACCTCCACTTGTCTCATGAACTGTCCAGAGTAATAGCAAATCCCTATAGAAAAGCATTAATGCTTCAGACAGTTCCTGAGACAAGCAGAGGCGTCAGCAGAGAGCACGGTTGTCAGAAAGAGAATAACTCAACTTCAGCAGCTAAGTATTAAAAGGATTGATTTTTTTAATAGAAGTAATTTACAAATCTCTTTATCTTTCTGGAGCCAGTAGATAGAAGATAGATGGGGATATATATATAATCTATCTACCTATGTTTTCTCGATTGGCTTCATTGGGGGACACAGAGACCGTGGGTATATCTTGCTGACACTAGGCATACAAAAGAAAGCCGGCCCCTCCTTGCCAGTGGGCAGCGCCTTGGGTTGCACCTTGGGTCCAGGTCCCACTACCTTCCTTGCTCGTCCCACTGTCTCAGCCTGACGTGATGCAGGTGACCATAGCTGGCTGAAGACATCTTAGGTGACCTTGATTGGAGGAGCCCATTATACCTGGGGCCCCCAGGGGAAGTTTTCATCTTTAATTCTTTATTGGGGGGGGGGGGGGGGGGAGAATCTCAGCTGGAGGACTGTAGTGCTTTCAGCATTGTCAGGGATTGCGGGGCACCTTCCCTCCCCCTCCCCTTCTCCCTCCCCAACATTGCTTACTATTTCTGGCCTCAGAAGCTTGTCTTTTTCTCTCCAATGCGCTTACCGCAGCTCCTGTCAGCTGGGCTGCGGCCGGCACTCTTTTACTTTTGCCTTCTCGCTCAGGCAGGTGCATGGCAGGCAGATAATTGCTTGAGGCCGGGTCTGGGACTTTACTCTGCCCCACATTCGGGTATGCTGGCGGAGCTCCCACCCTCCTCCTGCTACAGGCCAATAGTTGTTCTGCGTGCACACCAGGGGTCAGTGATGCTCCTATCAGCTCGGTGCACGCGCTTTGGGGGCCATTTTCTCTACTTCTCCCTCTCCTCCCCCCAATGGGGTTCATCCTGGTGCGGAGGCATTTTTCCTGGACAGTGCAGTTTGCTCCTCCTCTTCCTTATCTTCTGCTCTGCAAACCATCAGCTGCTCCTTGCCTCTTCAGCTCCGGCTTCAGGACACCTACAGCCTGCTTCTCAGCTCCAGCTGCGGGACACAAGACCTGGGTGAGATTGCTCAATTTTATTTTGCGGACTAGTCTTACTAGCACCTATTCTTACTAGCACCAACCCCCCCACTCTGTATCCACCTGTTCTGCTTTTTCACAAAGTGCACATCCCTCCTGTCTCTGTATCTCAGGATGTTCCCCTGGAACTTGCAGTGTCCGCCCCTCCCCCAGAGTGGGTAGATCTCGCTCCTCTTCCCCAGCTCCCCGGCAGCGTCCCCTCTCTAGGGGCCACTCCCCCGGTGACCATCCCAGGGCCCCGACTCCTTGTTCTAGGTCTAACACATCTCAATCTAAGGCTACCACCGCATGTTCCTACTCTCCAGGGGAAGTAGCAGATGACTGGTCGGAATCCACCTCTGATCTTGAGGATCACTCTGCTGTGTCTGATATGGTGGACGGTTTGGTGTCAGCCATCAGGGATACTTTTCATCTGGAGGACCCAAGAACTTCGGATCCTGGAATTTGACACCTTGTTGGAAGTGGCTTGGAAGCATCTGGACGAACGATTCCAGGGAACCAAAAAGATTCAAGCTCCGTTTCCCTTTCCTCAGGATCTGGTTTCCAATTGGACAGTTCCACCTGCTGTTGATCCTCCAGTTTCTCGTCTGTCCAAATCTGCTACCCTGCCTTTATCGGACGCAACATCCCTTAAGTATCCTGCTGACAAGAAGATTGAGAACTTGGCGAAATTTGCCTTTGAAGCGGTAAGTTTTTCCTTGCTACCCACCTTCGCATCTTCTTGGGTGGCCAAGGCAGTTTTGGTTTGGGCTTCTCAGCTATGACAGGGTATCCTGTCAGGCGCACCTCTCGAGGACTTGGCGGATATCACTCGCCAACTGTCTCAGGCCGGAGCCTTGGAGTCAGCCCGATGCACGGCTTTTGCCTCGGGTAATTTGGTTTCAATTCGTGGCTCCATGTGGCTGAAGGTGTGGGATGCAGATGCTGCTTTGAAGAAATCTCTCTGAGTTGCCATTCTCCAGTTCTCGGCTCTTTGAAAAACGCCTAGATGAAATTATTTCCGAAGCTACTGGGGGTAAAAGTTCTCTGCTGCTGCAGAACAAATCTCTCCGATCCCTGTCAGAAGGCGGCTTCCTTTTGGTCCTTTGCATTGGGTCGCCCTCCCAAGCAGGTGCACTCCCATTCTCTGAAAGCCCCTTCTTTCAAGGCACGTCCTTGCTGGAAGTCGGACAACCGTTCCGGCAATTTCGCGGCCAAGTCTGGTAACCATAAGCCTTCCTCCTCCTGAAGGGACGCCCCCACCTGTGTCCTCTTCTGGGGGGGAGGGGGGGGGGTCCCTGTCTCTTTTCTGGGACATTTGGCTAGCACAGGTTCAGGACTCTTGGGTCCGGGACGTCATAGCCGGTGGTTACCGAATAGAGTTCGCTTCCCTTCCCAGGGATCGTTTCTTCCGATCCCGTCCTCCTCGTTCCCCTTCTTTGGCGGTGGCCTTTCAGGTCGCTTTAAGTACCCTCCTTGCTCAGGGAGTAATTGTACCAGTTCCTCCACGGGAGCGTTTTTCAGGGTTCTACTCAAATCTCTTTCATCCCATTCTGGACCTCAAGTTACGCATGGAGTCCCTCCACTCCGTGGTGGCTTCCATGAACCAGGAGGAGTTCCTTTCTTCCTTGGAAATCCAGGATGCTTATCTGCACATCCCTATTTTCCCTGCCCATCAGCGTTTCCCTGCGGGTCACTTTCAATTCGTGGCTCTTCCTTTTTGCCTAGCTACGGCTCCCAGGGTTTTCACAAAAGTCATGGAGGCAGTGATTGCCATCCTTCGGGCCCAGGGGATCTTGATCCTCACTTACCTGGATGATCTTTTATTCAAAGCCCTGTTCTGGTCCCAAAACTTGGAGGGCCTTCATCTCACGGTACAGACTGTCCGCTTTCGGTTGGGGGATCAACCAGGAAAAGTCCATCCTGTCTCCCTCCCAGTCTCTTGATTTTTTGGGTCTCCTTTTTGACACTGCAGCCGCCCGGGTTAGTCTTCCGTTGGACAAGCGGCGCTCCCTCCAGAAGGTTGTCTGTTGCCTACGCGCCCCTCTCTGCTTCTGATTTGTTTCTGCATGGAGGTACTGTGCCGGATGATGGCGGCCATGGAGGTGTTCCCTTTTGCCCAGTTTCGACTATCTACCTCTCCAGCTGGCTATCTTGGCCCAGTGGACAAGTCACTGTCTACTCTGGATCGCTGGCTTCTTCTGCCCACCTCTGTTCGCCTGTCTCACCTGTGGTGGCTCCACTCTCCTTTTCCAGGGGCGGTCGTTTCTTCCCCTCCACTGGCAGGTTGTCAAGACCAATGCAAGTCTCCAGGGTTGGGGAGGTGTGCTTCAGGACCTGACTGGTCGCTGGCCCCCTCAGGAAGCTCACCTTTCAGTCTTCTGGAACCCCATGCCATCTTTCTTTGCCTCCTCCACTGGGAGATCCTCCTACAGGGTCATCCGGTTTATGTCCAATGGCTGTGTCATATATCAATCGCCAGGGCGGCACGCACAGTCGCTCGGCGATGGAGGAGGTCTCCAAGATTCTGCTCTGGGCCAAAACTCTAGTTCCTGCCCCTTCTGCGATCCACATTCCAGGTGTGGAGAATTGGGAAGCGGACTTTCTCAGCCACTCCTCTGTAGATCTGGGAGACTGGTCTCTCCATCCGGCGGTGTTTGCGCAGGTCTGCGATCTCTGGGGGACCCCAGACGTGGATCTCTTAGTATCTCGCCACAATAGACAAGTTCCTTGCTTTGTCACAAGTCGAGGGACCCTCTGGCAGTGGATGCACTTGTCATCCCTTGGTCGTCCTTTCATCTCCCTAACCTCTTTCCGCCTCTCCCTCTCCTGCCCAGGGTTCTGAGGAAACTCAAGGTGGAGGACCTTCCAGCCATTCTGGTGGCTCCTGACTTGGGTTTTCTTCTGGGGTGATTCGCACCATGCTTCGGGCTCGGAAGCCTTACTCAGCTAGGATTTAACACCGCACTTGGCTGGCTTTTTTCCGATGGTGTGAAGCTCCGTCCGTTTCCGCGGTTGTTTTTTCCTTTCTGCGCCTTCTTGCTGGCTGTCTTCTGCCTGATTCTGAGTTGGGTATTTTTCCCACCCCGGGGACTGCTTTGGTACGTCCCATGGTCTCTGTGTCCCCCAGTGGAGCCGACCGAGAAAAGTAGATTATTTTTTATTTTTTTTATGCTTACTGTAAAATCTCTCTCTCAGAGGAGCCATTGGGAAACATTGCAGCCACCCATTGTGTTTGTTGCTATGGTTAGGTTTTTTTGTCAGAGGGGTTGCTTTTGGTTCCTCTTTTGTCTGGTTCCCTCGGACACCTGCTGGTTTCTTTCTCTTTCTGTCCTCTCCTACTTCTTTGGGACTAAACTGATTAGCTCAGGATCAGTAGGCGGGATATATCCTGCCAAGATGGGCCGGCTTTCTTTTGTATGCCTAGTGTCGGCTCTTCCTAGTGGCAGCAAGATATACCCACTGTCTCTCCGAGAAAGAGATTTTACGGTAAGTATAAAAAAATATTTTTTTCCTGGAATACCCCTTAAGGACGCAGCCCATTTTGACCTTAAGGATGCAGCCATTTTTTGCAAATCTGACCACTGTCACTTTAAAGGGTACCTCTCATCAAAAAAACTTTTGATATATTATGGATTAATGTATGCAGAATAACTTTACAATTGCATGTTATAAAAAAATATGCTTCTTTCTATTTAATTTTCCACTTTGAAGAAATGACCACTAGGGGTCTCCCTACCAGTCCTGGCAGCAAGCATTTCAGACTCATGCTGGAGTCCTAAACACTCAGAGCTGCCAGCTTGCTTTGTTCACAGCCTGTTTGGCTGTGAACAAAGCAGGCTGGCAGCTCTGAGTGTTTAGGACTCCAGCATGAGTCAGAAATGCTTGCTGACGGGACTGATCGGGAAAAATACAATAGAAAGAAGCATATTTTTCATTAACATGCTATTGGAAAGTTATTCAACGTTCATTAATCTAAAATATATCAAAAGTTTTTGATGAGATGTACCCTTTAAGCATTAATAACTCTCGGATGCTTTTACTTATGAATTTGATTCTGAGATTTTTTTTTTTACGTGACACATTGTACATTGTTAGTGGTAAATATTCATCGATACTTGCATAATTTTTTGGTGAAAAATGCAAAAATTTTCTCGAAAAATGCAAAATCAGAATTTTTCAGGAGCCAGTAAAGTTTGAAGTGGATTTGAGGGGCCTTTCTGTAAGAATTCCCCATAAATGAACCAATTTTAGAAACTGCACCCCTCAAAGTATTCAAAATTACATTCAGAAAGTTTAACTCTTTAGGCTTTTTACATTAATAGCAGAAAGATGGAGGCGAAAATTCTAAATCTTTTTCTTACACTAACATGTTCTTGTAGACCCATATTTTTTATTTTTACAAGGGGTAAAAGGAGAAAAAGCCCCCCAAAATGTGTAACCTAATTTTTCTCGAGTAAGGAAATACCTCATATGTGAATGTAAAGTGTTCTGTGGGAGCACTAGAGGACTCAGAAGGGAAGGAACAATAGGGGAGATTTATCAAAACCTGCCTAGAGGAAAAGGTGCTGAGTTGCCCATAGCAACCAATCAGATCGCTTCTTTCATTTCTCACAGGCCTTTTCAAAAATGAAAGTAGTGATCTGATTGGTTGCTATGGGCAACTTAGTAACTTTTCCTCTGGAGGGGTTTTGATAAATCTCCCCCAATAAGATTTTGGAGAGCGAATTTTACGGAAATGTTTTTCTAGGGAGCATATTGCTTTTAGCAAGCCCCATGGTGCCAGAACAGCAAAAAGCACCCACAGGCACACTATTTGGAAAACTACACCCCTCAGGGAATGTATCAAAGGGTACCGTGAGCCTTAACACCCCACAGGTGATAGACAAACTTTTGTTAAAATGGAACTTGAAAATGAAAAATGTTATATATATTTTTTTTCACTAAAATGCAGATGTTACCCCAAATTTTTTAATTTTCACAAGAGGTAATAGGTAAAAATGTCCCCCAAAATTTGTAACCTCATTTCTCTCGAGTAAGGAAATACCTCATATGTGGGGATATAAAGTGCTCTGTGGGTGCACTAGGCTTTTGGAAAGCAAATTTTGCTTAAATTGTTTTTGGGGGCTGTCTCATTTAGGAAGCCCCCATGGTGCCAGAACAGCAAAAAAAAAAACCCCACATGGCACACTATTTGGAAAACTACACCCCTCAAGGAATATAACAAGGGGTATGCCCCTTATGTGGCCCTAAACTGTTGCTGTGAAATATGACAGGGCTCCGGAGTGAGAGAGCACCATGCGCATTTGAGGCCTAAATTAGGGATTTGCGAGGGGTGGACCTTCCACCAAAAATATCCAGTGTTCCCCAAAAAGGGTGCCTCCAGCTGTTGCAAAACTCCCAGCATGCCTGGACAGTCAATGGCGCGACAGTGTAAGGGTGTGCATATATGTAGTGTTTTCCTCTTTATTTTGTAGTGTAGTGCTTTTAGGGTACATTCACATGGGCAGGGGTTCACAGTGCGTTTCCCACTGGGAGTTTTGAGCTGCAGCGGAAAATTTGTCCCAGCTCAAACTTAAAACGGGAAACTCGCTGTAAACCCCCGCCCGTGTGGATGTACCCTGTACATTCACATGGGGAGTGGGGCAAACCTCTAACTGTTGCAAAACTACGACTCCCAGCATGCACTGACAGACCGTGCATGCTGGGAGTTCTAGTTAAGCAACAGCTGGAGGCACACTGGTGTTGAAACACTGAGTTAGGAAACAGGGTTTCCCAACCAGTGTGCCTCCAGTTGTTGCAGAACTACAACTCCCAGCATGCCCAGACAGCCAAAGGGCATGCTGGGAATTGTAGTTATGCAACAACTGGAGGAGAACAGTTTGGAAACCACTTTGTGTAGTGGTCTCATAACCCCCCTGGGTGATATGCCGGGATGGCTGCCCATCCCGGCCTGATCTCCGTGTCCGGAGACGCGATGATCATGAAACGCAGCTCTGTAAATGTACGGCACTGTGCGTGCTTAGCAGCGCCGTACATATACAGCGCTCGTCATTAGGGTTAAGCTTCATGTTTCTGTCTCCCTGGCTGCCGCACTAGTGACTTGGATAGGCTTTCTGCATGACTGACTCCTTGAGCTGCGTTCACACTTTGTTTTGAAGTTACCAAGAGAGGTGTACATGGGGGGTGTTGTCACTGTGTAGGTTTACAATTGTTCCTGTCTATGTTGCATGGTAGAAGTTTTTCTACTGGATGCCTCTGTGTGGAACTACAGACTGCTGCTCTGTTCTATAAAACATCAGAAAGGTATAGTGGCTAGAATGGTGTTTCCCAACCAGGGTGCCTCCAGCTGTTGCTAAACTACAATTCCCAGCATGCTCGGACAGCCGAAGGCTGTCCGGGCATGCTAGGAGTTGTAGTTTTGCAACAGCTGGAGGCACCCTGGTTGGGAAACACTTGGCTAGAAGGAGGCCAAAGTGACTTTTGGCCCACATCATGTGAATGGAATTGTATGGGTATATTTGACGTATACTTACCCCAAATGTACACTGTGAATGTAGCCTTAAATCGCGCCAATGTAGAGACTCTATTGGTGCATGTGCTGCATTTGTTCCACAATGAGTCAGTATAGTTTTCGCTCCACCCTAAGTTTTGCATAAGGCACTGGGAATAATGAATAAATAGCAATTTCCTTATTGAATGTTGTTAATGGTATCATTGGGTTAGGTGGGAGAGGAGGTAATCTCCTATTCCTCAAGATTTCCCTTCTATATAAAGCAGTTTCACAACCAGATTGATTTGGTCTGAATAGCTTTTTTTATTTGTACTTTATCATATTTTGCAGTGGAGGTTTTTATACTTTTATCTGCTTGTACTTCATCCTTAAGCCTCCTCTGCATGTTGCTGAATCTTAAAGCACTTTACAAGCTGGTGTCTCATCTTAAGTGTGAATGTTTTGTACCTGCGAGTGAGCATATGTTCTGTCCCCATATAAAGAGAAGCTTTTATTTTAGCTATTGTCATGCCTCCTATAATCTGCTTTCTCACACCCCTCCCATCTGGTGTAATTACTGCAGAATATTTCCAGCATTCCTCTGGCACTACAGTGGTCAATGTACAGTCCCTGGTGCCTGAGCTCTGTCTCCCCCTGCAGGTTGTTTGCGAGACTTCAGCCACATGTTACTAATGCATGATTCAACGCCCTGTAACTGTGCCAGATTGTCTGGAGATTTCCTCATCCTTGATGGGCCTAAACACTATCCTTATGTACTTTTTCTATAGGCTAATCCAGAAGCTACAGAGGCTAAAATCTTGCCGAAACCCATCAATGGAGTGGTTACTATGTGAGTATAACACTTTTTAAATTCTTCATCATATGCATTAGAAACAAAAGACAGACAGCGCTCCATAGTGTGATACCGTTGTTGCACAAAAGACAATTCAGGTGGATATCGCGCTTATCACAGTGGGTTACACTCCACCAAGTGCAACAATGGATCAAAGTGTAGAATAGAAATAAGGTGTCAGCAGCCACTCTACGTCTCATCAGATATAGTTAAAAGTAGAACTCCAAGGTATAGACGGGATACACGGGCGCTCAACAGCCAGGTAGTAGAACAGAAATGTTTATTCACCCATAATGCAACGCGTTTCACAGCACAGCTGCTTCATCATGCCTGATGAAGCAGCTGTGCTGTGAAATGCGTTGCATTATGGGTGAATAAACGTTTGTTCTACTACCTGGCAGTTGAGCGCCCGTGTATCCCATCTATACCTTGGAGTTCTGCTTTTTACTTCATCATATGCATTGGCATTATATAGGCATAGATAATTATTTTTCTTGTTCTCCCAACAGGCTCCCATCACGCTCGGAGTTGGAGGAGCAGACCCAGAGTAAGCCCACGGCCACCATGGTGGATAACAGCTGTGTTTGTGCAAGAACGAGACCAGTCCTCCACTGTAAGAGAAGGAGGGTAGTGAGACCAGACAGGCTTCTACCACTCCACAGGAAGGTAAGGGATAAATACGGAGTTACATGTGGCATTTATTACTATGCAAAACAACAAGTTTATTTAAAAAAATGATGGTACATAAGGAAATGGTTGCGGGAATTAAACAATAACCATTGTTGCTTTAGTTAGGATTGTCAAGTGCATCGCTCAGGGGTGAAACCCACTCTAAATGAAGAGATCACTGGTTTGGAAACAGGTTTTTTTGTTTTTTTTTGGCAGTGCTTCATACACAAAGAGCAATGCACATATGCTTCCCGCAGCTTAAAGGGGTATTCAGGCTTTATACATCTTATCCCCTATCCAAAAGATAGGTGATAAGATCTATGATTGCAGGGGTCCTGCTGCTGGGGACCCCTGCGATCTCTGTGCAGCCCCCTGCATTCTATGCCGGGCGCTGCCTCAGAGACGGGGACATGACGTCACGGCTACGCCCCCTAGTGACACCAAACCCCTCTATTCATGTGTGGCATCACCAGGGGACGTGGCCGTGACGTCACATCCCTGTCTCGGAGGCAGCGCCTTGCAAAGGCCGGGGGCTGTACAGAGATCACGGGGGTCCCCTTTGGCTAGGGGATAAGATGTATAAAGCAGAAATACCCCTTTAAGGCCGTCATGGCATGCTTGGAGTTGTAGTATTGCAGCTGCTGTAGAGCCACAGGTTGGAGTGCATTGCTGTAGATTCTTTTTAGGGTTATTTCTTTTAAGACCATGCTTACAACATGGAATATTGCTGCAGCTTCCCTGCTGGCTGCATTTGGAAAGCGTGGTCGTCTTGTTGAGTTGTCCATAGATGAAATAGCTTCTTTCTTTCAAGGACAGTGTTATGTTTTTCTACAGGCTGTGTTTGAGATGTTGCAACTGAGTCCTGAATATTTCAGTGGAGCTGAGCAGAATTATGAAACCTAACCTAGAAAATGAAAGGATATCATTAGTAAAAATCCATAAAATAGTACAAATGTGTAATTCTTGAGCAACTTCTCCACCAAGTGACTCAATCGCATAAATAAAGGAAATGAATCATTGTTTGTTGTGGGGGAAAACTGAATGTTTATTGCCCTCTGCTGGTGTCTCTTAGTATTTTTTCTTGCTGCCATCTGCACAGGTTCAGCGCAGTGTTCCGCGGTCTTGTGAGGTCTCCTCATCGTGCGTAATGTGTGTCACTTACCCGGGGGCTTCAAGCCAGTTTCCGTACAATGATCCACTCTCTGAACGTCTGACCCTTTTGGATCCAGCTATTCATCCTGTGCTCTCCTTTCCTGCTGGTAAGTGTGGGATTGCTGTATTCAATGTGTCTAGTTCGCACACTAGACAGATTAGTACTGCATTCTGGTTGTTTCTTCAAACGCATCAACACTATGACAAACTGAGCTTACCAGACACCATGTAATGTAGTGTTCCCCAACCTGTGGGTCTCCAGCTTTTGCAAAACTGGCTATAAAGGTAGGGCTGGGCGGTATGACCAAATCTGCGTATCACGGTATTTTTTTTTAACTTTTGGCGGTTCCACAGTATATAGCGGTATTTTCTCCACCCCCCCTTCTCAAATTATAAATACTCATGTCATCCGCTAGCGCTGCCCTCCTTGTGCAGTTTGTTGCGGCCGCCGGCGCTGACACAAGGTAAACAAAATAAACTGACGGCATGTTCCGACGTCGGCCTTACGCTGGGGACGGGAACATTGGAGAGCCGTCAGGCCTTCACCGGCCGCAGCAATGTTCCGCCTCGGCCGCTGATAGGCTGAGCCCACTGTCGTGTAAGGAGCTCTGTCCTGCTCCTTACATGACAGTGTGCTCAGCCTATCAGCGGCCGAGGCGGAACATTGCTGCGGCCGGTGAAGGCCTGACTGCTCTCCAATGTTCCCGTCCCCAGCGTAAGGCCGACGTCGGAACAGGCTGACGGCTCTCCGACGTTCCATTCACTAGGAAGCAGATGAGGCCGGTACCTGACCAACGGGAGGTGAGTTAAAGTTTATTTTGTTTATTTTTTGCAGCCCGGGCATAGGGAATACCGCACAGTATAGAGCAGTGGTCTTCAACCGGCCGACCTCCAGATGTTGCAAAACTACAACTCCCAGCATGCCCGGACAGCCAACGGCTGTCCGGGCATGCTGAGTGTTGTAGTTTTGCAGCATCTGGAGGTCCGCAGGTTGAAGACCACTGGTATAGAGTGTCCGCGCCGGCGGCCGACAACAAACATGAGGAAGAGGAGGGCAGTGCATGCGGGTGACATGTCAGTATTTACCCTGATGGGGACAGTGCTGGGCGGATAATTAATTGGGGGGGGGGGGGGGGCAGAACAGACATGGGACTAGTTCCCTGATGGGCAGCGCTGGGCTCATTCATTCATTCCCGAGGGGGAGGGGCCCAACCGGTATTGCGGTATGGGTTAAAATTCATATCGTGCAGCACAAAAATGTCGGTATTCGGTATGAACCGCTATACCGCCCAGCCCTATATCAAGGTGTGTTGGAAGTTGTAGTTTTACCACAGGTTGGAGAACACTGCATTTTAGAGTGCTGAATGTTAGTGTTCCTGATCTGTTTCCAAGACTCCAACTTATACACTCTTCAGCATTTGAAATTGCAACACCAAGAAGGAAAAGTAATGGCCTAATGAAATCACAGGATCGATAGCGATAGACATGCTGTTGTGTGCAAATGATAAAAAAATATAAACAAAATATTAAAATGCAGAAATACACACATGTTTTTAGCATTCTATCAGTGAGATTATAAATAGTTGAAATATTCTGCCACGCTGAATGCACTTGGGTATGCAAATTGTCAAGATCCCAGGTGTGGTAGAAGGGAGACAAATCTATACACACCATAGGCCATGGTAGCACATTCATGCTGCTGACAGTAAAAACGAGCAATATGCAGCCTGGAATTGTCAAACAATTGGTAATGGGGCACTTCAGAGAAATAGCTGTACCGCTTGTTCCATGACCAAATTATTGTACTTGGAATTTAGAGTGGTCTGACAATATGTTAACCCGTTCCGTAATGCCAGTACTAGGACAACTGGTCTCCAGAACAATCTTTGGTAATCATTATGTCCAAGACAAAAGTGAGACTCATCGCTGAAGAGGATGGGCCTCTATTCTAACCTCCATTTCAGTCTTTCTCTGCATTATGATGGCCTTTAAGAGCGGTGGTGTGAGGTGATTGGTGCTTCTGTAGCAGGACGTCTGGCTCGTAGCCCAGTGTCATGCAAGCGCCTACTGATGATTTTGTGTAGATACTGTTCGATGCCCTAGGCTTGTTATGTGACATCCAATTTTACTTGCAGTATAGAATGGATCACTATGCGCCATTCTTCTAATCTGACGACCCCTTCGTGCAGAGGATCACCTCTGTGCACCTCGTGCTCTCATTCTAGTTTATAGTTGGTCTCTCAGACACTGGGAAATGTCACACAGTACGGACAATGTGGCCTAAATGCATAGTGATCTGCTTGAGTGATAAAGCAAATTTCTATCAGGATTTTGTCCCTTTATCACAAGTGGTTATAACTGGCAGGTCGATGAACAGGAGACCTCGTACAATCATACTGTACAGTGACCCCTCGACCTACGATGGCCCCGACATACGATCATTTCAGCATACGATCACTCTCAGAGGCCATCGCATGTTGAAGGCAGCATCAACATACGATGCTTTTGTATGTCGGGGCCATCGCATAAACGGCTATCCGGCAGCGCTGACTGCTTCAGCTGCCACCGGATAGCCGTTTACGGTGCCCTGTGCTGACGATCACTTACCTGTCCTCGGGGCTCCGGCGCGTCCTCTTCAGGATCCTCTGCATCGTCGGCGCTCTCCATCAACGTCATCACGTCGCTGCGCACGCCGTCCCGTCATCCAATAGGAGCGGCGTGATGACGGAGAGCGCGGATGCCGGGGAAGCAGAGGCCTTGCCGGAGCGTCGGGGACGCGGCGACAGCGATGGACGGCGACATCCAGGGCAGCGGTGACGGTCCGGCGCGGCGGGGACACCTCGGGGACGCTGCGACAGCGATGGACGGCGACATCCCGGACAGCGGTGACGAGCGGTGACGGTCCATAGAGGCGGGGACAGGTGAGTACAACTTTCTCTAACAGTGGTCTACAACCTGTGGACCTCCAGATGTTGCAAAACTAAAACACCCAGCATGCCCGGACAGCCAACGGCTGTCCGGCCATGCTGGGTGTTGTAGTTTTGCAACATCTGGATGTCCGCAAGTTGTAGACCACTGCCCTATACTTTACATTGCACGGATCCCTCAACATACGATGGTTTCAACAAACGATGGTCCATTTGGAACGGATTACCATCGTATGTTGAGGGACCACTGTACTGACTTGATCCGATATTGTTTCATGTAGCTGGAAGACTTTGCTTTCATACCATTGAAGCCCCTACCACATGCCACAGATTGGAGGTAGGAGCTTAAAATGTAATCATATCCAGATCTTAGAGACACCTGCTGCTTCCCGGATTTGCATAAGTTTATGGATTGTCCATCTTGGTGTTGCAATATTTACAGTGTATTATGCGCTAACTGGCATGCTAGTTTCTGCAAAAGCAGTATAGCCACAGGTTGCAAAACAGCGCTATCTCTACGGCATTTCATCCTGCACACACTTTCCCTCCTAGTTGTTCAAACTGTAAAACCCAAGGATTACAGCCCAAATCAGCAATGGAAAGTACAATCCAGAATGCATTGTGCGAACAGACATTTGTATTTTGTATGTAGAAAACCTAATGTTAAATGAAAACTGTAAGTTCTGTACACCAGAGGAAGAGAACATTAACTATACCTGTAAGTTATAAAATTGTCAGGCATCAGAACTAGAGATGAGCGAACTTACAGTAAGTTCGATTCGTCACGAACTTCTCGGCTCGGCAGTTGATGTCTTTTCCTGCATAAAATTAGTTCAGCTTTCAGGTGCTCCGGGGGGCTGGAAAAGGTGGATACAGCCCTAGGCGACTCTTTGCTAGGACTGTATCCACCTTTTCCAGCCCACCGGAGCACCTGAAGGCTGAACTAATTTACGCAGGATAAGTCATCAACTGCCGAGCCGAGAAGTTCGTGACGAATCTAATTTACTGTAAGTTCGCTCATCTCTCTCTAATCAGAACCTATGCACATATGGTTAATTTTATCTCCCTCTTACCTTTCTGATGTGTACAGCTTCGTGCCTCATAGAGAGCTGGCAGATTCCCTTTTTATGCCCGCTTTCACAGGGATATATGGAAATATGTCCATTATACGGAAGCATTTCAGATAAAATACCAGCAGTATTTCATCCATATTCCCTCCATATTTTGTACAGTAAATGCTGACGGGAAATTGAATGACACTTTAATTTACTAGAACAAATTATGAAAAATGAATGAATGAAGATACTAATAAAATACAAATGCAGTACTGATCAAATGCAGGTACATGCATATTTTTTAATACGTCTATTCTTTCGTGGTTCATAATACAAAGCTATGAGGCTATTTACATTTTTTTTTTTTTTTTTTTTTTATCTATTTTTTTTTGTGGTTCATAATACAGCTATAAGGCTTTTTACGAGGCTTTCTAAAATAATAAAATAAATATATATTTATTTAAAAAACGAAGCATGTGCTACTTTTATCCATTTTGCGGATGGAATACGCCCATGGGCGTATTCCATCCGCAAAATGGATAAAAGTAGCACACGCGTTTTTTTTTTTTTTTTTATTAAATATGGATTTATTTATTTTATAATTTTAGAAAGCCTCGTAAAAAGCCTTATAGCTGTATTATGAAAAAAAAAAATCAACATTATGTGAACTTGGTGTTTCTGTGAACAAGATGTACAGTGGTCCCTCAACATACGATGGTAATCCGTTCCAAATGAACTAATGTTTGTTGAAACTATCGTATGTTGAGGGATCAGTGCAATGTAAAGTATAGGAAGTTGTACTCACCTGTCCCCGCCGCTCCAGACCTGTCACCGCTGCCCTGGATGTTGCGCTCCATCGCTGTCGCCGCGTCCCCGCCACTCCGGAACGTCTCTGCTGCTCGGGTACGTCGCTGTCACTACGCACGCCGCTTCTATTGGATGATGGGATGGCGTGCGCGGCGACGTGATGACGACGATGGAGAGCGCCGGTGATGGGGGGGGGGATTGGGAAGAGGACGCGCCGGAGCCCAGAGAACAGGTAGGAGACAATCACCGGAGCAAACGGGGCACTGTAAACGGCTATCCGGTGGCAGCTGAAGCAGTCTGCGCTGCCGGATAGCCGTTTATGTGATGGCCCCGACATACAAAAGCATCGTATGTTGATCCTGCGTTCAACAGAAGATTGCCTCTGAGAGGCCATCGTATGTTGAAATGATCGTATGTCGGTGCCATTGTAGGTCGGGGGGTCAATGTATTAGAACTATAAGACAAGCCTGTCACTAATATTTCTTCCAATACCTTTTGACTACACTGTACCTGTGATAAGCCTGGCACATACATTAGGAGCTATGTATGTCTTGTATCCACAGATGTCCCGGTTGGTCTACGACTTCACTCCCTACTTCGTTCACACAACAAGATGGAGAGGCTAAAATCCAGCAAAAAGTTAAAACAGCGCCCCCAAAATCAAGTCCTCTCCACCCCTCAGGGTGCTCGTACAGACAGAACGACTGGGATTTTCCATCCTCACAGTAAGTGTGATATGCCCCTTGTGTTTTAACACTGTACTGTACTTCAAGATGGAGCTGTTCTAACATCTGCTAGAGAAGTACTACTTTCAGGCCTTTCCTTATTTTATCTTTTCTGTAATCTTATGTTTTTGTTTTTCCTCTTTCAGGACTGACTGTCCATAGGCCTTCCCCAGAGACCCTCCTGAAACAGCACTTGGAACCCTTACAACGCACCTTAAAGTGTGAGCGTATGTCAACCCTAAAGTCAGAGCGCACGCTCTCCCTTCCCATACCCCTCAACAAAAAGAGGCATTATAGTCCCCTGGAGAGGGATGGTAAGTATGGTACATCTAGTGCAGAGCCTCTGTTATCTGTACTCTCAGCCTTCAGCCTCTAACTCTGTGTGTATTTTTGTTTTTTCCCAGCAGGAAGACACGAGACAGAGAGTGGTAGATCCAGTCCTGCTTTAGAAAACTTTCCCAACCTGTCTCATATGCCTTTATCTCGGCAACTATCATCTTCATCTGAAGGGACGACTTCTGCAACACTCAGCGCTGCCGCCGCCGCCGCTGCTGCGGTATGGGAGACCTTCCTTCTTTCTACTCTAAACCCTTGCACTACAGAAAATCTTAGTCTTGTGTTGTCCTCAAGTGGTATGAAGGATCATTATATGCGGTCACACTCTTGGCCCACATTATATGCATAGTTGTGTGAACCATGATCAGCATCTTATCACGTTGCCTCGCACAGGCTGTTTCTTTAATTTTGTCAGCTTGTATAAGGACATCTGCAGCTATTAAAGCACAAGAGACCCCTCATTATTTTGGTCTTTCTTATGCATATTCCCAATACCCTGCAGCTCCCATTCGCCTTTGTCCGGTCACCCAATCTTCTCTCTACTTCCGAGAAGAGCGTTCAGAGTGGGACGTGCCAGGTGTCCTGTTTTTTTGTATTTTTGCTCATGTCCTAGCACCAAGCAGGATTTTTTGCTGCAGATTTCAGTGTAAACTAAATGACTGAACGCAGCTTCAAATCGGCAGTTACAAATCCTGCGCATCAAATCTGTGCAGAACACTGTACGTGTGAATAGACCCTTAACCCCCTTAAGGACCAAGGACGTACCGGTACGTCCTTGGTCCTGCTCTTCTGATATAACGCGGGGTTACACAGTAACCTGGCGTCATATCGCGGCGGGCCCGGCGTCATAGTGAAGCTGGGACCCGCCTCTAATAGCGCGCAGCGCCGATCGCGGCGCCGCGCGCTATTAACCCTTTAGCCGCGCGCTCAGAGCTGAGCCGCGCGGCTAAAAGTGAAAGTGAAAGTTCCCGGCTAGCTCAGTCGGGCTGTTCGGGATAGCCGCGGCTATTCGCGGCATCCCGAACAGCTGACAGGACAGCGGGAGGGCCCCTTCCTGCCTCCTCGCTGTCCGATCGCCGAATGACTGCTCAGTGCCTGAGATCCAGGCATGAGCAGTCATGGGGCAGAATCGTTGATCACTGGTTTCTATAACACTGCAAAAAAAAAAGTGAATAAAGATCATTTAACTCCTCCCCTATTAAAAGTTTGAATCACCCCCCTTTTCCAATAAAAAAAAAAACACAGTGTAAATAAAAATAAACATATATGGTATCACCGCGTGCGGAAATGTCCAAATTATAAAAATATATAATTAATTAAACCGCTCGGTCAATGGCGTGCGCGCAAAAAAATTCCAAAGTCCAAAATAGTGCATTTTTGGTCACTTTTTATATCATTTAAAAATGAATAAAAAGCGATCAATAAGTCCTATCAATGCAAAAATGGTACCGTTAAAAACTTCAGATCACGGCGCAAAAAATGAGCCCTCATACCGCCCCATACACGGAAAAATAAAAAAGTTATAGGGGTCAGAAGATGACAATTTTAAACGTATTAATTTTCCTGCATGTAGTTATGATTTTTTCCAGAAGTCCGACAAAATCAAACCTATATAAGTAGGGTATCATTTTAATCGTATGGACCTACAGAATAAATATCAGGTGTCATTTTTACCGAAAAATGTACTACGTAGAAACGGAAGCCCCCAAAAGTTACAAAACAGCGTTTTTTTTCCAATTTTGTCGCACAATGATTTTTTTCCCGTTTTACCGTAGATTTTTGGGCAAAATGACTGACGTCATTACAAAGTAGAATTGGTGGAGCAAAAAATAAGCCATCATATGGATTTTTAGGTGCAAAATTGAAAGAGTTATGATTTTTTAAAGGCAAGGAGCAAAAAACGAAAATGCAAAAACGGAAAACCCCCCGGTCCTTAAGGGGTTAAAGGGGTTATCCAGTAGAAAACTATTTTTTTTTTCAAATCAATTGGTTCCAGAAAGTTAAACAGATTTGTAAATTACTTTGGTTAAAAAAATCTTAATCCTTTCAGTACTTATGAGCTTCTGAAGTTAAGGTTGTTCTTTTCTGTCTAAGTGCTCTCTGATGACGCGTGTCTCGGGAACCTCCCAGTTTAGAAGAGGTTTGCTATGGGGATTTGCTTCTAAACTGGGCGGTTCCCGAGACACGTGTCATCAGAGAGCACTTAGACTGAAAAGAACAACCTTAACTTCAGAAGCTCATAAGTACTGTAAGGATTAAGATTTTTTTAATAGAAGTAATTTACAAATCTGTTTAACTTTCCGAAGCCAGTTGATATATAAAAAAAAGTTTTTCCCTGGATAACCCCTTAAGTTAAAGGGGTTATCCAGGGAAAACTTTTTTTTATATATCAACTGGCTCCAGAAAGTTAAACAGATTTGTAAATTACTTCTATTAAAAAAATCTTAATCCTTACAGTACCTCAGAGCTTCTGAAGTTAAGGTTGTATGCTACAGAGGAAGTTACCTCTGTAGCATACAGCAGCTGATAAGTTGTTCTTTTCAGTCTGACCACAGTGCTCTCTGCTGACACCTCCTGTCTGTGTCAGGAACTGTCTAGAGTAGGAGCAAACCCCTAGAGCAAATCTCTATTGCTGTGGACAGTTCCTGAAATGGACAGAGGTGTCAGCAGAGAGAACTCTGACAGGTCAGACAGAAAATAATAAATCAACTTCCTCTGTAGTATACAGCAGCTGTTAACTACTGGAAGTACTAAGATTTTTTAATAAAGTAATTTACTAATCTGTTTAACTGTCTGGCACCAGTTGATTTAAAAAAAAAAATTTCCTCCGAAGTACCCCTTTAAGGGTAAAAATCGCTCGATGCTTTCATATGTTTAACATATATCTTGGGAAAGCACCTGCCATAGTTCCTAAACTGTATAAATCTGTAGGATCACTTTCCCCTCAGCTTAGAATAAGCGTGTCCTCCCATCAGGCCAGTATATGTTGTATACAATGTTTATCTGGATAGAATAGTGTGGTGGACTACACTACTGTATACAGAGAAATCCAGTATACTGTGCGTTATGCTCTGGTGCACGGGTGCACCTATATAGCTATACAGTGGCATTTGTTTGGGTATAAATCAGGAATTCCTCCAATGTTCTGTGCAGACACTTTTTGTCATGTACCGTGACTTTGTCAAAAAATCATCCATGAAATACAGGTATCACACAGACCACCCCATCGGGCATCAAAGCGGTGATCAATGCAGATTGGCTCCTGACTGTAATGGGTGAGGTGTAATACTACAGATTGTATTGTAATCCTCCCCTGCCAGAAGAGCATCTCTGCTGAGGTAGTTGCTAAAATATAAAGGGGTTGTCATAATAGGACAGCACCCATTGCATGAGCCTGGAGTAGAAGAAATATTACATTATGGGTGTCTGGTATAACTTTATAGCAGTGTTTCCCAACCAGGGTGAGAGTGAGAGAGAGTGAATCTCTCTAATATAAATAATAATAAAAACATTTTTCCTGAAATACCCCTTTAATGTCTTAGTTGTCTGGGAGTGTGTCTGTTTTTTTGACAGGAATGAGAAGCTACATTCTCTCCGTTAAACCCCCTCCATATTGTAGCACTGACATGTAGAAAAATGAATAGTCCCCCTTTTTGCTCTTTCCTATAACATTGGGAACCAGCAGGTACCATCCCCTGAGGTATAAACACTCGTGGCTGTGCGTCCCTCCACTGATACGTGAAGATGATCAGAGTTTGATATTGCAATCTATTCATGTATATGACCCCCTTCCTGTGTACGGGATGTAAACACGATAGTAAAATCCGGGAGTACAGCCTGATAGTTATGACAGCAACATCGCCCTCTGCTGGCAGATTTTCAGAGCTCTGTACGTGTTATTGCAGATATTGTTTTCCTTATTGTAAGCTCTGACTGCTCATGTTAAACACAAATACTGGGGTTGCAATATACCCGGTTCCTATTAAAGGGGTACTCCACTGGAAAACATTTTTGTTTTAATCAACTGGTGCCAGAAAGTTAGACAGATTTGTAAAGGACTTCTATTAAAAATCTTAATCCTTACAGTACTTATCAGCTGCTGTTATGATCCACAGGAAGTTCTTTTCTTTTTTTAATTTCCTTTCTGTCTGACCACAGTGCTCTCTGCTGACACCTCTGTCCATGTCAGGAACTGTCCAGAGTAGGAGAAAATCCCCATAGGAAACCTCTCCTGCATTGGACAGTTCCTAAAATGGACAGAGGTGTCAGCAGAGAGCACTGTGGACAGACAGAAGGGGAATTCAAAAAGAAAAGAACTTCCTATGGATCATAACAGCAGTTGATAAGTACTGGAAGGATTAAGATTTTTTAATAGAAGTAATTTACAAATCTGTTTAACTTTCTGGCACCAGTTCATTTAAAAAAAATTTTTTTTTTTCCAGTGGAGTACCCCTTTAATAGGATATACCAAACTAAAATCTAGCACAGATGTGTCCTAGGCATTATATGTAAAAAAAACTATAATTTGTTGCACCCTGCAGAATGTGGTCTTGGCGGGGGCCTTGCCAGCAGACTGATGACCTTGCAAGCTTGAATAAAAAAACAAAAACATTCATTTCACCATGCAAGGACAGAAATTCAATTCCAAGTCCAATCTATATAACCTACCCAATGCCTTTACTCCGGTGGAAAACCTTTTTTTTTTTTTTCTTTCTTTTTATAAATCAACTGGTGCCAGAAAGTTAAACAGATTTGTAGATTAATTCTATTAAAAAAATCTTAATCCTTTCAGTACTTATTAGCTGCTGAATACTACAGAGGAAATTATTTTCTTTTTGGAACACAGAGCTCTCTGCTGACATCATGAGCACAGTGCTCTCTGCTGACATCTCTGTCCATTTTAGGAACTGTCCAAAGTACCAAACATATGCTGCTCTGGACAGTTCCTAAAGTGGAAAGAGATGTCAGCAGAGAGCACTGTGCTCGTGATTCAGCAGAGAGCTCTGTGTTCCAAAAAGAAAAGAATTTTCTCCGTAGTATTTAGCAGCTAATAAGTACAGGAACGATTAAGATTTTTTAATAGCAGTAATTTACAATTCTGTTTAACTTTTTGGCACCAGTTGATTAAAAAAAAAATTCCACCGGAGTACCCCTTGGGGAAGATAGGGGTTGCATTGCACACTAAAAAGTCCCTAGTTATATTCCCCACGCCTCCCTTTTACTACTTTAGGATATTACCTAATTATGTTGCTTTTCATCACCTTCTTGTATTTGATATAATTCTTTATCCTGATACCTTACAGGCTGCCAGAAGGCGACGGGTGGAGACATCTTATGACATTGACAACATTGTGATCCCCATGTCTGTGGCGGCCACCACCAGAGTGGAAAGACTTCAATACAAAGAGATTCTCACTCCCAGGTACAAACCATTATGGATAGGTTGTAGAACTTGCCCTTTACCCTTAATAGTATGTATATGGCTTGTTAAGATAAGTGTGGTGATTGTTTAAAAAAAAAAAAAAAAAAAAAAAAAAAATTATAATAAAAAAATAATAATTTTGCTGCTGTTTCTGCAATAAAGCAGACGGGTTTTTCTAAACCTGAAAAAAATCCCTTCTAGTTTAACCCCTTCCTGCTCTTCGGGATATATTTTGTCATGGCAGGAAGGTTTTTAGTGCTGTGATGGATATATATGCCACAGAGTGTTTATGGGCTCAGAAGCCAGTGAGACCCAGCCGCGGGCGAACAGTCAGTGCAGTCCTGAGCATATAGGAATGGGGAGAGCCCTTTTGTGGATGCAGCAGTAGAATCTTTTTTTACCTTATATTTCTACGGCCGGATAAAACATTTGTTAGGGTTAAAAGAACACTACACCTTAAGGTATATTCCTTGAGGGGTGTAGTTTCCAAAATGGGGTATTCTGTGGGTGTTATGTTTTGGCACCTTAACTCTTTTGTAATCCCTGTATTGCACAAATCCACAAGGTGCCCCTTTTATTTCCGAGGCGTGTATGTGCGGGTCAGGCAGCACACTAGGGCTACATATAAAATATTGAGTAAAATGTTTAATCCACTTTTTTTTTCTGCAACACAACAGGTATTATGAATGATAAATGTGTAAAAAGAAATTTTCAATTTTTAATACCTCCACTTTTTTTAACCATTTAACAATATCCTAAGTCCTGTGGTAAATTTATTGAGGGGTGCCGATTTTTAAACAGGGTAACTTATTGGGGTTCCTAGCAGACTGGCCTCTCTAAACCAAATATCTGTCAGATTCCACATAAAAAAATTGTTACTCAGTACCTAATCCTGACCATGTACATATAATTTTTATGCCTCTATCACCTATACTTATTATAAAAATCCCTCTTTTTTTTTTTAAATTAGCTTATAGTGTTAGAAAATCTCTATGGGGAAGGGGGCGTGTCCCTCCCTGTGGTGGTGGGAGGTGATTGGTGTTTGGTGAGAGGGGGCGTGTCCCTCCCTTGTGATGGTGGGAGGTGATTGGTGTGTGGTGAGAGGGGGCGTGTCCCTCCCTTGTGGTGGTGGGAGGTGATTGGTGTGTGGTGAGAGAGGGCTTGTCCCTCCCTTGTGGTGGTGGGAGGTGATTGGTGTGTGGTGAGAGGGGGCGTGTGCCTCCCTTGTGGTGGTGGGAGGTGATTGGTGTGTGGTGAGAGGGGGCGTGTGCCTCCCTTGTGGTGGTGGGAGGTGATTGGTGTGTGGTGAGAGGGGGCGTGTCCCTCCCTTGTGGTGGTGAGAGGTGATTGGTGTGTCTGCTCATGCAGCCTTGTCCATGACTCATGGACAAGCTGATGCAGCACTGGTTAGTGTCCCAGTAGGTATGAGAACCCCTAGTAGTGGGATTTTAGGAGCTGTTTTCTTTATTAAAGGGGTACGCCGGTGAAAACCTTTTTTCTTTTAAATCAACTGGTGGCAGAAAGTTAAACATATTTGTAAATTACTTCTATTAAAAAATCTTAATCCTTCCTGTACTTATTAGCTGCTGAATACTACAGAGGAAATTCTTTTCTTTTTGGAATTCTCTCTGATGACATCACGAGCACAGTTCTCTCTGCTGACGTTATTATAATAATAATGATTTATTTATTGTTGTCCTTAGTGGGATTTGAACCCAAGTCCCCAGCACTGCAAGGCAGCAGTGCTAACCACTGAGCCACCATGCTGACCTTAGCATACATCTGCTATGCATGGTTGCTAAAATGGAAAGAGATGTCAGCAGAGAGCACTGTGCTTGTGATGTCATCAGTGTTCCAAAAAGAAAGGAATTTCCTCTGTAGCATTCAGCGGCTAATAAGTACTGGAAGGATTAAGATTTTTTTATATAAGTAATTTACAAATATGTTTAACTTTCTGCCACCAGTTTATTTAAAAGAAAAAAGGTTTCCACCGGAGTACCCCTTTAAATATAAAAAAAAAGTCTTCAATTTTCATTACATATAAAAAGGTTTTTATAAAGTTTTTAAAAAGTTTTGTTATTCAAATTTACATGTCTACTTTACTTTACATTGGAATCTTTTAGTAATTTATGTGATAAAGACTAACTTTCTTACAAGCAGAGAATTTCAAACTTCGAAAAAAAATTAAATAAAAAAATGTTTCACAAATATTAGCTGAAGCTAAACCATCACAAAATTATTAGCACATAAAGTGAGACAGGTTAGATTTGGAAAATGATCCTTGGTCCTAATGGCCAAAAATTAGTTGCATTCTTAAAGGGTTAAGAGGATTTAGCAAACTAATTTCTTTCCATTAACCCCTTAAGGTTAGGTTTCAACTTGTTTTTATTGGCATTTTTTTTTGTAAAAAAACACCCATTCTGCCACATGGCGTTTTTTTTTTTTTTGTGAAAAAACGCTGCGGCCAGATGTTAGCTGCAAGTCAATAGTAAACTGCAAAATGCCAAATCCACGTGGCGTTTTTCAGTTTGGCGTTGTTTTAATCCTTTTGGTGTTTTTGGGCTCCTTGGCAGTTTTTAAAAAACGACTTCTTGTCGAGACTTTGTCATTAGGGGCGGGGCTACAGACAAGATCCAGGCTAGTAAGTCTGAAGCTCTGTTCACATTGTCCGTTTTGGATAATGTGAACAGACCCTTCTGCCAGTGTCTACCCAGACAGGGAGACTCCAGCTGTTGCTAAACTACAACTCCCAGCATGCCCAGACAGCCAAAGGCTGTCTGGGCATGCTGGAAGTTGTAGTTTAGCACCAATTGGAGACTCACTGTTTAGGTAGACATTGCATTATGGGCGCTTTCCCCTGCAGAGAGCGCAAAAAATGTCCTAACCCATTTTTTAGTTTTTTTTCTTCTCGTTTCAGATCAGTGTATGCAGAGGATTACCACGGATTCGATGGAGTACAACGGATGAACTTGATTTTTTTTTTATTTTAATAAAATGGTTAACGAGGGCTGTGGAGGGGAGTGTTTTTTAAAATAAAATAATTTTTCCAATGTGTTGTGTTTTTTTTTTTATTGAATATTCAGGCTTAGTAATGGAGGCTGTCTAATAGACGGAATCCATTACTAAGTCAGGGCTTAGCGTTAGCCCCAAAAACAGCTGGCGCTAACCCCCAATTATTACCCCGATACCCACCAACACAGGGGTGCCGGGAAGAGCCGGTGCCAACAGGCCCGGAGCGTCAAATGGCGCTCCTGGGCCTAGGTGGTAACAGGCTGGCGTTATTTTGGCAGGGGAGGGCCAGTAACAATGGTCCTCGCCCACCCTGGTAACGTCAGGTTGTTGCTGCTTGGTTGGTATCTGGCTGATACTGAAAATAGCAGGAACCCTATGCGTTTTATGTTTTATTTATTTATGAAAAAAAAAAAAACGCATAGGGTTCCCTGTATATTAAGTATCAGCCAGATACCAACAAAACAGCAACAGCCTGACTTTACCAGGGTGGGCGAGGACCATTGTTACTGGCCCTCCCCAGCCTAAATAATGCCAGCCTGTTACTTGCTCTTCCCGACACCCCTGTGGCGGTGGGTACCGGGGTAATAATTGGGGGTTAGCGGCAGCTGTTTTTGGGGCTAACGCTAAGCCCCGGCTTAGTAATAGATTCTGTCTCCATTACTAAGCTTGAATATTCAATAAAAAAAATACACAACACATTGGAAAAATTATTTTATTTTAAAAAACACTCCCCCACAGCCCTCGTTAACCATTTTATTAAAATAAAAAAATCAAATTCATCTGTTGTAATCCATCGAATCCGTCGTAATCCTCTGCATACACGGATCTGAAACGAGAAGAAAAAAACCCACAAAAAAATGGGTTAGGACATTTTTTGCGCTCTCTGCAGGGGAGAGTGCCCATAATGCAATGTCTACCTAAACAGTGAGCTTCCAATTGGTGCAAAACTGCAACTCCCAGCATGCCCAGACAGCCTTTGGCTGTCTGGGCATGCTGGGAGTTGTAGTTTAGCAACAGCTGGAGTCTCCCTGTCTGGGTAGACACTGGCAGAAGGGTCTGTTCCCATTATCCAAAACGGACAATGTGAACAGAGCTTCAGACTAGCCTGAATCCCGTCTGTAGCTCCACCCCCTAATGATGTCATCACTAGGGGGCTGAGCTACACGGACCCGCGAGGACAGAAATGAGGGAGGTAAGTGGACCTCCTGTTCTGTATACACTATATACAGCTATCTTTAGATAGCTGTATATTCTGTATACCGCCCAAAGGGACTATAGGAGCAGGGAGTCCTGTCAGTCTGGTGACAGGATTCCCGGCTCCTGTATAGTACACACGGGTACGCTATGCCCCCCTGTATACTGTACGGCCGGGGGAGGTGAGTAGTGATGCTATACATCACTCCTCATCTCTTTACACTCTGTGGACCGGGTGCTCAGCATCCGACCCACAGAGTGGTACCTGAAGACAGTGAGAAAACTGCCACAGGGGACAAATTTGGCTGTTTCCACACACCAGGGAAAACGCCAGAAAAACTGCCAAAACTCAGGAAAAACCTGTGGCAGTTTTTCTGGCGTTTTTGCTGGCGTTTTTTTAGGTTTCCAAAAATGACCAAGTGGAAACCTAGCCTCAGGACCACAGATTTTTTTCATTTTTTACACTTGTATTTTCGTCCTCACCTTCTCAAAATGACACTTTCAATTTTGCACCTACAGACCCAATTGTACTTTGTAATGACATCAATAATTTCACCACAAAATTTATGGCAAAATCAGAAAAAAAATATTTGTGGGGCAACATTGGGGGGAAAAACGCCATTTTGCAAATTTTGAGGGCTTCCGTTTCTATACAGTGCACTTTTCAGTAAAATTGACACCATATCTTTATTCTGTAGGTCCATACGGTTACAAGGATACCTAATTTATATAGGTTTTATTTCATTTTACCACTTAAAATAAAAACTACCTGCACCAAAAATAAGTGTGTGTAAAATTGTCATCTTCTGACCCCTATAACTTTTTTATTTTTCCATATACAGTGGGGATCAAAAGTTTGGGCACCCCAGGTTAAAATGTGTATTAATGTGCATAAAGAAGCCAAGGAAAGATGGAAAATTCTCCAAAAGGCATTAAATTACAGATTAGACATTCTTATAATATGTCAACAAAAGTTAGATTTTATTTCCATCATTTACACTTTCAAAATAACAGAAAACAAAAAAATGACGTCTGCAAAAGTTTGGGCACCCTTCAGAATTTATAGCATGCACTGCCCCTTTGCAAAGCTGAGACCTGCCAGTGTCATGGATTGTTCTCAATCATCATCTGGGAAGACCAGTTGATGTCAATCTCAAAGGATTTAAATGCCCAGACTCATCTGACCTCGCCCCAACAATCAGCACCATGGGTTCTTCTAAGCAGTTGTCTAGACATCTGAAACTGAAAATAGTTGACGCTCACAAAGCTGGAGAAGGCTATAAGAAGATAGATAAACGTTTTCAGAGGTCAATATGCTCTGTTCGCAATGTAATTAAGAAATGGCAGTCATCAGGAACAGTGGAAGTTAAAGCAAGACCTGGAAGACCAAGAAAAATATCAGACAGGACAGCTCGCAGGATTGTGAGAAAAATTATTCAAAACCCACATTTGACTGCACGATCCCTCCAGAAAGATCTGGCAGACACTGGAGTTGTGGTACACTATTCCACTATAAAGAGATACTTGTACAAATATAGTCTTTATGGAAGAGTCATCAGAAGAAAACATCTTCTACGTCCTCACCACAAAATCAGCGTTTGAACTTTGCAAATGAACATATAGACAAGCCTGATGCATTTTGGAAACAAGTTCTGTGGACCGATGAGGTTAAAATTGAACTTTTTGGCCGGAATGAGCCAAGGTACGTTTGGAGAAGAAGGGGAACAGAATTTAATGAAAAGAACCTCTGTCCAACTGTTAAGCATGGGGGGTGGATCAATCATGCTTTGGGGTTGTATTGCAGCCAGTGGCACAGGGAACATGTCACGAGTAGAAGGAAAAATGGTATCAAGTTAGCATTCAAAATTTGCTGACATTTTATTGAATCCATCTGTGAAAAAGCTGAAGTTAAAGAGAGGATTGCTTCTACAAATGGATAATGATCCTAAACACACCTCTAAATCCACGGGGGATAACATCAAGAGGCGTAAACTGAAGGTTTTGCCATGGCCTACACAATATCCTGACCTCAACATAATTGAAAATCTATGGATAGACCTTAAAAGAGCAGTGCGTGACAGACAGCCCAGAAATCTCAAAGAACTGGAAGACGTTTGTAAGGAAGAATGGGCAAAGATACCTCAAACAAGAATTCAAAGACTCTTGGCTGGCTACAAAAAGCGTTTACAAGCTGTGATACTTGCCAAAGGGGGCAGTACAAGATATTAACTCTGCAGGGTGCCCAAACTTTTGCAGATGCAATTTTTTTGTTTTCTGTTATTTTGAAAGTGTAAATCAGTGATCCCCAAACTGTGGCCCTCCAGATGTTGCAAAACTACAATTCCCAGCATGCCTGGACAGCCGTTGGCTGTCCAGGCATGCTGGGAGTTGTAGTTTTGCAACATCTGGAGGGCCACAGTTTGAGGACCACTGGTGTAAATGATTTAAATAAAATCTAACTTTTGTTGACATATTATAAGAATGTCTAATCTGTAATTTGATGCCTTTTGGAGAATTTTCCATCTTTCCTTGGCTTTTTTTATGCACATTAATAAAAATTTTTACCTGGGGTGCCCAAACTTTTGATCCCCACTGTACGGGATGTATGACGGCTCATTCTTTGCGCGTTTTTTTGGGGGGTATACAAAGTTACCAAAAATACGCAATTTTGGACTTTGGAAAATTGTTACGTTGACTATGTGGTTTAACTAACATATTTTTATAGTTCGGACATTTACGCACACGGCGATACAACATTTTTATTTTTGTTTACCTATTTTTTTTTATTTTAAATGGGAGAATGGGGGTGAATCAAACTATTACTGAAGGGGGTTAAATCACATTTTATTAACTTTTTTTCCCACACTTTTTTTTTTTTTGTCCCCATAGGGGACTATTACATGCCATTCTTTAATTGCATACACTGATCAATGCTATGCCATAGCATAGCATTGATCAGTCTTATTGGTGCTCTGCTGCTCAGCCAGGAGTGAGGTTAGGCACCTCCTGCTGTACTCTTAGCTGTTTGGGACGCCGTGATTTCACTGCAGTGGTCCCCAACAGCTCGCTGAGCTAACTGGCAACCGTTTTCTCCCATTTAAGACTACGCAATAAACTTTTACCGCAGCGCCTAAAGGGTTAACACTGGACATTAGCCTGATCGGCAAGGTCCAGTATTAGCCGCGGGTCCAGGTTGCTGATAGCAACAGGGACCTGCTGGGTATGAAGCACGTTCAGCTCCTGAGCGCACTTCACGTCACGTGAGCCGCCGTAAATATACGTCCGTGGTTGTTGAGGGGTTAAAAGTATTTTTCCCATGATAGTTAGCTGATTGTGGGGGGTCCGACCAGTTTGCATGCTCCGCCACTGTTCTATTAAGAGCCTGTGAAATGATATTTCCCCATATGGCTGAGCACCAAACCTGGGGGGGGGGGGGGGGGGAATTGTCGCACAGTTTGTCTCAGATTCTCTTTAGAGACTTTGCGACTTCTGCTTTTGAAGGTTTTATTTTTTTTTAAACAAGTGGTGATTTCAGGTGATATCATGCAGGGGTCAGGAATTTATCATGCGTGACTTATCAGTTTATATCTTTCGGCGCAACTGCGCTAACTGAGAAGCATATCTACACCAAGCCTGACTGGACAGAATTATCAAAAAGCCACACATTTAGTTGCATGGCACAAAAAGTCACAGAGGAAGCACCGTACAAAGTGGAGTACTCAAGTAAGGGTGGGTTCACACTACGTTTTCTCCCATACGGGAGCGCATACGGCAGGGGAGAGCTAAAATCTCGCGCTCCCGTATGTCGCCGTATGCGCTCCCGTATGTCATTCATTTCAATGAGCCGGCCGGAGTGAAACGTCCGGTCGGCTCATTTTTGCGCCGTATGCGCTTTTACAACCGGACCTAAAACCGTGGTTGACCACAGTTTTAGGTCCGGTTGTAAAAGCGCATACGGCGCAAAAATGAGCCGACCGGACCGAACGTTTCACTCCGGCCGGCTCATTGAAATGAATGACATACGGGAGCGCATACGGTGACATACGGGAGCGCGAGATTTTAGCTCTCCCCTGCCGTATGCGCTCCCGTATGGGAGAAAACGTAGTGTGAACCCAGCCTGAGAGACGTGATCAGCACCAGACTTATCACAGGCTATGTAATACATTAAGTGCAGGTACACCGTTTCCACCACATGAATTAATGGAGTAAAAAGATGTGCACCACACCTCCCTTTGTTCGGACTGTCGCTCCCTTCACCTGGGGGGCAAAAAACCTCCATTCTCCTAACCAATGGGGGTTAGTTATCCCCGGTCCTGTGGATAGGGCATAGCTTGATTTTGGAATATCCCCTTTCAGCCATGTATGAGGGGTTTCCTAATACAGTGGTCCCTCAACATACGATGGTAATTCGTTCCAAACGGACCATCGTATGTTGAGGGATCCGTGCAATGTAAAGTATAGGAGAGTGGTCTTCAACCTGCGGACCTCCAGATGTTCCAAACTACAACACCCAACATGCCTGGACAGCCAACAGCTGTCCGGGCATGCTGGGAGTTGTAGTTTTGGAACATCTGGAGGTCTGCAGGTTGAAGACCACTGTTATTGGAGGTTATACTCGCGTGTCCCCGCCGCTCCGGACCGTCACCGCTCATCACTGTTGCCCTGGATGTCGCCTTCCATCGCTGTCGCCGCCTCCCCAGGGTGTCCCTGCCGCTCTGGACCGTCTGCTGCCTGGGATCGTCGCTCTTCATCACAGTCATCACGTTGCTGCGCACGCCACTCCTATTGGATGACGAGACGGCGTGCGCAGCAACGTGATGACGATCGAGAGCGACGGCGATGCAGTGGACCCCGAAGAGGACGGTCCGGAGCGCTGGGGACAGGTAAGTGATAGTCAGCGGACCACACAGGGCACCGTAAACGGCTATCCGGTGGTAGATGAAGAAGTCTGCGCTGCCGGACAGCCGTTTATGTGATGTCCCCGACATACAAAAGCATCGTATGTTGATGCTGCCTTCAACATGTGATGGCCTCTGAGAGGCCATCATATGTTGAAATTATCGTATGTCGGGGCCATCGTAGGTCGGGGGGTCACTGTAAAGCTATAACAGCCACAGACAGGAGGTGAGGGCTGTATGCTCTGGTATGTCCTCCCTTGGCTGTGTGACATCATCTGACTTGTCCCTAACATCTGCATTATAAGAGTGTACAGTGCGTGTCTCCTGTGAGGCTATTCAGGGTTCCATTCAGTGACTGCTGCACCCACTAGTAAAGTGATACGAAGAAATCTTCTAGATGCCCAGTTATATAGAGTTCTGTCTGATGATGATATATTAATAGTATTTTCATTATTATTATTATTATTGTTATTCTCATCTTGAAGCATTTTCTAGCTTTGGCTTCTGAATTTAGTTTTTTAAGAATGTAACCCATTTTCCTTTAATCCCACAGCTGGCGGGTAGTGAAGATCAGTCCACTGACAAGTACAGAAGAAGATTTAGAAGGGGTAAGTTCTTCCTTTAGAGGTCCTGTGAGTTGAAGCTGCTTCTCATGAACAGTTCCTGTCTATATACTAGTGTGAGCCTCTCCATGTTTGTCCGCTGTTGGTCACACAACTTACTATTGTTTCCATCCAGTTGGAAGATCTGACTGATGCAGCATACTCTGCGCTGCATGCCAAGTGTGAGGAGATGGAGCGGGCACGATGGGTCAGCAGCAGCATCCCACCACAGCGTCGAGGAAGCAGGTACTGCTTTGTTCCCTTACTGAATAGCAGTGGTGTCCTTGTCTGTTTTCCTTCTTTCAGAGTGGAAGTAATATATGTATTTATCTTTGCAGGACTCATAGAACATCGGAAAGCTCCATGACTCAGTCTTCACAGCCTCTCACACCGCAGCCTCCCTCCCCTGACACAAGCAGCTGGCAGGCCATGCCTGACTTTTCTCCACTCAGCCCCGATGTCCTATCTGCCCCTCCGACACCCACTTCAAGAGACACCCCACGTCTTATCTCAGAGGAGACACAGAGTTCAGTGTCAGACTCAGGGTTCGAGGAGACGGTGAGTACATGGAGAGAGGACTTGTTGAACACCTCATGAAGTGCCGCCATATCATAGGACAGTGTCATCTGTGAAATCACAACTCCTGGCATGCTGGGACAGCTTCAGGCTATAAGGAGTTATGATTTCGTTACTACTGGAGAGCCAATGTTTGCTGAACATGACTTTAGGGCAGTGGGGGGTGCAGCATCTTGCATTACTTCTAGTTCCCAAGTTTTTATGGCAATACAAATTTTCTTACCTGTTCCCTTTCCTCCTTGTCACTTTCAGACCATACAGCCGTGGGAGAGACGACATTTCCCCCTTCCTTATCAACCCAAACAGGATCTTGCGGGAACCAGCGAACCAACAGACTGGGGAGGGCCTCGCCCTCCACGTAGATCTTCCTGCAGCTCCAGAACTGCCAAAGATACAGAGGGACCCCCATCCTCCCCACCCTGCTCCTCGACCAGACCCCGACCCCTCCACAGATAGAGTGGTGGGCTGTTCTAAAAGAGTTAAATGGTGGGGGCAGGGGGAAGAAAAAAAAGAAGAAAAACTATATATAAATATATAAACCCAACAAGACAATTTGGTTAAAGAGGAATCCGTTGTTTGATATTCAAACTTTATCCCAGGAGCAGAATGCCAATTTCACAGTTTTTAGTGAATTTAAGAACTTTAGATACCCGTTCATTCTTGTTTTCCATTGTGTTTTTCTTTTTCCTTGCTTTTGTTCCCAGTTTTCTTTTCATCGAGCTATGTTCTAATTGTGACACTGTACGTAACCCGCTGCTGTAACACTCTGTGCACAAAGCAAGTAACAAAGTTGTAGTCACTAGAGTCTGTGGCACTCCTTATGTCCCAATGTGGTCCTGCTGGTTAGCCGGAGGTTTCGGAGTGAGAGGTGGGAAGAGATGCAGGTTAAATGGATTTTGAACTCTCTTACCAATCAGACCTTGGCAATACTGTCCGTCTTCATGGAGACCAACCCTTTAACCTGTCATGTTCTTAGTTGCTTCTTCTGTGCGTTTCTTACGTTGTAGCACTTACCACTGTTGAAGGACGAATCAGACATTTCAGATTTAAATCATTGTATTTACTAGTCAGTCCGACGTAATCCTCATAGATAATGGTGCAAGAACCTTGTTTTTTTTTATTTTTTCGTTTCTTTATTTTTTTTTATATTTTTTTGTAAATTAACCTGATTTGCATATGTCCACATTCTGTGATGACCAAGACACATCATGTCCTCTCATCATTTAAGAAAACCCTCCATATAATAGATGTTTACCTATGGGATTCGATTCTGCCCCTGTTCGCCATAGTTTAACACCCTTGTGTATAATCCTTGTCTGCAGTGTGATGTCAGCAGACATAACATTGCGATTTCATCATCTTTCTTTGTCCCTTGATGTCGTATGGTTAGAGCAGTGTTTCCCAACCAGCGTGCCTCCAGCTGTTGCAAAACTACAACTCCCAGCATGCCCGGACAGCCAAAGGCTGTCCGGGCATGCTGGGAGTTGTAGTTTTGCAACAGCTGGAGGCACACTGGTTGGGAAACACTAGGTTAGAGAGTGGGGACTCGACGTGACACTTGCACAGTAGTGAGCGGAGGCAGAATCGCACTAGATGTGTAAATATTACATTTTACAAGGCTTTGTACATCAAGTATTTTTTGTCCAGAAATCTGCACTCTATGATCTCTTAAAGCAGTACTGTCCTTTAAATTGACTTTTGGCATGTCAAAAGTAAAGATTGCTTGATGTAGCGTATGGTGAAGCGTATGGCAGTGCTCGTCACTTTCTGGCTCAGCACACAGTTACGTGAGAAGGGCTTCATAGACTATAATGGAGGCCGCCTCCTGTCACTAGTGCTGTACGCCTCACTTGGCTATACCTAATGATTGGATAGGGTCTCTGCTCTGAGGCACTGACCAATCTTACCTGCAACCTGTCATAAATTAATTTAAATGTCCAGAACTCTTTTAAGGGGTTGTTTGAAAGTAGAAAGAAAGAAAACTCTCCACAGTCCAGTTTAAAGGGGTACTCTGGTGCTCCAGCGTTCTGAACATTTTGTTCAGAACACTTGGAGCCCATGATCGTGATGTCACGGCCACGCCCCTTGTGATGTCACACCACTCCCCCTCAATTCATGTCCATGGGAGCGGGCATGTCGTAGACACGCCCCCTCCCATAGACATGAATGGAGGGAGCATTGCGTGATGTCACAACGGGCGTGAGCATGACGTCATGGCAACTGCCGCAGGAACCTGGTGTTTAAGAACGCCAGGTGCTGGGGGGGGGGGGGGAAACCCCCTGTGATCAGACATCTTATCCCCTATCCTTTTGCATAGGGGATAAGATGTCTAGCAGTGGAGTACACCTTTAAGCTAATAAAATTGTATCTAGAGTGGCTCCACTCATTCAGATGCCACACTTGCTGGAATTTGATTTTCTTGAACTGGACTGTGCTGCAGGACCAGACCCATTTATGAAAAAGAAGCAGGTTCATTTTTTTAATCCTCAATTGAGGGGACAGACACCTCTCCACTGGAAATGGGGACCGGGACCTCCTTTATTTTTGGGTCCTCTTGTTAGATTTTATTACATCATATAAAAAGTAACATACTCACCCCGCCCCCACCCTTCCCAGTCCGCTGTCATGCATCATGAGGATTTGTACTATTGTATTCTGAGTTCTGGGACACTGTTACCATGTTTATTGATGATGCCATACAGGAGCGTAGAATCCCCTGGAATAACGCTGGAACCTGGTTGTCCTAAAAGTTACATTTTTTTGTTTCTTTATAGTAGCGAACTAGTGAACGGAATTGCAGGCTTTTAGGGGTTAATGAGTAGTGTTTTCCCAAACTTCTATGTATGCCATCATAGCTTTTTCCAATCTACCTTTTATTTTCTCCCCACTCAGAACATATCGAATGCATACATGTTACCTGCACATATTAAACCTTATTTGGCATTTTTTGTTGCATGTTAAAATCTGTTTTTTTCCCAGTTCCTCTGTTTTTCCTGCAATTATTGGTTTAAAAGGAAGTTTAAAAAAAATAAATAATAAAAATTAGTAATTCTAATAAAAATAGTAGTTCTCTAGATGATGTCTGCATTTGCTGGACTAAATCTGCACTAGATGTTCATTCAGAGATTGCCTCCTATGGTCTCCCCTATTTGACTAGGGCGCCCCCTTCAGGACTGTCATCTGATTCTCTTTGCACACAGTGGGTTATAACAGATCTTGTATTTATCACCTGTTTCTTGTTAAGTTGTATATATATTTTTTTCTGTCCTATAATTTTTGTATGTACTTTATTTTTTTTCTATTATCTTTTGTGCAGTCATGGGCGGTCCTTGTTATCGATGTTGTTTTAAGCTGTTTGTCCACTTCTTCTAAGCATTAATGGCTTTAGTTCTCCAGCAAGTAAAAAAAAAAAAAAAAAAAGTTTTGAAAAGTTTGAGAACTTTTAGCATTGTATAAAGAGAAATAATAATGAAACACAAGACTTGTATTTTGTAAATAACTTTTTATTAGTTTTTGTTTTTTTTATTTTTGTTGCCTTTTTTTTTTTTTTCCCCCATGACCCCCCCAAGAACATACGATAGAATCTGCACCATCTTCTGGGGTGTATAGAGTGATTATGATTATTATTTTTGGTTTAACATCCTTATTCTGTTGGGGTAAAAGTACACACAAAAAAAAAAAAAAAAAAGTGCTTGAAAAAAATAAATAAAAATAAACCCGTTAAATATGGTGTCGTATTAGAAGTAATTTTCAGTTGAGGGGCAACACACATGCCGGGACAGTTAACTATCTGGCATCTGCCACGTGAATTGGGTAGTCCAGGATTAGTAAAACAGAAACAGCGCCACACCTGTCCACAGGATTGTGTGTGAAATAGCAACTTTACATATCGTCCACCATGACAGCCCACATGAGAGATAGTCTAATAGGAACAGGAAACAGAAAAGAGTTAAAAGCCCCTCCCCCCAGCACCTTCCCCAGTGTTTTCCTGTTCCTATTAGGTCCAGGACAGAGCGGAGCCTCATGGGGCTCCTATTTTTTTGGGTTAAACTTTTTTTATTTTATTTTTGTTTTAAATTTTTTCCCTGGGCTAGGGGACCGGGGCTATTGCTGCTTCCCTCCCCTATGAAAGCCCTATGGTTGCGGGGGTCCTCTTTCCCCTGCCTCCGGGAGTACGGGTTATAGGGCTCCTGAGGGGGTTAATGTACCTGTACAGGAGGGGAGGCCTCCCCTCGTCTGGTCCCGGGATCCCTGTGCTTCGCCCGCAGGCTTCCCACATCTCTGGGGCCGTATGTCGCTGGGGGTTACCGGAGCTCTGTATGTGCGGCGGGCGTGCTGTAGCAGAGTTCCGGTGGCACTTCCTGGCTGGCTGCGTCCTTGTGCAGCAGCTTGCGTGGTCCCCCGGGAACCGGGCAAGAAACTTTGGTTCCGGGCAGTACGGAGATGCAGCAGACTGGGAGTGACGTCACGGGGCGCCAAAATTCAAACTGCAGAGCATAAAGGTAGGGAACCAGCGTCTCCACTGTGTCTGTGCTGTCTTTCTATTCGAACCATGGACTCTCGGGCTTCCTCCAGAGCTGATTCTGCGGAGCAGCCTGTTCCTTTGGTCTCTGTAAGTAATATCTTTTCTGCTTATGGATATAGGGCTGCAAAGATATGTTTCCTCTTTTACTTAGTGGGTCCCTTTTTCTCTTTCAGGGAGACAAAGAACCCTCTCGGAAACCTAAAAAGAAATGTGTTATGTGCCTAGCTAAAATTCCAGAGAAAGGAAAATCCTTATGTAAAAAATGCATTTCAAAAGTGGTACAAGAGGAAAAGTTGGGATCTTCTGAGGATTTGAGGTCGCTTATACGCCAAGAAATTCAGGCTTCTTTAGCGAATTTTAATCCTCTTCAAAATCCTGGTGTTTCTGAAATGCCATCTGGTTCTCATTTGATGGCTCTTTTGGATGTTAATATTTATCCAAAATTACCGTCTGCCTCCTCTCATGCAATTGGTACTGCCGCCTTTCTTCCACCTAGTAACTACCCCGTAGTTCCATCTCAATCTGCTCCTCCTGCTAAAAGAGCAAAAATTATGGATATATCTGATTCAGAGGAGAATGATCTTGTCTCCAGATCAGATATTGAAGGGGTGGAAGAGGGCAAAGTGTCTTCTGTTCCTCCTAAGGAAAATGTAAAATATTTTTTCTCAGCAGAGGATACTGATATTTTGGTCAAGGCAGTCAGAGGTGTGATGGGGATGGAAGAGGTTGATAAACCTACGTCCATCCAGGATCAAATGTTTGGCGAGTTAAAACTGGAAAAAAAATGTTTTTCCTATCCATGAAAATCTGAAAAGTCTGATTCTGGATGAATGGCAGGACCCTGAAAGAAAATTATAAATTTCCAGGGAAATAAAAAATAGATTGCCTTTTGAGGGAAAAGACATCGAATTATGGAATGACATTCCTAAAATAGACTGCCAATTATCAAAAGTGGTAAAGAAAACATCTCTTCTTTTTGAAGATTCATGCCAACTCAAAGACCCCATGGATTGAAAAATGGATGGTCTATTACGAAAAACCTGGCAAGCATCTACCGCCATTTTGAACCCCAACATAGCAGCTACTAGTGTAGCTAGAGCTCTTTTTATCTGGCTTTCTCAGTTAGAAGCACACATTGAGAATAAAATGCCTAGATAGGACTTATTGTCTTCTGTACCCATGTTAAAAATGGCGGCAGGTTTTTTGGCAGATGCTTCGGCTGAATCGGTGAGAATGGCGGCTAAGTCCGCTGCCTTATCAAAGTCATCCAGAAGAGCTTTATGGCAAAAATTTTGGAAAGGGGATCCCACTTTCAAGAATAAACTTAGTGCCATACCTTGTATAGGGAAACCTATATTTGGGCCTTTTTTGGAAGATATTTTAGCAAAGGCTGCGGATGATAAAGTTTCTCCAGAAGAGAAAGCTTAAACCTGCAAAAACTTTTTTCGTCCCCAAGGAAGGTCAAATTATAGAGGGAAAGGAAAAACGGATAGGTGGAGCTACCCCAAAGGGGGTAAAGGTAAAGATTTCCTCCTCAATCCCTCTCAACCTGCCAAAAAGCAATGACTGCTGGTTGGTGGGAGGAAGACTCAAGCATTTTGTCGGTAGGATACAAGATAGAGTTTTCCTCCCTCCCACCTCAAAATTTTTTCGTCTCAAATCAACCTTTCCCTCTCCTACAAGAGAGAATGCTGGAGGGGGTAAGAAATCTGCTGCATTTGGGAGCTATCACTCAAGTTCCGACATCGGAGAGGAGTCAGGGTCACTATTCCCTCTTTCTGATCCCGAAGCCCAATGGGTCGTTCAGAACGATAATAAATTTAAAATAACTGAACAAATTAATTTCCTACAGAAGATTCAAAATGGAATCAATAAAAACAGCGATTCCCATGATAGCTCCCAATGCAGTAATGATTAGCTTAGACCTCAAAGATGCATAATACCATGTACCTATGCATGAGAAGTATCTCAGGTTTGTGGTCAAGATAGGGGATCAAATCTTCCATTACCAATTTGTGTCTTCCTTTCGGAATCTCATCGGCTCCGAGATTACTCACAAAGATAATGGTGGAAGTAGCACATCTTAGTCTACAAAATATAATTTTGATCCCTTATTTAGACGACCTGCTGATGACAGCCTCTTCAAAACATCTCCTATCTCAATTGGATCTGGTAATGCAACATCTCCAGAACTTGGGGTGGATTGTCAATCTAGAAAAATCGGATCTTCTTCCATCCCACAGAAATAACTTTTTAGGCATGCTGTTGGACTCGGTCAAAAAAGCAACTTTTCTACCTCCAGCAAAAATAGAGACTATCCAGTCAAAGATAAGAAAATTTCAAAAATCAAGACTGGTGTCTATACGAGAAGCAATGTCAGTGTTGGGTTCTATGACCTCCACGATTCCTGCTGTCAAATGGGCTCAATTCTACTCAAGACAGCTTCAGGCTCAAACATTTTCTGTATGGAACAGATCTCAACTGACGCTAGACATAAATTCACATTAACCCCCGGGGTAGTGAGCTCTCTAAATTGGTGGTTAGTAGCCACAAACTTAAAGGAAGGGGTCCCTTGGCTGTCAGATCCAGTCCTTGTGACTACAGATGCAAGTGCCTGGGGATGGGGAGCTCATGTACAGGGACAGTACTTCCAAGGTCGCTGGCCTCCTCATCTAAACAAGTTTTCCTCAAATTACAAAGAACTAAGAGCTGTGTGGGAGACCCTTGTGTCAGCCAACACTCTCCTCAATCAACATATAAAAATTTACTCAGACAATTCAACAGTAGCTTTTCTGCGACATCAGGGGGGCACAAGGCACAAAGCACAAAGCTCTTCAAGCTATTGCGGCCAGAATCCTTGCTTGGTTGGAAAGAAATGTCTCCTCCATTACTGCCATTCATCTGAAGGGATCCTGCAATCAGATAGCGGACTTTCTAAGTCGGAGGACCCTGGATCCAGGGGAATGGTCCCTAAATCCTTCTGTGTTCCATCTACTGGTTCTCAAGTGGGGTCAACCATCTATAGATCTGTTTGCCTCCCGTCAGAACACAAAGACCATTCAGTTTTACTCTCTAAATCTGAGAGAAAGGCCGCTTGCGGTAGACGCATTAGCTCAAAATTGGAAATTTCCTCTGGCCTATGCCTTTCCTCTGATTGCAAGAACTCTAGCGAAGATCCGAGACAGCAATTTAAAAGTGATTTTTGTGGCCCCATACTGGCCAAAGAGGGGGTGGTTTTGTCTGTTGAAAAATCTAGCGATAGAACCCCCCTTCCCTCTACCTCTAGTGGAAGATCTTCCGTCTTAAGGCCCAGTATTTCATCAGGGTCTACAGAACCTACATCTTACAGCCTGGATTTTGAAGAGTCAAATTTGAGGAAACTAGGTCTCTCAAAAAGTCATTTTTACATTATTGAAGAGTAGGAAGCCCTCTATTTAAAAAATATACCTAAAAATCTGGAAGAAATGTCTATCCTGGAGTAAACAAATTGATCCAGACCCATCTCATCCCAATGTATCGCTTAGTACATTAAAAGTCCAAGTGGCAGCGTTGGGGGCTTTCTTTGATCATCAGATTGCAGATCATCGTTGGATTAAAAGGTTTTTTAAGGCGATTTCTAGACTAAAACCTAAAACTCCAATCCGTACACCCTCTTGGAACAATAACTTGGTGCTATCTGCTCTCACTTCTCACCCCTTTGAACCTCTAGATCAGTGTTCTATAAAATTTGTCACTCTAAAACTAGAAATTCAAGACCTGTCAATCAATGAACCATACATGTCCATATCTGATGACAAAGTAACCCTCAGATTGGATCCTTCTTTTTCTCCCTAAAGTGGTTACTGACTTCCACCGGTTTCAGGAAATTTTTCTTCCTTCTTTTTGTAATAATCCAAGAAATCCACAGGAAGAAAAATTTCACATGTTCGAAGAAGTCTTCTCTATTATTTGGATGTCACAAGTGTTTGGAGGAAAGACTCTAATCTTCTTTTGCAGTTCCAAGGTCTGAATAAGGTTAGGAAAGCTTCCAAAAGTACTATAGCCCGGTGGATCAAGAGTGCCATTGTTGAGGCGTATAAAGTTAGTGGGGAACAAGTCCCTAACGGTCTGAAAGCTCATTCTACTAGAGCAATGTCAACATCCTGGGCGGAAAGATCTGCTGCCTCAATAGATCAGATTTGTAGGGCAGCTACATGGTCAAATCCCCATACCTTTTTTAAACATTATAGGCTCGACTTATCAGAGTCTCATGATTTGGCCTTCGGTAGAAAGGTTCTGCAGGCCATTGTCCCTCCCTAATGATGTTTATTTGGTATTTCTCATGTGGGCTGTCATGGTGGACGATATGTAAAGATAGAATTATTTACTTACCGATAATTCTGGTTTTCTTGAGTCCACCATGACAGCCCCATTATTTCCCTCCCTTTTTTTGGTGTTGGGGTTGTTTTCTTCTACTGGCATTACTTTTTCTGGTGTCCCTTTTTAATTTGTAAAACACTGGGGAAGGTGCCGGGGGGAGGGGCTTTTAACCCTTTTCTGTTTCCTGTTCCTATTAGGTCCTATGGGACCATCTCTCATGTGGGCTGTCATGGTGGACTCAAGAAAATCTTTTTGTCACTTCTTTGAAGCTGAGCTGTAATACCAGACCCTGACACCTTTTGGACTTGAAGTGGCTATTCAAGATTACACAGGATTGGCAGCTTACTTTCAAAAATAGTGCAAGGCTAGGTTTTCACACAGGTTTTATTTTTTTTTATTTTTTTCTGGTGTTTTTGAGCCAGAGCCAGAAGTGGATCCAATAGGAATAAGTGTGTCCTCCTTCCCATTCCTTTTGAATACACTTCTGACTTTGGCTCTAAAACTGCAGTAGTAGTTTACCAAAAAACTTAAAATAAAGCAAAAAAACCCTGTGTGGAAACCTAGCCTTAAAATAGTTCACCGATAGTGTGTGTTATTGCATCCCACCAAGTTAAAGGAGTACTCCAGCGCAAAATAACTTATCTCCTATCCAAAGGATAGGGGATAAGTTATAGATCGTGGAGGGTCCGAGCGCAGGGGCCCCCCGGGATCTCCTGGACGGGGCCGCGGCAGTCTACAAGAAGTGAAGGTTCATCCCCAGCAGAAATCCGCCGCAGACACTCCCCCTCCATGTATCTCTATGGGGTACATGGAGGGGGCGTGTCGGCCGCCGCATCATGCGGGGACTGAACGTCCCCTTTCCTGTACATTGCCGCGGCCCCATCCAGGAGATCCCGAGGGGCCCCAGCACTCGGGCCCCCCACAATCCATAACTTATGGATATGTTATATTGCATTATAGATGTCCTTTACGGGTGGGTTCACACCACTATTTTGCTATACGGTTTCATTAAAAAGAAAAAAAAATGTATGCAACCGTACAGAAAACCGTGCCCATAGACTTCCCATTCAAAATAGTGTTGCTCGCGAATATTCGCAATTCGAATATTATTCGCGAATATCGCATATTCGCGAATTTTGCGAATATAGCACTATATATTCGTAATTACGAATATTCGTTTTTTTTTTTTTTTCATAGTACACATCACAGTGATCATCCCTCTCTGCTTCCAGCTTGTGTGATGTAAAGAAGGCTCTAATACTACTGTGTGAGATTGGCATGCAAAAATTTGCATATGCGCAAATTTGCATATGCGAATTTTCACGCATGCTAATTTTGTATATGTTAATTTTCGCATATGTTAATTTTCGCATATACGAAAATAAAACGAGAATATTACGAATATGCGAATATTCGCGAATATATGACGAATATTCGTCCATATATTCGCAAATTCGAATATGGCCTATGCCGCTCAACACTAATTCAAAACTGTATGCACCATAGTGTATACGGTTGTCTCAGTTTTTCAAACCATACGGTTTTTTGGTCCGGGTGAAAAACCGTATACGTTTTTTTTCATTTTTAACATTAGTCAATGGGAACTGTACAGAACCATATGTGCGTACAGTTCCATACGGTTTTCACCATACGGTTTTTGACTTGGCACAGTTTATTTTCTTGGAATTTCAATCAAACAAGTGAAACTTTATTCATAATGGAGTGAAAAGTTAAACTTCTAAGTTTTTTTCTTAAACAGATGCAACCGGACATCATTTTTCATCCGTATACAGATAAAAATTTGTACACACACGTTTTGATACAGTTTAGTCAGGTTTTGAGGAATCCGTTTTTATGAATCAAAAACCTGATACGGGAACTGTATTGCAAAAACGTGGTGCGAACCCAGCCTTACATTGGTATTGTTTTAGAATAAAGCACCCATGTGTTCTAATCCTGAACAACCACTTCAATGGGTACTCTGGTGGAATTTTTTTTATTTTTTTACTGGTGCCAGAAAGTTAAACAGATTTGTAAATTACTTCTATTAAAAATTCTTAATCCTTCCAGTACTTATTAGCGGCTGTATACTACAGAGGAAATTCTTTTCTTTTGGGATTTCTTTTCTGTCACGACCGCAGTGCTCTCTGCTGACACCCCTGTCTATGTCAGGAACTGTCCAGAGCGGGAGAGGTTTGCTATGGGGATTTGCTCCTACTCTGGACAGTACCTGACATAGTTAGAGGTGTCGGCATATAAATGCTGGAAGGATTACGATTTTTTTTTAATAGAAGTAATTTACAAATCTGTTTAACTTTCTGTCCTCAGTTGATTAAAAAAAAAAAAAAAAACACATTGTAGTACTCCTGAAGGCCCCATTTTTCCACTCCATTGCAAATCCATGTCATCCATTGCAGGGGGGGGTTTGTTGGTAGTCACCCTAAATCTCTAAAATGAGAATCTAGATATACACTGATTTAGGGTTCTGACCGCATTTACTGTTGATAACCTCACTTAGGCTGTTTGCATTTATGGCCATATAGTAGTTTCATTCAGCCTTTCACTCGAATCGAATTTCTTTAACGTCTCTCATCTCTACTGCACACAGTCAAGGTGTTCAGGGTCTACTCTACCCAAAACATTAGAAAATTTAGGAAATTCCCTTAAAGGTCTATTCACATGGCAGAATTTTTGTTTGCGGAATTCTGCCTCAAGTTAAAGCCCATAGACTTCTATGGGATTCTGCACTCCTATGGAATGCCGCAAGCGGAAATTCAGACGTGTAAAAGGGAGTCTATGGGCTTTAAAGGGGTTATCCAGGAAAAACTTTTTTTTTTTTACATATCAACTGAATCCAGAAAGTTAAACAGATTTGTTATAAAAAAAAAACATCTTAATCCTTTCAGTACTTATGAGCTGCTGAAGTTGAGTTGTTCTTTTCTGTCTAAGTGCTCTCTGATGACACCTGTCTCGGGAACTGTCCAGAGTAGAAGCAAATCCCCATAGCAAACCTCTTCTACTCTGTGCAATTCCCAAGATGAGGAGAGGTGTCAGCAGAGAGCACTGTTGCCAGACAGAAAAGAACAACTTAACTTCAGCAGCTGATAATTTTTGGAAGGATTAAGATTTTTTTAATAGAAGTAATTTACAAATCTGTTTAACTTTCTTGAGCCAGTTGATATAAAGAATATAGTTTTTTTTCCTGGTATCCCCCTTTAACTTGAGTCAGGATTCTGCCAACGAAAATTCTGCCATGTGAATAGACCCTTAAGGGAACTTCCTAAAGTTTGTAATGTTTTGGGTAGAGTAGACCCTGAACACCTTGACTGTGTGCAGTAGAGATGAGCAAAGTTACAGAATTTCGATTCGTCTCAAAGCAGCTTTCAGGTTCTCCGGTGGCTGGAGACTCTCTCCTAGGACTGTATCCACCTTTTCCAGCCCACCGGAGCACCTGAAAGCTGAACTCATTTATGCAGGATAAGTCGTCAATTGTTGAGCCGAGAAGTTTGTGACGAATCTAATTACTGTGACTTCACTCATCTCTAGTGTGCAGATTTGCCTACTTCGTAAAAGAAAAGAATGTGTCCCCTTCCCATATCTTAAACAAAATAAAGTCCCCACCATCATGTTGTATTAATAACTTTATTTCCAAATCCACTTATACAGCAACAGACCGTGTGAACCAGCTGGTCAGACACGACACAGAATATGGACAGCCACAGACACAACGGAGAGAAAAGGGGGTGTATATTGGAGAGGGAGGGGTTGTTACCTTTGACTTTTAACAGAGGGGAAAAAGGAAGGCAATACTAAAAATTAAGTAGAGCGGGGGTGATGGGGCTGCAAAGAGAGGGGACAAGCATAAAAAAAAAATGGGAGAGCAGCCACTGCAAATTTTTTAGATTCGTTATAAATCACGCACCAAGTTCAGACAGAATAAGCAGATTTCAGGGCCAGTGAAAATGTATTGGAGGGTTGGACAGAAGACTCCAAAAGAAGTGAACGCAGAGGGTAACCTGTTCACTGCCAAAGGGGCTAAACATTTTATTGTTCCTGTATCATGCATGCCAGTGCTGGGGTGATAGATCATCGTTAAGACATGAAACGTGGGGGATAGGGAGTGGGCACGTTATCGTACTAAGTGCGGATTATAGAAAAGCTTTTTGTTCATGATTTGGTTTGTTTGGGTAGTGTGAGCTGAGACTATGGGAAGGAAATGTTTTCCATACATTAAACAGTGCGACAGGATTTCTTTTTGTCTTAGCATCTGCAAATGTGTCACATGGAGTTGCCTTGTAAGAAACCTGGGAACATGGATTATAGTGAATAAATTCCTCTGACAACTTCCTGTTTAAAGGGATAGATCCCAGACACAGTTGATCCTCTTGTACATGATCTGTGTCTAATATTACAGCCAGACTCACTTGGGTAATAAATGCAATACTAAAAACAACAGAAAGCTAAGAGTGACGCTGTTTCTGAAGAAAAAGACACTTCTTTTAAGGACCGAGATTAATCTCTTTAAACTATTATGCAGCGTTCTGAGGAAACAACTGTTCTAGTGATGGAATAAAAAAAAAGTTGATGTTCCTCTCCCAAAGCAAAATCACTTTCAGGTATTGTGACTGCTGTGTCCCCCGCCCATGCTTAGGACTCTGCATTGTCCCCCGCCCATGCTTAGGACTCTGCATTGTCCCCCGCCCATGCTTAGGACTCTGCATTGTCCCCGCCCATGCTTAGGACTCTGCATTGTCCCCGCCCATGCTTAGGACTCTGCATTGTCCCCGCCCATGCTTAGGACTCTGCATTGTCCCCGCCCATGCTTAGGACTCTGCATTGTCCCGCCCATGCTTAAAACTGTCCTAGCAAACCAATGTAAACGGGCAGCTAGTTATGGCACTCGCCTCTATCACCCCTTTGTGTCTTAGAATAAAACCAAAATATACATAACATTAATGAATACACCTGTGTTTTTCTCCCCTCTGCTATTAGTGAGTAGGTGGAGATGCTCTTCCAAGGATGGGATGTGTAATAAATAAGTATACAAGAGACAGTTTAGTTATTCAATTGAGTGTGGGCAATTTTATGTAACGTTCCCTTTTTTTTTTTTCCCCCTTAAATCTTGGATACATCTCTCGCACCTCCAGCTTCCATTTAGAGATCAGCTTGTCACAAGCCTTGCTTAGCGAGGGAGGCAGAGACTTGGTCAGCCAGTGTGGAGAGTTGTGGGGAGTCAGACATGTTAATGCTGCCGGAAGAGGAGACGTTGCTGAGACGCCGAGGAGACGTGTCTCCAGAAGGGTTGGGAGACTTGTAGACAATCTCTGCTCCGTGGTCCGTCTTGGCTTTGGCGTTCTCCCTGAAATTCAGTTTGTGGCTCTCAATCTGTGTGAAAAACGAACAAGAAGATGAGTAATATGTACCCTAAAAATCTCTGTTTTTAAAACCAAGTTCTCTGGTGGGGATGGTATGGTGCCAAGATCCCCACTATCTTAGTAGACAACCTCTAGTGTTCATACCCATTTTAAATAACATGGTTCATTGCTTATAATGTGGAAAGTAGGAGAAGAACTACATTTTACAGGAGGGTGTGACATTTTATTAACTTAAAGGGGGTTATCCAGGAAAAAAAATTATATATATATATATATATATATATATATATATACACACACACACAGTACAGATCAAAAGTTTGGACACACCTTCTCATTCAGAGTTTTCTTTATTTTCACGACAATGAAAATTGTAGATTCACACTGAAGGCTTCAAAACTATGAATTAACACCAGTGGAATTATAGACATAACAAAAAAGTGTGAAACAACTGAAAATATGTCATATTTTAGGTTCTTCAAAGTAGCCGCCTTTTGCTTTGATTACTGCTTTGCACACTCTTGGCATTCTCTTGTTGAGATTCAAGAGGTATTCACCTGAAATGGTTTTCACTTCACAGGTGTGATGGTGTGGGGGTGCTTTGCTGGTGACACTGTTGGGGATTTATTCAAAATTGAAGGCATACTGACCCAGCATGGCTACCACAGCATCTTGCAGCGGCTGCTATTCCATCCGGTTTGGGTTTAGTTGGACCATCATTTATTTTTCAACAGGACAATGACCCCAAACACCTCCAGGCTGTGTAAAGGCTATTTGACCAAGAAGGAGAGTGATGGGGTGCGGAGCCAGATGACCTGGCCTTCACAGTCACCTGACCTGAACCCAATGAAGGCAAAAGGGCCAACAAGTGCTAAGCATCTCTGGGAACTCCTTCAAGACTGTTGGAAGACCATTTCAGGTGACTACCTCTTGAAGCTCATCAAGAGAATGCCAAGAGTGTGCAAAACAGTAATCAAAGCAAAAGGTGGATAGAACCTAGAATATGACATATTTTCAGTTGTTTCACACTTTTTTGTTATGTCTATAATTCCACGTGTTAATTCATAGTTTTGATGCCTTCAGTGTGAATCTACAATTTTCATAGTCCAAACTTTTGGTCTGTACTGTGTGTATATATATATATATATATATATATATATATATATATTTTTTTTTTTTCTCAACTGGCTCCAGAAAGTTAAACAGATTTGTAAATGACTTCTATTAAAAAATCTTAATCCTTTCAGCACTTATGAGCTGCTGAAGTTGAGTTGTTCTTTTCTGTGTATGTGCTCTCTGCTGACACCTCTGTCTGTCTCAGGAACTGTCCAGAGTAGAAACATATCCCCATCACAAACCTCTTCTACTCTGTGCAGTTCCCGAGACAAGCAGAGATGTCAGTAGAGAGCACTGTTGCCAGACAGAAAAGAACAACTCAACTTCAGCAGCTGATAATTATTGGAAGGATTAAGATTTTTTTAATAGGAGTAATTTACAAATCTGTTTAATTTTCTGGAGCCAGTTGAGAGATATATGTATATATATATATATATATATATATATATATATATATATATATATATATATATATAAATTCCTGGAATACCCCTTTTAAAGACAAAAGCCTTAATGTAAATGAGCCCCAAGTGCCCAGGGTCAGTCAGCCTTCTGTTATTAATCTTCTGTTATTCACCACCTTGAACAACAGGCACAAAGGCAGTGAGGAAGAGAACATGGGCTGGCTAATCCTGGGGTGTTACTATGACCCCCTTGTTCGCCTGACAGGTCCTTTTTTTTTTAACCCCTCTCTATTATGTAGAGCTGCATAATGCGGTTGTTAAGGAGGTTTATAGAGGGCTCGGGACCCAGGTTCTCTCTTTTCCCGGCTGCGATCAATTATCATGGTAGCTCAAGGATTCTACTTGGCCTCTGTCAAAAATGGGCAGATAGATGGAATATTAGATTATAGCTCTTGAGGGGGAATCAATGAAAACACAAAATTGACTGCATTTTTAAGGAGTCAGAAGAATTATTATTAGGAATGTATATCCTTTAACTGCCTATATAGTAAGATCATTGCAGTCCTAGCTCTGCTACATCTGTATTCATGATTTGTCAAACCCTTGCTACCTACACCAAGGAGTCGGCTATACTGTCATAGTAAAGAAGGTATACAGCAGCATCACCCACCTTTAAAGACATTGCCCAGGACTGGAGGAAAAGGGCTGCATCCTTCTCAGAAACAGCGCCACTCTTGGTATTGGATCCTCATTCACATCATCAGAGTGGCAGCGTTTCTGAAGTAACTGCCGACCTTTTAGACTATGTTGCATGGGCAGAGATAAGTGTTGTGCTTTTTTTTTAGCAGCTAAAAAGTAGCAATGCGTCCCACATGTTTTGGGACCAGAAATCGCCCTGGGTGGCATTCTGGGAACTCTAAGGCTAGGTTCACACTACGGAATTTCTGCCTGCAAGTCCTTTCTGAAATTGCAGGCGGAAATTCCGCTTGCTAAAATGTATAGTGTAGTGAATGGGTTTCTGTTCACAAATTCACACTTCGGAATTTGTGAAGCGGAATTTGTGAACATAAAATCCGCTTGGAAATTTCCGCCTGAAGAATGGCGTTGCTCTTTCTTCAGGCGGAAATTCGCACAGAACACATTACAGTCTATTGGAGACTGCAGTGTCCGCATGGTCCTAGTGCAGACTGATTCAGTCAGCGCTGCCCGCACTCGGAATCTCCGGGCGGAAATTTTCTGCCCGGAGATTCCGTAGTCTGAACCTAGCCTTATATGGAGGTAGAATTTATTAAGTATTTAATTACGGAATTATTTCTCTCGGTGTCGCTATTTTCATGTTCAATAATTTACTTGACTCCTGGATGGATTAAGCAGCCGTCAAACTTCATGCACCAGGCATTAGATGTTTATGTATACAGTCACCAATATTTCCTTTATTTGCAGTATGTGGTTCTCATGTTTTATCTGGTAAACCACACTCTGGCTACACGGTACTCACCGCTCTTCAGCTCCTCACACGGTAAGTCGGGCACCTCTAGTTCTTCCGGCAGTGGGGGTGGTGGAAGGCCCAAGTCGAGCCCATTAGTAGGGGAAGCATTTCCCCCTGACACAACGTCGTTCCCTTTCTCTCTCTGAAGGTGATAAGATGATTTGGGGAAGGATGAGGTGAGGACCGGTTACACATATATGAGCAGAGGAGGAAGGAGTAGAATGCCATGAGAAGTGCAGTGAAAGCAAAGGGTTAAGTGTGGGCATCAGCAGCCATAGGGACATTGCAGAGATATGAAGGAATGTTGTATGCATCAGTGATCCCTTCCCTGTCCGTAATCTACATCCTGTTTATAATCCCACAGAGGCCAAATCTCCAGGGACCGGAGTAAACAGCGAGTAAATATACACAAGTGTGCAAGAGGAGGCGGAGTGTAAGGAAAACCCAGTTCTGCCCCTTATTCCACAGATGCTACAGTAGTATACAGATCAGATTGACAGCAGAGGCTCACTGCTGATCTCCATTAGAGATGAGCGAATTTACAGTAAATTTGATTCGTCACGTACTTCTCGGCTCGGCAGTTGATGACTTTTCCTGCATAAATGAGTTCAGCTTTCCGGTGCTCCCGTGGGCTGGAAAAGGTGGATACAGTACTAGGAGACTCTTTCCTAGGAATGTATCCACCTTTTCCAGCCCACCGGAGCACCTGAAGGCTGAACTCATTTATGCAGTATAAGTCCACGACTGCCGAGCCGAGAAGTTCGTGACGAATCGAATTTACTGTAAATTCGCTCATCTCTAATCTCCATGTAAAGCCATGGAACAATATAGAGGGGCATTTATGAAAGTTTGCTTAGGTATGCTATTTATTTATTTTTTTTCCTCACTTCCGTTCTGCTTACGTGCGACAAATTTACTATATTGTTGCACGGACGTTAATACATTTTTTGCAGGAAAGCAAAAGCGGGAGTTTTTTCTCTCATCTAAGTGAAAACAATAGTCAGTTTCTGTTATTTAAGCCAAGGTTTGGCTGGAGTATACCCTATTTAGTAGGTTTTTAAAGGGGTTATCCAGGAAAAAAAACTTTTTTTTGATATATCAACTGGCTCCAGAAAGTTAAACAGATTTGTAAATTACTTCTATTAAAAAAATCTTAATCCTTTCAGTACTTATGAGCTTCTGAAGTTAAGGTTGTTCTTTTCTGTCTAAGTCCTCTCTGATGACACCTGTCTCGGGAAACGCCCAGTTTAGAAGAGGTTTGCTATGGGGTTTTGCTTCTAAACTGGGCGATTCCCGAGACATCAGAGAGGACTTAGACAGAAAAGAACAACCTTAACTTCAGAAGCTCATAAGTACTGAAAGGATTAAGATTTTTTTAATAAAAAAGTAATTTACAAATCTGTTTAACTTTCTGGAGCCAATTGATATATAAAAAAAAGTTTTTCCTGCATAACCCCTTTAAAGCCTTAGCGACTTTTTTGCGAATGTCGCGGTAGATAAATTTCTGACTATGGCAAGTTAAAATTGTAAAAACGCTTATGTACGCCGATTTGGAAAAAAAAATGCTTTTCTCGCTCTCGTGGCAGATTGTTGCACGAAAAAAGACGATGGCGCAATTGCGATATATATATTTTTTTGCGACAATTTTATGCAAAAAAACCCCCCGGGTAAATCGGTTGATAAATGTCTGTCATAGTGAATGCAGAGATTTCTAGGTGAGAATGATGTACACCTAGGGGTGGGTCAAACATAATGTACTATTAAAGGGAACCTGTCAGCACCCATGCCTGAGCTCCAAGTCATGGGTGGTCCCCATCGGCTTCTCTACACCCCGCTGGCCTTGTTTGATAGATTTCTCCCTATGCCCAAACAGGGAGGGGTTTATCAATCAAGGTCAATGGGGCAGGGAGTAGCAGCCAGGACCCACCCCAATGACTTGGGGAAAAGTGATGACATAAAAGCAGATGCTTGCTTTTTACCCTCTAGAGCAGTGTTTCCCAACCAGGGTGCCTCCAGCTGTTGCAAAACTACAACTCCCAGCATGCCTGGACAGCCTTTGGCTGTCCAGGCATGCTGGGAGTTGTAGTTTTGCAACACCTGGAGGCACCCTGGTTGGGAAACACTGCTCTAGATGCTCCGGTCAATAGCATGACATCTGTCTCCTAAATGCTTTAACAACCACCCTCACCCCAGTTGTCATGGCCTAAATGTATTTCTATTATTTATACTGCAATATCAGTGAATAGTATTAGTGATCACGAGTTCCAGACCACTAGGGCAACTAAACGTGTAATTAAAAAAAATATATATGTATTTCAAAATCCACCCAAGCAAGAAATTCTCAATACGTCGTAAATCAGTTTCGATTGTAAAAAAAAAATAAAAAAGGGGTACTCCGGTGGAAAACTTTTTTTTTTTTTTTTTTTTTTTTTTTAATGAACTGGTGCCAGAACGTTAAACAGATTTTTAAATGACTTCTATTGAAAAAATCTTAATCCTTCCAGTACTTACTAGCTGCTGAATACAGAGGAAATTATTTTCTTTCTGCAACACAGAGCTCTCTGCTGACATCATGAGCACAGTGCTCTCTGCTGACATCTCTGTCCATTTTAGGAACTGTCCAGAGCAGCATATGTTTGCTATGGGGATTTTCTCCTACTCTGCACAGTTCTTAAAATGGACAGAGGTGTAAGCAGAGAACACTGTGTTCCAAAAAGAAAACCATTTCCTCTGTAGTATTCAGCAGCTAATAAGTACTGGAAGGATTACGATTTTTTTAATAGAAGTAATTTACAAATCTGTTTAACGTTCTGGCACCAGTTGATTTAAAAAAAAAAAAAAAGTTTTCCACAGGAGTACCCCTTTAAAAAAAATCGACATATTTGTATTACATGTGCAGAAATGGCCAAACGTTTCAAATATCTCATTCCTTACCCTGCGTATCTCATATCCTTACACTGCAATGTAAAATACCCATTTTTTTCCCCCAGTTTCCTCTCCTTACAAAAACATTGGATAAATAAGTCCCATCTACCTCAAAATTGTACCAATAAACTCCAGCCCTCACACCACTCTATAGGTTTATAGGGGGATGGAATAGGGGGTTGCACAGAAAGTTTATTTATTTAAATATAGTAAAAAGTAATAAAAGCTGTATTTTGTACTGACCCGCATAGTTTATTTGACCACATGGAGAACGCCATAATAACAAAGCTCCAAAAATGGCAGAATTGTATGCTTTTTCCATTTCAACCCACAAATCTTAATTTTTTCTTTTTTGCAATACATTATATAGTAAAATAAAGGGCCATTACAAAGTGAAATCCTCTCCATCCCTAATTGTATTTGCTTGCAAACACCACTAGGGGCAGCACAAATACTCCTATTACAGAGTTCAATGTGTTAATCACATATAGCGGGCTACTAAGCCTCTGCTAGTGATTGCTGCAGGCAAAGTGCCATCTGTGAAGCAGAAACACATCCCTAAAAATAATTCTACATTGGAATAACCAACACTTCCAGCTAACAAATGACCCGTATTACGTTATCCTGCTGACCCATCAGTGCTGATCTGCTAAATCTTATGTGATCTGACAATAATCCATGTTAGATCACAGCAGCAATGTTAGATATTTATTTGCCTTAAAGGAGAACTTCAGTGAAAATTAAGTTATCCCCTTTCCACAGGATGGGGGATAAGTAGCTGATTGTGGGGGTCGGAGATGAGATGGGACCCTGGCTCTCTTGGTGAGGAGCGTGTGTTGCCTACCGGTAGACGCACACACTCCATTCATTTCTATACTCTGTACTCTGGTCTTTTCGTCGGTCCCATAGAAATGAATGGAGTGTGTGCGCCCTGCAGCACGTGCTCCTCACTGAGGCGGGGCCCTTCAGGAGATAGCGGGGGGATCCCAGCAGTCGGACCCCCTGCAATCAGTTACTTATCCCCTATTCTGTGCATAGGGGATAAGTTAATTTTCAATGGATATCTCCTTTAAGAGGTTGGGAAATGATCTGGAATGATGACAAATGGCATGAAATGTATAGAAGGTCAGTTTTCACGATAAAAAAAGAAAAAAAAATCTGCATGGACATTCCGCCATGTGAACACAGCCAAAGGTTTTTTTTTTGTTTAATCCAAGATTAAAACATTTCTTCTATACGCGGTATACGGGATCATTACCTGAACTGACCGCTAGGACCCCCAATGATTATGAAAATGGAGATCAGGTCCCCCAAGTGAATGGAGCAGTTGCATACATGCTTGTTTATTGGACACCGCTACAGTGTTTAGGCTAGGTTTCTGGAATTTTTTGGAGTACTGCGACTGCAGTTTTTGAGCCAAAGTCAGAAGTGGATTCAGCAGGAGGGAGAAGTAAAAGTTCTTCCTATATATGTCCTATTCCTTTTGAATACACTTCTGTCTTAAAAACTGTCTTAAAAACTGCAGTGGCGGTATTCCAAAAAATTCCAGAAAAAAACCTGTGAGGAAACCTAGTCTTAAGCATACTGTATGTCTTCTCCTGGTCTATGGTAGTGCCTCCCATTCCTTGCTCCTCCTGCTGGACTTTTAATCTTGGGATTGTCCCTTTTTACATTTTGCTGAATTTTTCACTCTTCAACCCCTTATGTCGATGTCAAAAGTGCCAAAGGTATCATGTTTTTCTATAATGAATAAGGCGCATTGCCCAAAACACCTTGGCCAGCATTTATCATTGTAGGTGTAAGTGAAGCATTTATCATTGTAGGTGTAAGTGAAGCATTTATCATTGTAGGTGTAAGTGAAGCATTTATCATTGTAGGTGTAAGTGAAGCATTTTTTTTTACACCTTTTTGTGTGTGCTGGTAATGTGTAGGAGCACCAATTATATTAAATGGTCACAGAGCATTTGATACATTTTGTGCAGGTCACATTTTCTGAAATTTTTCTGTTCACATACACCAAAAAGCTAAGTCTGGGCTGGTGTAGTTTTAGAGACTTTTCAGTGGCTTTGTGCCTTTTTTTTTTTTGCACCTTTTCACAAAAAGGCGCAGTTCATAAAATCCTTCTATATCATGTGTATTCCCAAAATCAGTGGATTACAACTCAAAATCAGAAGAAATGTGTAAACCAAAAGGCGCAAAAAAAAATAGTGCAAATAAACCCTGCTTGCACCTTTTCTAGACACAAAAAACAGTCTAAAGACAATGATAAATGTCGGCCCTTTTCTCCATATGGATTTCTTTGCTACCCAGGTGATGTGAAATTAAGCAAAACAAATGACATTTTAAGATGTCAAAGATGTCTAAAAACCTACTCCATCTAAGCCCTACCCAAAAATCCAACTAAAATAAAAAAGGCCAAAGAACTGATACACATGAAAGCTATTTCATGAAAATGTATGTACAGTTTGCAGGATGGGAAGATGTTTTGTGAGAGAGAAAGGCAACAAGTCAGTAACAGTGGCTGAAGAAGCGGAGATCCGAGAGAAGTGCCGCAGAGGTGACAGCTGAGGCAGCAGAAAGATGTAGACTCCTCTGGCAGAGCGAGGGAACCAGACAAGTTTTCAATAGTGTAAAAAAAAGTGTGCAAGGGAAGCAAAGACTCAGAAAGTGTTCTCCAGAAGAGGTGCAGAGCAGAACAAAGAAACTGTTCTGCAAGGTGGAGTGCATGGCACACGTCACACCCTTTGATATTAATAATAGGTGGAGCAGACCCAATGTCTGGATTGACGCAGAGCCAAAAAGTGTAGAGCAGACCCCAGGCCAATACTTACAATGGCAGAGCCTGCTCCATAAATCTAGAAGAACACTCGTCACCAGAAGATGGGTTAGTTTTACAGTGCAAGAACCTGGGCAGCAGCAAGAATTGTCCATAACTATGCCTCCAAGTATTTACATTAGTGTTTCCTAACCCTCTGAAAAACTACAACTCCCACCATGCCAAAATAGCTGAAGTTTGATGGGAGTTGTAGTTTTACAACAGATGTAGAGCCGCAGTCTTGGGGGAACAATGTTCTATGTTATCGCCAAGAATCTATGTATCCCCGTGAGTGATTACTGCAAATCTTCTGTGGTATCTATTACCCCAGAACTTGTGCATCTGAATAATGGCGGCACCGGTCTGCTGAAGCATTAGTGACAGATCGACATTCAGAGTTCACCTCAGTCATTTCTGTTTGTGGATGGTTAGTCGTGGACAGTGTTCCCTTTAAGCATGCAATTTGGAAAGAAAAGAGTTAAAGATTCCATAAAAGGGGTTTTCCCACCATGAAGACTTATACATGTACGTTGATGGAGGGTCCTATAGACAGTGAATGCAGCAGCAGTGTGTCTGTGAGACCACCTATCCATTTCAATTACATTACAGTGGTCCCAGCAGTTTCACCCCCAGCAATCATACATTTATCTCCTATTCTATAGATAGGGAATAAGTGTTGACAGTAGGACAACCCCTCTATGGTTAATGACTCCAACAGTGGTTGTACTGTTAACATTTTTGACTCCAGATTTCCAGAGAGGACAACTTAGAGGGAACGGTAGTCATGAAGTGGGCTATAACGGACATTCTTTTGCTGCCCAGGTTTCTTGTTGAGCAGTATGAAGCGGAGACTTTATACCCTCTTGTTTCCTCCGCCGGGCGTGTGAGTGATGTTGTCCAGTGAGCCAATCTTGGATCCAACCCTTTCCTTGAAGTCCAGTTTCTCAGATTTCACCTCTATGTTTCCTCCACCTGTGATAGAATAAGGATGAAGGTCATAGGTTAAATGGGTACTCCGGCCCTGAGACATCTTATCCCCCATCCAAAGGATAGGGGATAAGATGTCTCACCGCGGGGGTCCCGCCACTGGGGACCCCCGCAATCTTGTATTCGCCACCCACCTGTTTGAGCTGCACGCCGCGGTGCCAGCTCACAAACAGCCGAGTGTCGACCACGGGGCCGTAGTATCGTGACGTCACGACTCGCCCCGTGTGACGTCATCCCCGCCCCCGCTATGCAAGTCTATGGGAGGGGGCGTGACTCCCAGACGAAGGTGACGTACGTTGGAGTGGTGCTATCCCGGCATCTGCCCACTTGCCTCTCTTACTTGGTAATATTCTCATTGTTCTGTATCTGGTACTTGTTTCCATCACTATGTTTTTATGCACATGACACTTTGTCTTTTGTAGCACCTTCCCACCTCATTGTGAGGTTTGTTGCCATTGCTGCTATGGATATATAGCTGCAATATATACTTAAAGGAGTACTCCCGTGGAAACCTTTTTTTTTTTTTTTTTTAAATCAACTGGTGCCAGAAAGTTAAACAGATTTGTAAATCACTTCTATTAAAAAATCTTAATCCTTCCAGTACTTTTTAGGGGCCGTATACTAAAGAGAAATACAAAAAAGAAATGCATGTCCTGACCACAGTGTTCTCTGCTGACCTCTGCTGTCCATTTTAGGAACTGTCCAGAGCAGCATATGTTTGCTATGGGGATTTTCTCCTGTTCTGGACAGTTCCTAAAATGGACAGCAGAGGTCAGCAGAGAGCACTGTGGTCAGAAAATCACAGGAAATTTGTATTTCTTTTAAGTATATAGCCCCTAAAAAGTACTGGAAGGATTAAGATTTTTTAATAGAAGTGATTTACAAATCTGTTTAACTTTCTGACACCAGTTGATTTAAAAAAAAAAAACAAGGTTTCCATGGGAGTACCCCTTTAATACACTGTTGATGCTTACATATTGCAACCTGACTACTGTCTTTGGTTGCTCCTAGATACGCACTGTATTTTATATGTACAATTTATGAGTATATACTCATTCTAGTGGGCCGAGCCGGTGATATCACCTTTATTTGCTGTATTCCTCATATGTTTTTTATCTTGCTTGTACTGTCTTTGCTATTTCAATAAAATTTGTGTCCATTGGACACGGTACTTGTTTGTATAAGTGACTCCGATTTTCTTCCTTTTTTTGTTGCAATTTCTTACAGTTTAGACTAAAATGATAACGTTATAATCTCATCACAGGACTTACCTGGCCTGTGGTGGATGTTTGACATGGATCCGCACTTAGAAGTCACATGTTTGAGATCCACTGGCTTGTGTGTTATCTGCACCTGTAGAGAGAAGAACATGTAAGAGGAGGCCGCACACCCATAGAAGGTTAGGAATCAGGGGCTGGAGGAAGCCATTATATGAGAACAGAACGTAAGTAAAGGACTAGAACTATGGATCTGCCCCTATAATGGCTGCCAGTCATTGTGCACGCTGAAGGTGCCTTTTAGGAGGTCAAAAGATGTCGGGATGATAAAAATAATCCTTATGTTGGTCCGGTGAATTCAATAAAGAATAATGTTTGAAAAATTGACAAGGACACAAAAATCCTTGACTGGTTCTGAAGGTTGGGTTTAGTTATATTTGTTTTGGAAAAAACTTGATGATATCCAGAATGGCCAATGTTACAATGGGGCCCCAGTCCTAGAGTTTTAAAGGTCAAGTCTGCTAAGTTATACAACCATAAGTCTGGAAAATCCGGGATACATCTCCTTTGGAAGGCAAAATAACGTCTATATTGCCCCTCGTATAAAACTGTTCAGGACTTATGCTTACTAAAGTATTAGGGTGCGTTCACACATTCAGGTTTTAAGTTGCAGTTATTGAAAACAAAGCCAGGAATGGATTAACTGAGGCGAAAAAAAGTCTCAGGTTTTGTTTTCATGGTTCTTACTTTTTTTTCCCTACAATATGTATATGTTATTACCTTCAGACAACTTCAACTTTGGATTTTTTTTTAAGAACCCTATTATTCTAAACTGCAAAACGGCCAAAAAAATTAATTTATGTGTGGGCGTGAGTCAGAATAACTAATAAATTATTCATCTAATCCTCCGTATATTCTGAGTAGAGATGAGCGAACTTACAGTAAATTCGATTCGTCACGAACTTCTCGGCTCGGCAGTTGATGACTTATCCTGCATAAGTTAATTCAGCTTTCAGGTGCTCCCGTGGGCTGGAAAAGGTGGATACAGTCCTAGGAGACTCTTTCCTAGGACTGTATCCACCTTTTCCAGCCCACCGGAGCGCCTGAAAGCTGAACTCATTAATGCAGGATAAGTCATCAACTGCCGAGCCGAGAAGTTCGTGACGAATCGAATTTACTGTAAGTTCGCTCATCTCTAAGTCTGAGCCTTGGAGCCCAGTAGGTGGTTCTATGTAGTGACCGTTATCTCTATTTGCAGGCTAAGGGCTTGTTCACACGAGCAGATTTTGTTTCAAACTCGCAGAGGTAGATTCCCCTGCTGAAAATCAGCAGCAGGCAGCCCTCGGAGAGCCCGCCCCTTTCAAACTTAATCACAGCTCAGCTTTCATTTTACCAGAAGATATAAAACGTGAGCTGTGATTGGTTGCTTTTGGCAAATCCAGACCCTTTTTTGTTTGTTTGTTATTTATTCCGCCCATTGTGTGCTTTTATCGCATGCATAAATAAAAGAAATCTGAACTTTGCAATGATAAGAAAAAGTGAATTGCAGGAAGCAGCTGCCGTGCTGTGTAAGATCGGCGTTCAGATGATCGTGTCAAAGTCACTATACCAGGGAACCATTATTTTCTATATATTACATTCAAGTATGTATTATTATTAATGGTAATATGATTTATAGTATTATTTCTATATCATTTGTACATTTTGGCCCTGATTTACTTAGAGTATGGGGTTTTTATTAGTGTGCAATGTTGTCTCAGACTTGGAGGATTCCACTCTATTCACTATGGGGATTCACAGGTCAAGAAAGATCTGACCAGATTTTCTTGGGGGGAATTTCCAGCCATTTATTCACTGGATTTTCTGTGATTTCAATAGTAAAAAGGTTTCAGGTTTGCCAATTTATTTTGGCGCAATTTGCCCAAAAATGTGGTGCAATTTGTGGAGCACTACGCCACATTTTGGTGCTAAAACCTGACGACAGCAGGTGGAGTTTACAATAGTAAATCAGGGCCAGTATGTAAATTTAATTATACGGTAATCAATTATCCATTAAAGAGAACTCCAGCCAAATAAAATTAACATGTGCAGCTATAGAAATTATATATTATTTGCAATGCTGTTTCTTTCAGCTTTTCATCCAGGCAGGAAGTTCAGTAGTTCTTTTCATGTGTGATTACTGTCGTGTACGGTTTAGGACAGGTCCCTTTGTAATGTCTCACTGCTTCTTTAACCATGTGACCTACTCAGCTCTCTCTCTCTCAAGGCAGCTCCTACCTGAAGATCACTCAGGAAATAAGCGCAGGGGGTTAATGGTTTGTGTAGTCTTTTTTTTTTTTTTTTTCAGCCGGATTTGAAAAAAATAAAACGGTTTATGGTTCTGATTTTAAAACAAATCAGCTGGGATGCCTTGTGGAGTCATGGTGAGCATAAATAAATATATATAAAACAATGGTGCAGCACTCAAAGAAATAGTGAATTCATTGTCTCACATCATAGCACAAACGTTTCACTTCCACACTGGAACCTTTTTCAAGCTTAAAGGGGTATTCCAGGAAAAAACTTTTTTTTCTAGATCAACTGGCTCCAGAAAGTTATATTTTTTCATAAAAATATTTATAAGTTGCACAAGTGAGACACCCTGAGGCTGCGCTGCTTTAGTAGCGGGCGCACTCCTGTTTTAATGGCTGTAGTGGATATTGTGTGGATGTACAGGGGTCAGAAGATCACTGTCGTCTACACTATCCATTGATGTCTGACGGTCATCCCCAGTAATGGCGGTGATGGTGTGACATCCTACAAACCATGGGGTTATCCTCAATCCAGGGGTGCTAGGTGGTTAAAAAGCCACTACAGTATGTGTTATAATATATCTAATGTGTTCTATTATAATTTATGATGCAAGTAAAGAAAAAAGCGTAGTGGCACTCACCAGTTTGGTTACTTCATAGATTGCTTTATTCCGTAAGAAGGTGCATTCACAAGGGCGGCATCAGATCCGGCCGGACCGGGACGCCAGTGCGTTCGCTTGCTGGGTTACAATTGTTTCACGCTTGCGCGCTTCAACGGACCCTCCCTCTCACCGCTTCCCTCACCTGTATATGAACACCTACAACAGGCGACGTCAGAGGTGGGAGGGATTACAACAAGCATCAGTTTAAAAACCAGTTACAAAAAACTACATTTAAAACCAACAATCAGTTACAAGAAAGTGCCCAAGTCTATTCTATCATTAAGACCTACATTATCCTGTGCCCGAGTTTTTAAGATCCAGCGGGCCTCTACTTCACGTAACTCTTTAACAATATTCACTCCTTTTCGCGGGGTTAACCGTTTAATCCCTGTAAATTTTAATACACTTGTGTTACCATCATGGTCTTTTATAACGTGCTCGATCAGGCGCGGAGACCCTTTACCTGACCCTACAGACCAGACGTGCTCTCTGAAACGAGTGTTCAAGGCACGTATGGTGCTCCCAATATAGAACTTACCGCACGTACATATGATTGCGTACACCACATAACTGGTTCTGCAACATATGTACTCGGTTATCTCTTTGGTTACCCCGCCCACTGTCACATTTTTGCCTGAAGAGAACTGAGGGCACCATTTACATCTCTTACATTGAAAATTGCCTTTCACTGACATTTTCTGCAACCAACAGAAATTGGTTACAGAAAATGTCAGTGAAAGGCAATTTTCAATGTAAGAGATGTAAATGGTGCCCTCAGTTCTCTTCAGGCAAAAATGTGACAGTGGGCGGGGTAACCAAAGAGATAACCGAGTACATATGTTGCAGAACCAGTTATGTGGTGTACGCAATCATATGTACGTGCGGTAAGTTCTATATTGGGAGCACCATACGTGCCTTGAACACTCGTTTCAGAGAGCACGTCTGGTCTGTAGGGTCAGGTAAAGGGTCTCCGCGCCTGATCGAGCACGTTATAAAAGACCATGATGGTAACACAAGTGTATTAAAATTTACAGGGATTAAACGGTTAACCCCGCGAAAAGGAGTGAATATTGTTAAAGAGTTACGTGAAGTAGAGGCCCGCTGGATCTTAAAAACTCGGGCACAGGATAATGTAGGTCTTAATGATAGAATAGACTTGGGCACTTTCTTGTAACTGATTGTTGGTTTTAAATGTAGTTTTTTGTAACTGGTTTTTAAACTGATGCTTGTTGTAATCCCTCCCACCTCTGACGTCGCCTGTTGTAGGTGTTCATATACAGGTGAGGGAAGCGGTGAGAGGGAGGGTCCGTTGAAGCGCGCAAGCGTGAAACAATTGTAACCCAGCAAGCGAACGCACTGGCGTCCCGGTCCGGACGGATCTGATGCCGCCCTTGTGAATGCACCTTCTTACGGAATAAAGCAATCTATGAAGTAACCAAACTGGTGAGTGCCACTACGCTTTTTTCTTTACTTGCATCATTGTGGACAGTCTGCATTTCCAAGTAGTTGAGCACCTCCATACGCAGTCCCCCCTGCGAATCACTTCCGACCCAAACAGAGAGAGATAGAGCAGTGCCGGTCAGCCGTTTCTACCTACCAGGACTATTATAATTTATATTCTATTCATTTATTTGATTTTGAAGACATGTCCTATGTATCTACATCAGCCACATGTGATCCTGATGCCCTCTTCCCGTTGGTTATGTTGCCGCGGCATGGTTTATTCTTTCTAATTCCAACAAACAATCATTTTACATTGAATAATCAATATGTCTATAGGAAGTATTCCATCAACTACACTGATCAAGTTTGTTTGTAATGTACTGACAGGAGCGCTGTTTTAGCGTCCTGCGAGTTATGACAACCGATCATGTGACGACTGGAAGTCAGGTGATCTCTGGTCAGCTGACCAGAGCTTGCCTGACACGGAGAAACCAGCGCAGCCGCAGTAGCAGTGAATCCACGCTTATGGCGCCATGATGTAGGTAAGCGTGTCCTACCTCATGTCATTTCTCTATTAATGTGTATGTATAGCACAGGTGTAGGGCTTACCTAATGTGATGTTGAATTGATATTAGGTTTGCAACTGTTGTCAGAATAATGAACTAATTGTAAATTGTTTACTTGAACCCTATTGTAAAGCATTGATTTTAATAGCACTTGGTCACTTTTTATATATAATTACAGACACTATATATGTACACTGTGCAATATTATATGAAACAGTATGTATACACGTATGATTTTTTGTTGTGTGTAATAGAACGGAAGATCGTGACGTCCTGACTCCGCCCCCGTGTGATGTCCCGCCCCGCCGCCTCAATGCAAGTCTATGGGAGGGGGCGTGACGGCCGTCATGCCCCCTCCCATAGACTTGCATTGAGGGGGCGAGCATGACGTCACATCACGATCTTCCATTCCCGTGGTCGGGAGCCAGAACCTCCAGCTTTGCCGGAAGCAGATAAAGGTGGGTGCTGCATGTTATATTGCGGGAGTCCCCAGCGGCGGGACCCCCGCGATCAGACATCTTATCCCCTATCCTTTGGATAGGGGATAAGATGTCTAGGGGTGGAGTACCCCTTTAAGCTTGAAAAAGGTTCCAGGGTGGAACTGAAACGTTGCTGCTATTATATGAGACAATAAATCCACTTTGGAGTGCTGCACCATTGTTTACTATGTTGGATGGACTGTGATCGAGTTTGTGGAAGTAGTGCTGCAGACTAATTTTGTATTATATATATATATATATATATATATATATATATATATATATATATATATAGTAAGTTTCTTTTGGCTGGATATCTCTTAAGACTTTCAAATATAAGCAATTAATTTCTCAAACAGTACTACAGTACCACAATAATAGATTTAAAGTATGTGGTTGCACAGGATTAGAAACAACAAGGCAGTTTTTTTTTTTTTTTAAATACAAAAACAAACAGTGCCGCGCCAGTCCACTGATTTTATGTGGTATTGTTGCCCTATTAAATTTTTTTGTTAAAATCTCAGTTGCATATAACTGTAATCTATTTTATTATAGAAATATATTCTCCAGTTAGTAAAAATAGAATGATGTCTGCTTAATTGAGTTATGTTCACACGAGTATGAACATACAATGCTACATGCATGCAGAAATACCTTTTGAGTGTAATTTTGGCCACAGATCAGGCCTATTTCAGGGAGGCTAATCTGTGATCTCCGACACTCACTCCTGACAGATGTGTTTGGAATAAGTGACGTGACGCATATTACTGCTGAAAAAAAGGGAGCGTTCATTGCAGTGTTTTTTGGTGCTCCTTTTGATTCATGAATCCTATATGGAAACATAGCCTAACATTTACTTTCAGTAATATTGTTAGTATTGTAAAGCATAACCTCCATGTAGTAACATGTTAGGCTATGTGGTGCAAGCAGTTGGAATGAATAAATCAAGGGCCAACATGCAAGCAGTGCGAAGGCGTGATGAGTGGGATCATAAGCGTCTGGCTCTGTTGGTTGTTGGCTGCTATGGGGGTACTCTGCACACAGGGGATTTCACTCACTGCTCCTCCCCCAGGGGTATGCTTCAAGTTGTCCTTGGATCCACACTTAGCCTGGACAGTACTCACATCCATTTTCTTGTGGACAATCTGCACCTGCAGGGGGAACGAGGTTGGTGCAGGTGGGAAAGCAGAACAAAAAAAGGGGCAGCAGATACAACAAAGCAGAAAAATGGACGGATGTGATGAAGGGTTGAGGTATATAAGGAAATGGGATGAAATTACAGATGGGGTGCCAGGAGAGGTGGAGAGATGTTCAGTCGGTGAAAATCATTGCCACGATGCCTCCTTAAAAAAATGTCCCCCACCCAGCTAGCGTTTTCTACTTTAATCAATATACGTCTAGTAATGCTCAGATACCTTGCCACCTCCCGGCTGGTGCCGAATGTTGTCAGTCGAGCCAATCTTGGATTTTATATTTTTCAGGTCTGGCAGTGCTACAGGGCTGGGAATCGGCTGAAGACGACTCTTGACAGAGGCAGGAGACTTAGGAGGAGTACGCACAATGGCAACCTTTTTGGGTTCCCGGCTTGGTGGCATATTTGAGGAGGGTGTGCGGGAACGGTTTGTTGGTGTACTGGGAGATCCAGGACTGCTGTATCCACTTCTTTCACCAGATTTTGGAGATTCAGCTAGGAGAAAATTTGAGATTTTGTCACGTTAGATTATTATTATTATTAGATTAAGAAATTCTTAAAGGGAACCAAGCAGGAGATTTTACCATATATATATATATATATATATATATATATATATATGTATAAAACACTTGGCAACACGTTATAGATGGTAAAATCTTTATATCCTCACCAACCATGGGGGCAAAAACTTTCCCCAGGGTTGGTGAGGATAAAGTTATAAAAAATCCCCCCGGCTGCCCCCCGTAGTCCCCTGGGTGGGGAGCTATACTTACCGGGTCCCGTCGCTCCGGCCGTGGTGACGCCCCCTCGGTTTGATTGACGAACTGCATCACCGCTTTACTCCGTACGCATAGGGAGCAGAGCGATGACATGCGATGACGCGTGCTGTCAATCAAGCCGAGGGGACATCACTGCGGCCGTAATCTAACCAAAATTTTTTAAATGTGTCACAAAAAAAATACATTGATGAATAAAACGGATGGACCTAAGCCCTGCATTTACCCTGCATATATGAAGACTAGGTGTGTGGGCCCATATACTGTCCAAATCATGGACTAACCAGCAGTCCAGAGATCAAATGCCTCCAGATAGAAGCACCAAATTGCTGCGACCAGCAGATGTCACAATCAATTAATTGTCAACAAAAGAGAAAAATGAGCAAAGGAAATATATATACCAAAATATACCTATAGGAACGAGATGTGGGGGCCTAGGGGGAGGGGAGGGCCTTACGGATGTGTGGCTTCTACCTATATACCCTAAAGCATGGTCCCTTACTCAACCACTATGCCTAGGCAGAGATTACAACCTTAAAAGGTCGGCCACGCTCAGAAACAGGAAAGGGGAGGATGAGACCACTGAAGAAGTGGGAGGGGCTGCCGTTTCTACTCAGGAAATATGGGGGGGGGGGGGGTTAAAAGTGGGTGCCATGACTAAAGTACTGAAGAAATGGGGGGGTAGTGTGACTACAGGAGAACTGGGAGGGAATTGATGTGACTACTGGAGAAAGGGGAGGAGGCTAATGTGACTCTTGGAATTGTGAAAGGGGGGCTGCTATAACTTCTAAAGTCAGGGAAGCTACTGTAGCGCACATGTTGTGATGTTCTTCCCATCAAAATAATGGACACTGCAATGGAGCCAGATGGAAGGCAAATGTTTCCTAGCCCTAATGTCTTTAAATCACGTGTTTATGTTAATCATATTTTTTAGGAATTTTTGGTGATGTTTTTCTCATTTTCCATTTTACTATCTATATTTTAAAATAATCCTGAAATCTTTCAGTTTCCTGGCCACTGTTCCTTAAACTATGATGAAGCTATTTACAACAAAATAAAAAAATGTTACAATCAGGAAATAGAAACAGACTAGAAAAAAAGAACATGTTTCAGTATCGGTCTATAAAAACAATCCTAATACATTCCCTTTAAGTTGTTTTAAAGGGGTTTTCCAGGAAGAGATAAACAAAGCTAATTTCTGTCCCCAGGTTGTGGGTGGTATTACAACTTGGCTCCATTTACTTCAATGGAACTGAGCTGCAGACCAACACCCAACCTGGAGACAGATGTGGAGTGTTTTTTTTTTTTAAAGAAATTGGCTCTGTTTTTCTATTCTTGGTTAACCCCTTTAAGGCTGGGTTCACACTACGTTTTGTCCCATACGGGAGCGCATACGGCAGGAGGGAGCTAAAACCTCGCGCTCCCGTATGTGACCGTATGCGCTCCCGTATGTCATTCACTTCAATGAGCCGACCGGAGTGAAACGTTCGGTCCGGTCGGCTCATTTTTGCGCCGTATGCGCTTTTACAACCGGACCTAAAACCGTGGTTGACCACGGTTTTAGGTCCGGTTGTAAAAGCGCATACGGCGCAAAAATGAGCCGACCGGACCGAACGTTTCACTCCGGTCGGCTCATTGAAGTGAATGGCATACGGGAGCGCATACGGTGACATACGGGAGCGCGAGGTTTTAGCTCCCTCCTGCCGTATGCGCTCCCGTATGGGAGAAAACGTAGTGTGAACCCAGCCTAAGTTGGGCAGAGGGATGGGGCCCAGCCTAGTTATACTCTTAAATTGAAGCCTTCTGTCAGATATATGCTGGGGTCTTCACAAGGAAAAATGAAGTGGGGTAAAGTCTAATAGTCATTAAAAGCTCATGTAGTCTCTCTGCCTCTGGCTCTCACCAGGCAATCCCTACTTCTCTCCCTCATCCCCCTCCTCTCTACATAGGCCTCTTTGGGCAGCATGTAACTTAATCTCTCAGTTATCTGATTTGTTAAGTTTAGGGTCAGAAAAGGAAAAAGACTACAAGAAGATGTGGCAATTTGTTTTCTATTAGAGAGGGGCACCGTTGTTACTACCAAGAGGAGCTCTATTCTGACCACTAAGAGAAAAAGAGAAAGTAAGGTGTAAGGCCAGTCTGACAAAACTCCACCTGCAGAGCAGATCCAGCTAGTTTGGGGCAAAGGTCTGTCTATATCTAATTATACATTATACATTGTACCCTCACTTATCACTTGACTTGTATATTTCTCTGCACAGTTCTTTGAAGTCTGGCAGCCCGACAAACCGTAGCACCACACAACAGGAATGTGGTCACTGCACCGTAATATCTAGTCAGCAATACACAACACCCTACTCTTACCTCTGTTCACAGAGGACGGCGGCTTCCTTTGGTCTCTTTTCACACCTGTGAAGGAAACATTTCTGTTAATCTAAGACTGATATGGGTGTTCCCCACCAAGTCTGTCAGCTTATTACAAGCCCTTCTCAATTGTTAGATCAATTTCTCTCATACAGATAGTGAAGACACAACATAAAGAGTAAGCAACACAAAATGTGATCATTTCGTTTTTATTCCACTATAGTCTTTGTCTACTCGGATACTGAATTATTTTGTGCACAGGTGATGTACTTTTGTATGCCAGAAAATGTATGTGACTTGTTGCCTTACCGCTAGGGGGAGTCTTAGGGACTGTGGGAGTTTTTGATGGGATTCTGGTAGTGTTGGCAGGGCTCCTGACAGGTGGCAGCTTAACCCCTGCACCATCGTGAACGCCATCCTGTTATATGAATAACACAGGTTATCTTACAGCACTCAATGACAATAGTCTATTCTGAACATCACAGTCTTCTGTTGCTCAGTTATCAATATTTTACAATTCAGCCATTCAACTTAGACATTTGCAATTTATTTCTTGGTCTATTGATTTCCTTTATACCAACTCAGCTTCTCAGTACAACCAGATTAACAATTGCATCTTTGCACATGTGCGTTAGAGCTTAATACAGAAAGCTGATCCTGCAGACAATTATGGGTCATAACGACCAACAAAGGTCTGACTGTGTCATTTTATAAATGTATGTTCCTGCATCCAGAGAAGATGAGTTGACAGCGTTCACAAACAATCTATTATTACTGGCGTCTTGCTGGCGTCCTGGTGCCCTACTACAGCCCAGGAACCACCGGTGGCCACTTATCCAGTAGCTTTAAGCAAAAATGTCACCAAGATTTCCTTCACTGCGACCATAAGAGCTAGTTGTCACTTCTAAGGTTAGTAAAATTCTGAATTGCTTCATTTAATTTCCATACCTGCTACCGGTTTAAAGGGGTACTCCAGTGGGGGAAAAAAATCTTATCAACTGGTGGCAAAAGTTAAACAAATTTGTAAATTAAAAATCCAATACTTATCAGCTGCTGTATGCTCCAGAGGAAGTTGTATTGTTCTTTTCAGTCTGACCACAGTGCTCTCTGCTGACACCTCTGTCCAGGTCAGGAATTGTTTGCTATGGGGATTTGCTCCTACTCAGGACAGTTCCTGACATGGACAGAGGTGTCAGCAGAGGGCACTGTGGTCAGACAGAAAAGCAGCAAACAATTTTCTCTATAGCATACAGCAGCTGTTAAGTACTGGAAGAATTACGATTTTTAAATAGAAGTAATTTACAAATCTGTTTAACTTTCTGCCACCAGTTGATAATAAAAAGAAAAAAATCTCACTGGAGTAAACCTTTTAATACCATATTCAGTTAGAGGCGATGAACTGTTAGTGGTCTGTATTTTGAGGGTAGATTCTGACCACAAGAAACCAACAACACTTATTCGGGGTGGTTCTTCCCTTACCTTAGCCCGCGATGGAGAGCCTGGCGGGCGAGACATGGCTAGGGAAGTCCTCTGTGTAAGGCTCCGTGCTGGAGATACTGTCGGAGTGGAAGTTTTTTTCTGGGTGATTGTGCTAGCAGAAGGGGATCTTTTGGGGATTGTGGAAGTTCTGCTTGTTGTGAGTTTGGCAATGGGTGGAGTAGAGGATGTCTTCCAAAGGTAAAACAAAACAATAAATGAACAGAAAAATAAACTGTGCAAATGAAAAGAAACATTTTATGGAGGATGAGACTGCTAGATCAAAAATTAAAAGTGCAATCCTTTCCCCGCTGCTTCCCCAAAAAAAATGAAGTTACCAGTTCAACAGCTGGCAATGATCTCAATGACTGACGCTGCATCGATCTTGTCAAAAAAACTGCAACCACCACCAATAAAAATATGTTACTGCAGATTTGTTCAGCCCTGTTTATTTGGCTGGATCTGCTCTGTACTGCTTCATGTACAATGTGAGACTTTCCATACAGTAATCTTTGCCCTTCCCTGTAGTTGGCCGGCTTGATACACTGCTTACTGCTGCACAAATCACTGTATATAGCCTCACAGCAAATCCCGCGCCTTAGACATGTATCTCTTATAGGGTATATTTACTCTAACATGACTGGCCACCAGGCTCTAGGTTGCCTACAATTTGACATACGTAACATAATGCTTATATACTGGTCCCTTCAGCTTGATGACAACACAGAGGAGACCAGCCTTATGTAACCATGGACAGGCTGACAACTATTCCTTGACAATGAATGTGCTATTCTGCAGCCCTGGAACCAAACACAAGTTTCCAGGACTTGAGCATTGCAGCCATAAGCCTTGAAGGAGTGGCAGTAAAGAAAATAAACTCTGACATCTCCAGAAACATTAGCGGGCACTTTTATGAGGTCAGCCCACTCTAACAATACTTTTTATAGCTCTCTAGCTATAGTACTAGTAACACACTGCTCAAAAAAATAAAGGGAACACTTAAACAACACAATGTAACTCCAGGTCAATCACACTTCTGTGAAATCACACTGTCCACTCAGGAAGCAACAGTGACTGACAATTTCACATGCTGTTGTGGAAATTATAGGCAATTAGCAAGACACCCCCAATACAGGAGTGGTTCTGCAGGTGGTGACCACAGACCACTTCTCAGTGCCTGGCTGATGTTTTGGTCACTTTTGAATGCTGGCGGTGCTTTCACTCTAGTGGTAGCATGAGATGGAGTCTACAACACACACAAGTGGCTCAGGTAGTGCAGCTCATCCAGGATGGCACATCAATGCTTGGTAAGAAGGTTTGCTGTGTCTGTTAGCATAGTGTCCAGAACATGGAGGCGCTACCAGGACACAGGCCAGTACATCAGGAGACATGGAGGAGGCAACAACCCAGCATCAGGACTGCTACCTCTGCCTTTGTGCAAGGAGGAGCAGGAGGAGCACTGCCAGAGCCCTGCAAAATGACCTCCAGCAGGCCACAAATGTGCATGTGTCCAGTCAAACGGTCAGAAACAGACTCCATGAGGGTGGTATGAGGGCCCGACGTCCACAGGTGGGGGTTGTGCTTACAGCCCAACACCTTGCAGGACATTTGCAATTTGAACGTTCTGATGCCTCCAACATCCTCCAGCATGACCAGTTTGGCGGTGGGTCAGTAATGGTGTGGGGTGGCATTTCTTTGGGGGCCGCACAGCGCTCCATGTGCTTGCCAGAGGTAGCCTGACTGCCATTAGGTACCGAGATAAGATCCTCAGACCCCTTGTGAGACCATATGCTGGTGCGGTTGGCCCTGGGTTTCTCCTAATGCAAGACAAAGCTAGACCTCATGTGGCTGGAGTGTGTCAGAAGTTCCTGCAAGAGGAAGGCATTGATGCTATGGACTGGCCCGCCCATTCCCCAGACCTGAATCTGACTTGGCACATCTGGGACATCATGTCTCGCTCCATCAACCAACACCACTTTGCACCACAGACTGTCCAGGAGTTGGTGGATGCTTTAGTCCAGGTCTGGGAGGACATCACTCAGGAGACCATCCGCCACTTTATCAGGAGCATGCCCAGGCGTTGTAGGGAGGTCATGCGGGCACGTGGAGGCCACACACACTACTGAGCCTCATTTTGACTTGTTTTAAGGACATTACATAAAGTTGGATCAGCCTGTAGTGTGGTTTTCCTCTTTGATTTTGAGTGTGACTGCATATCCAGACCTCCATGGGTTGATACATTTGATTTCCATTGATAATTTTTGTGTGATTTTGTTGTCAGCACATTCAACTATGTAAAGACGAAAGTATTTCATACGATTAGTTCATTCATTCAGATCTAGGATGTGTTATCTTAGTGTTTCCTTAATTTTTTTGTGCAGTGCATTTTAACTTAGATCTTTATCGCACACAGCTTGTAGTAGTCAAGAATACAGTGTGAGATGTCTGAACAACGTATCATGCTCTATTCTGTACAGGGTAGAACATAGTGGAGACAACAAAAATCTAAACGGGGCCAGAACAAGGTCTTATTGACCTTCACCTCTTGTTGCAAGGAGGAGTCGGTTTTATGCTGGGGTTGGTGGCCCCCTTGTTTGCTAACCCAGTAGTGGCTGTGACAGTAGTTGCACCTTAATAGTGGAGGGAACAAAGCTAAATTGAGCTGTACTATCTTTTACCTTTCCAAGGCTTTACAGAAGCTGAAGGTTGCATTATTTAATGCAATGATCTCCAACCTGTGGATCTCCAGCTGTTTCAAAACTGCAATTCCCAGCATGCAATTCGCACTAAACATAATTCCCCTGTTGTTTAATACTTTCAGTAAATTGCACATTTAATGTGAGTTCTAGCACAAATAAAACAAAGCAATGAAGATGAAAAAAGCAAACAGAAATGATGCAAAGCAAATGTAAAAAGTAATGGACAATGTAATCCTACCTTCGTGGTAATAGGGATATTCATATTTGGAATATTCTACCGTCTATATCAGTCGTCTCCAATCTGAGGCTCTTCAGGTGTTGCAAAACTGCAACTCCCATCATGCCTGGAAAGCTGCAGACTGTAGATCTTATGATATATAGATACTAACCCTAGTGTATTTAGGAAGAAGACACAACCTTTGGTAGATGTATGAATGTAGACATTCATACAAGGTACATGAACATATTAAGAAAGGAACATTTCTCCTCCCATCACTCATTGTTCCACCTTACAAATGGCCTGTCCTGTCACTGGGGCTATCTTCCAACTTAGGTAGGTGATGTACTAACAGCACTTAAAGCCTATGAGAGGAGTCTGTACTAAGTAAGGAGAGTAAAATCTGTACAAGTAAGGTTAAGGGTCAAGGTCTTAAGGTAGACTTGATCTCTGAGAGAGTCCTCCTAGAAAGGTTGGTGTCAGGACCCTCACACTCACCTCTGCTACTTTCTCTTGGGAGTCACTTTCATGTTTCTCTTGATCATGGGCTGCAAGAAAAAAAACAATATATATATATATATATATAATTTATTGCACGACTTGCTCCGAGTATTGCCAACTCCAAGTCCTTGGCCAAGTAGGTGCACCTATCTACCACAGGCAGCGGTAGTAGATATTAATTAAAAAAAAATAACCTCTATATTTGCAACCAAAGTCAGTGTTATAATAATACGGTACATCTGAATGAACTGTCAGACCTTACCCTCACATATGATTACAATCCCATTGAGCATCAAGTATGTCTTCTTTGACAGAAGTCCAAGCTGCAAAAAATTTTGTGGTCCAGAAGAAATGGCGCAGTATTGTGTTATGACACTTAATAACATCAAAATCAAGACAATCTTAGCCATTTATGACACGGATGTACTGCTATGTAGGTTGAGTGTATGCTATATTAGGCTTCTATCTATCTGTGTTGCATTAGAGATACTTTACACAAGTCTTTGAGAAACTGATTTATCCCACATAAATACCAGATTTTTTAAAATAATTGAGCACTACAAAAGAATAATAGAATAAATATGAAGGGTGAGTCCTGTCTTTACAACAGGCATGGGATATGCTGGATAAGTTCTGTGACTGTAGTCTATTGATTCGTCTAAGAGTCTAGACACTACCTAATGAATACATTGCTATTGACAATGACGCTTGTTTATTTCGATGTCAGAGAGCAGGAATAACTATTTATAGATATATTCAAAGGAATCTTCCCATCTTATACACTTATGGTATGTAAGTACTTTATGACTGGTGGGGTGGTGACCTCTAAGGCCCCCACTGATTCTGAGAATAAAGGTGATACAGTGCGGCTGTAGCGTTACTATGTTCTCCCTCGTACAGTGCCTCCCAACCACTAAGATGTGCAAGCGAATGGGGACATCTGCAGTTGGGGGGTCAGGAGTAGCGCTGGGAAGGGAAAAACTCACAGTAGTGCCTCCTGTTACAGCTCGTTCACACTGCCGCTGGGCTCTGTCCCTTTAGAATCCGTACAGTGCCAAAAAAGGAAGTCGAATGGCCCCTTTCCGCAAGGAACACCACTATTGACTTGAGTGGGGTCCATCTAGTGTCCAGTATTTTTATTTTATAATCTATAAAAATTCTGAGTTACTTTGCAAATTCCATCAAGTCTTGCAATACATTTAGATTTCTGCTGATTGTTACTGGAACCAGTCAGACACTGTCGGCAGACACTGCCCTTGGTGGGCTCTACTGCGCTTTTCTACTATCACATAGTATAAAGGTAGGCATACACAAATACCAATCTGGCAGATATATTCTTTCTGACTCTACTATACACATTTGGGTATTTTGAGCCCAATGTTTGGTGTTTCCACCAGGAAAAGTTAACACAATTATCCATAGAGCTCCATTTACCTGATAGAGGCCTGTAGACTCACCTTTTTACTTCCGGAGTACTAGTATATCAGTGTCATCAGTATACCTTTTATTAACTGTATCATTTTATTTTGTTATGTAGGTCGGTGGGAAACACCTGTCACTTTATACCGTATATATTTTAAAGCCTTCTGTAGAACAATCATTTAACAGACATTCTTTAAAACTTTTATCATTGAAGACAGGGACCTGATTCCCCAATCTGTCAACATGAGACACTTATCCCTTGTCCTCTTTCTGACAATACTAACCTAGATATCTTTTATTTTGTTTTCTTTATCTTGTGCTCTAAATGATTTGGACACAATTTCTATTTCTGCTCCTGCCCATTATTTATTTGTTCTGTTCTTCTCTATTTTCTTATAATGACTCTCATTACTATTACTTACTCTTTTTTTTTTTAGAAGTCCCCAATGACCAACAATTATCACTAATGTTCCTTACTTGGTTCTGAGAGGTACTTCTCCTCTCTTGTACTTTCGCCCCTGTATGTTTCTAAACAGCATATGATTCTGTATTGATAAGATTATGAATGCCATCTCTGTACTATTCTGGTGCACTATATTCTACTACAAATTTCAGGATACGGAGATAATTGTACTTCTATTGCCTCTCATGGCTCAACTATCTGTATATATATTACATTTATTTGTACATTGCTCTGTTTTCTTTATGCTACATGGCTCTATTTGTACATACAGCATCCTACCTGTTAATAAAAAAAATATGTATATTTCTTATATTTTTTCGTTGATAGTTGTATTCATTACAATTGCAGCCACAAGATATGATTTGCATTCTATAGGGCAATGCAAAAAAAAAAAAAACTCTCTATAATATGCAGCAAACTGTATTTGTAAAAACTTTCTGATCTTCATCTTTATGGCCAATCATACATAAGGAGGATGTAGGGGGATATATTATTGCCTGCACTAGTGCAGAGTAGCAAAACTGCCACAAAAAAAAAATTTGCCACTCTACGCTGGTGCAGGAAATGGTTAATTCCATCCATAGTGTCCAATCTCTGCTTTCTGTCTCTTTATTTCCATAAAGGAAAACGGTCACCCGTTCACCCGCATTATAACTCGATACACCGGGTTATAGTGCAGGTGAACAGAAGACCGATGCGGGGTCTCAGACTGCTATACCTACCTGCAGTCCAGAGCCCTGATCCCCCAAAGGTCCCCCTCTTCCAGCTCTGACTTGCACTTTGAGGTGGGCCCGCCGACTGGATTTAAATATTCATAAGCGCTGGTCAGGTGAGCGCTCGTGCCTACTGTCAGCGCTGGAAGAGGGGGGACCTTCGGGAGATCGGGGCTCCGGACTGCAGGTAGGTATAGCAGTAAAAGACCCCGCATCTGTCTCCTGTTCACCCGCACTATAACGGGTTATAGTGTGGGTGAACGGGCGACCGTTTTCCTTTAAAGGGGTTCTCCGGTGGAAAACCTTTTTTTTTTTTTTTTAAATGAACTGGTGCATTAACAGAAAGTTAAACAGATTTGTAAATTACTATACTTTACTATTAAAAATTCCTAACCCTTCAAGTACTTATCAGCTGCTGTATAATACAGAGAATTTATTTTCTGTCTTACTACAGTGCTCTCTGCTGACACCTCTGTCCATTTCAGGAACTGTCCAGAGCAGGAGAGGTTTGCTATGAGGAATTGTTCCTGCTCTGGATACTTCCTGACATGGACAGAGGTGTCAGCAGAGAGCACTGTGGTAAGACAGAAAATAAATTCTTCTGTATTATACAGCAGCTGATAAGTACTGGAAGGGTTAAGATTTTTAAATAGAAGTAATTTACAAATATGTTAAACTTTCTGGCACCAGTTGATAAAAAATTGTTTTTTCCCACCGGTGTACCCCTATAAGGAAAACCCCTACTGCAGGCCCTACACCAAAGGGCTCCCTGCATCATGCCTTGCCACCTCAGGCCCTACACCAAAGGGCTCCCTGCATCATGCCTTGCCACCTCAGGCCCTACACCAAAGGGCTCCCTGCATCATGCCTTGCCACCTCAGGCCCTACACCAAAGGGCTCCTTGCATCATGCCTTGCCACCTCAGGCCCTACACCAAAGGGCTCCTTGCATCATGCCTTTCCATCTCAGGCCCTGCATAGGGCATAACACAGTATTAGTTTAATCCAGAGTGTTCCAAGGTGACTTAATACTCTGCCTTGATGAGCAGAAAGCAGAGGATGTTCACAGGACAAAAACACTATGGCCCAGATTTATCAAACTCTGTGAGAGAAAAAGTGGAGTGATTTTTCCGTAACAACCAATCGCTGCTCCGCTTTCACTTTACCTCAGCTCATTAGTTGAGCTGTGATTGGTTGCTGGGGGAAAATCTCTCCATTTTTCCTCTCACACAGTTTGATAAATCTGGGCCTATGTTTCTTCACAACCCTGGCTTTCATTACTACTGACCATGTGTATGTATCAGGTAGTGAGACAGACGGGAAACATCAGTAAAAATCTCAACATTCTTAGCATTATTATGACTAAGCTATTTGTGTATTCAGTCATCCTCTATTTCTAGCCCTCATGTTTAGACCTATTGGCATGTTCATTCTCCAGGCTGCAGAACAAATGCTGCTCAAAATATAGTTTAAAGGCCAGGGCCCAAAATGGCAAAAGTCTAAGTGATGATACCTCAACTAATGTCGGCGTTAACCTGCTCAGTACTCTATAGCTGCTATTGTAGGTGTGGAAAACACAGATGAAGAAGAAAAAAAGATGCATACCTATATGGAACTATGTGGACAACTAGCTAAAATCTTAGGCCTACAACCCAAAAACCAATGAGAAATGACTTCATTCACAGAACACACACAGTTCCAATAGATCATCTGGGGGGGCAAACGTGTATTACAGGAGCCTTACAGAGTGGTGGGGTGGCCGAGCTCTCCATAATAAAGCATTGATATCAGGGGTCAGACTCTTGGTTCCACCACAAGTGATTGAAGAGGCTACAGCAGCCAAGCTGTGACCATTACGTGGTTTACCAGCCATAGCACTGTACATTTTGTAGTGGCTGTCCCTGGTATGCAGCTTTCAAGAAAGGAACTGAGGTGCAGTACTATACCACAGACAGCCACTGCCAAATGTATGGATCTATTGCTGGTAAACAGTGAAGAGGCCACAGCATTGCCCCTTTTATAAGCTGATCAGTGGGTGTCAGACCCCTAACACCCTACAAAAACTTATAATAACTAGTGCAATAAGCCCAACAAGCAATAGGTCACTTAGGATCTGACTCAGAAAAACTGTTTAGAGCCCGGCTCTCCTTCACAGCGGTGCGTGACTACCCCGCCCGCCATGCCCCCTCTATATAGCGTATTTTTCGCCGTATAAGACGCACTTTTTCTTCCCCAAAACTGGGGGGGAGGAAAGTTGGTGCGTCTTATAAGGCGAATACACACCTATCGAGGCGGTCCCTGCGGCCAACAACGGCCGGGACCCACGGCTAATACAGGACATCACCGATTGAGGTGATGCCCTGTATTAACCCTTCAGACACGGCAATCAAAGCTGACCGCCGCGTCTGAAGCAAAAATAACACTAACCCGGCTGTTCAGTCGGGCTCTTCGGGACCGCCGCGGTGAAATCGCGGCGTCCCGAACAGCTTACAGGTCACCGGGAGGGCCCTTACCTGCCTCCTCGGTGTCTGCTCCGTGCCGGGATCCCCTGCATGGCCGGCGTTCTCCTTCGTCGTCATCACGTCGTTGCGCACGCCGTCCCGTCATCCAATAAGAGCGGTGTGGGTAGCGATGTCATGGCGGCGACGGAGAGCGAGGATACCGGGCAGCAGAGACGTTCCAGAGCGACGGGGATACCCCGGGGACGCGGCGACAGCGATGGAGGGCGACATCCAGGGCAGCGGTGACGGGTCTGGAGCGGCGGGGACACGTGAGTACTACCTCCTATACCAGTGGTCTTCAACCTGCGGACCTCCAGATGTTGCAAAACTACAACTCCCAGCATGCCCGAACAGCCAACGGCTGTCCGGGCATGCTGGAAGTTGTAGTTTTGCAACATCTGAAGGTCCGCAGGTTGAAGATCACTGTCCTATACTTTACATTGTATTTGGTTCAGAATCTTTATTTTCGAGATTTTTATCCTATAAAATTAGGTGCGTCTTATATGACGAAAAATAAGGTAGTTCTATGAGGGAGCCGAAGATTGCCGAATGGCTCTCCCATAGAGTCGTGATGCGCTGCTCGGACCCCCCCCCCCCCCCAGCACTCCGACCTCCTGCGATCTAAAACAGACAAGTATCATGAAAAAAAAAACCTATCCCCTATCCTTCAGATAGGGGATAGTTTTTTTTTCATGATACTTGTCCATTAAAATACACAGCAAAACAAACCGGCCATCATTTACCTGAATGTCAGATACTATTCTTTATATTGAATATTAATTTTTACACTCTCTGTCTGAGAGGCCAGAGCCCAAATTTCTTTCTTTGACATTTATGGTTGAGTCCAACATTGAATTCACTTAAAACGCTCTATTATAAAAACTCAGTCAATACGGAAATTCTTAGCATTACTGTACATTATTTTTCAGAAGTAATTCCATTTACTCATCAAATGTTGAGGGCACCAATTGACATAAATATCAGCCACAAACTGAATCACGATCCTTTCTGCTTGAGCGTCCATTTTGTTGCTGTCAAAAAATTTGTCATACACGCAAATTGTCTAAGTGCCTCTCGCTGTAAGATGAGTATACGTGAAAAGACATGCAGTGAGGTGAGTGGAGATCATGCAAGGTGCGTCATGCGCTGGGACACAACTGAAAACCAAACAATGATAACAACAGGAGGAGGTGAAGAGGGATGTGACAGGTTGGTGGGCAGGTGGTATTAATTCTGGTGGTTTCTTCAAGCAAGTTAGGAAAGCAAAAGGCAGCCCAGGGAGATCGGAGACTTTAGTAGGTTGGTAACAACTGGAAACACACCTTTAGGTACAGGTACGGGTATTCCAGACCCATGTTGAGATATTCGTTTTCTTGGGATCCCTGCAACTTCACCAGGAGATGGTAAATGTATCTCTGATGTGTCCTCACTTGGTGTACTGGCAGCTTCACATGGTGACATCCTATTGGCATCTATCGGCTTGTTGGCATCAATCTCTACTTGGTAAACAGATACAGACGGCCGTGGGCGAGGTAGCACTAGCTGGTCTTCTACTGAGAAAGAGTCAGCTGCTAAGTCATCATGCAGCATCTGTACATTATCTTCATGTTTGTTGTCTGCTTCTGTGAATACAGAGCCATCGAGAAGCTTGTTGTCTTCTTCTGCATCCACTTCAAGACCATTTGTCTGAGGCTTCAGACCAAGTGGAACTTCCATAGACATTGGAATATCTTGCTCCACCTCCCTACCTTCATACGCATGTTCTTCAAGCCCTTCCTTATCGTCACTATAAGTAGCAATGCCATTTGATTCTTTAGTTAAGATGTTTCGGCCTTGTACATCAGATGGCAGTTCATTACTCAACGTTGTCCAGCTAGGACTGACATCATCGTATGTGTCTCCAGTGATGACGCACAGATCCTCCGCATCCCGTTCGGTTATAGATCTGTCTCCGTCCATACCCACTTCTGTTTCTGGTGTGCTACATGAGGACTCCTGAATTTCCATATCTCCTGCGGCTGCCGGAAAATTTATCTCTAAGATTCAGGCGAAATTGTACAAGTTTATTGTGAAAAGATGTAATGAATATGCATCATCATTTGTCACAGAATACACAGAAAATGTGAGGCTAATACATGAACCTACTTAAGTGTCACAAACAGACTCTGACAAAAGAGACTGGTGTGTAACATGGGAATCAATGTAGTAGACAATTATTTCCATCCATAGCTTCATAATGGATGATCGATGGTTGTAATGATTCTTTACAGAATATTAACTTGTAAACACCTAATACATAACATTACTATGAAGCCTTATTACTCTGTCTATGAACTTGGATCTTAGCATTAGCACTAGCATTGCACACTGAAAGCCAAAGAAATACACATCTAAGCCTTGACCAACTACCGTATATGGTTGCTCAAAGTAAACCACGGATGGTATGGAAATGAGTACAGTAAAACCTCAGATGAAAATAATATTTTCTGAAAAAGTGGGCTTCTATGGAAAATGTATGGTGGCCTGAAAATCTGTCAGAGAAAATCTGGTCTGGAAAAGACACCAGTCTTCTCAAAGAGGTGGATCTTTGGAGGAGTTTTACTGTATACACATTACGGTTCACCACCTCACCCAATCTCTGAGGGTATTTCAAGAGTTTGGGAAAAAGCATTCCCCAACCTGTGGCTCTCCAGCAGTTGACAGGGCATCATGGGAGTTGTGGTTTTGCAACACTTAGGGTATGTTCACACTGAGGAATTGGGGCGGAAATCAGGCAGAAATTTTCTGCCTCAAAATATTGTTACTTTTCCACAAGAACTCACAGAGATTTCGCGCTGAATTTCACGTGGAATTGGTGCGGAATTCGAGCGGAATTCCACACGCGGAAATGAAAATTTCAAGCGGAGGAGAAGAGTATAATATATATATATATCATCCTCTTTTTTTTTTTCATGCGGAAATTCTGCGCCAATTCCACGCCAATTCCGTGCAAATTCCTCGCCATTTCTGCACCAATTCCACGTGGAAATGATTCTGACTGAAAAAAAAATTAACATTGATCTCTATGGGAGTAAGACCCTGATTCCGCCTGATAGAAAGAACATGTTCTTTCTTCAAGCGGAACAGACTTCCTCGTCAGAATTCTGCTTGAGGAAATTCCTCAGTGTGAACTGAGGGGCAGAAATTCTGTACAACTCTATGGGGTTTTCACTGCTGAATGATTTGGAGAGGAAAAAGCGAGCAGAATTACTCGTGGAAATTCCTCTCCAATTCCTCAGTGTGAACATACCCTTAGAAAACCACAGGTTAGGGGACATTGTTTTTAGTGGACCCACAAAAGTACCATACAGATTATTATATTTAATGAATGGAAAATGATATAATGTCTGTATTGTTTTCCAGTAAAAATTTCTACTTGGCCTAAACAACTGCAATGGAAAAGAAGACACAGGTATAATATAAGCATTTCATTACAATGACATAAAGGAGAAGCCACCTCTCTTTTTGGAAGAATTGTCAGTACTGGCCAATTGTCTGGAGGCACTGGATATCAATTCTACCATCTCTTCTGCATATTAAATTATTGTCAAAAATAAAAGGTCAGGAAAGGATTAGTATTGATGTAGGGTTTTCCTTTAAATGCATGTGGGTCTGTACCTTTCGCTGCACTCTCTGCAGCCTGGTCCTCTTGACTGGGGGTGTTGCCGACTCCAGCTTCCTCGGCTGAAGGATATAAAGTGAAGATCAGTGAGCAGTCCATAATAACTATATCGACTGATCTCAGATGTCCAAGAGTATGTAACTAACCTGTCCCACAATCTAGGAAGCTAAAACCTGGTCACTTTACTAGCAGAAACAAGAGGGAAGAGCGCTCCATAGCGTAAAATCGTCACTGTAAGGTTCAGATAAGCGTAATGAGTGACCGTTACCAGAGGCGGTTGTGTGAACGAACTCACACACAACAATGGTCTGCGTGGGTGAGAGAATAGGCTTGGTCTGCAGCCTCCCCGACCTGGACGTAATACACCGGGAGAAGGACTTCCACAAGGCGGTAGGAGATATTGGCGCTGACCAAGATCGGACACGTCCAGTAGGTGAAAGAACTTTTTTATTTTTCAAATGCAACGCGTTTCACCACACTTGCGCGGCTTCATCAAGCATCAGATGTCTGATGAAGCCGCGCAAGCGCGGTGAAACGCGTTGCATTTTAAATATTAAAAAAGGTCTTTCACCTACCGGACGTGTCCGATCTTGGTCAGCGCTGACATCTCCTAACGCCTTGTGGTAGTCCTTCTCCCAGTGTACTTTACTAGCAGGGCTGTATTCATAGGTTAGGCTGCCCTAGGCACTTGGACTGCTTAAACCCTATTACAGGTTTTACATGTAGATTTTGTTGCAGATCCAAATCCACAACACAATGAGCGGCTACAAATCTGCAGGTAAGTTTTAAAGCAGTTCTGATCCATGTGGATTCAACCAAAGGGAGAGAGATTTCTTTCCAGGCCACTGCATGGTGGTGGCAGCAGCTACATCAAAGGTATTTATCATTTTAACTCAGTTAAGTGCTGCCCCCTAAACAATGCTGCACAGGCCCATGAGTGCCCAATGGCAAATACAGCCCTGTTCACCAATCCAGCACGTCCTTGACATACTCACGTACATACGTATGGTTATGAAACTTTGAACTAAATAATAGTCACTAAAAAGTGTGCTATGCATGTAGATTTAAGAAAATACTTATACCTATATTATTTACAGTGGGGCAAAAAAGTATTTAGTCAGCCAGCAATTGTGCAAGTTCTCCCACTTAAAAAAATAAGAGAGAGGCCTGTAATTTTCATCATAGGTATACCTCAACTATGAGAGACAATGAGAAAAAAGAAATCTATAAAATCACATTGTCTGATTTTTAAAGAATTTATTTGCAAATTATGGTGGAAAATAAGTATTTGGTCACCTACAAACAAGCAAGATTTCTGGCTCTCACAGACCTGTAACTTCTTCTTTAACCCCTTAAGAACCAGGGGTTTTTCCGTTTTTGCATTTTCGTTTTTTTTTCCTTACCTTTTAAAAATCATAACCCTTTTAATTTTGCACCTAAAAATCCCTATGATTGCTTATTTTTTGCGCCACCAATTCTACTTTGTAATGACATCAGTCATTTTACCCAAAAATCTACGGCAAAATGGAAAAAAAATCATTGTGTAACGAAATTGAAGAAGAAATGCCATTTTGTAACTTTTGGGGGCTTCCGTTTCTACGCAGTACATTTTTCGGTCCATACGATTAAAATGATATCCTACTTATATAGGTTTGATTTTGTCGTACTTCTGGGAAAAATCATAACTACATGCAGGAAAATTTATACGTTTAAAATTGTCATGTTCTGACCCCTATAATTTTTTTATTTCTCTGCGTGTGGGGGGGGGGGTATGAGGGCTAATTTTTTACGCCGTGATCTGAAGTTTTTAGCAGTACCATTTTTGTATTAATCAGACTTTTTGATCGCTTATTATAAATTTTTTCTTTATATAAAAAGTGACCAAAAATACGCTATTTTGGACTTTGGAATTTTTTTGGAATCATTTTCACTGCGGTGGTCCTGATCAGCCCCACTGAGCAGCCGGGGAGCTTTTACTTTCGTTTTAGATGCGGCGTTCAACTTTGAACGCCACGTCTAAAGGGTAAATAGCTATTAGCCCCTGGTCCCGGCTTCAGTTACATGCCGGGACCGACCCAATATGACATGCGTGACCCACCCGCTTGACCCCGTGTTATATCGAGGGAGTCGGCCACGGACGTAAATATATCCGTGGTCATTAAAGGGTTAAGAGTCTCCTCTGTCCTCCACTCGTTACCTGTATTAATGGCATCTGTTTGAACTCGTTATCAGTATAAAAGACACCTGTCCACAACCTCAAACAGTCACACCCCAAACTCCACTATGGCCAAGACCAAAGAGCTGTCGAAGGACACCAGAAACAAAACTGTAGACCTGCACCAGGCTGGGAAGACTGAATCTGCAAAAGGCAAGCAGCTTGGTGTGAAGAAATCATCAATTATTAGAAAATGGAAGGCATACAAGACCACTGATAATCTCCCTCGATCTGGGGCTCCACAGAAGATCTCACCACGTGGTGTCAAAATGATCACAAGAACGGTGGAAAAGAAAAAAACGGGACCTAGTGAGCTGCAGTGAGCTACCACCAGTAACACACTACGCCGCCAGGGACTCAAATCATGCAGTGCCAGACGAGTCCCCCTGCTTAAGACAATACATGTCCGGGCCTGTCTGAAGATTTCTAGAGAGCATTTGGATGATCCAGAAGAGAATTGGGAGAATGTCATATGGTCAGATGAAACCAAAGTAGAACTTTTTGGCAAAAAATCAACTCGTCCTGTTTGGAGGAGAAAGAATGCTGAGTTGCATCCAAAGAACACCATACCTACTGTAAAGCATGGGGGTGAAAACATCATGCTTTGGGACTGTTTTTCTGCTGAAAGACCAGGACGACTGATCCATTTGAAGGAAAGAATGAATGGGGCCATGTATTGTGAGTTTTTGAGTGAAAACCTTCTTCCATCAGCAAGGGCATTGAAGATGAATGTTGCTGGGTATTTCAGCATGACAATGATCCCAAACACACCACCTGGGCAACGAAGGAGTGGCTTCATAAGAAGCATTTCAAGGTCCTGGAGTGGCCTAGCCAGACTCCAGATCTCAACCCCCATAGAAAACCTTTGGAGGCAGTTGAAAGTCCGTGTTGCCCAGCGACAGCCCCAAAACATCACTGCTCTAGAGGAGATCTACATGGAGGAATGGTCCGAAATACCAGAAACAGTGGGTGAAGATTTACAGAAAACGTTTGACCTCTGTCATTGCCAACAAAGGGTATATAACAAAGTATTGAGATGAAATTTTTTGTTATTGACCAAATACTTATTTCCACCATAATTTGCAAATAAATTCTTTATGGGATTTTTGCTCACCGTTCTTGTGACCATTTTGACACCACGGGGTGAGATTTTGTGTGGAGCCCCAGATTGGGGGAGATTATCAATGGTCTTGTATGTCTTCCATTTTCCAATAATTGCTCCCACAGTTGATTTCTTCACACCAAGCTGCTTGCCTTTTGCAGATTCAGTCTTCCCAGCCTGGTGTAGGTCTATGATTTTGTTTCTGCTGTCCTTCGATTATGTCTTGGCCATAGTGGAGTTTGGAGCTTATTTGTAGGTGACTAAATACTTATTTCCCACCATAATTTGCAAACAAATTCTTGAAAATGTGATTTTATGGATTTTTTCTCATTATGTCTCTCATAGTTGAGGTATACCTATGCTGAAAATTACAGGCTTCTCATATTTTTAAGTGGGAAAACTTGCACAATTGGTGGCTGACTAAATACTTTTTTGCTTCACTGTAGTTGCATTTGCAATGTGACTTTGGAGGCTTCAACTACCATCTATAGGAAGTTGAGTGCAATGTTAGAGTAACAAAACAAGGTATCCATACACATTGCCAAACAAGTAGATTTTGGCAGGACCAGGATGTTTGGGGAACAAAAGGAATGCCGAATTTTAACATAACCGATCTTATGGAAATAAGAAATGAAAGCCTATGGGAGGGGGCGTGACAGATGGAGTATAGTGACCTCACAACTCCGCCCCCATGTGATGTCATGCTCTGCCTCCTCAATGCAAGCCCCCTCCCATAGGCTTGCATTGAGGGGGCAGAGTGTGATGTCACACGGGGGTGGAGCTGTGACATCACAATACTCCGGCCCCGTGATCGGCAGTCATCAGACCCGGAGCGAACATGCTCTGGGGGCTGATGTTAACGGGGTGCTGCGTGAAAGATCATGGGGGTCCCCAGCGGCGGATAGGGGATAAGATGTCTTAGCGCCGGAGTACCCCTTTAAGCTACTCATCGTGAAAGGGAACAGCAGCACTGTTCTATTTAAGTGAATGAGGCAGGCTGCATTTCCTTGCATAGCCAAGTAGCTGGGTACACAATCATGCAATAAAGGGGCCACAGTACTGAATCAGTGCTGAAACCCCCAGAGGTCAGAGTTGCACCAATAATAAAATGATGGTATATCCTTTCTATATGCCATCACTTTATGAGAAGGCAGTATGACATTATGTTGCAATAGATAAGAAGTTGGTAAAGCTAGTCTTGAAAAAATGAACACACCCAAAGTTATCTTTGCTTTCTATAACAGGGCACTCCTGTATAAACTTAAAGGGGTACTCTGCCCCTAGACATCTTATCCCCTATCCAAAGGATAGGGGATAAGATGTCTGATCGCCATGTCCTGCCGCTGGGAAACCCCGCGATCTCTCCTGCAGCCCCCCTGTCATCTGGTGCACGGAGATCGCTAAGGTGTCTAGGGGCGGAGTACCCCTTTAAGATCAATATGCAGGAATAGAGCTTTTTGTTTCTGTCTGTCTCAGCTGCAGCTATTCTAGTGTAGCAGCACGGTCTTATGATCAGATCTCCACAGGACAGAAATAAAACAGTAGCTGGCGACAAAATTAAGAATAATCGCTGCGGAAGACGGAACGGCGTGACTATTCTCTAACAGCCATAGTGTCAGCAAAGGCAAGAAGAAAACCAGGCGGCAGAAGAAGAGAACAGATAGAGATCCTCATGCTGTGTAGGTGAAAGTGAGATTTAAAGGATATGTCCAGTCTTATATATAAAAGTATCATGACAGTTCAGCAACATTCTATTAGCCTTTTTGTTTAAATGTTTGTGATCATTTTGTAAGCTCTCTGCTTGCGGTCAGTGAATGACTGCATTCATTAATGGAAAGCTGAAACAAAAAGTTCATATGAAAAATAAGTAACTTTACATAAAACTGGAATATCCTCTGTTAGAAAATGCTGATATTTAAGAAAGCATAATAGTAAAGCAAAGTTAGTAGAAGCAATAAGGCAACTGGGCGTGTGATAAAAGAAGGCAATGGAACAAAAGGGAATTAAAATTCCCAATCTGCATTGGTTTGAAAAGGAGACAATGGGGGAGATTTATCAAAGGATTTAGACTGGTTTTTCTTGTCTAAATTTGTCGCACAGAAAGTCGCAGTCTAAATCTGTGCGACTTTTCTGCGACTTTTGCTCTAGAGGAATTTTAGAACATGATGCATGCAAGTCTATTTTAGACTGAAATGCATTGAAAAATGCATTGGTGCTGAATTTATCAAGTGCGACTTTTCAGCGACAAGTCGCATAGGCTGAAAGTACGCCGAAATGTCAGACCATGTTGGAGCAGGTTTAAATATAGACTAAAGCATAGATCATGCAGTCTGTGCACAGAATTTATCAAGTGCTGTGCGCCATTTGATAAATTAGGTGCAAAATAGACCAGACTAACCCTCTGTAGTTTGGTCTATAGTGATGCGGGACATAGACAACTTTGATAAATCTCCCCCAATGGATCCATAGCTATCTACCTGGTATCATGTGACCTGACTGCATCCCCTGTATTGTTTTATTGTTGCATAGCCTTCCGCTGTCAAAGCATGGGGGTTGTAGTTGTTTCTCCACAATTTGGGAAAGTCTGTTCTACATGACATATATTTCCTAAGCAGACCTATTCTTTAAGTGATGTCCTACAGTAGTGATCTACAAACTATGTCTCTCCTTGTTACCCAGAACCACTGTCACTCTTGTCCACAGACTTTGTTTATTATTGCAGCAAAGCCCTATCCACACAAATAGAAATGAGCTGCAATATCAGACACGGCCCACGTAGAAAAGCGGCGCTGTTTCGAAACAACTCAACTGGTAATAGAGCTGCTAGAATAGACAGGAGGGGAACACTATTTTGGAGACACTATTGTTTATATGGTTGGCATTAAGATGGTGGCATGTTAGGAGAGTCCCCTACCCCCTACCTTTTGGATGTGAGGAGTTAAGATTTTGTGATTTTGTGTTTTGGATCCAAAGCTTTCTTTTATCACACACAATGCATGCATGCTCCGCATCAAGAGATTCCGAGCAGAAATGCAAACTCAAGCACAGGCAAAAGGATGGCGAAGGCAAAGCCGTACCAAGAGAGGTCACGGCATGTAAGTGGTTAACCCGGCCATGTTCTGCCTTACCAGTGGTTGCCTCAGGGATCTCTGTACGACCCTGTTCTTTTACTGTTTCACCATTAGCCAGCTCCTTCTCTAGCCCAGTGCTTCCTTCTGCAATAGGATGATAGAAGAGTAAGGGTTAAGCTTGTGTACAGCTGGACCAATACATATGATCCATAAAGCGAACTTCCTACAGGTTCTTTTCTAACAAGGTGCCAATGTGTGGCTGCCCAGTGCCCACAGAAAGTAACGGGACATTTAACTCTACAACCAACAGTTCATGAGATTACCTTTGGCCTCCCGCTGTCTGAATGAAGTGGATTACTGCCGATTTTATTAACCCCCTATGTTCCTGTTATTTTATTGCTATTCAACTGGGCAGATTTGTCAATTGGTCATATAAAAAAAAAGATTATAAAGGGGCCCCTGAAAACCGATCAGTGACTTGTATCACTTTAATAAACTGCATACAGCTCACAGGGGGTCTTACAGAGGCGTGAATAGGAGGTCATTTATGGCAGATTATAATATCCTATGCATTGAAGCCTTACATATCACAGAATGAGGGTTTGTAGAGCTTATGTCTGATTCTAGAACCTGTGTAGAATTAGATACATTTACATATGTACCCACAGTAAAAGTGTACCTCTTGTTTCAGGAAACCTTTTTTTAATTATTTAACCCGTATATGGCCTTTTTCACCAGTTTTACCCTCTGCAGGCTCCATCTTTAATTTTCAGTTGCCCCTGAGATAATTGGTGAAAATTAGTGCTATGTCTCCATACACTGCAAACACACAGAACAAAGAATCTCGCTCCCCTATAGCACACCCTAAGAAGCAGGAGACTAGTTGCTATGATGTCTCTCACAGACTGCACACATACACACAATAGGAGATCCTGCTCCCCTATAGTTCAATAGTACATTCTCAGAAGCACATTGGACATTACAGAGCAGACCAATGCAGTGTAAGCTGTGGATCCAGCACTGGGATAAGAACTTATACTAATTCCTAAAGTTTTTTTATAACTGCCTCCGACTCCCTCCAGTAACTACCTCTTCCTACACCACCATATCCTGAAACTCCTATGGGCAGCATGCAACCTTGAGCAGCTTTTAGAGTAAATGATGAGTTTAGCAGAAAGGGGAAGGGGGCTTTGGAAAGAAGCCTGATAAGAGGAGAAAGAGGCATTTTTCTGTGATATGATATATTACAAATAGTTTTTTATTTGTTTGTACTATTGATTTATACAAAGTCTGTTGAAATAACAGCGACTAAATCCCAATTTGTGGGACATTTTAAAGGTGGAAAACATTTTTATTTCATATCAACTGGTGCCAGAAAGCTGAACAGATTTGTAATTTACTTCTATTTAAAAGTCGTAATCCTTCCAGTACTTATCAGCTGCTGTATGCTACAGAGGAAGTTGTATTTCCTTCTGGAATTATTTTCTGTCTGACCACAGTGCACTCTGCTGACACCTCTGTCCATGTCAGGAACTGTCCAGAGTAGGAGCAAATCCCTATAGCAAACCTCTCCTGCTCTGGACAGTTCCTAAAAAGAGAAACAGAGGCGCTCCGTGTGGAGTATCACCAGTAATCTGGTGGAGGGGGAGGGGAGTAGCAGTCGCTTACCAACTCAGGTTGTGTACCTGCATACACAACAATAGACAGCACTTGTAAAGAAAACAGGTATCCCATCTGCAGCCTTCCTAGTATTGCGTGGAGGATAGAGCAAGACTTCAAGGAAGATTAGGAATTCATCGGCGCTGACCGGGATAGACACAACTCAGGTGCAAGGAGAACACTTTATTATCTAAGATGCAATGCGTTTTGCTGCGCATGCTCAGCTAAACGCGTCTTAAGACACCTTTGCCTAACTTTACATTACCTATAAATTGGTTTAATCTGCACCAGAATTCTGCACCAAAATTTTGGTGCAATTTCAGCACACAGTGGGGGGAATATTCAAAGACTTGTGTTATTAGGGCTCTTTATTTTGCACCGCAAAGAGTGTTAACTGCGTCTCATTTTCAGAAGTGTGTTTGGGCTTTTGAAAATTTGGAGCAAATAGCACAAAAAGCACATCATTTCACACCAAATACACTTGGTATTAGCTGTGACACTTTGTGTGCCAGAAATTGGTGCTAAACCTTCGAAAATAGGGTGCTAATAGCACAAAAATCCTAATCACGCCCTTACCACACCCCTTTTCAAAAAACTTGCTAACGGTGCAAAATATCTGAATATGTGGCGCTAATAGTGTGCGCCACATTTTAAGAAAATGTGGCCCAGCTAAAGCAAGAAAAGTGGTGCTAAATTCTTTGAATATCCCCCCCACAGTGTTGCGTCTCAACTACTCCCATTTTACAACTAAGCCACGCCACAAGTTATACAGGGGGAGATTTATCAAAACCTGTGCAGAGGAAGAGTGGTGCAGTTGCCCATAGCAACCAATCAGATTGCTTCTTTCATTTTCCACAGGCCTCTAAAGAGGCCTGTGGAAAATGAAAGAAGCAATCTGATTGGTTGCTATGGGCAACTGCACCACTCTTCCTCTGCACAGGTTTTGATAAATCTCCCCCACAGAGTGTAAAAAGTGTCTAAAACACACAGTAAATGTGGTACAGTTCCCTGCACAGCAGGAAGTCGGGTGTCACTCTACGGGTGACCTCTGATCATATCCTAGCAATATGCCATCATTTTACAACATAAAAATAACCCTTCAAATAGATTTTCATATGATATACACTAAGGCTTAATACAGCTTCATGTCTTATCTGAAGAAAAAAAAAACACAACAATTAATATTATACATATAGTTTAGTGCTAGCAGTGTACTGCTGTCATTTTCTTGTTTGCATTGGTATATCAGCCACAGCAGCACGCACTTTTAAAGGGGTACTCCGATGGAAAACAACTTTTTTTTTAAAATCAACTGGTGCCAGAAAGTTAAACAGATTTGTAAATTACTTTTATTATACAATCTTAATCCTTCCAGTGCTTATCAGCTGCTGTATGCTCCACAGGAAGTTGTTTTCTGTCTGACCACAGTGCTCTCTGCTGACACCTCTGTTCATGTCAGGAAATGTCCAGAGCAGGAGAGGTTTGCTCCTGCTCTGGACAGTTCCTGACATGGACAGAGGTGTTAGCAGAGAGCACTGTGGTCAGACAGAAAAGAAATTCAAATAGAAAATAATTTCTTCTGTAGTATACAGCAGCTGATAAGTACTAGAAGAGTTAAGATTTTTAAATAGAAGTAATTAAGAAATCTGTTTAACTTTCTGGCATCAGTTGATTTAAAAAAAAAAATAGTTTTCCACTGTATTTCCCCTTTAAGCAGGGAAAAGCACCCGGAATCTGTAAGCTAAGTGCCAGCCCAGGAAAGGCATATCTATAATGTAGGGTCAGTCCCAAATAAGATCACCTTACTGTGTTGGGATGGTACACACTATTTGGCCAAATGGTATTCTAAAAACTTTTACTTTTTCTCTATAGCAGTATTGCAAATTAAAATGTGTCATATTATACATATATCTTGGCACTAGCAGTGAGCTGCTGTAATTCTCTTGTTTGCAGTTATGTAAAGACTTGGGACACAAGTTCGGAAGGAGCCTTCAAGCATAAGCTGGGAACCTGTTTTCAGAATTCTGTGTCTATTGGTCTCCACACCAGTCTCAAGCTGTGTCTTTCAGTTTCCTAACAGAATGAGGCTATTTTATATGGAGTCAATAGAGATAAAATGCTGCTTCCTACTAATTCTATTAAAGGGGTTAACCCGCAATTAAAAGTGGGGGATAGAGGATAGCTAGCTGATATAAGGGGGGAGGGGGGTTGGACTCCAGTGGTCAGATCCCACAGATCACATAAACAGAGGTCAATTTAATGCTTTACTGATGCTCCATTTAATCTCTATGGGACCTACGAAAATTGTGACACTCTGAACTCTGCTATGTTCAGAAATACCATAAACCATGAATGGAGCAGGGGCCGAATATACACACTATCTCCCCAATCATCTGGGGGACAACTGGCTTCTATTCCCATGTTTGGCCTTTATTCTTGGGATAACCCCTTAAAATGTTACACATATACTAGTTTTGCACCTTCACATCTGAGCTTAGTCCGGCTTTTACATGCGTTTTCCTTTAATACCAAGAAACTATAACTTATTTCACCTCCCTCTAGTTTTAGCATAGCTTTCGTAATAGAGAGGGTGACAAGAACATGGAATGTCAAGGCATCCGGTCAAATGCTAAAATGTGAACCTGATCCGCAGAGTAACGTGCTAGACCTGTGCCCTAGGGTACTTGGATTGGCATGCTTATAATTCTGGGATGGATTATTAAGCACAGGGGCAGGGGCATTATTACAACCTGTGTAGAGGTGAAGCAGTTGTCCATAGAAACTAATTAGATTGCTTCTTTTATTTAAAAAAAAAAGTCCTCTAAAAAATAAAAGAAGCAATCTGATTAGTTTCCATGACCATCTGCACACTGAGAAAACAGCAACTTTTCCTTAAAGGGGTTCTCCAGCATAAGGTGATTTTAGTACTTACCTGCCAGACAGTAATGGACATGCTTAGGAAGGATCCGTGCCTATCTTGGGGCTAAATGGTTGTCTTGTGAGTGCACCATAACGCTGCTGCTTTCTTTTTGTCAAATGGCTATTTCTTGTTGGAGTTCCCTCCCTCCAACCATAAATCCCAGGATCCCTTGTTTAACCCTTAAGGATGCAGGAATTTTCCGTTTTTGCATTTTTGTTTTTTTCATCACCTTCTAAAAATCATAATGCTTTCAATTTTGCACCTACAGACCCATATGAGGGCTAATCTTTTGCACCACCAATTTTACTTTATAATGACGTCAATCATTTCACCACAAAATTTACGGCAAAACCAGAAAAAAAACTATTTATGGGGCAAAATTGGGAAAAAAAAACGCTGTTTTGTAACTTCCCAATCTATGCAGTGCACTTTTTAGTAAAAATGACACCATATCTTTATTCTGTAGGTCCATACGGTTACAAGGATACCTAATTTATCGGTTTTATAATTTTTTTAAAGTAGTAAAATAAAATAACTACATGCACCAAAATTAATATGTGTAAAATTGTCATCTTCTGATCCCTATAACTTTTTTACTTTTCCATATATGGGGCTGTATGAAGGCAAATTTTTGTGCCATGTTCTAAAGTTTTTATTGGTACCATTTTTGTTTTAATGGGTCTTTTGATTGCTTTTTATACATTTATTTATGTTATCCAAAGTGACCAAAAATACGCAATTTTGAACTTTGGAATCTTTTTTACGTGTACGCCATTCCCTGCAGCCCTGGGGAGAATGATACTACCCCCCACCCCCCACCCAGCGGTCGCTCCACCCATTGAAGAAGACAGGCTCCTTTTGAACACCTGACTAGTGATGTAATATCCCGGCAGCACTGCAACCTGGGAAAACCTGAGAGAACACTCATTTTGCATGTTGTTAAAAATAAACATCGGGGCTAAGATCACATAAGAATTGCGAGACCAGCCATGAAACACAGGTACAGACACTATATTATGAACTACACTAACTTTACAGCCCCTGTCAAATAAAATTCCTGGAATACCCTGGATTTTCTAGGGTTTTCTAGGTTTCTAATCTTATAGGCCCATGTTTACTCTGGAGTGGGTCCTTAACATAAAACCCAACATTCAGAAGAGCAAAGGTTCCCTGTCCATATATGGAATAACACTGACCCCATCAATGCTTATCCAGCATGGTACTACAACTCAGCTATTTATGGTCAATTTGCATGAAAATTTGTGGATTCACTTAGGGATATGCAATGAAAAAATCCACCCTAGCAAAAGAAAACTCTCATACATGTAGTACGCCTACCCAATACAACATTAAAGGGGTACCCAGGTGGAATTTTTTTTTTAAATCAACTGGTGCCAGAAAGTTAAACAGATTTGTAAATTACTTCAGTTTAAAAATCTTAATCCTTCCAGTACTTATCAACTGCTGTATTCTCCAGAGGAAGTTGTATTTCTTTTTAGAGTTTACAGTCTGACCACAGTGCTCTCTGCTGACACCTCTGTCCATGTCAGGAACTGTCCAGGGCAGGAGCAAACCGCCATAGCAAACCTCTCCTGCTCTGGACAGTTCCTGACATGGACAGAGGTGTCAGCAGAGAGCACTGAGGTCAGACAGAAAATAAATTCCTCTGTAGTATACAGCAGATGATAAGTACTGTAAGGATTAAGATTTTTAAATAGAAGTAATTTACAAATCTGTTTGACTTTTTGGCACCAGCTGATTTAAAAAAATGTTTATTCCACCGGTGTACCCCTTTAAGTCGTTTTTAATGAGGCATTACTATTCAGGGGGCCATGTAAAAGTAATTGTTACACCAGTGCACCATATAGAGTGACTCAAAGTGAATCCTGTTTATATAGGTATAATATTCCAATTATTGGCCAGTAAGGGCCTGTATAAGGGGCCTGAAATGTGTTTACATTCATTCAGTTTGTTTTTTAATGTTCCTAGTTTTTCGGTGTTTCTAATATGAATCAAATTCATTTTTTAACACTACCATTAGACCTTTAATCAACACATAGGCCCTGATTTACTAAGAGTGTTGGGTTTTTATTAGTGAGGGATGCTGTTCCTGACTTGCATGACTTCACTCTATTAAATAATTGGACACACAGGCCAGGAAAGTTCTGACAAGCTTTTTATGGTAGGTATTTCCAGCCTTATATACTGTTCCGAATGCTGGAGCCGGCGCCGGGAGCTCGTGATGTCATAGCCCCCCCCTCATGACGTCATGCCCCACCCCCTCAATGCAAGTCTATGGGAGGGGGCGTGACAGCAGTCATGACGTCATGAGGGGGCGGTGCTATAATGTCACAAGCTCCCGGCACTGGCTTTCACGTTCTGAACAGTTTGTTCCAAGCGCTGAGGAGCGGAGTACCCCTTTAAAGAATTTTATATGAATTCAACAGTACCGTGTTTTTCGCCGTATAAGACGCACTTTTTCTTCCCCAAAACTGGGGGGAAAAAGTCGGTGTGTCTTATACAGTGAATACACCCCTATCGGGTCGGTCCCTGCGGCCATCAACGGCCGGGACCCGCGGCTAATACAGGACATCACCGATCGCGTTGATGACCTGTATTAACCCTTCAGACGTGGCGATCAAAGCTGACCGCCGCATCTGAAGGGAAAGTGACACTAACCCGGCTGTTCAGTCGGGCTGTTCGGGACCGCCGCGATTTCACCGCGGCGGTCCCGAACAGCCCGACTGAATAGCCGGGTTAGTGCTTACAGGACACCGGGAGGGACCTTACCTGCCTCCTCGGTGTCTTCTCCCTTCAGGGATCCCCTGTATGGCCGGCGCTCTCCTTCCTCGTCATCACATCAGCGAGGATACCCGTCCGGCAGCAGAGACGTTCCGGAGCGACGGGGACACGGCGACGGGGACACGGCGACAGCGACGGAGCGACATCCAGGGCAGCGGTGACGGGTCCGGAGCGGCGGGGGACACGTGAGTATTACCTCCTATGCAGTGGTCTTCAATCTGCAGACCTCCAGATGTTGCAAAACTACAACTCCCAGCATGCCCGGACAGCCAACGGCTGTCCGGGCATGCTGGGAGTTGTAGTTTTGCAACATCTGGAGATCCGCAGGTTGAAGACCACTATTGGGTTCAAAATCTTTATTTTTTTAAGATTTTGCACCTATAAATTGGGTGCGACTTATACGCCGGTGCGTCCTATAGGGCGAAAAATACGGTAAATAGGTTGGGTTGTAAGAACACGCCCCTTCATTATGACAACTATGCTCCTTTTTACAGGCAACCACAAGGTTTGTAGGATTATTTTGGCACAGTGCGCCACAATGTCATGCACACCCCGACAAAAGTAGGTCAAGTTTACAATAGTAAATCAGAGTGTTGTCACTTACTGTTTCATTTGATAAGGATTGTCTTGTCTGCGATCCACTGTTGCGGTGATGTTGGCACTTTAGTGCTATATGTGCCTCACCATCAATATACAATGCGGCAAGAATGACTCAGGATTATTATCAAGCTTGAATATTGAATACTGTAATGAAGAATGTAGGCTGGAGACTGAAGATCCATTATAGTAATTAGAACACATAGGCCCTCATTTACTATTCTAAACCCGACTTGTTTTGTCTGTTTTTTTTGGCGCATCTTTGTCTGCGCCATGTCGCAGACATCGTGCGCCAGTCTGCGACACGATGCAACATTTTTTCCCGACGGACCCGATGTGGATTCTCCCAAACCCGAAAAAGGGCCGTAACCCGACATTTCTGAGCTTTCCCACGTATTTATAAAGGTTTCCAACCCGAATTTGTTGAATTGTTGTGGATTTTTTCCCGACAACTCAGAGGAGTTGGAAACCAAAACCTACAAAACCCACGTGCGACAAACAGGATGCGACATAATAATAAATACCAGGGGAAAAAAGCAGTCGGGTAAGAAAGCAACATAGACTTACAACCCGATTTTCTAAGAAAATGAGGGCCAATGAGTACGGGAATTTGGCAATAAATTCTGTAATCGGCATGTCAACAATTCCAGACCCCATACAATGTCCTCTACATTCTAGACGCACATACCTAAACACACAGGATCTAAGTCACTGCTACCTTCTACACGGAGACTGAAGCCTTACCTGGAGAACTACAGGTAAACCGCTCCCCAGCGACAAGGGGGTCATAAAGTTCTTCAATGCCAGCAAGAGGAGCCATTGGGATGCGGTTTTGTAATAGGCATAGTGTATAGCCAGGCAGTTCTGCCATGGTAACAGCAGAGGCCAAAAGCAAAATTAAGATAAAAGAAGACATTTTTTTTAGGCTTCAAGGGTTAAGAAATATGTTGAAAACTGAAAGTAGCTATAGTAGTAAAACCCAAGTGTAAGCAATGATGCGAGAAATCTTTGAAAGGGTTAAGATGAGCTCTGTTTTTAGAAGACCATATTGTAACGATACCTGAAAATTACAAGGACTGGGAGCAATATATATACAGTGATCCCTCAACTTACAATGGCCTCAACATACAATGGTCTTTTCTAGACCATTGTAACTTGAAACCAGACTCAACATACAATGCTACGGACAGTCCAGATCTGTGAGACGTGTCACAACTGGAGGAACTGACCAATCAGAATGGGCATTTTACTGGTAAATCACCTTTATTACTGAAGTGCATGCACTGACTGGCTGTCTGGTAGCGCCCCCTACAGTACAGGGAGGAACTACAAGTTCTGTAATACTCTTTACCTGTGCCAGGGTTAGCTGCTCCATTTGGACACCAAGTATGGGTGGCTCCATTTGGGACACTGAGTGAACTGTACAGGACCCTAAAGAAGTTCCTGTCCTCTACATAAACCATTGTTTCCCAACCAGGGTGCCTCCAGCTGTTGCAAAACTACAACTCCCAGCATGCCCGGACAGCCAACGGCTGTCCGGGCATGCTGGGAGTTGTAGTTTTGCAACAGCTGGAGGCACCCTGGTTGGGAAACACTGACATAGACAGTGATTTACAGCTCCCAGCAGATCTTTCTTACTTTTATATGTAAGGATTTGCTTTATCTATATCAGTTATCTACTTATTTTTCTTTAATCCTCACTTTTTCCTATTTTTGGATGACATTTTGGTGGCTTCAGAACCAATTACCAGGTTTCCATAGAGTTCTGGTCTCAACATACAATGGTTTCAACATACAATGGTCGTCCCGGAACCAATTAATATTGTAACTCGAGGGACCACTGTATACCCATCCCCTAATGTTTAAGGATCCTATTCAGGTGTTTTTGTGTGAGTGCTGTTTGTTTCCCATAAGACTTACAAGAGACATGCCCATAGATCATAATAAAGGGTGATATGTACATTGTAGGCGACCATGGCAGTGAGTCAGCAATGCCAGCGACAATGTCATTGCATTTTGGCCCACTTGTATAAAGCTCTTTACTCACCATCTCCGTGATGTGATGCAGTTGGCAGCCTGATGACCCCTTCTTGTGCGTGGCCACCATCATTTTCACCAGCGACTCCCGAATCACCGGCGCGGTCCCCCACTGCATCATAGTCCTGATACTGATCAGTCATCCTGGAGTATGATGAATCTAGGTAACAAATAGGAGTACACGTTACTCAAGCATCATTTAATAGACAAGCACCAATGCAGTACCAACAAGGATGGCAAGATGGCAATGAAGTGCTAAAGTTAAACCCTCGCTTGTATAGTTTACTGCCAGACGACGGCATCAGGAAAATCTCAAAGACATTAATGTGCTTTTACAAGCTGGGCTGTATACCCCGCAGGGGAACGTCAATTACTGTGCGGCTGCCAGGGACCAGAAGGAGCACAATGACTGCGCTCGGAGAAAGTGCCCAGACAAGATGCATTCCCAGAGTTTGTAAAAACGAATATGGACATCAGGGTTATTAATGTGGACGTATCAGCTTTGCAGGGTTTAGAGTTGCATATTCCAGTTATTCTGCTCGCAATCGGCAATCAACAGATTTAGTTAGTTCTTGATGACTAAGTCAGAGCATATCTAAAATGGCAGGGCATGCGGTGCTTGGGACTGCTAAGCCCTTGACTGTTCAGAGTGCCCATGCCTGAATGCAGTATGTGAAGAAGATGGAAGTAGTTTGATGCTCTGGGCAATGTTCTGCTGGAAACGTTGTGCCTAGAATTCATGTGTTACTGTGATATGTACCGCCTAATTAACCTTGTATGGACAAAGTCCACCTCTACATGGCAGGGCATTTCCCTAATGGCAATGGCCTTCCTCAACAAGATAATGCCATGGCCACACTGCAAAAGTTGTTTCTCAAGGTTCTGCTGCTAATATCTTGGCACCCAGTACCACAGGACAACCTAAGAGGTCTTGTGGAGTCTCCACCTTAATGGGTCAATGCTGTTTTAGAGGTACAAAGGGGACCTACTCTACCTGTTTGCCGGTGTCGATGCCTGAGACTAAAGGTCAGCTAATCACTGGCCGCAGCCATTTCCCCCCTCGGCCAGTGATTGGATGAGTGAGTGGCAGTGTGGCGTATGGAACAACACTCGTCAAGTTGGGCCCCAGAACCAGGAAGAGGACCGTAGAGACCGCAGCTGGGCCAACTATGTAAATTTCCACTCAGCCAATCACTGGCTGAGGCAGGACACCACTGCGGCCAATCATTGGTTGAGCGACATTCGACGTATTGGGTCCCAGCACCTGAAGGAGGAGAGCACCAGAGACTGGAAGCAGCATCATTGAAGGCAGCGGGGGAGCATAAAAGGTATGTACAGTTTTTTTTTTTTTTTTTAAACCTTTCCACCAGGCAACCCCTTTAAAGGGGTTATCCAGGAATCGAAAAACAGCCCTTTTTTCTTTCAAAGACCGCTCCCTGTCTGTCTCCACTTTGGGTGTGGTATTACAACTTGGACTCCATTCACTTCAATGGAACTGAGCTGCAGAACCACCCCTAACCTGGAGACAGACAGGGAGCAGTCTTTGAAAGAAATTATCTCTGTTTTTCGATTCCTGGATAACCCCTTTAAGGCCCATATCCCTCAATGAGCTTTGTAACCCTTTAGCTTCTCTGTAGCTTCTTTTGATTGGATTGTTTGTGGCAGTCCTATTCTTATTACATCCAATATGAGGTATCGCTTCCTTGTGGTACATTTATGTTTTACCGAGAAACATCTGTATTCATATTTTGCCCACAGTTATATACATTTTTTGCCCACAGCACTGTACGTCCACCTAATAAGATCACATCTGAGTGGTTCCTTTATTGGCAGAGGAATACACAATGGTCTCCCAATATGCGAAACTTTCCTCTAGAACAGAATTTAGAAGAACTGGAGACCAGTGGTGTACATAAAAGAAAGTCCGGCCCCATGGACAGAGAGGTCTGGGTTGCTTTCCACAACCGTTAGGCCAATACCCACACTACTCTCATTGCTAACAATGCAGTTCCCCCAGGTAGAGGAGTCATGCACAGAGTCCTAACAGGAGTGCAACGAATAGGACCATCCAGGGCTGCTTAGGGCCCCATAGCAGCTGTAAAGGCTGTCTTTATGGTATGTATGTCCTTGCTGGAGACCATGGGACATAGCCTGGACTTCATTCCAGACACAGCAGGGCAAGTTGGTTTTTACTAAAGCAAACTGCCTCCCATACTAAACCACGCCGTTTTTCTGTACTGTACTGTTGGACATGTTGTACCAGTAGATAAAAAGGGGTAATGGGTTTTTGCTGAAAACATACAGTAGATTTGTGTATTTTTTTATTTGTCTGCCATTTCAAATAAGATATGGTTATTGGACAGCTTTAAAGGGGTACTCCGGGGGGGGAAAACTTTTTTATTTTTTAATCAAATGGTGCCAGAAAGTTAAACAGATTTGCAAATGACTTCTATTAAAAAAAATCTTAATCCTTCCAGTACTTATTAGCTGCTGAATACTAGAGAGAAAATTATTTTCTTTTTGGAACACGGTGCTCTCTGCTGACATCATGACCACAGTGCTCTCTGCTGACATCTCTGTCCATTTTAGGGAACTGTCCAGAGCAGCATATGTTTTCTATGGGGATTTTCTCCTACTGTGGACAGTTCTTAAAATGGACAGAGATGTCAGCAGAGAGCACTGTGCTCGTGATGTCAGCAGAGAGCTCTGTGTTCCAAAAAGAAAAGAATTTCCTCTGTAGTATTCAGCAGCTAATAAGTACTGGAAGGATTAAGATTTTTTAATAGAAGTAATTTACAAATCTGTTTAACTTTCTGGCACCAGTTGATTAAAAAAAAAAAAGTTTTCCACTGGAGTACCCCTTTAATAGACCCTGTCTTCAAATAGATGCTAAAGGGTCGCATTGGTGACGTACGTATGTTACACTTGACATATTGAGCATCTTCTAAATGTCTTATTCCATAACTTGACTTTCTAGCCCAGCAAGATCCCTCCCGACCTGACAAATAGCTCAGATCTGCAGCCTGTTCAATATTACCTTCAGATGCAATACATTTTAAAGTCCCGCAGTCGCTGTCAACATGAATTACTGGCTCAGGTAAGAAACAATCACATAAAAATAATAGTGAGTACAAAAAAAAAAATGCATTTCTGCTGCAGACTCGCCACTCAGCGGTTAACCCTTTGCTTACCAGCTGACAAAAAAATAAATAAAATGGGACAAGTGGTTTCACACAAGGCCGTATTTATAAGCAGACTGACGTGGCTCCCAGTAAATCTGTGTAGTATTTATAGTCCCCAGAGAATGAAATCATAAGTCATGTGCTTCCAGAAAAATACTGTAAATAATATGTCTGCTTGCTCCTGTGTATCCTACATGTACAGTCGTCCCTCAAGTTACAATATTAATTGGTTCCAGGACGACCGTTGTATGTTGAAACCATTGTATGTTGAGACAATAACTCTATGGAAACGTGGTAATTGGTTCTGAAGCCACCAAAATGTCATCCAAAAATAGGAAAAAGTGAGGATTAAAGAAAAATAAGTAGATAACTAATATAGATAAAGCAAATCCTTACATATAAAAGTAAGAAAGATCTGCTGGGAGCTGTAAATCACTGTCTATGTCAGTGTTTTCCAACCAGGGTGCCTCCAGCTGTTGCAAAACTACAACTCCCAGCATGCCCGGACAGCCGTTGGCTGTCCGGGCATGCTGGGAGTTGTAGTTTTGCAGCAGCTGGAGGCACCCTGGTTGGGAAACAATGGTTTATGTAGAGGACAGGAGCTTCTTTAGGGTCCTATACAGTACACAGTGTCCCAAATGGAGCCACCCTTACTTGGTGTCCAAAGGAGCAGCTAACCCTGGCACAGGTAAGGAGTAGTACAGAACTTGTAGTTCCTCCCTGTACTGTAGGGGGCGCTACCAGACAGCCAGTCAGTGCATGCACTTCAGTAATACAGGTGATTTACCAGTAAAATGCCCATTCTGATTGTTTCAGTTCCTCCAGTTGTGACATGTCTCACAGATCTCGACTGTCTGTACATTGTATGTTGAGTCTGGTTACAATGGTCCAGAAAAAACTTTGGGGGGTATGTATGAAGAATTTTAGCCTGTTTTTTTGACTATGATTTGTCTTAAATTTCCTTTTATGTCACTTTTTGCGACAAACAATTGCGTCAAATGGTTTAGAACAAAATCACTGATTTCACTTTGTTAGTCGTGATTTCAGTTAAAATCATTCTTTGGTCTGGAATTCATTAATTGCGACTTTTTGATTTGGCGCAAGTTTAGGCGCAAATACCTTCATTTAGGTGCAAATCTACACCATGAATAAAGTGACAGAGAAAATAGCTACAACAATAGAACGTCACAAAGTCAGATTTACTGCCTGGAATTCTGGGGTCTGCGCCTTTTGTAGGGCTACACTTGTGCCAAAATGACAAACTTGCATACAAAAATTTATAATTTTGGCACAAATATGCTCCATTTGACAAGAAAACATACATAAAATCACACATTGCTACACCATTATTGATACATACCCCCCATTGTATGTTGGAACTATTGTATGTTGAAGCCATTGTAAGTTGAGGGATCACTGTACTTTAGTGAATGGCATTTTCTTTGAGAGCCACATAAACACTGGCATTGTGATCTGCTCAGATGCCGCTACATAAAAGCTTTTCCTTCCAATGGGCACGACATGGATGGAGGGAGGGGGGTTTGTGTAAAAACCAAGGTAGTCATATATCACGAAAAAGTGTTAAAATCAAGAAGCTGCTGAGAAATCATCTCAGTGTGAGGATGAGGTGTCTGCTGAGCCGAAAACACTGCAGCCATGTTTGGACTGAAGCCATTTTATTACCGTATTATGTAAGAAAACCTGCGCCGGCAACAAGATGTTGAGATCACCAAGGGAGAGATATAGAGAGGAATATCTGCTGCCACATTTCTATGAAGTGGTAAAAATTCAAAGATTTTAAAGGGAAACTTTATGACCCAGATAAGTGTTTTGAGCATGAGGTGCTTCAGCTTAATGCAGCATGGCTTAACAAAAAGTTACAAGTCTTTTTGGCACCGGTATGTGGTGCCCACAGGGGCTGTCACTTCCCTTTCCTCATACAGGAGTGAAGGGGTAAGGAACTACGTTCAGCAAACGGATGATCCCCCTGGGCCAGGACTTGTAGAATTTGTCACTTTACAAAACCATTTAGGAGCAATATATGATGAAGGGCAAATGAAGAATATACCTGCTTAAATGTTTTCCCTAAGTGCATGTGAATTCACACATGATCCCAGTAGTATGTGGTATGGTCAGGATGAAACATCCCCTGCACTACAATTGGCGTATGTATAGCGACTGGGATGACAGCGCGGGAGTGGTCAAGCATGTTCACTCACTATGGGACTGGCAAGGATAGCAATGCTGATGTATACAGATGTTAGATGGAAAAAAAATTAATTGTTTACAAATAGGCCCCTCCCATACATGAGTCACGACCCCTTACGTGTAGCCAGAGCCTCCCATTACCAGTACCAGAGTGCCCCACAAATACAGCCAACAGTACAGTACCCCCTAAACAGTGACCATTGATTCATGACATCAACTGATTGACAGGCAGGGAGCGAGCACTGGACAGCAGGTATGAATTCAGACTGATGCCCGGTATGAATTCGGACTGATGCTCGGCCTGTATCAGTTCGACTTCAGATGTGACGTCAGCCGCACTGCAGCCAGCACTTGGAGGGAGACCCCTAGTGGCCGGCTTTTCAAAGGCAACAAAACACAAATATAGAGAGAATTGACTGAAGAAATATATTAGGAATATGTTTCAAATAATGTAAGGAATAATATATCAAAAATAAAGTATGATAACAGTGCCCATTTAAAGGCAATTGTCATAGATAGGGTCCCAAGTATTCTATGCTTTATACATTTTTTCTGGGTTCCAGCTAAATGGATTAGCATAGAGATCTGCACTATTCCAACCAGCAAACTCTAATGCATACGTCACAAACAGAGACCACAATGGTACACTTTTGGCCTCTGTCAGGTAAATGGGGGGCTAAAGATCAATTAAACATATTCATTGGGACCTATCCTGGCACTTATGTTGTGTCTCAGTACAGCAGTTTCAGCTGCTACCCATTACAACTGTCGAATAGCTGAGTTGCTGGAGGTTTGAAGGACATATGTGTTATGTATCCCAGGTAATAGAGAAGTTTACAAACTGTATGTCTTTGCAATATCCTTTATGTCATCCATACACTGAGGTAACCGCAGTACAAAGGGTTGTTTTCACATCTGAATTGTTTATTTGGTCACATGTAGTCTCCTAGCCAATTAATGCAGGAGCCAGTCCCAAATGTAAACCTCCTTTCCTGGGGAAAGAGGTGTACCTAAACCTGTTATGGTCAGTCAGGGTCTGGTCTTCAATTGAGCCACATGTAAGTTCTCAGTTCAGGGCCTATAAATGTCAACCTATGAATGTTGAATGTCTACATTGTCTTGATCTCTATGAAGGAGATACTTTTCCAGAAAGGATAAATGTAAACAAGGGCCTTTCTGAGTCTTGCTTATCAATTTCAGGCCTATGGTTGGAACAGTGCCAGCCTGTCTGCCATGTCAGGGAGGACTTCCCTGGATGCGCCTTTTCAAGTGTTATGTCACAGATTACTGCCATTAGAGTGAGTCCTCATCCAGTTGTTTCAGTAACTTGGACTTGAGAACTTCTAAGTTAGAGAAACAAAATCTCTGCACCGACATCCAGATAACATTGCTGTGGGTCTATATAGTCATCTCTAATGTCAGAATTAAGGTATACCATATTCAGGAATAACTACAAAAAAAAGGGGTTGTCTCATCACAGACAACCCTATAGAGCCATCAGATCATCACCACAAAGACCCCATCCAACTGCTGATATTGAAGAGGAATTTTGCAGCCACCAAAGTGTAAATGTAATATCACTGTACATGCGGCCACTCAAATAAGTAGCCACCATATCATACAGGAACAGACTAGGTTCACCAGAACGAAATCTGATGCTTCTTACCATGCCTGTGGGACCAGTCAGTAGCCATCTTTCCAACATCCTATTGACTAAGAAGTTGTCAATATGAAGCAATCACTTTAACCTAAAAGCCCTGTTGCATCTGTCAGGGGTCCAGGAATTTAAGATATAGGGAGATGCTTACTAATAACTGACTAAATGTACCCATATCCAAGAGCTCTTTAGTGTTTGCAGCTTGCCAAACAACTTCCCATTTCTTAGCTTCTGGACCTATATTGTGTACTGTAGGGAAGTAGAATAGTTAGGTTAAAGGGGTTATCCAGCACTAGGGAATAAGTGTGGAGGGAATGGTGGCTCTGACCACTGGAACACCCTAAGATCACCAGAACGGGGCCCCAAATCTCCCTGCTGCATGGGACAGTAGAAGGCACATGCTCCATGCACTGTCTATAGGAGCACCAGAGGTAGAGAGGGAAGAGTTGGGGTCCCGTTCTGAAGTGCTGGATAACCCCTTTAACTATGTTACAATGATTAGAATTTTATTATTATTATTATTGCAATCCATCCTCTGTGACTGTACGCTAAGTTTTCTATTTCATTTCATTGCACAGTAAAGGAAACATGGGTAGGTAATTGCATAGGTAGGTCTACTTTTACATATTTGCTCCTGCATCTTCATGATTAAAAGCTGCAAACACTTCTATGCATCCTAAACGCCCTGCAAGTCAGTCCCACGCCGGCACATTAATGGTTAAAAACACCACAGGAACCCTTCCACTGCTTACAATAAGGGCAACTATCCCATGCCAAGGTGAAGAGAACTCTTTCTCTATTTATCAATTGTAAGGATGGACGAGGCAACGTTCTTGGCACCCGCTGGCTCTAACCTAGATCACTGAAAACCCCAATAGAATGTTAAAACTGCTTGAAACCTGAGCAGAGAAGAAAACTGCTTTACCCTGAACATGCAACACAATTCTGCCCTATGTCTCTGTATACAGAATGTAATAATGAACCTCAAAAGCCAAAGCCCATGACCTACCTTTTACGTGGGGCCCCAGTGCAATAAGGCACTTGTGTTACAATGGGCAATATCTCCCTGTATAGGCTCTATCGGGGACAGATAAAATGGGAGGACTCTGCCGTTTATCTCATCCAGCAGGGAATCCTCATGACATGGCGAATGCTTTATCTTGAGGCTGCAGGCTCCCCCCTTCTCTGAAATACTTGAGAGAGTCAGCAGTTTATCTCAAGACACTGGCAGAATAGGGGCAGTATCGAAATGCTCTGCGAGCGAGGCTCCGAGGAATTTAATTCGGTCAGTGGCTGCAATTGAAGAATAGGAAGTGTCATCTATGAAGTTAACACATGTCGTTGTTTACACTATTTGGGGTACTTTGGCATTGAGACACAGTAGCTACAAGCTATGCCTCTGGATACCAATGCTATAAAATACACATACAGGTAAAGAATGCATAACATGGCTCATGATACGCACTGTAATAGTTTAAAATGGACATTCAAGACCATTAGTAACATTTTCTATGTACAGCTTCTATGAAAGCTTCCATGTGTTTGTTTGTAGTCTGTTACCATGGCGACATAAACATCTGCACAGGAGCTGTGGACACCAAGTGGCAAGAGTTTGTAAAGGGGTACTCCGTTCCCTTGCTTTCGGAGGTCCGCTCCCCAGCATCTGCCCCTTGTGACGTCATGCCCGCCCCCTTGTGCCGTCGCGCCCCCTTCCCATAGACTTTCGTTGAGGGGGCGGGCGTGACGTCACGACGGGGAGGCCCTGAACACGGAAGCCCGCACACACATCGTTCGGAACAATAACTTCCGGACGCTGGGGAGCGGAGCTCTGAAAGCAAGGGAACGGAGTACCCCTTTAACCAAGGTTATTCATAAGCTGCTTTGTTTCTTATTTTAGATGCACTACCTACCATTTGATGGTAGTAATATTTTATTTTATGACATGTATTGCAGTTTGTTCTTCCTTCTAGGATCTTTTGTATTCCAAATTGGAATGAGATAATGGCCCTCATTTACTAAGAGCGGAGTGTCGGTTTGTGTTTGACTTTTGCTTTTCCGACCTTTTTTTCTCTTGGTGTTTACTAATCTGTCGCATTTTTCCCGATCTTTTTAGTCGCAGGGAAAAAATCTGTTGCACGGTAATTTCTGTCGCATGGTAAAATCTGTTGCAGGGTTAATACTGTCGCACATTAAAATCTGGTGCATGCATAAATCTGGCGCAATGAAAATTCTGTCGCAGTGCAACAAATTTTTAATATAAAAACCGGGAAAAGAAAAAAATAATAATTTGTGAAAATATAAATGTATAGAAATATATAACTTTATAAATATATATATATATATATAGAGAGAGAGAGAGAGAGAGATTAATACATTTAATAAAATAGTCTATCTATATATACATATATGTATATACACACATATATATGTATTAAAATGAGTATAAATATATATATATATATATATATTTTTTTTTTTTATTATTATTCACCATTATTACTGAAACAATAGGGAAAAAAAGACATGTTTTGGAAAGACTGATAAAAATTTGAAAATAAAGCTAAAACGTTGTTTAAAAAATAAATTGTGCAAAAAAATAAAACAGAATCGCTTGAAAAAGACGAGGCAGGCAAAGGAGCAAACAGCCAGAGAATTTACTCCACTTTCTGAAACTTTATACATGCTTTAAAGTGTAGGGTTCTCTTCCCAGAAAATTTGCATGATTTTCGGAGTGATTTTCAGAAAAGACGAGTAATTTTGGATGAAATGTAGGAAAAAAGCCCCTTTTCCCAAAAACAACGCCCATTTTGTAGTTTTTTTTTTCACTCAGAGTGATTCAGATTCTGTCGGGTTTTTTCTGTTGCCCATGAACCCTGTGTCCAACATACTGGCCCTCATTTACTAACAGGATGCCGACTCTTTTTGTCGGGTCTTCCGTGCGACAAAAAGAGTCGTAATCCTGTTAGTAAATGTGGGACAATTTGAAGAAAGTGTTAGTGCAGGGTCAGACAACACAGGGGTTGTTTGTAGTCTGTCACCATGGAGACACATAGGTCTGCATAGGAGCTGTACGTACAAAATGGTTAATGGTTTTCAATCAAGACCTATTACAAAGTTGTTTCAAAGTGAATTTAGACTGAATTAATACAAAAATAATAAAACATTGTGAACTAGTAAAGTTTCTCCAAAGGATAGGGGATAAGATGCCTGACCGCGGGAGTCCCGCCGCTGGGGACCCCCGTGATCTTGCACGCGGCACCCCGTTTATAATCAGTCCCCGGAGCGTGTTCGCTCCGGGTCTGATTACCGGCGACCACAGGGCCGACGATGTGTGACGTCACGCCTCCGCCTCGTGTGACGTCATGCCCCGCCCCTCAATGCAAGCCTATGGGAGAGGGCGTGACAGCTGCCGCGTGCAAGATCACGGGGGTCCCCAGCGGTGGATAGGGGATAAGATGTCTAAGCACCGGAGTACCCCTTTAAAGAGAGTGCCAAACGGCATTTAGACTCTCTGGCACCACCATGCAAGTCAATGCTTGGCCTACTTTGCATAAGATTGTCCACAATGTTAGGATTGATTCAATGCCTCTTAATATCAACCAAGACACATTTTTAATCACTATAATAGCTTTTTCATACCACAGAAAGACCACCAATACCAAGAATGCCATAATAACAAATTTCTCCGCTAAGACTCCTCATCTTTATTTTTCACACAGCCTTACCCGCTGCCCATAGCTGATGGATGAGACGTGATCCATTATCGTGCTTCATTTGGCAGAGTCATTCGGCTGTTGTCTCAGTAACAAGATTTAATTCAATGCTAAGCACATAACAGGTTCCTTTAAAATCTCGCTACGGCTTAAACAATTAACAGAAGTTGGGTGGAAATTCAGTGAAAAGTATTCAAATCCATTAAAGGGGTACTCCGCCCCTAGACATCTTATCCCCTATCCAAAGGATAGGAGATAAGATGTCTGATCACGGGAGTCCTGCCGCTGGGGACCCCCGCGATGTCTCCTGCTGCACCCCCGTACATCAGCAACCTGGAGGTATGTTTGCTCTGTGGCTAATGACGGGCGATACAGGGAATGGGGTATTGTGACCTCACGGCCCCACCCCCTCGTGACATCATGCCCCTCCCCCTCAATGCAAGTCAATGGGAGGGGGCAGGGCGGCACAAGGGGTGGAGCCGTGACGTCACGATACCCCGTTCCCTGTATCGCCCGTCATTAGCCATGGAGCAAACATAGCTCCAGGCTGATGATTTAAGGGGGTGCACAGGAGTCATCGCGGGGGTCCCCAGCGGGGGTCCCAGTTGCTTTAAAAAAAATAAAAAATTCCACCGGAGTACCCCTTTAAGATTTCTCATGTCTATATTTTTGTACTCTCAAATGTCCCTTTAAAAACATTTTCCCCTATGAATTACCGTAAATACAGTGTTCAAGGCCTGAAAACAATACTTGCTGACCCTCTAATGTGTATGGGGGTGTCCCCACAGTGGCAGATGTTGGGGGGAGAGAAAGAACAAGCACTTTGGGCTTCTCCTTCCCATTCTTTTTGTTCTTGGAGAAATAAACTGCTGTCAGAGGAGTCTGTCTGCAGCTTTCTCACTTTTCTCTATAAGGACACATGCGCACTGAGCAAAGAATGCACGTGTATGGGGAAATGTTCAGCCAACAACTATATTAAATGGGCATTGTCAGATTCAAAACCTTTTTATATGGTTTACAACTTGGAAAAACACCTCTGTCTGACTCAGGAACTGTCCAGAGTGGGAGCAAATCCCCATAGTAAACCTCTCCTGCTCTGCACAGTTCCTAAAATGGACAGAGGTGTCAGAAGAGCACTGTGGTCAGACAGAAAGGACATTTAAAAAGAAAAGAACTCCCTGTGGAGCATATAGAAGTAATTTACAAATCTGTTTAACTTTCTGGCACCAGTTGATTTGAAAAACATTTTTTTCACCGGAGTACCCCTTTAACCTTTCTAATATACTTTATAAAAAATATTATTCCTTTTTTATAGAAATCATGGCTTATAAAAACAGACCTCTAGGGGTCCCTACATCATCAAGAACATAATTTTTGTCCAGCTGCAGCATTCTCTTTGTCCAAACTGAAGCACAGGCATGATAAAAGACCAGTAAGTGAGGGTGGTACTAGCACATCTGTGCTCACTCCTGTCTTATCAGACTGCAGCATAAAAACAGAGAGGAAGGGGTTACAAAGCAGCCTGCAGTGATTGGGCAAAGACCCAGCACAGCCAAGCAGACTTAGGGAGGAAGATGAGTCATGCAGATTGAGGACACACCCCCTCTAGAGCACAGAATGACAAACCAAGTGAGCAACAGAAAGAAGGTATTTGTGAAAGAAATATAGGTGCTAGACACATAAAATGTGTATGATATATAAATAATCAGGATTAGATACTGAGTAACATAACTGTTTTGTTTTGTGGGATATAACAGGTACTCTTAAAGTATATGCCAGCATAAGACTATGTCTATGCAAGGGACTTGGACCTCTGTATAAGAAAAACAAAGCTTCGACCTCTATAAAAATAAATGCTTCAGCACAGATCACCCTCTAGTTACAGCTTAGAAAGTCACAAATGAAACAACAAATGTGAATAAAATTATTGAAGAGGGGCCTATGAGATCACAGTATATATAGGAAGTGAGACTAACGAATGCATTTAATGTCTTGTTAGTTTCCAAATAGCATCAAACTTTCATCACTTTTCAAGGCCCATATGGAAAGCTGCAAACAGCTCAGGATGCCCTTACCTGTCAGCTGCCAGTCGCCCTATACTCTGCTCTGCTTTGGGTGAGTAAATACTAAATAGCTCCCCACTTGCACAGAAAGCCACAGGGATCCCCGTTTTTTTCCTGTGTGTCATATGTGGAGTTACATGAGCCGGCAGAACGGCAGCTTGGGTTTCATCAATCCTTCCTGTGTCGCATCTATAAATAACTTGGAGGAGGAGAGGGGGAGATGCTTTACAGGCGAGCCTACCAGACTGTCACTTCCACAGGAGCAATACATGGCCTGCCAGTCAGACGTGCTGCTGTGTGCCAGGCAAGACCAGGGGGGGAGCAGCGACAGCGAGGGACGGTAGTGACAAACCAATGCCACCCAAAAACCAAAGAGGATATTTGTGGACTCTTGGTCTGTTTTATACATATAGTAAATAGGAAGCTGCTTACTGTCTGGTATTGCAATCACTTATTGAGCAACTCTGCCCCCTAGAGAAGAGAAGGAGGATATTTTATAGAGTAAAAAACATAAAAAAATATTGTGCAAAGAACAATCTTTAGGAGGAAAACGTTAACGTAAACAGATGGGATCTTTATTCCTATTCCATTACTGGGATATTGATCCAGGGATTTATTAATATGTCATATTCGGAGTTGGGAAGGAAATTTTGCCTGCCATGGGGCAACTAACATCAGCATCAGAAGAGTTTTTGCTTTTTTCTGGATCAACACAGTAAACTAATAAACTAGAATTCAACTTTGTTGCCCATATATACTGTATATATGAAAATGATTCCATAAATCTGCTGGCTGCTTTTTATCTTCGAGTTCACATCTCAAGGCATCATCATGCTGGATGAGTCTTTTCCAGGGTGACATCTGGGTGGTGCCCTGGTTCTCATCGGCTGGGCTGTAGAATTACAGTAATCTGAACCTTAGCAGCAGAACCTTATGTCATGTGTTTTCTACCTCATTCAATTACTGGACAGCATTATCATTGGATGGAGGGTCCAAGGGTATCCCTGGGCATGGAACCTAACACTGGTCACAAGCCAGTATTAAACTTACATTTCTTCTAAAATCAGACAGAACTTCAGAGTTTAATATACACTGCTCAAAAAAATAAAGGGAACACTTAAACAACACAATGTAACTCCAAGTCAATGACACTTCTGTGAAATCACACTGTCCACTCAGGAAGGTACACTGATTGACAATCAATTTCACATGCAGTTGTGCAAATGGAACAGACAACAGGTGGAAATTATAGGCAATTAGAAAGACACCCCCAATAAAGGAGTGGTTCTGCAGGTGGTGACCACAGACCACTTCTCAGTTCCTATGCTTCCTGGCTGATGTTTTGGTCACCTTTGAATGCTGGCGGTGCTTTCACTCTAGTGGTAGCATGAGATGGAGTCTACAACCCACACAGTGGCTCAGGTAGTGCAGCTCATCCAGGATGGCACATCAATGCGAGCTGTGGCAAGAAGGTTTGCTGTGTCTATCAGCATAGTGTCCAGAGCATGGAGGCGCTACCAGAAGACGTGGAGGAGGCTGTAGGAGGGCAACAACTCAGCAGCAGGACAGATACCTCAGCCTTTGTGCAAGGAGGAGCACTGCCGGAGCCTTGCCAAATGACCTCCAGCAGGCCACAAATGTTCATGTATCCACTCCAACGTTCAGAAACAGACTCCATGAGGGTGGTATGAGGGCCTGACATCCACAGGTGTGGGGTTGTGCTTACAGCCCAACACAATGCAGAAAGTTTGGCATTTGCCAGAGAACACCAAGATTGGCAAATTCGCCACTGGCGCCCTGTCCTCTTCACAGATTAAAGCAGGTTCACTGCGTGCCCCCCGCACACCCTGGAGGCAAAACTAAAACCCAGGCACATGTGACAGACGTGCCAGAGTATGGAGACGCCGTGGAGAACGTTCTGCTGCCTGCAACATCCTCCAGCATGACTGGTTTGGCAGTGGGTCAGTAATGGTGTGGGGTGGCATTTCTTTGGGGGGGCCGCACATGTGCTTGCCAGAAGTAGCCTGACTGCCATTAGGTACCGAGATGAGATCCTCAGACCCCTTGTGAGACCATATGCTGGTGCGGTTGGCTCTGGGTTCCTTCTAATGCAAGACAATGCTAGATCTCATGTGGCTGGAGTGTGTCAGCAGTTCCTGCAAGAGGAAGGCATTGATGCTATGGACTGGCCCACCCGTTCCCCAGACCTGAATCTGATTGAGCACATCTGGGACATCATGTCTTGCTCCATCCACCAACGCCACGTTGTACCACAGACTGTCCAGGAGTTGGCGGATGCTTTAGTCCAGGTCTGAGAGGACATCCTTCAGGAGACCATCCGCCACCTCATCAGGAGCATGCCCAGGCATTGTTGAGAGGTCATACGGGAACACACACTACTGAGCCTCATTTTGACTTGTTTTAAGGACATTACATCAAAGTTGGACCAGCCAGTAGTGTGGTTTTCCACTTTGATTTTGAGTGTGACTCCATATCCAGACCTCCATGGGTTGAAAAATTTGATTTCCATTGATAATTTTTGTGTGATTTTGTTGTCAGCACATTCAACTATGTAAAGACGAAAGTGTTTAATACAATTAGTTCATTCATTCAGATCTAGGATGTGTTATCTTAGTGTTCCCTTTATTTTTTTTGAGCAGTGTAGCTGACTATGATTGTCACAAAGTCATTCTGATTTTGTGACAGTCCCAAGGGTGATCTTAAGAACCATGGCTGTAAGGGAAGGGGGGCTTGTTTCCATGATCTCTTCAGTGGACAGCATACATCCAGGAATCTTAAAAAAATTATCTACACACCATATAGTCTACAGAAAAGCACCCAACTCTTAAGCAGAACACCCAACTTTCATGCAGCACTGCACTCCCAATTAAAACACAGCATACCCAATTCTTCTGCAGCACTCCAAACTAACGTGCAAAACACAAAACTCTCATGCAGCACAGCCAACTCACACACAGCACTTACATGAAGCATATCTAGCTCACATATAAAACTTTCATTCAACACACCCAATTCTTGTGCAGCACACCCAACTCTTACAGAACACACCCAACTCAACATGCAACACACCAACTCAACATGCAACACACCAACTCAACATGCAACACACCAACTCACACAACACTCTCAACTTATGCAGCACACCCAACTCTAATGGAGCATACAAAATTTATATGTAACACACCCAACTCACACATAACCTACATGTTGCACACCCAACCCAATGCAGTTCACCCAACCCACATGCAGCACACCCAACTGACATCCAACACCCAATTTAAGCAGCACTTTCAACTCTCATGCAGCACACAAAACTTTTATGCAACACAACCAACTATAACATGGCACACTCAACTCTCACGTGGAATACCCAACTCTCACGTAGCATATCCAACTCTCAAGCAGTATACCCAACTCACCAAACTCACTTACACTGTTTTACTATTAATACAGTATATAAATTGTAAGTTTCTGGGCCAATTATTGCTTTGAGGCCAGGATGATGACAGATTCTCTAGATTTTTTAGACAAAACGTACAAAGAAAAAGTATTAGATCTTCTGCTGTGCTATCCTCATGCTCCAGTACTGATTCCCCGCATATGAAGCTTGATCTCATTCTCAGGCCAGGTATGACATAATCTGGTTCACCTTGTCTGTCCTAGGAGGTCAAGCAGTCTCCGCAGCTGCTGTAGCCGCATCTATTACAAGCTCAGGTTGTGTCTCATCAGAAATGCATATTTACCACATAAGAATATTTTATGCGGCCCCTGCAGTGATTGCTAAAACAGTGATAAGATCAGCAAAAAATTTCCGCCCTGCAAAGTTTTCAGGCCAATCACTGAGCTAGAATGTGGCCATAATGTCAATATTGAAATGGCGACTGACCAACCGGCGACTAAACAATATCACGTAAAGTCCTTATAAATTCACCTGTCTTTGGCCCCCCCATCTATTGCACAACTTGGTAAAACTGCTATTTAGCTTCCAAAACTGCGGTATAGAAAGTGAAAATCAACAGCAGAAATCTGACAGAATGTGGACTGAAAGATCTTCTGTGTGAACACAGCCTATGTCACTAAAATCTGAGCTCCCACAATGCACTGCTTACTGACAACAAAAAATATATATATAGAAATAAGTTACACATAGTTAGTAATAGTATTTAGCTTTAAAGGGGTACACTGCTGCTCAGCGTTTGGAACAAACTGTTCCGAACGCTGGAGTCGGCGCCAGGAGCTCGTGATGTCATAGCCCCGCCCCTTCATGACATCATACCCCGTCCCCTCAATGTAAGTGTATGGGAGGGGGCTCCCTCCCATAGACTTGCATTGAGGGGGGGGGAGTGAAATCATAAGGGGGCGGGGCTATGATGTCACGAGCTCCCGGCGACGGCTCCAGCATTCCGAACAGTTTGTTCCAAACGCTGAGCAGTGGAGTACCCCTTTAAAGAGGTTATCCAGATTAACAAAACGTATCCACTATCCGCAGGATGGAGGATAAGTGTAAGATCACGGGAGGTCCAACTGCTGGGACCCCCAGCGATCTCATGAATGGAGGCGTGTTGACCACCACGTGAAACTGTGGCTGACACGCCCCTCCATGTATCTCTATGGGAGAGCTGGAGATACAGCATTCAGGTATCTTCGGCTCTCCCATAGAGATGCATGGAGGGGGGGTGTCGGCCACAGCTATGTGTTCCACACACTTTATTCATGCAGAGAGCCCGGGCGCTGGGTGGGAGATCTCAGCGGTCGGACCCCCCGAGATCTTACACTTACTCCCTGCGGATAGGAGGTCATTTTGGGTATACTTGACTACTCCTTTAAGGTGCCCATACACATAACAGCAATGTCTGCTGATACCAATGACTTACATCTCTCCTGTATGGAGGTGTGCCAACTCTCCATGATTATGTCAGGGGAATAGGTGGCAGCTGAATTGAGCATGCATGTGTTTGGGCAGGACAGAAGTGATAGTTGAATACCATACTGAGCATACAAAGGTATGGAGCGGATAGGAGGAATAGCTGCTATTTGAACAGAGTGTATATATATGGAGAGGACAGAAGGAAAAGCTACCAGCCAACTTGAGCATAAATGTGTACGGGGAGGATAAGAGGTATAGCTGTTGGCCGACATCCATTGAAGGTGTATGGCCACTATAAGGTAGAAATGAGGATTACAACATCATGTTGAGAAAATAAACAGCGGACAAAAAAATCTCCCTGGCAAAAGTAGGAATCCAGATCCAAAGAATTGCGATCTGTGGAGATCAGCTGACTGCCACCATAGCTCACATATTACAGATTGTGATAAGACAAACCCCTTAAACATTTATGCACCAATTAAGCTCTGCTATGCCTATAGATCATAACTCTTAGTCTACTATAAAATGAGGCTGAGTAATAAAATGGCACTAGCTCCAGAGGTGCATCTACTTACAATGCTCCAGGATCACTTCATCCATTTTTGATGAGTCTTTACTCATAATTACCCATCCATTAGAACATCTCTTCCTCCGGACTGATGAAGCCGTAATAAAGCTATAAGTCAAAGATCAGGCTCCGGGACTAGTTATTTGCTTTACAAGCATTGTACCATCTAGCAGAAATCTTCTACTTTGCTTATCTATTCATCACTACGTTACTAGACAGGATAGGTGATAACCTACTCTAGAAACAGCAATGGTTGATCTCCCTTGGTTTCCAAACTCAGGCTGTCGTAGATAAGATACCGAGCCACAGAGAGAGTGCAGATGAGGAGAACAGGGCCTAAACACTCATATAAAGCCTAGGTGACTCTGTGACCACATTATAGTTCCATAACTGCTACAAAAAACCTCCTCTCATGTTATAATCCAACCCATTTCATTCCTGCTGTTGCAAAAGTGCAGCTTCCGTAATGATTGGAGTTGTTATTTTTTAACAGATGGAAAGCCACAGTTTAGGGAAAACTTTTATATAGGAATCAGGCTCTCTGTCAGTAGGATTATTCCTAAGGGTGCGTTCACGCGCTAGTAGCTAGCAGTGGATTTCCCGCTGCGGGAAACCCGCTGCGAATTACGCTACCATTGATTTAAATGGGTCCGCGGACAGTCCGCAAATCTGACACTATTGCGGACTGTCTGTGGATCCATTCAAATCAATGGTAGTGTAACTCGCAGCAGGTTTCCCGTAGCGTGAAACCCGCTGCTAGTAATAACGTGTGAACGCACCCTAATGGGGGAACTCACGGGACATATAGATTAATGTATACACCAAAGTTTACCCCTATGGGTAGGAATGAGACTTCCGCATTTATTAATACAATCCCAGCTTTGGTTAAAGGGGTACTCCACTGGAAAAAAAATGTTTTAAATGAACTTGTGCCAGGAAGTTAAACAGATTTGTAAATGACTTCTATTAAAAAATATTTACCCTTCCAGTACTTTTTAGCAGCTGTATGCTACAGAGGAAATTCTTTTCTTTTTCAATTTCTTTTTTGTCTTGTCCACACTGCTCTCTCTGCTGACACATGATGCCCGTATCAGGAACTGTCCAGAGCAGGAGAAAATCCCCATAGCAAACCTTTCCTGCTCTGGACAGTTCCTGACACGGACAGAGGTGTCAGCAGAGAGCACTGTGGACAAGACAAAAAAGAAATTAAAAAAGAAAAGAAACTACTCTGTAGCAAACCGCTGCTAAAAAGTACTGGAAGGGTAAAGATTTTTTAATAGAAGTAGTTTACAAATCTGTTTAAAGGGTACCTCTCATCAAATAAACTTTTGATATATTTTAGATTAATGAATGTTGAATAACTTTCCAATAGCATGTTAATGAAAAATATGCTTCTTTCTATTGTATTTTTCCCGATCAGTCCTGTCAGCAAGCATTTCTGACTCATGCTGGAGTCCTAAACACTCAGAGCTGCCAGCCTGCTTTGTTCACAGCCAAACAGGCTGTGAACAAAGCAGGCTGGCAGCTCTGAGTGTTCTCCTTTGTGAACAAAGCAGACTGGCAGCTCGTAGTGTTTAGGACTCCAGCATGAGTCTGAAATGCTTGCTGCCAGGACTGGTAGGGAGACCCCTAGTGGTCATTTCTTCAAAGTGGAAAATTAAATAGAAAGAAGCATATTTTTTAATAACATGCAATTGAAAAGTTATTCTGCATACATTAATCTATAATATATCAAAAGTTTTTTTGATGAGAGGTACCCTTTAACTTTCTGGCACCAGTTGATTTAAAAAAATATATGTTTTCCACCAGAGTACCCCTTTAACCTTTACAGGACGTAGGGCATATGCATACGCCCAGCATCCCAAGTCCTTAAGGACGTAGGGCGTATGCATACGCCCGTGGGAATTCCGGTCCCCGCCGCTAGCCGGTTGGGGATCGGACCGGGATGTCTGCTGAAATCATTCAGCAGGCATCCTGGCACATCGCCGAGGGGGGTCCTGAGATTCCGGGCTGATCGCATCTCTGGTGACCCGATCGCCGGGAAAATAGGGATGATCGGAGCTGTCATTGACAGCCCTGATCATCCTGAGGGATAGGAGCGAGATTGCAGTGCTGCGATCTCCTCCTATCCCCTGCCATTAGTCAGCAATGAATTCTGACCAATGGCAGCGCACGACAGGGGGTTGCCATGGAAACCCCCCCGCTCTGCCCACCCCTGGATGTCGGGCAGAAAGGGAGGAGAAGATGGCAGCGGGTACCTGAACAGAAGATGCCGTTAGGACCGCTGATCATCGGTGGAGACTGCGGAGATCAGCGGCGCAGGTAGAGAAAAGATGGTGGTGGGGGGGGGGGGGGAGAAAGGAAGGGGGCAGTAAAGCGATATTTACTGCTGCCCTTCTAGTGGTTGCCAAACTGTCTGGGCATGCTGGGAGTTGTAGTTTTATACCTTCTGGAGGGTCACAATTTGGAGACCACTATTACAGTGGTGCCCAAACGGTGGCCCTCCGGATGTTGCTAAACTACAACTCTCAGCATGCCTAGACTGCCCAGGCATGCTGGGAGTTGTAGTTCTGTAACATCTGTCCCTTCAGATTTAGCAATTTTCATGAAAATTTTGAAAATTGCTGCTACACTTTGAAGCCCTCTAATTTTTTCAAAAAGTAAAAATATGTCCATTTTATGATGCAAACATAAAGAAGACATATGGTATTTGTGAATCAATATAAAAATTATTTTGAATATCCATTTTCCTTACAAGCAGAGAGCTTCAAATTTAGAAAAATGCAAAATTTTCAAAATTTTCATGAAATTTTGGGATTTTTCACCAAGAAAGGATGCAAGTTATGACAAAAATTTACCACGAAAATAAAGTAGAATATGTCACGAAAAAACAATCACAGAATCAGAATAATCGGTAAAAGCATCTTAGTGACGGTGGTCAGAATTACAAAAAAGGGCTGCGTCCTTAAGGTGAAAATGAGCTGCGTCCTTAAGGGGTTAAGAGACAATGAACTAAGCAGGGGTTAACTGAAAGTGCTGTGATCATTAGGTCATTTGTAAGACATCAGTGGAAGTTTACTAATGGATCTTCATTTCTATAATGTGTTCTCTGTGAATAAGCCGGATACATAAATCATACAACAGGCTCTGCTATTATATACATGTATACAGTCGATAGACATATATATCGGCAGGCCTACACCTGGGGACAAGATAAAGACAACCCGCTGTCACATAGGCGTACTATGAACACATTTTTGCATTCATAATATGGGCGCAAGTCATGGTCTGACTGCAGGTCTGGTGACCTGAACAGACAGCATGATAGATCACTATGGCAGATCACTATAAAAGATCCCTATGAGACATCACAATGATTGATAACATTCCTAGATCGCTATGATGCTGTCAGTTAAAGGGGTACTCCGCCCCTAGACAAAGGATAGGGGATAAGATGTCTGATTGCGGGGGTCCCGCTGCTGGGGATCCCTGCAATCTCCCTGCTGCACCCGGCGTTCGTTTAGAGCAGTGCTTCCCAACCAGGGTGCCTCCAGCTGTTGCAAAGCTACAACTCCCAGCATGCCCGGACAGCCGTTGGCTGTCCGGGCATGCTGGGTGTTGTAGTTTTGCAACAGCTGAAGGCACCCTGGTTGGGAAGCACTGGTTTAGAGCGTTGGGTGCAGCGTCGGAGGCTCATGACATCACGGCCATGCCCCTCTCATGACATCACGGCCACACCCCCTCTATGCAAGTCTATGACTTGCATTAAGGGGGCGTGGCCGTGACAGAAAGAGCGGGGCAAGAGCGGGGCAATCCGTCCCGCATTGCCAGTCATCCATGCATCGGATGTCTGGGGTGCCGCAGCCGAAATCGCCAGCAGTGGGACCCCCACAATCAGACATCTTATCCCCTATTCTTTGGATAGGGAACAAGATGTCTAGGGGCGGAGTACCCCTTTAAGGTCTCTAGACCCACGGTCAGTCAGTCCATAATGCGCTTGTGTGAAAGCGGCCCAAGGCCAGATTCAGTTCTTCGTAATTTAGGTAAATTGCTGCATCTTTACTATGGACACAAGAGCCCGAAATGAACCAAACATGGATTTTCAAGAAGTTTTGTATGGAGCCTCATTACAGATATGGATATGTGATGCCCATGATAAAAATGCTAATATAGGGGCAGAAGTCTGGCACCAGTTATTGCTTCAAGCCATGTTTTATTGCCATGATACCGTGTTTCTCCGAAGGGTCTTATATTAATTTTAGTCACAAAAAAACACACTAGGGCTTATTTTCAGGGTAGGGCTTATTTATTTACGGTATGTACCTTGAACAACATGGGGGGCTGTAGCAGTGTGGAGGATGCGGCACCCCCCCCCCCCCATCTTCCACACTGCTACAACCCTCCATCCTCCCACAGCCCTCCATCCTCCACACTCCCGCAGCCCCCCATCCTCCACACTGCTACAGCCCCCCATCCTCCACACTCTGGCAGCCCCCCCCCCCCCATCCTCCACACTCCTGAAGCTCCCCATCCTCCACTCTCCTACAGCCCCCCATCCTCCACACTGCTACAGCCCCCCATCCTCCCCTTCCTTACTTTCAGGGCTTACTTTCGGGGTAGGGTTTATTTTCGGGGAAACAGGGTAATCTTTAAATGCAAATGTTTAGGCCAGGAGAAGACAATTCAATGTTCCCCATAAAATAACAATTCTGGAGCGTGTTGTCTTAGATCTCTGCATTGTGCTGTTTCTCTGCTATTATTATTCATATTATTATTTTTCATAGAAATTTATGAATGAATTGACAACTGGGTGTTAAAGGGGTATTCCAGGAAAAAACTTTATTTATATATATATTTATATATATATATATATATATATATATATATCAACTGGCTCCAGAAAGTTAAACAGATTTGTAAATTACTTCTATTAAAAAATCTTAATACTTTCAGTACTTATGAGCTTCTGAAGTTGTTACGCCTAGCGCTCCGGGTCCCCGCTCCTCCCCGGAGCGCTCACGGCATCTTTCTCCCTGCAGCTCCCCGGTCGGTCCCGCTGACCGGGAGCGCTGCACTGTCATGGCCGTTGGGGATGCGATTCGCACAGCGGGACGCGCCCGCTCGCGAATCGCATCCCAGGTCACTTACCCGTTCCCGTCCCCTGCTGTCATGTGCTGGCGCGCGCGGCTCCGCTCTCTAGGGCGCGCGCGCGCCAGCTCCCTGAGACTTAAAGGGCCAGTGCACCAATGATTGGTGCCTGGCCCAATTAGCTTAATTGGCTTCCACCTGCTCCCTGGCTATATCTGGTCTCCTCCCTTGCACTCCCTTGCCGGATCTTGTTGCCCTTGTGCCTAGTGAAAGCGTTTTGTGTGTCTAAAGCCTGTGTACCAGAACCTCTGCTATCCACCCTGACTACGAACCTTGCCGCCTGCCCCCGACCTTCTGCTACGTCTGACCTTGCTTCTGTCTACTCCCTTGTACCTCGCCTATCTTCAGCAGTCAGAGAGGTGAGCCGTTGCTAGTGGATACGACCTGGTCACTACCGCCGCAGCAAGACCATCCCGCTTTGCGGCGTGCTCTGGTGAAAACCAGTAGTGACTTAGAACCGGTCCACTAGCGCGGTCCTCGCCAATCCCTCTCTGGCACAGAGGATCCACTACCTGCCAGCCGGTATCGTGACAGTAGATCCGGCCATGGATCCCGCTGAGGTTCCCCTGCCAGTTGCCTCTGATATCACCACGGTGGTCGCCCAGCAAGCCCGACAGATCGCCCATCTAACCCACCAGATGTCGGAAGTGTCCACCATTGTGCACCAACTTCAGTCGCAACTTCATCAGCAATCATCTCCTCCGCCAGCTCCTGCACCTCCTCCGCAGCGAGTGGCCACTCCTAGCCTCCGCCTGTCCTTGCCGGACAAATTTAATGGGGACTCTAAGTTTTGCCGTGGCTTTCTTTCGCAATGTTCCCTGCACTTGGAGATGATGTCGGACCAGTTTCCTACTGAAAGGTCTAAGGTGGCTTTCGTAGTCAGCCTTCTGTCTGGAAAAGCCCTGTCATGGGCCACACCGCTCTGGGACCGCAATGACCCCGTCACTGCCTCTGTACACTCCTTCTTCTCGGAAATCCGAAGTGTCTTTGAGGAACCTGCCCGAGCCTCTTCTGCTGAGACTGCCCTGCTGAACCTGGTCCAGGGTAATTCTTCCGTTGGCGAGTACGCCATACAATTCCGTACTCTTGCTTCTGAACTATCCTGGAATAATGAGGCCCTCTGCGCGACCTTTAAAAAAGGCCTATCCAGCAACATTAAAGATGTTCTGGCCGCACGAGAAACTCCTGCTAACCTGCATGAACTCATTCATCTAGCCACTCGCATTGACATGCGTTTTTCTGAGAGGCATCAAGAGCTCCGCCAGGAAAAAGACTTAGATCTCTGGACACCTCTCCCACTGTCTCCATTGCAATCTGCGCCTAGGCCTCCCGCCGAGGAGGCCATGCAAGTGGATCGGTCTCGCCTGACCCTGGAAGAGAGGAATCGCCGTAAGGAAGAGAATCTTTGTCTGTACTGTGCCAGTACCGAACATTTTTTGGTGGATTGCCCTATCCGTCCTCCACGTCTGGGAAACGCACGCTCGCACCCAGCTCTCGTGGGTGTGGCGTCTCTTGATGCTAAGTCGGCTTCTCCACGTCTCACGGTGCCTGTACGGATTTCTACTTCAGCCAGCTCTTCCCTCTCAGCCGTGGCCTGCCTGGACTCTGGTGCCTCTGGGAATTTTATTCGGGAGTCCTTGGTGAATAAATTCCGCATTCCGGTGACCCGCCTTGTCAAGCCACTCCACATTTCCGCGGTCAACGGAGCCAGGTTGGATTGCACCGTGCGTTACCGCACGGAGCCCCTCCTAATGTGCATCGGACCTCATCACGAGAGAATTGAATTTTTGGTCCTTCCCAATTGCACTTCCGAAATTCTCCTTGGACTACCCTGGCTTCAACACCATTCCCCAACCCTGGATTGGTCCACTGGGGAGATCAAGAGTTGGGGTCCCTCTTGTTCCAAGGACTGCCTTAAACCGGTTCCCTGTACTCCCTGCCGTGACCCTGTGGTTCCTCCTGTATCCGGTCCCCCTAAGGTCGTTAGGGACTCTGCCTGCCACAGGAAATGCCTCTCCCCCCCTCCCAGTCCCATCAGGCAAGCCTCTGTGTCCCCTCATGGCTCCCGTCCTTGTGTCTCCCTGCCCCGTGCCAAGCTTCACCCTCTGCCCTCCCTCCCCATCCCTACTCCTGCTGTACTGCCTGCCATTGAGGAAACCATCCATTCCTTCCCGGTGTCCTCATCCCAGGGGAGGCAGTCACTGGACAAAAAAAAGGGGAGACCTAAGGGGGGGGGTACTGTTACGCCTAGCGCTCCGGGTCCCCGCTCCTCCCCGGAGCGCTCACGGCGTCTTTCTCCCTGCAGCTCCCCGGTCGGTCCCGCTGACCGGGAGCGCTGCACTGTCATGGCCGTTGGGGATGCGATTCGCACAGCGGGACGCGCCCGCTCGCGAATCGCATCCCAGGTCACTTACCCGTTCCCGTCCCCTGCTGTCAAGTGCTGGCGCGCGCGGCTCCGCTCTCTAGGGCGCGCGCGCGCCAGCTCCCTGAGACTTAAAGGGCCAGTGCACCAATGATTGGTGCCTGGCCCAATTAGCTTAATTGGCTTCCACCTGCTCCCTGGCTATATCTGGTCTCCTCCCTTGCACTCCCTTGCCGGATCTTGTTGCCCTTGTGCCTAGTGAAAGCGTTTTGTGTGTCTAAAGCCTGTGTACCAGAACCTCTGCTATCCACCCTGACTACGAACCTTGCCGCCTGCCCCCGACCTTCTGCTACGTCTGACCTTGCTTCTGTCTACTCCCTTGTACCTCGCCTATCTTCAGCAGTCAGAGAGGTGAGCCGTTGCTAGTGGATACGACCTGGTCACTACCGCCGCAGCAAGACCATCCCGCTTTGCGGCGGGCTCTGGTGAAAACCAGTAGTGACTTAGAACCGGTCCACTAGCGCGGTCCTCGCCAATCCCTCTCTGGCACAGAGGATCCACTACCTGCCAGCCGGTATCGTGACAGAAGTTAAGGTTGTTCTTTTCTGTCTAAGTGTCCTCTGATGACACCTGTCTCGGGAAACGCCCAGTTTAGAAGAGGTTTGCTATGGGGGATTTGCTTCTAAACTGGGCGTTACCCGAGACAGGTGTCATCAGAGAGGACAGAAAAGAACAACCTTAACTTCAGAAGCTCATAAGTACTGAAAGGATTAAGCTTTTTTTAATAGAAGTAATTTACAAATCTGTTTAACTTTTTGGAGCCAGTTGATATATAAAAAAAAGTTTTTTCCTGGATAACCCCTTTAACATTCCCCTTGTCAAAGAGGGTGCTCCTATACCATCAGCATTGATGTAATGATGTCACAATGTGAAGGACTGTATATCAATGGTTTGGTGTAAATAAGTAACTAATTTTCATGTGCCAAATGCGCCACTTCACAGCGAGTGGACACTTAGGCCCAGATTTATTAAAGGGGTACTCCGGTGGAAAACTTTTTTTTAAATCAACTGGTGCCAGAAAGTTAAACATATTTGTAAATTACTTCTATTAAAAAATCTTAATCCTTCCAGTACTTATTAGCTGCTGAATACTACAGAAGAAATTATTTTCTTTTTGGAACACAGAGCTCTCTGCTGACATCACGAGCACAGTGCTCTCTGCTGACATCTCTGTCCATTTTAGGAACTGACCAGAGCAGCATATGTTTGCTATGGGGATTTTCTCCTACTCTGGACTGTTCCTAAAATGGAAAGAGATGTCAGCAGAGAGCACTGTGCTCGTGATTCAGCAGAGAGCTCTGTGTTCCAAAAAGAAAATAATTTCTTCTGTAGTATTTAGCAGCTAATAAGTACAGGAAGGATTAAGATTTTTTTAATAGAAGTAATTTACAAATCTGTTTAACTTTCTGCCCTTTAAATCCCTTTAATCTGTTTGAGACAAAAATTGGACAGCTTTCATATCTTTTCGAGCCCTGGAAAAATAAAAGCTGAGCTAGGATTGGTTGCTGAGAAACACACTCCCCTTAGATTTATAGATCTGGGCCTTAGTGTTAAAGGGGGCATAGCAGGATTTTATTTAAAGGGGTTATCCAGGAATAGAAAAACAGAGCTCATTTCTTTCAAAAACAGCTCCCTGTCTGTCCGCAGGTTGTGTGTGGTATTACAACTTGGCTCCATTCACTTCAACCGAATTGAGCTGCAGAACCATACCCAACCGGGGGACAGATGGGGGAGTGTTTTTTGAAAGAAATTAGCTCTGTTTTTCTATCCCTGGATAACCCCTTTAAGACCTGTGTCTGAATTGATATCTTATGAGGAAAACAATTATTTACCAAAATATCTATGTCTGGAGAGATGACAGGTCCTGAATAAGGTTATGTTCACATCTTATAACAGCCTACATTCAAGATATACATCGGCATACCGACAGAACAGTCAAGATCTATTAAAGGGGTACTCCGCTGCTCTGCGTTTGGAACAAACAGTTCCGAACGCCGGAGCTGGGAGCTCGTGACATCATAGCCCCGCCCGCTCATGATGTCACGCCCCATCCCCTCAATGCAAGTCTATGGAAGGGGGCGTGACAGCCGTCACGCCCCCTCCCATAGACTAGCATTGAGGGGGCGGGGCGCGATGTAATGAGGGGTGGGGTGATGACGTCCCAAGCTCCTGGCGCCAGTGGGACACAGAACGTTTCAAGACACACAATTCTTCACTACACCGGCTCCAGCGTTTGGAACGGTTTGTTCCAAACGCTGAGCAGCGGAGTACCCCTTTAAGTTCAATGAACTTAACCTAGTCTACTAGTGACAACGTTCGGTCTCAGTGCCGAACCAAACAATGCGGCCAAATTCATGGGAGACAAAATAACCTAAATGCAAAAAATTTATGGACCCATACTGTACCATCTGTGTGCCCAAAATCTCACACTGTGCTCTGAATGTAATCGGAATTGGTACAGTTTGGATTATTTAATTGCTATAATTTTTCATATTCTTTATGTTATTAAAGTTATAAGTTAGATTTATGACCCCTTTTCTGAATTCTTTCTCAGCCCTCCAGGTTTAAATCTTTCAGGTAAAATCCCCCTCTCTTTGAGTATCTCTACATTAATATTTAATATCATAGGACAGGCCACAGAGGAATCTGCTCACTTCCTGGAGGTGTGTAAACACTCACAGCCTTCAGCTAATAGCACGATTTACGGTGTAATGTGCCAGGGACGGTGGAGTGTGCTGATGAGGCATTACAGCATATGCCGCATCCTCCTGTGTATAGGAAAACACTAGCGCAGGGTCTAGCTCACACAAGGGCCATAACAGTGAAGTGGGCGAGATAAGCGCCTCCTCTCTATGACAGCAACAAATTGCAGAAGCAGTGCGTGGTTTTATTTGGAGCAGCGCCACTTTTGTTCATGGTTGTGCCTAGTAGGGATCGACCGATATCGATTTTTTAGGGCCGATACCGATAATCTGCGACCTTTCAGGCCGATAGCCGATAACTTTTACCGATATTCCGGTATAAGTTATGGGCTATTCCCCCCGGCCCCGCAGATCAATGATTTAAATCAATAAACTGCAACGGCTTTTGCAGGGCCAGAGACCGCCGCCGCCCGCTTCTCTCCCCCTGCCTGTCCAGGGGTCTCCCTAGTCCAACCACCACCGCTGCCCCATTGCCTCCCCCATCGCCGGTTTTATAATTATCTGTTCCCGGGGTCCACGCTGCTTCTGGCTCCAGCGGCGTCCTGAGCTGTCAATGTGCGCACTGACGGTGACGTTGCGTTGAGGACGTCACATGTCACTGCACTGCGCAGCGCGCAGGACGCCGCAGGAGCAAGAAGTAGCGCGGACCCCAGGAACAGGTAATTATAAAACCCGGGATGGGGGAGGCAATGGGGCAGCGGCAGGCGGGGGTGGTCTCAGCGGTGGTCTCTGGCAGGGGAGGCGGGGTGGGGCATTATCGGCATATCGGCAAGGTAATTGCCGATATCGATAATGTCCAAAATTGTGAATATCGGCCCATAATATCCCTAGTGCCTAATATTGAAGATCAGCTCTATTTAAAGGGGAACTCCAGTGGAAACAAGTGGAAAGCAACTGGTACCAGGAAGTTAAATAGATTTGTAAATTATTTCTATTAAAAAATATTAACCCCTCCAGTACTTATTAGCTGCTGTATACTACAGAGAAATGTGTGAAGTTCTTTCCAGTCTGACAACAGTTCTCTCTGCTGACACCTCTGTCCGTGACAAGAACTGTCCAGATTAGAAGCAAATCCCCACAGAAAACTTCTCCTGCTCTGGACAGTTCCTGACATGGACAGAGGTGTCAGCAGAGAGCCCTGTGGTCAGACTGGAAAGAACTACACTAATTTCTCTGAAGTATATCTTTAGTATACAGCAGCTGATAAGTACTGGATGGGCTAGGATTTTTTAACAGAAGTAATTTACAAATTTGTTTAACTTTATGGCACCAGTTGATTTCAAAACATTTTTTTTTTTTCCACCGGAGTTCCCCTTTAATTGAATAGGGGTGACTTTTAATACCAAAGCCCAAAACAAAAGTTGTATGGTGACTTTTTTCCATTCCATATTTTTCCATACAACTGTTTCTATAGAAAACTGCATGACAGTGCCCACCACACTGCCCTCAGTAATAGTGCCAACTAGAGATCAGCTTCTAATGAAAGTGCCATTTATCCAGCAGGTTCCCGGACAATCTGGGAGGCTTTGCAAGTATTTAAAGGGGTACTATGGTGGAATTTTTTTTTTAAATCAACTGGTGCCAGAAAGTTATACAAATTTTTTATTTACTTCTATTTAAAAATCTTAATTCTTCCAGTACTTATTAGCTGCTGTATAATACAGAGGTAGTTCTTTTCTTTTTTAATTTCTTTTCTGTCTGTCCACAGTGCTCTCTGCTGACACCTCTGTCCATGTCAGGAACTGTCCAGAGTAGGAACAATTCCCCATAGCAAACCTCTCCTGCTCTGGACAGTTCCTGACATGAACAGAGGTGTCAGCAGAGAGCACTGTGGACAGACAGAAAAGAAATTCAAAAATAAAAGAACTTCCTCTGTATTATACAGCAGCTGATACTGGAAGGAAGTACTGGAAGGATTAAGATTTTTGAATAGAAGTAATTTACAAATCTGTTTAACTTTCTGGCTCCAGTTGATTTTAAAAAAAAAATCCACCGGAGTACCCCTTTAAGGAAAGGGTACAAAGCTCTAATATAAAAAAATAAATAAAAATTAACTCAAGTATACTCAAGCTTCAGCATAGCAGTGGAGGTCAATTTGCTATTCATGGAGACATCTGCATTTAGACACATAACATTATTAAAAGACAGTCCATTTTCCTAGAATCAGATATAACTATGCTGAAAATATATAAAAGGTAGAACTAGAAATTGAGTTACAACAGGAGTGTGTAGAACAGCAACATATGGTACATAATATAGCAACCAGTGGAGCATGCCACAATTTTTCATTCTTTTGGATTCCCATGGAAATCGGAGGGATAAGAGAGGAACCATATGTGCAAGTGTAGAAGGAAAAAAACGCACTCACCCACTTTAAATGTGCTGCGAACAAGGAGATTTTTATTCAGCCGGGGGTCAAAGTCCGGAACAGGTGGAGGAGAGAAATGCAACTAGTTTCGCTCACGGAGGAGCTTTATCCAGCTAATGTGCCACCCAGAGAATGGAACCATATGGCTGCGTAGAGTGGCGTATTGCGTAGAGTGGCATATTGTGACTCCATACTGATCAGTTCTGAACATTGGATGCCATTGTACACCCTTCTATTTGCTGGTGATGATTCCATTTTAGGTGGTGATGTTTATCAATCAAAACTAGGGAAGCACTATTGCTCAAAATAATTGACACTACAGTGATCACGAGGAGAAGAAGAGAGATGAAAAACAAAATGTGACTGCACAGCTTAACATAATAGAGTGCATATAGCAAAAACACTATATAATAGAGATAAAAGAAAAAAAGCAGCACTCACCCGGTAACTTTAAATATTCAAGCGAAATGGCACACATTAAAACATGCTCATGTGCAGACTAGAGAGTCGGTGGTCAGCATTCTGTTTTGCTGTTCGTCCGGTTTCTCTGAGCCTACTCAGTGTCACTACAGAGAGCTCTTTCACTTGGTGAGTGCCGCTTTTTCTCTTCATCTCAATTTTATTCAATAGCTCCAATGATAACATAACCTCTATTATGGGCTCTTCTAACACTGGATAAAGCCCTGATCTTCAGCCCCGAGAATAAAGCAACAGAAACCATACAGCACAAGCTGTGTTGCTAAGGTCACAGCCGTCCATCAGACACTGACAGCCCTATTATGCCCCTGATAAGTCTAATTATCATAAAATAAAGCAATTAACGCCCTACATAAATCACCAGACACAGGGATCACACTGAGGTATTTTTTCCTCTCGCTGAGCTGTCCCTGTACTGTCAAGGCCATTGTTTTGTCTTAGACATCAACATAAAAAAAACTAGAGCTGTCCTGGCAACCATTGTGACCTGGTAAAATGCTTAATGAGTAAAGTAAAAAATTGCCCAAAAAGATAAAACTTGCTGGGCGGAGCTTGACTGCTGAGCTGGATGGCCGCTTAACAGAGCTGCTCTCCACAGCCATAGCCTATTAACAGCCTCTTCACATTTCCAAAATGGGCAAAACAGACAAAGATAACACAGGTAACACATCTGGCAACGTCAAGGGACAGAAAAATCAAGTGTATATGGTGAAATTCTTGAAGAAAAGGTCACAGCAAAGCCCTGAGAGATCCTCCAAGATGGCGCCGACTCCCGACAATGAAGCTGAGCGGGACGAGGACACTGACGATGAGAGCTGCTGTGGCAGTCAGATTGACTCGGGGGGGGGGGGGGGGGGGGGGGAGAGAAGAAAACAGGCTGTCTCTCACCAAAGCCTTCCTGAAAAAGACCGTGCAGCAAGCATGCTGCGAAATCTCAGAAACACCGTGAGACAACCTGAAGAGCGATGACCAGCTTGCTGTTGTTACCCACTAAGTATACCAAGCATTACACTGTGATGTCGCCAACAGGTGAACTGGTTTATGTTCTGTTTGTTTACTAAGACGTTCCAATGGTTTATTGTTTCATATTATGATCGGGGGATCTACAGACTCTTACTCTATGGAAATTTGACTGCCTCACCATATGTGCCCCATGTTTTTTGCTAATACAACACTTGGGACTATGGGAATGTTTACCCCTTCCTATAATAAGACATCTTATCCCCTCTCCAAGGGAGAGGGGATAAGATGCCTGATCGCGGGGGTCCCGCCGATGGGGACCCCGTGATCTTCCACGCCGCACCCCGTTAGAATCAGTCCCCGGAGCGTGTTCGCTCCAGGTCTGATTACTGGTGATCACGGGGACGGAGCATAGTGACGTCACTGCTCCGCCCCCATGTGACATCACGCTCCGCCCCCTCAATGCAAGCCTATGGGAGGGGGCGTGACAGCTGTCACGCCCCTCCAATAGACTTGCATTGAGGGGGCGGAGCGTGACATCACATGGGGGCGGAACCGTGACGTCACTATGCTCCGTCCTCTTGATGGACTCAGCCTGATTACCTCCAGCGGTTCCGGAAGCCGCTAAAGGTGGGTGCTGCATGGTAGATCCCGGGGGTCCCCAGCGGCGGGACCCCGTCGATCTGACATCTTATCCCCTATCCTTTGGATAGGGGATAAGATGTCTAGGGGCGGAGTACCCCTTTAATTTCCCATGTAAACACCATAGTTTTCTCTCTCTGCTACAAAAAGACAAAATCTCAATCGCTTTCCTACAAGAGACGCATTTAAAAAAAGAGAGGATCCCTAAACTACCGCTCAATTATTTCTCTTCTTGGTTTCACAGTGGCAGTACCAATTCCTGTTTCAGAGGTGTCTCTATTGCCCTACATTACGATGTTCCCTTTGCATTGACAGATTTTTACGATTCCACAGATGGCCGCGCTCTATTTTTAAAAGGTAAGGTCGGATCCCTGCCATACACCTTCGCCTCCTTATACGTTCCTAATAAACAACAAGTCCCCTGACTCCTCAACGCGAAGGTCCGCAGTTCCCTCCCTGGCTCTCCACACCCTCAGGAATAAGCTCCATGAAATGGGTCTAGTCGACACATGGCGGCTTTTACACCCAGGTGTGCCTATAATGTGCCAGTCTGGAGCACTTCCATAGCAATTGCCCTCTTCGTCCCCAGCGTCCGGGAAACGCATGCACCTAGGGGACATGGGAGAGGCGTCTCTAGGTGTGCATACATCCTCTCCTCGGCTATCTATGCCGGTTCGTTTCTTGCTTCTGCCTTTGTAGACTCGGGCTCTGCAGGGAATTTTATTAATGCCTCTCTGGTCTACAAGTACCATCTCCCAGTTACTTAGCTCATCAAGCCATTGTATATCTCTACCATCAACAGGGAGTGTCTGAATTGCGCGGTGCAATTCCTCACTGATCCTCTGTTGTTACAAGTGGGTGCCTTGCACAAGGAGAGGATCAAGTTTTATGTACTACCACATTGTTCTTCTGCGGTTCTTCTCGGACTGCCTTGGCTGCAACTTCACACCCCGATTCTTGATTGGCATTCCAGAGAGGTCTCCCGGTGGGGACCTGACTGTCTGACTCGCTGTCTGACGTCTCTACAACTGAGCGTTCCATTCCTCCTCCTTCTCTGTCTGGCCTGCCTCCTCCATACCAAGACTTTGCCTCCTCCATACCAAGACTTTGTGAAAAGAAAGCTGAGAGTCTACCTCCTCATTGGCCATATGACTGTCCAACTGACCTTCTGCCTGGCACTTCGCCCCCGCGGGGAAGAATTTACCCCCTGTTGGCACCAGAAACACAAGGTATGACGTAGTATATCAAGGAGAATGTCCAGAAGGGTTTCATTCGAAAGTCCTGCTCTCCTGCTGGAGCCGGATATTTCTTTATGGAAAAGAAGGGTGGGTCTCTTCGTCCATGCATAGATTACCTAGGACTTAACAAAATCACCATCAAGAATCGATACCCCTTACCCTTGGTCTCAGAACTCTTTGATCGTCTGCGGGGTGCCAAGTTCTTCACCAAATTGGATCTATAATTTAATCAGAATCCGGCAAGGAGATGAATGGAAGACAACTTTCAATACTCGTGATGGGCATTTCGAGTATTTGGTGATGCCGTTTAGACTCTGTAACGCTCCGGCTGTCTTCCAGGAATTTGTTAACGACATTTTCCGGGACCTCCTCTACACCTGTGTTGTGGTCTATCTGGATGACATCTTGATCTTCTCACCCAACCTGGACGTACACCGTACTCATGTGCGCCAGGTCTTACGTCGCCTACGGAAGAACCATCTTTATGCCAAACTTGAGAAGACAAGTCTTCCATTCCTTGGTTACATTGTTTCCACTCAAGATCTCCAGATGGATCCCTATAAGTTGTCTTCTGTACTAAACTGGCCACACCCTTCTGGCCTACGGACCATACAACTTTTTATTGGATTTGTCAATTATTATAGACAGTTCATACCACACTTTTCCTCGTTGGTTGCGCCAATTGTTGCTCTTACCAAGAAAAACAGTAACCCAAGTCCTGGTCACCTGAAGCTGAAGAGTCCTTCTCCCGTTTCAAATTTTCTTCTGCTCCAGTACTCACGATACCCGACCCTGAAAGTCCATTCTTCCTCGAGGTGGATCTTTCTTCGGTAGGAGCTGGTGCTATTCTGACCCAGAAGACCTCCAGGGGTAAAACCATGACTTGCGGCTTCTTCTCCAAGACGTTCTCGCATGCTGAGAGGAACTATTCTATTGGAAATCGGGAACTCTTGGCCATTAAGCTTGCCCTGAAAGTGTGGCATCATCTTCTGGAGGAATCGTTTCATCCAGTCAGAATCTTTACGCACCATAAGAATCTCCTATATCTTCAGTCCGCACAACGTTTGAACCCCTGGCAGACCAGATGGTCACTATTCTTTTCCAGATTTAATTTCTTTATTAATTTTCAACCAGCAGCCAAGAATATCAGAGCTCTCTCTAGGGCCTCAGATGTTGTAGGCCTGGACTCCTCTCCTCGGTATATTGTGAATCCTGAACGCCTGATTACAGTTGCACCAGTCGATCTTCAACAAGTTCCTCCTGGGAAGTCTTTTGTACCTTCTCGTCTTAGACGCAGGGTGTTGAACGGGGGTCATTCTTCCTTGCTGGCCAGACATACTGGAGTTCGAAAGTCCATTCAACTAATTTCCCGACATTATTGGTGGCCAAACCTAGAGCATGATGTCACTGATTTTGTCCGTTCCTGCACGACCTGTGCCCATGACAAGACCTCAGACTAGACCTGCAGGCCTCTTACAACCTTTACCTATTGTCCATGGTCCCACATCGCTATGGACTTCATCACCGATCTACCTTCTTCCAGTAACAACACGGTCATTTGGGTGGTGGTAGATCGTTTCTCTAACATGGCTCACTTAGTGCCAATTGCCTGGGCTTTCTTCTGCTCCACAACTGGCGGATCAATTCTTTCTACATATTTTTCACCTACATGGTCTACCAACTCACATTGTCTCTGATCGTGGGGTTCAGTTTGTCTACAAATTCTGGTGGGCTCTCTGCTCTCACCTTGGGATCAAGTTGGATTTTTCTTCAGCATACCATCCCCAGTCCAATGGCCAGGTTGAGAGAGTGAACCTGATACTTGGAGATTATCTTTGTCATTTGGTCTCTGCTCGGCAAGATGACTGGTCCAACTTGTTACCTTGGGCAGAGTTTTCTTACAACCATCGGGACTCTGAAGCCACAAGAACATCTCCTTTCCTCATTGCAAGAGTAAGTTGTTAACACTTGGAAAAGAAAGAAAGGAAGGAGGGATAGTATATAATATTTATATCAATATTTATACACGTCCACTCACATTAGGATATCCTTTTACATTGGCGAGCCTTAAATGGGCACTGTCAGATACAAAAACTTTTGATATGTTGTAAAGCATGCAAAACTTAAATGTTTTGCAATTGCTTTCATTAGAAAACTTTCAGTATTTAATACTGAAAAAGTCAGTCAAACAACTGCCCACCCCCTGCCTGCTTGGACACATACTAGTCCTGCTGTGTCCATGCATCATGGACCCACTTCCTTGATTGACAGCTGTGAGCGCAGGGCTCACAGCTGGAGGAAAAATCCTCCCACTGTCAGCTTGTGTCCCGCTACTGTCAGTGAGGACAAGCTGGGAGTTGTAGTTTTGCTAATGCTAGGGGAGATGTGAGAAGACAGCATACTGAGGGAGGGGGCAGAGACCTGCACAATGAGGCCACGCCCCCTCCCTTTGAGAGGAATTCAGACTAGTGAGCTAAATTTAAAGTGAAATAAAAAAATAAATAAAGGTGCTAGACACAAAATTTAGTTGTACATGGTCAGGATTAGATACTGAGTGATATATCTAAAAATGTTTTTATGTTGGATCTGACGGGTACGCTTTAAGACAGGTTATTATATACTTTTACAAAGTCTCAAGCCAACAAGAGAAGGCCTCCTTTTGACCTACCTTCCTGGTGACAAGGTCTGGCTTTTGTCCAAATATATTAGTTTTAAGGTTCCCAGTTATAAATTTGGTCCTCCATTTCTGTGTCCTTTCAAGGTTACGCACCACATAAACCCTGTGTCTTATAAACTTCATCTGCCATCTACTCTTCGCATTCCGAATTCCTTCCATGTTTCTCTCCTCAAGCCTTACATTTTCAATAGTTTCTCTCAAAAAGACATCTCTCCTTCTCCTGTGTCCGGTTCCTTAGATATCTTTAAGGTTAAGGATATCTTCGCCGCCAAAACCATTAGAAGGAAAAGATTCTTCCTGGTGGACTGGAAGGGGTTTGGTCCTGAAGAAGGTCCTGGAAGCATGAGGGGAACATTTTGGATCGGGATCTGGTCCTCAATTTCCTGGGGCCAAAAAAGAGGGGGAGACCTAAGGGGGGGGCAGGGTACTGTTACAGCTCACGCTGCGGCCAGTCTTGCTGGCCGCGAGAGCACTCTTGCTCTCTCCCCTGCTGCTGGCGTTGCCGACATTCGCATCGCGGGGGAACGCCCACATGCCAAACCCGGGCCATCACTTACCTTCTCTGCTCTCTGTCCCCTCCACTGTTCCTGGTTCTCGGCGCGTGCATTATCCGCCTAGGGCTTGCACGCGCGCCGACTCTTGCAGATTTAAAGGGCCAGTGCACAAAAGATTGGTGCTTGTCTGCTCCTGAACCTTTTTAGCTCCGGACTTCCTCTTGACCCCTGCCAGATGTTTGTGCCTTGGAGAAAGCGTTACCCGAATTGTGTCTTGTCTTACCGTGTACCAGTTTTGGCTGCCTTGTTCCCTGACCACGCTTCCTTGCCGTCTGCCCTCTGACCTCCTTGCTACGTATTCTGACCTTGTTTCTGTGCCGCCTGTTCTGACCTTCTGCCTGTCCCAGACGAGTTTGTCTCATCCTCTCTGTGCCACACATCACCTCGGCTGCCTTAGTGGACGAGTTGTATCAGGGGTAGCGACCTGGGATCCGCCTGCCGCAGCAAGTCCATCTCGCTTTGTGGCAGGCTCTGGTGAAAACCAGCGGCACCTTAGACTCTGCTCCCTGGTACGGCTCAAGCCATCATCCACACAAGGTACAACAGATCCACATCTCCAGTCGTTACATCTACACTGTATGATTATTATTGCTTTTTGATATGGGACATTGGCCTGCGAGCCCATATGCACAAACTCCTAACACTCTTATTTTATTATGTTTCTTACTGTCTCTGTTCTTATCTTTAAAATATGTTTAAAAAATCTAAAAAAAAAAAAAAAAAAAGGAGATAACTTGCTGTGAGCTTTGTTTCACATATAAATGCATCTGATGGAACTAAGTGCTAAGAAATAGTTGGGAAGCCCTCAAGGCATGCTTCTATGTATCCATTATAGTGGGGCCGTTCCCTCTGCTGAAGGCCTGGTGCTTTTGATACCCAGCCACTAACTGTCCTTAATTATATTTTCCATAGTTTACCGTTGAAAATGGCTTTAAGGCTACATGGCGGCCTTGGCCATGATACAGGTAACATAGCCAAGGATTTTCATGTCGCACACCAGGATTGTGCTTCATCGTAGCTAATGTAAGTGGATGGGAAACTGGAAAACATGTTTCCCAGTACTAAGACAAACCATACCCAGCTGCTAAGGAAGTAAACTGAATCTTTGCTCTGGGAAAAGGAAAGACTACGTATGACCCCAAAAGGTTTATACATTTTTATATATATATATATATATATATATATATATATGTATGTATATATATATATATATATATATATATATATATATACACACTGCTCAAAAAAATAAAGGGAACACTTCAACAACACAATGTAACTCCAGGTCAATCACACTTCTGTGAAATCACACTGTCCACTCAGGAAGCAACACTGATTGACAATCAATTTCACATGCTGTTGTGCAAATGGAACAGACAACAGGTGGAAATTATAGGCAATTAGGAAGACACCCCAATAAAGGAGTGGTTCTGCAGGTGGTGACCACTGACCACTTCTCAGTTCCTATGCTTCCTGGCTGATGTTTTGGTCACCTTTGAATGCTGGCAATGCTTTCACTCTAGTGGTGAGACGGAATCTACAACCCACACAAGTGGCTCAGGTAGTGCAGCTCATCCAGGATGGCCCATCAATGCGAGCTGTGGCAAGAAGGTTTGCTGTGTCTGTCAGCGTAGTGTCCAGAGCATGGAAGCGCTACCGGGAGACAGGCCAGTACATCAGGAGACATGGAGGAGGCCGTAGGAGGGCAATAACCCAGCAGGAGGACTGCTACCTCCTCCTTTGTGCAAGGAAGAGCACTGCCAGAGCCCTGCAAAATGACCTCCAGCAGGCCACAAATGTGCATGTGTCCACTCAAACGGTCAGAAACAGACTCTATGAGAGTATGAACACATTTTTTTATGTTTTGGCCTTGTGTAAAACTTCAAAAATATATATTTTCTCACATTATTCTGCACTCAATACCCCATAATGACAAAGTGAAAATTTAATTGTAGAATCTTTTTGCAAATGTATTTAAAATGAAAAACTAAAATTTAGCATGGACAAATGTATTCAGACAATTTGCTATTTATCTTGATAATCTCCGAGATGTTTCTACACCTTGATTGGAGTCAACAAGCCATGAGGAAAAGACTGCTGCCTGTAGAGCTCAGAAACCAGGATTGTGTGGAGTCACAGATCTGACAAAGGGTACAAACATTTTCTGCTGCACTGAAATTTCCTAAGAGCAAAGAGGCCTACATAATTCTTACATGGAAGAAATGTTTAAACAACCAGGGCTCTTCCTTGAGCTAGCCACATCACCAAACTAAGGAATTGGGAGAGAAAGGTCTTGGCAAGAGAAGTGGGCAAGGACCCAATAGTCACTCTGGCTAAGCTCCAAAGATCCTGTGTGCAGATGGGAGAAACTTCCAGAAGGCCAAACATCACTGCCAAACTCCACCAATCTGGGTTTTATGGGCATAAGGGCCTTAAAGAAGCCTCTACTCCGTAAAAGACACATAAAAGCTGTCTGGGGTTTGCAAAAAGCATCAAAAGGACTCTCAGACTGTAAGAAAGAATCAAGATTCTCTGGAGGAAACGGGGCACTGTTCATCACCTTCCCAATACCATCCCTACAGTGTAGCATGGTGGTGGCAGCATCCTGCTGTGTGGGACATTTTTCAGTGGCTGGGAGTATTGAGTTATACTAAATGAAAACCTGATCCAGAGTGCTCTGGACCTCGGACTGGGCTAAAGGTTCATCTTCCAACAAGACAATGACCCTAAGCACACAGCCAGGACAACAAAGGCATGGCTTAAAGGGGTCCTCCGCCCCTAGACATCTTATCCCCTATCCAAAGGATAGGGGATAAGATGTCAGGCTGCTGGGGAGCCCCGGGATCTCCGCTGCGGCACTGTGCTATCATTACAGCACAGAGCGAGTTCGCTCTGCACGTAATGACAGGCAATACAGGGGCCGGAGCATCGCTACGTCACGGCTCCGCCCCTTGTGATGTCACGGCCTGCCCCTTTCAATACAAGTCTATGGGAGGGGGCGTGGCAGTCGTCACGCCCCCTGCCATAGACTTGCATTAAGGGGACGGGCCGTGATGTCACGAGGTGCGGGGCCATGACGTCACGCTGCTCCGTACCCTGTATCGCCCGTCATTACGCACAGAGCGAACCCAGGGCTCCCCAGCAGCGGGACCGCGCCGATCTGACATCTTATCCCCTATCCTTTGGATAAGGGATAAGATGTCTAGGGGCGGAGTACCCCTTTAAGGACAACTCTGTGAATGTCCCAGCTAGAGCCCTGACTTGAATCCAGTTAAACAACTCCGGATAGAACTGAAAAAAATGGTTTCTACCTAAAGTCCCCATCCAACCTGACACAGCTTGAGAAGATCTGCAGAGGAGAATGGCAGAAAATCCCCAAATCCAGGTGTACAAACCTTGTGGCATAATACCAAAGAAGACTTGAGACTGTAATCTCTGCCAAAGGTGCATCAACTACGTACTAAGTAAAATTCTGTTAATGTATTTGCAAAATGTTTTATGGGGTATTGAGTGGAAATTGATGGGGGGGGGGGGGATTTTAATTTTATTGATTTTAGCACAAGGCCGCTACATAAAAAATGTGAAGAATTTTAAGGATGTGAAGACTTTTTATTTGCATACCTTTGCTTTCCTTCACATGGTGAATATTCTGTTTGTTGCCATAGCTGCCATAGCCCTGTATATTAAACCCTGGTCAAGACAGAATGGCTTGGCAACTGGGGCACATGCCTGCCAGCCCCTCCAGGCTATGCACCTGGCATTTCTTCCTCGTTTCTTGCCATCCTCTTGCTCTAAAAACAAATGAATGCAAACCTGAATGGTTAAGCAGAAGATTATAGCAGCATTTTAATCCAGTGTGTGACCCCAGGGTACCTCTCTCAGGAAACTGAGCCAATATCCTACATGTTTGCAAAAGCTGAGCCATGGAATCTGCCTCCAGAGCTGAGTTTGTAACCCTTTCCACCTTTCCACAGGGTCTAGAAATGACATATGTACATCGGAAATTGCATACATTATATGTAATGACCACTACTGAGGTGTCCTGACATGACTGTCAAATCTTATCAGATCATCTTGAAAAATCCAGAAGATGACGGCTGCCCTGTGAGACTAAACTAGAAACTGAGCTTGCTATGTTGGCGCTTAACTCAGCACTGCATTTTAACCTACTTGCTAGAGATTACTTGAGCTGGCTCCCTGCCTTGACTGCACCAGGAGTGTGGGAACTGGGTTGCCAGACATCGACATGCTCCCATTCCTAACAATGACGGGCTACGCAAAGTCCAAAAGAGTAGTATACACAGTGCACTTAGTAGTGACGACTCCATGCAGTTTCTGAAAAAAGCAAGAACACCTCCATGATCGCTGCAGCATGTAAGTATAACTATTTTCACACATAATATTTTAGTCAGCATTTTTAACTAAAACCAATAGCGGGACCAACACAAAGAAAAACTATATTTTTGTGCATGGGCCTACTCCTGGTTTTAGTTGAAATACCGACTAAATTACTATGTGAACACAGAAAAAATGGAAAGGTGTGGAAGTGCCTGAAATGTAACTTTTACACAAAATATACCATAAAATGTGTTAATTCAAGTGTATGCGATATACCACCTAGGGATCCACAGCAATGGTCACTGGGTTCTGGACAGTGTACAGTGTATAAGTAAACCTTGGTAGGCACAGTTAAAAAAACAAAGTCAGTATCAACAATGAGGGGCATTTACTAATCTTTTACTACGTAGTCTGGTTTTTACCCTGTTTTTTTCTACTTCATTTATGACTATGTGCGACAAATTTACTAAATTGTTGCACGGCATTAATAAATTTGGCGCACATAGGCAAAAGTGGGAAATTTACTTCATGTAGTAGAAAAAATAGTCTGTTCCTTTTTCCAGCTGTCTGAATAGGTTTGGCTGCTGGTTTCCTTCTGGATCTTTTGTTTTTGAGTTTTTTTTTTAGCTTTTTCACCACATCTAAATAATTCAATAACTACAGTGGTCCCTCAAGTTACAATATTAATTGGTTCCAGGAAAACCATTGTAAGTTGAAACCATTGTATGTTGAGACCATAACTCTATGGAAACGTGGTAATTGGTTCTAAAGGCACCAAAATGTCATCCAAAATAGGAAAAAGTGACAAAGAAAAATAAGTAGATAACTGATATAGATAAAGCAAATCCTTCCATATAAAAGTAATAAAGATCTGCTGGGAGCTGTAAATCACTGTCTATGTCAGTGTTTCCCAAGCAGGGAGCCTCCAGCTGTTGAAAAACTATAACTCCCAGCATGCCTGGACAGCCAAAGGCTGTCCGGGCATGCTGGGAGTTGTAGTTTTGCAAAAGATGGGGCCACCCTGCTTGGGAAACACTGGTCTATGTAGAGGACAGGAGCTTCTTCAGGGGTCCTGTACAGTACAGGCAATGTCCCAAACAAGTAATGGAGTCGCCCTCACCTGGTGTCCAAAAGAGCAGCTAACCCTGATACAGGTAAAGTGTACAGAACATGTAATACCAGACACCAGTCAGTGCATACACTTCAGTAATACAAGGGTTTTACCAGTGAATGCCCATTTTGATTGGTTGGTTCTTCCAGCCATTGACACGTTTTACAGATCTGGACTGTCTGTAGCATTGTATGTTGAGTCTGGTTTCAACTTACGATGGTCCAGAAAAGACCATTGTATGTTGAAACTATTGTATGTTGAGGCCATTGTAAGTTGAGGGATCACTGTAAATTGTAGTCATGGCTCAGAAGTGGTAAACGGCGTTTAGTGTGTGTGTGTGTTTATTACATTTTTTTAACACAGTTTTTTTCTCCCTAAATGTACTTACACTTTTTTTTTTTTTTTGGTTACTTCTTCTACAGATCTGTGTATCCTGTGGACTCCTTCGGATTCGGTGGACTACTTCGATGACCAGCGTTTTTCTTTGCTTGATGTTAATAAAATGGTTAACGAGGGCTTGTGGGGGAGTGTTTTTTGTAATAAATTTTTTTTAAAACCTGTTGTGTTTTATTTTTATTTTACTTTACTAGACAGGCTTAGTAGTGGAAGCTGTCTTATAGACTGAGTCCATTACTAAGCCGGGCTTAGCGTTAGCCACAAAAACAGCTAGCGATAACCCCCAATTATTACCCCGGTACCCAACACCACAGGGGTGCCGGGAAGAGCCGGTACCAACAGGCCCGGAGCGTCAAAAATGGCGCTCCTGGGCCTAGGCGGTAACAGGCTGGCGTTATTTAGGTTGGGGAGGGCCAGTAACAATGGTCCTCGCCCACCCTGGTAACGTCAGGCTGTTACTGTTTGGTTGGTATTTGGTTGAGAATAAAAATAGGGGGACCCTATGCGTTTTTTAAATATATTTAATTATTTATTTAAAAAAAAAACACGCATAGGGTCCCCCCTATTTTCATTCTCAGCCAAATACCAACCAAACAGTAACAGCCTGACGTTCCCAGGGTGGGCGAGGACCATTGTTACTGGCCCTCCCCAGCCTAAATAACGCCAGCCTGTTACCGCCTAGGCCCAGGAGCGCCATTTTTGACGCTCCAGGCCTGTTGGTACCGGCTCTTCCCGGCACCCCTGTGGCGTTGGGTACCGGGGTAATAATAGGGGGTTTGCGCTAGCTGTTTTTGTGGCTAGCGCTAAGCCCATGTTAGTAATGGACTCTGTCTATAAGACAGCTTCCACTACTAAGCCTGTCTAGTAAAGTAAGAAAAAAACACAACAAGTTTTAAAAAATTTTTATTACAAAAAACACTCCCCCACAAGCCCTCGTTAACCATTTTATTAAAATCAAACAAAGAAAAACGCTGGTCATCGAAGTAGTCCACCGAATCCGAAGGAGTCCACAGGATAAACGGATCTGAAATGAGAAGAAAACAAAAAAAATGGGTTAGTACATTTATTATCACCTGCTCACACATCTCCCGCCCCGCATGACTACAACTGCCAGCATGCCCTTACAGTAAGGACATGCTGGGAGTTGTAGTTGTGTGGTGCAGGAGATGTGTGGGCAAGTGACAAGCTTGTCCCCTGCCCCCAGCTGCAGGACTACAACTCCCAGCATGCCCTTACAGTAAGGTGGGGCGGAGGCCGGGCACAGTGTTTCCCAACCTGGGACTTGTAGTTTTGCAACATCTGGAGGCACCCTGGTTGGGAAACACTGTTTTAGGCCAGTGTTTCCCAACCAGGGTGCCTCCAGATGTTGCAAAACTACAAGCCCCAGCATGCCTGGACAGTCAAAGGCTGTCTAGGCATGCTGGGAGTTGTAGTTTTGCAACATCTGGAGGCAACCTGGCTGGGAAACACTGGCCTAAAACAGTGTTTCCCAACCAGGGTGCCTCCAGATGTTGCAAAACTACAAGCCCCAGCATGCCTGGACAGTCAAAGGCTGTCCAGGCATGCTGGGAGTTGTAGCCTTGCAACATCTGGAGGCACCCTGGCTGGGAAACACTGGCCTAAAACAGTGTTTCCCAACCAGGGTGACTGTTTTAGGCCAGTGTTTCCCAACTGTTTTAGGCCAGTGTTTCCCAACCAGGGTGCCTCCAGCTGTTGCTAAACTACAACTCCCAGCATGCCTGGACAGCCAAAGGCTGTCCAGGCATGCTGGGAGTTATAGTCTTGCAACAACTGGAGGCACCCTGGTTGGGAAGCCTGCGCAACTTACCGGCTTCCGTAGGATCCAGCGCTGCACGACACTGCCGCGCGACAGTGCCGCGCGACGATCTCCGACAGCGATCGTCGCTGGAGCCTCGGAAGGGTAAGTGAACTTCTTCGCCGGTCCCCTTCAGCTGTTTAGTTTTGCAACAGCTGGAGGACTACAGTTTACAGACCACAAACCAGTGGTCTGCAAACTGTGGCCCTCCAGCTGTTGAAAAACTACAACTCCCAGCATGCCTGGACAGCCAATGGCAACATCTGGGGGGGGGCATGCTGGGAGTTGTAGTCTTGCAACATCTGGAGTCACCCTGGTTGGGAAACACTGTTTTAGGCCAGTGTTTCCCAACAAGGGTGCCTCCAGCTGTTGCAAAACTACAACTCCCAGCATGCCCGGACAGCCAAAGGGTGTCCAGGCATGCTGGGAGTTGTAGTCTTGCAACATTTGGAGGCACCCTGGTTGGGAAGCTTGCGCAACTTACCGGCTTCCGTAGGATCCAGCGCTGCACGACACTGCCGCGCGACACTGCCGCGCGACAGTGCCGCGCGACGATCTCCGTCAGCGATCGTCGCTGGAGCCTCGGAAGGGTAAGTGAACTTCTTCGCCGGTCCCCTTCAGCTGTTTAGTTTTGCAACAGTTGGAGGACTACAGTTTACAGACCACACACCAGTGGTCTGCAAACTGTGGCCCTCCAGCTGTTGCAAACCTACAACACCCAGCATGCCCTGACAGCCAAAGCCTATGGCTCTCAGGGCAGGAGCCCGGGCTGACATTACAGTGCAGCCGCCCGGGCTCCTCATACGGTCTCCCCGCTACCCCCCTTGTCTCCCGCCCGGGCTCCTCATACGGCCTCCCCGCTACCCCCCCCCCCCTTGTCTCCCGCCCGCGCCGCTCAGCTCCCGCTGCTACAAGACTACAACTCCCAGCGTGTCCTCACTGTAAGGCCATGCTGGGACTTGTAGTCTTGCAACAGCAGACAGATGGGAGTTGTGTGGCGCTGGCAGGTGAGAGGGGGGGATGTAAATCACTGCAGTGTCCCGGTAGCGCAGTGAGGGTAGCGGGGAGAAAGTATGTCGGAGCCCGGGCGGCAGTAGCTTTTCCTGCTCCATGTTGGAGCTGGAGTAAATTTAGTCAATTTTTATGGCCGTTGCGACAGTTTATTGCGCAACTGCGACTGTCTCAGTTAATAAATTCCTGACCACTGCAAGTAAAAACTGAAAACTTGCGTAAATTAAGCGGGAATTTTTTTTTTGACTTTCTAGCTCTTGCTAGGGAAAGTCGCACAATTTATAGGGTAGGCGCAATTGCGACAATTTTGCGCCAAAAATAGTCAGAAAAAAATGACTAAACCCCTTAGTAAATGCCCCCCAATCTGATCAACAAATTTAGTACCTTACAAGGCCCTCCCTACGCCTTTCTGTGACTACGTAGGCGTGACATCATCAGGGGACAGACAGTATGTAAATATGGTATGAGTGTACCATATATATAGTCTAGGGATTATCCCAGGTAGATATACCCTAGAACAACAGATCAGATGCCCCTTAGGCTGCTTTCACACCATAAAGTTCTTCCATTTTAAAGAGCCGTTATAATGTTCTGTTATGAAAAACCTTAAAAACGGCCGTTAAACGGCTGTTACAAAATCCCATACGGCCGTTACAAAATCCCATTAAAGCCTATGGGATTTTAACCCGTCATAGCCCTTTATTAATAACGTTATTTTTGACGGGAGAAAAAAAGGGTACATGCACTATTTTTCTAGAATTTAGCTGTAAATTTAGCTGTAGTGACCAGTGTCAGGCAGCTGCTGCCAAGGCAAATAAAATCATGGGGTGCATCAATAGGGGCATAGATGCCTATGACAGGGAAATAATTCTACCGCTGTACAAATCACTAGTCAGACCACACATAGAATACTGTTTACAGTACTGGGCACCAGTGTACAAGAAAGATATAGTGGAGCTGGAGAGGGTTCAAAGACTGGTAATCAGAGTAATACGAGGAACGGGAGGACTACAGTACCCAGAAAGATTATCAGAATTTGGGATATTTAGTTTAGAAAAAAAAAAATAGGCTTGGGGAGACCTAATAACTATGTATAAATAAATCAGGGGACCGCACAGAGATCTCTCCCATTACCTATTTATACCCAGGACTGTATCCATAACAAGGGGGCATCCTCTACGTTTAGAGGAAAGAAGGTTTCTACACCAGCAAAGACCGGGGTTCTTTACTGTAAGAGCAATGAGAATGTGGAATTCTCTCCCGGAGGAGGTGGTCATGGTGAACTCGGTAAGAGAGTTCAAAAGGGGTCTGGATGCATTTTTGGAGAGTAATAACATTACAGGTTATGGATTCTGGATCTATAGGGACAGAACGTTGATCCAGGGATTTATTCTGATGCCATATTTGGAGTCGGGAAATAATTTTTACCTCTAGTATGATGGTTTTTTGCCTTCCTCTGGATCAACTCAGTAGGCATTCATTAGGGTTATAGGTTTAACTTGATGGACTCTTTTTTTCAACCTTATGAACTATGTTACTATGTATATGTTACAGGAAAAAGCAAAATAATGCATAGTCAGATATATATAGGCGTTACCAGTAATTGACTAGTCTAAGGCTGCATTTACATCTCGTTTTAACATTACTGGTGTCGGATCCAGCTGGGGAAGGGGCAAACCGGGCTCTCCCGTACCCCAGCCGGACGAGCGCTGAACACCGGTCGGCTCATTTTTGACCCGTATGCGGTTTCCTGACTGGACCTAAAACCGTAGTATACTAGGGTTTTAGGTCCAGTCATAAAACCGGATAAGGGTCAAAAAAGAGCCGACCGGAGTCACCGCTTGACTCCGGTCGGCTCATTAAAGTAAATGGAGTTCAGCGCTGGTCCGGCTGGGGTACGGTTTGCCCCTCCCCCAGCCGGATCCGGCACCCGTAATGTAAAAATGATATGTGAATGCAGTCTAATGTCAGATTCATATGGATATACATCTGTGACTACCCGCTGTCTTCTTACTTGTATGGACTATATTTAGGACAGAGGATGACAGGTACATTTAGCTAATAAAATGCATGCTCCATATGCAGGAGTACGCATTAGAGCCAAAATTAGATATTTTCCATGTTTCTGGAGCCATAATAATAGTCATGCATGCTCTGCACACTAGAATAAGCTCATGTAAGCGGCGATTCTGATCCTAATGGGGTGACTATCCGGACCGTCCCTACCCTAAAAAATAAACATGTTCATCATAACAGGCTCATAAGATAGCTCAAACAAATTATGGGCAAACACATCTCATTGGAGATGCACACCTTTCTCACTAGTAATGTGTACATCTATATGTGGACCACAGTACACTAAGGTACATTACTAGTGAGCTGGTAGATCTACATTAGTTGAGATGTGTTCATTGTGATACTAGAATGTACACACATGAATAACCTAAAAAGTATGACCCTGAGACCATCTGATATATATGTGCATTTATACTAGTCCTAGGACCAAATAGTCAAAGGACATGATCACAATAAGAGAAAGAAGCAGATGGACATAGACATGAACCAGGTAGAAAGATACAGCAGCGGACAAGTATCATTTATCATGTTGGTGCATTATGGGGACAGCAAAACTGGGGGGCCAATACTATGTGTGAACCCAGTCTAATGTCTTACACACAGGGAACTCTAATATACATAATGGAAATGATGTATTCCCGAATGTAAAACTGAAAGATAGTAACATGGAAATGCAAAGCAGAACTCATGGTTTGGTGCCAAGTAGCAATTTGCCTGCAACATATTCAACGGATAGAAAGCATTAATGGAAAATGGCTTCCTGTCCCCATTCACCATGCTCTTACCACATGCTATCTTACAAACCTAAATCCATAGCATGGCTATAAGAGGTGAAGATGGGATCCTTTTGATTTTGACTTAGTGAAAATCAAAATGTATCCCATCCTCTGTCGCCGAAAGGACGATACTTATATGCTCCTTACCCTGTGCGTCTCCTAAAAAAAGTAGTTTGGCGGGCCATATACTGTATACCGCAAAGTAGATACAGAGGGGCAAAAAAGTATTTAGTCAGCCACCAATTGTGCAAGTTCTCCCACTTAAAAAGATGAAAGAGGCCTGTAATTTTAGGTATACCTCAACTATGAGAGACAGAATTAGAAAAAATAAAATCCATAAAATCACATTTTTAAAGAATGTATTTGCAAATTATGGTGGAAAAGTTAATCTCAATACTTTGTTATATACCCTTTCTTGGCAATGACAAAGGTCAAATGTTTTCTGTAAGTCTTCACAAGGTTTTCACACACTGTTGCTGGTATTTTGGCCCATTCCTCCATGTAGATCTCCTCTAGAGCAGGGATCTTTAGGAGCTATCGCTGGGCAACATGGACTTTCAACTCCCTCCAAAGGTTTTCTATGGGATTGAGATCTGGAGACTGGCTAGGCCACTCCAGGACCTTGAAATGCTTCTTATGAAGCCACTCCTTCGTTGCCCAGGCGGTGTGTTTGGGATCATTGTCATGCTGAAAGACCCAGCCACGTTTCATCTTCAATGCCCTTGCTGATGGAAGGAGGTTTTCACTCAAAATCTCAGGATACATGGCCCCATTCATTCTTTCCTTTACACGGATCAGTCATCCTGGTCCCTTAGCAGAAAAACATCCCCAGAGCATGATGTTTCCACCCCCATGCTTCACAGTAGGTATGGTGTTCTTTGGATGAAACTCAGCATTCTTTCTCCTCCAAGTTGAGTTTTTATAAAAAAGTTCTACTTGGGTTTTATCTGACCATATGACATTCTCCCAATACTCTTATGGATCATCCAAATGCTCTCTAACCAAACTTCAGATGGGCCCAGACATGTACTGGCTTAAGCGCTTAAGCAGGGGGACACGTTTGGCACTGCATAATTTGAGTCCCTGGCACCGTAGTGTGTTATTGATGGTAGCCTTTGTTACCTTCGTGGAAGCTCTCTGCAGGTCATTCATTAGGTGCCCCCCCCCCCTGTGTGGTTCTGGGGAGATTATCAGTGGTCTTGTATGTCTTCCATTTTCTAATAATTGCTCCCACAGTTGATTTCATCACGCCAGGCTGCTTGCCTATTGCAGATTCAGTCTTCCCAGCCTGGTGCAGGTCTACAATTTTGTTTCTGGCGTCCTTCGACAGCTCTTTGGTCTTGGCCATAGTGGAGTTTGGAGTGCGACTGTTTGAGGTTGTGGACAGGTGTCTTTTATACTGATAACAAGTTCAGGTGCCATTAATACAGGTAACAAGTGGAGGACAGAGGAGACTCTTAAAGAAGAAGTTCCAGGTCTGTGAGAGACAGAAATCTTGCTTGTTTGTAGGTGATCAAATACTTATTTTCCACCATAATCTGCAAATAAATTCTCTAAAAATCAGACAATGTGATTTTATGGATTTTTTTTTCTCATCATGTCTCTCATAGTTGAGGTATACCTATGATGGAAATTACAGGCCTCTCTCATCTTTTTAAGTGGGAGAACTTGCACAATTGGTGGCTGGCTAAATACTTTTTTGCCCCACTATAAATATATATACTATATCAACTAGTTGGTCCAATATGAGAGAATGGCAGTACACTAACTATACAACCTCCGACCTTAAAGGGGTACTCCGGTGGTTAAGATTTTTGGCTATATTGCATCTTCTTTTAATGTTCATGTTTTTTGCAATTGACATGCATTATATGTTTGTGTAGCATGTGTCTTTTTTTCTTACCTGTTGTTGGGCCAGGAAGTCCTGTAGTTCTGTGTTGGATCTCTTTCTGTTGGCCATGTTAGGATTAGGCTGTGGACAACATGTCATGGCTTTTTTTCTCTCTGTTTTTTAAGAACTGCATGAGAGGAAGAAGCAACAACCCCTCATCTCCCCCTCCCGGAGGACGTAGATCTGCATGAGAGAAAGAAGCCAGAGCAGGGGGAGAGAGAGAGGACATACACAGCTCCTCATCTCCCCTCCCCCTGCTCTGTCTTCTGAGGACGTAGGTCTGTACTGAAGACAGAGATGATAAGAGTGTTATCTGAAGGGGAGGATAACAAAGTGCACGGGCTGGGGATGTATAGACTGCAGTGGAATAAATCTCGGACTGGGGATGATTTCTGTGTGAAGGGGGGGGGGACTCCTGAATGACACATGCTGGGAGTTGTAGGTCCTGTTATGTGCATGTATGCTAGTGTTTACATACCATTGTGCCTCCAGCTGTTGCACAACTACAACTCCCAGCATGCCCTGACAGCCTTTGGGCATGCTGGGAGTTGTAGTTTTGCAACAGCTGGAGGCACACTGGTTGGGAAACACTGTCCTAGCCTATTCAGCATACATATCATGTTACACCATTGTTTCCAAACCAGTGTGCCTCCAGCTGTTGTAAAACTACAACTCCCAGCATGTCCTGACAGCCTTTGGGCATGCTGGGAGTTGTAGTTTTGCAACAGCTGGAGGCACACTGATTGGGAAACACTGGCCCAGCCTATTCAGTATATTACAAACAAAGTGCATTGTTTCCCAACCAGGGTGTTTTCAGCTGTATCAAAACTACAACTCCCAGCATGCCCGGACAGCTTTTGGCTGTCCGGGCATGCTGGTAGTAGTAGTTTTGCAACACCTGGAGGCGCCCTGGTTGGAAAATACTGGTGTATGCCCTATAGAGGTCTGGTAAACTACAACCCCCAGGAGACTACAGAGGCAGCATGCTGGTGTTATACCACAGACTGAAGACTCCTGAATGACACATGCTGGGAGTTGTAGTCCCTTTTGTGTGTGTATGCCAGTGTATCCCAACCAGGGCTGATTATATTAGTGTGCTGTGTATAAGGGGGCCGACCCGGGAAAATAGTAAGGTGGGTAAAGGGCAGGGAAAAAAAAAAAAAAAGGAGCTGCCCCAAACAAGCAAGGGATGTGGCATGCTGGGATTTGTGGTTTTCAGCCCAGCCAGAAACAGTAAATAGAGGCAAAGATAGGAAAACAAAGTGGGGGATAAAAAGACAACAAAGAACGGAAATAGAGTAGGCTAAACAACAAGAATAGAAATGAAACAAAACAAATAGGGTAAGTCAAAAACAGAAAAACACGTTGACCACCGGAGTACCCCTTTAAGTTCTTATGACCTTCTTATATGGCCTTCTTAACGCTGCAGGAAAAGCTGAGGCTGTATAGTGAGTAGGGATCGACCGATATCGTTTTTTTAGGGCCGATACCGATAATCGGTGGAGGTTAGGGCCGATAGCCGATAACTTATACTGATATTCCGGTATAAGTTATCGGCTATTTATCCCCCCTCGACACCGCTGCAGAACATTGATTTAAAGCGGGCGCTTTAAATCAATGCACTGCAGTGGCTTTTGCGGTGCCATAGGCCGCCGCCGCCACCCGCTTCTCTCCCCCTACCTGTAGTGTCCCGCGGCATTCCGGGTGGAGGGGGAACCGGTCCGGGCTGTCCTTCTTCTCCGGGGGTCCTCTTCTCCACTCCGGGCAGGCTCTGGCCTAGTACGCACCTGACGTCACAGCGTAGCGGCGTCTATGCAGCGTACTAGGCCGGAGCCTGCCCGGATTGGAGAAGAGGACCCCCGGAGGACAGCCCGGACCGGTTCACCCTCCACCCGGAATGCAGCCGGACACTACAGGAAGGAAGGAAGGATGGATGGCCCGGACCACCCCCATTACAGGTAAGTTTAATTTTTGTTTTTATTGACTCGGAGGGTGGGGGAGGGGCCCAACCGGTATAGCGGTATTGGCAAAAATCCATACCGTTATACCACCCAGCACTACGGTGGGGGTGCGACGCGGTGGGTCGGGGGGGGGGGGGGGCGGCCGCGGTGCGGTGGGGGTGGTGCGGGGCATTATCGGCTTATCGGCAAGGTAATTTCCGATACCGATAATGCCCAAAATCGTGATAATCGGTCGATCCCTAATAGTGAGCGTGCATAATAGGGAGATAGGTGATTGTGCATGCTCACAATACAACCTCTAACCTCTAGTTTAGCCTCATATACAGAGGCTGTATCAATAGCGTGCACCATTGGGGAGGATAAACAAATGTCCATGCTCACTACACTGCACCGGTATATCAATGTATGGACTTCTAGAAGTCTGTTTTGAGAGTGCACCCTTAAGACGATGAAGTAATAATGACAGATCAAACCAAATAAAGTTATTGTTCAGTGTGATCAGTCATACATGATATATAAGGGCAGCAGTAAATGGTCACCACGAGGCATTTCATTATTGATCAGGATCTCTGTACTTGTCAATAGGGAAGACACGTGACTGCACATGTGCAAAACTACAGCTGCCGGCATGCTAGGAGCTGTAGTTTTGCAAAAGCTGGAGAGCCACAGGTTGCAGACCACTAAAATAAAATAAAATAATTCCCCACAATTTTTTGACTTTCCTTCTTACCTAAACCTGTGAATCAGCTGCCTTTAGTCAGTCAAAGGTAAAGACTAATTACCATTTTTTCTATATTATAACCCTTCCTGTCAGATGACTATGTCTTCCAACAATATTGAAAAATATCAGCTAAAACAATAGAAAAAAATGAGACCTCCAGCACCTATTAATGAGGCCTAGTACTTTCATTGCCATGGAAACAGGGCCTAGTTCAATCACCACAGGGAGTAAGAAGTGAATATCATCAATACTGTATTACTATCCTGCACTGATGTCTACTAAGCCAACTATAAACCTATAAATGAACTGACTACAGCAAAAACATATAAAAAAATCTCATCTTTATTATAAAGTTCCAAACATCAGAGACATACACTTAAAATACATATATAAGAGATGGTAGCAACAGAAAAATGGGGCATACTGCGGATGTACATCATAAAAAATGAATTACAAATATAATCCAACGTCATCCAACCCACCATGGGTGTGAGTGCAATGTAAACAGGGGTATACAGGTATGGCAAAGTATACATAAAAATCACAACACAAGTACAAAATACATTAAAACGAACAGCCATACGCAAGCAGGATACCCACATGTAAACAAACGCTCCAGATCACCACCAGAATGGGGCAGGCATTCCCCGTACCGGGGAGATGGGGGAAATTTATTAAAACCAGTGTAAAGGAACAGATTGCTTCTAACATTTAAAGGGGTACTCCAGCGCTTAGTCATTATATCCCCTATCCAAACTATAGGGGATAAGATGCCTGATTGCGGGTGTCCCGCCACTGGGGACCCCCGTGATCTTGCAGGCCCCTCCCTTTAAAATCAGTAACCGGAGCGTGTTCGCTCCGGGTCTGATTACTGTCGATCACGGGGCCGGAGCATTGTGACGTCACGGCTCCGCCCCCGTGTAACATCACGCTCTGCCCCCTCAATGCAAACCTATGGTAGGGGGCGTGACAGCTGTCATGCCCCCTCCCATAGACTTGCATTAAGGGGCGGGGCCTTGACGTCACGGTCTCACGTCACCGTGGTCGGCGTTTCGGAAGCCGCAACAGGTGGGTCCTGCAGCCGAGATCCCGGGGGTCCCACGCGGCGGGACCCCCGCGATCTGACATCTTATCCCCTATCCTTTGGAATTATCCTTTGGAATAGCAATCTGATCCCTTCCTACATGAGGCCTAGTATGTCCACATTCCCTTACTACTACCCCTATAATGTTGTTGGATTTTTATTAAAAATAAGAATCTCATAAATGGTTGTTCTGCCCAGTCTTAGGGTATGTTCACACTAGAGAATCTCTGTGCGAAATTCCGATCAGGAATTCTGCTCAAAGACTCCATCTGAGCAGTCACCGTCGTAATACTTCGGCTCTAGGACCGCCAGGACCTGCACTGTCACCGCTGATGGACATAATTACACCAAACTAATGAACATGGGCATTCTTTCAGCAGATCATTTTCAGCAGTGGAATTTTCTGCCACAGAATTTCCGCAGTGTGAATGGGTCAGCGAAGGCCAATTCACAACAATGTTAAGGTTTATACAGCGGAATACCCCAATGCAATTCCACGCACGGAAATTCCGTAGTGTAAACATACCCTTACTTATATCTATCTATCCTTCTATCTTCTCTCCATCTATATACAGACATGGCCGTAAATATTGGTACCCCTGAAATTGAAGTATTTCTCACAGAAAAGGATTGCAGTAACACATGTTTAGCTATACACATGTTTATTCCCTTTGTGTGTATTGGAACTAAACCAATAAAAGGGAGGGAAAAAAGGCAAATTGGACATAATGTCACAGCAAACTCCAAAAATGGGCTGGACAAAATTATTGGCACCCTTTCAAAATTGTGGAAAAATAAGATTGTTTCAAGCTTGTGATGCTGCTTTAAACTCACCTGGGGCAAGTAACAGGTGTGGGCAATATAAAAATCACACCTGAAAGCAGATAAAAAGGAGAGCAGTTCACTTAGTCGTTGCATTGTGTGTCTGTATGTGCCATACTAAGCATGGACTACAGAAAGAGAAGAGAACTGTCTGAGGACTTGAGAACCAAAATTGTGGAAAAATATCAACAATCTCAAGGTTACAAGTCTATCTCCCGAGATCTAGATTTGCCTTTGTCCACAGTGCGCAACATTATCAAGAAGTTTCCAACCCATGGCACTGTAGCTAATCTCCCTGGACATGAACGGAAGAGAAAAATTTATGAAAGGTGTCAACGCAGGATAGTCTGGGTGGTGGATAAGCAGCCCCAAACAAGTTCCAAAGATATTCAAGCTGTCCTGCAGGCTCAGGGAGCATCAGTGTCAGCGTGAACTATCCGTCAACATTTAAATGAAATGAAACACTATGGCAGGAGACCCAGGAGGACCCCAGGAAAACGTCTTGTGGACAGATGAGACCAAGATAGAGCTTTTTGGTAAAGCACATCATTCTACTGTTTACTGAAAATGGAATGAGGCCTACAAAGAAAAGAACACAGTACCTAAAGTGAAATATGGTGGAGGTTCAATGATGTTTTGCTGCCTCTGGCACTGGGTGCCTTGAATGTGTACAAGGCATCATGTAATCTGAGGATTACCAACGGATTTTCGGTTGCACTGTACAGCCCAGTGTCAGAAAGCTGGGTTTGCGTTCAAGATCTTGGCTCTTCCAGCAGGACAATGGGGGAGATTTATCAAAACCTGTGCAGAGTAAAAGTGGAGCAGTTGCCCATAGCAACCAGATTACTTATTTCATTTTTAACAAGGCCTCAGCAACATGAAAGAAGCGATCTGATTGGTTGCTATGGGCAACTCAGCAACTTTTCCTCTGCACAAGTTTTGATAAATCTCCCTCAATAACCCCAAACATATGTCAAAAAAGCCCCCAGAAATGGATGGCAACAAAGCGCTGGAGAGTTCTGAAGTGGCCAGATCTGAAGTCCGGATCTAAATCCCATTGAACTCCTGTGGAGAGATTTTAAAATTGCTGTTGAGAAAAGGCGCCTTCCAATAAGAGAGACCTGGAGCAGTTTGCAAAGGAAGAGTGGCCCAACATTCCGGCTGAGAGGTGTAAGAAGCTTATTGATGGTTATAGGAAGCCACTGATTTCAGTTATTTTTTCCAAAGGGTGTGCAACCAAATACTGTATCTATCTCATTGACTTGTCTTTTCTGGACCATTGTAACTTGAAACCAGACTCAACATACAATGCTACAGGCTACAGACAGTCCAGATCTGCAAAAAATGTCAATGGCTGGAAGAACCAACCAATCAGAATGGGCATTCACTGGTAAAACACCTGTATTCCTAAAGTGCATGCAGTGACTGGCTGTCTGGTAGCGCCTCTCTACAGTACAGGTTGGTACTACATGTTCTGTACTACTCTTTACCTGTACCAGGGATAGCTGCTTCAAGTGGGGACAGCTCCATTTTAATTTTTTGGGACACTGTATGTACTGTACAGGACCCCCCAGAAGCTCCTGTCCTCTACATAGACAGTGATTTACAGCTCCCAGTAGATCTTTATTACTTTTATATGTAAGGATTTGCTTTATCTGTATTAGTTATCTACTTATTTTTCTTTAATCCTCACTTTTTCCTATTTTTGGATGACATTTTGGGGCTTCAGAACCAATTACCAGGTTTCCATAGAGTTCTGGTCTCAACATACAATGTTTTCAACATACAATGGAACCGATTAATATTGTAACTTGAGGGACCACTGTATCTGTCTGTCTATCCATCAGTCTAGCTATTTTATAACCAGCTTTCTTCTTTCTATCTACCTATCTATCTACTATTAATGTAATATCTATCTCATATCTATCAGTCTCATTTCTATCTTCTATATACTATCTATCTGTCTATCCATCAGTCTACCTATTCTATATCTATCAACTATTAATGTAATATCTATCTCATATCTATCAGTCTCATATCTATCTTCTATATACTATCTATCTATCTACTATTAAAGGGGTAGTCCAGTGGTGAAAAACTTATCCCCTATCCTAAGGATAGGGGATAAGTTTGAGATCGCGGGGGGTCCGACCGCTGGGGCCCCCTGCGATCTCTCAGTACAGGGCCCCGGCTCTCGGCCCAGATAGCGGGTGTCGACCCCCGCACGAAGCGGCGGCCGACACGCCCCCTCAATGCATCTCAATGGCAGAGCCGGAGATTGCCGAGGGCAGCGCTCCGGCTCTGCCATAGAGTTGTATTGAGGGGGTGTGTCGGCCGCCGCTTCGTGCGGAGGTCGACACGCCCCCTTCCCGCGGGCTGTCAGGGTGCCGTACGGGAGATCGCAGGGGGCCACAGCGGTCAGACCCCCCGCAATCTGCAACTTATCCCCTATCCTTAAGATAAGTTGTTCACCAGTGAGACACCACTGGACTACTCCTTTAATGTCATATCTATCTCATATCTATCAGTCTCATATCTATCTTCTATATACTATCCTATCTATCTACTATTAATGTCATATCTATCTCATATCTATCAGTCTCATATCTATCTTCTATATACTATCCTATCTATCTACTATTAATGTCATATCTATCTCATATCTATCAGTCTCATATCTATCTTCTACATAGTATCTATCTGTCTATCCATCAGTCTACCTATTCTATATCTATCTATCTTCTATTAATGTCATATCTATCTCATATCTATCAGTCTCATATCTATCTTCTACATACTATCTATCTGTCTATCCATCAGTCTACCTATTCTATATCTATCTATCTATCTATTTATCTATCTATCTACTATTAATGTCATATCTATCTCATCTTACATATATATTAGTCTCATATCTATCTTCCATCTACTATCTGATCTATGCATCCATCAGTCTAGTTATTCTATATCTATCTATCTATCTATCTATTTATCTACTATTAATGTCATATCTATCTCATCTTATATATATATATATATATTAGTCTCATATCTATCTTCCATCCACTATCTATCTGATTTATGCATCCATCAGTCTAGTTATTCTATATCTATCTTTCCCATATCTATCTGATGTCTATCTATCCATCTGTATCTATCTATCTATCTATCTATCTTTATCTTTGCTTTTTGAACAGTTTCTATGGAAAACCTCATTACTGTGAAAGCCTATGATGGATGCCATGCATTGGTATCTGTCACCCTCCGGCTCCCTTTTTTAAAGAAAAAATATATACTAGACTTAAGGTGTTGCTCTGTATACTGTGAGCCTACTACAGTATATACATTGGGAGTTTCTCTTACTGTATTTGCCTTATCCTTATGGATGGAAAACAATTTTTCATGTAGTTTTCCCATGGCGAAACCATAACTAGATCATGGCCAGCAGAGTACTGTGAATTGCAGTAGTGTCAAGCCGTGCTGTTTTCTACCAAAACGTGTAAATAGGATTTCATAAACAGAAGTACCTTCCCCAACCGGAAGCAGAGAAAGACAAAGTAGGTCGTCTTCTATATAGTCTACTACACTGCACTGCTCATATATAGTACAGTGGTCCCTAAAGTTACAATATTAATTGGTTCCAGGACGACCATTGTATGTTGAAACCATTGTATGTTGACACCAGAACTCTATGGAAACCTGGTAATTGGTTCTGAAGGCCCAAAATTTCATCCAAAAATAGGAGAAAGGGAGGATTAAAGAAAAATAAGTAGATAACTAATATAGAGAAAGCAAATCCTTATATATAAAAGTAAGAAAGATCTGCTGGGAGCTGTAATCACTGTCTATTTCAGTATTTTCCAACCAGGGTGCCTCCAGTTTTTGCAAAACTACAACTCCCAGCATGCCCGGACAGCCTTTGGCTGTCCGGGCATGCTGGGAGTTGTAGTTTTGCAACAGCTGGAGGCACCCTCATTGGGAAACACTGGTCTATGTAGAGGACAGAAGCTTCTTCAGGATACACACATTGTCCTAAAAAAGTAATGGTCGCCCTCACCTGGTGTCCAAAGGAGCAGCTAACCCTGGTACAGGTAAAGAGTACAGAACATGTAATACCTCCCTGTACTGTAGGGGGCGCTATCAGACACCAGTCAGTGCATACGCTTCAGTAATACAGGGGTTTTACCAGTGAATGCCCATTCTGATTGGTCGGTTCTTCCAGCCATTGACACGTTTCACAGATCTGGACTGTCTGTAGCATTGTAAGTTGAGTCTGGTTTCAACTTACCATGGTCCAGAAAAGACCATTGTATGTTGAAACTATTGTACGTTGAGGCCATTGTAAGTTGAGGGACCACTGTACAGCTACACTTCAGGCAGCATGCATCACTAACATCCATTATAGAAATGGTTCGAATATCCTACAGGGAGCATACCTAGAAATATATAGACGGCACGTGTAAAGCAGGACGAATGGCTGCCCGAAGCATGGGCAGAACAATAGGCAGCTCTAAATGACACAATGCCCAGGTGCGTTCTGGGAAAATGACTTGACACATGAAAATAATTCAGGAATGTAATCTATGGCAGCCGGCCTTGATAATACAACGGACATATCTAATGAAACGCAATATTGTATCATTTCTCGTTTTCGCAGTTTCAAGCCGTTGCGATGAGATTTCCTCAATCTCAGCTACAAATTACCATATTGTATTTCATTGCTTTTCCTGCAGCAAATCTTATGCTTTGATATCACGGATATGAAAACCGATTATTAAATGCTCCATCCATTGTACTAACACAAAGAGAGGAGAGAAAGAAAAAAAATAAGCATTGCCAAAGCCAGGGACAAGAGAGGAGACACAGACTGTCCCCTTGTGTATTCTCGAGGAGGGGGGGAGGGAGGAACAAAACACTAAATGGTTGGGGAGAGTAAACTACCAACAGATGTGGCGGAGGGGGCTCTGTGTACGGAGCGTTTTGGGGCTGGGAGAGAAACAAAAGCCGGGATTGATAGAGCCATGGAGGGCGCAAGCAGGGCTTGTGGGTAAGAGCGATGGAGGAACATCTGCAAAGTGTGGAGGACTGCGCTGCAAGGGGTGTGTCCATGCACAATATATCCCGAGAAAATACCGTAAGAAAACCCACACCACAATACGCGCCCGCCACAGGCAAACCACCATTGTTTCCATATTGTCTCAGTAGCCAAGATACGGCAACAGAAGAGTTAAAAAAAAAAAACAGCTTGCCAACAGCTCCTTGGCACCGAACGGGGGCATATCCAGCGTGCATGTAAAACCAAGGAGGAAAAAAAAAAACAAGGGAGGTGGTAAAATGTCCCCATATGTAGCCTTGGCACAAGGCTGGCACGTTACCAAATACAGGGCTTGGGGTGAAATTCCTGCGCCCTACCTTCTGCACAGTGAGGGCATGCAATGCCAACGCCCCACAGGAGCCACGCTTGATGCCAGATCGGCAGCACAGGAGTGACCCATCCATATTGAACGCTGGCCGTACTACATTTATCAGGATTATGCCACCCTGCTGTGTGACAGGCTCCAAATACCAGGCATTTCCCTGCAGTTAAATAAGCCCACGAGATAAAGTACCCAACCCCCATCTTTAGGGAGCATGCTGATTTTTATGCATGCGTGAATTATATGCTGGCAGCTTTCTATAGCAGATCAGATATATCTACATGTGAATATCATGTGTATAAGATGATATTTCTATGGAGACCCTGGTCACTCCCATAGCAGCAAATGTGCAGACAATGCACTGGATGGAACAGTATGTGCAGGGTAGAAGCCCCCTCCTATCAATAGGATGCCATAGAGGGATGGCTCTGCCACACCTCACCCTAGCATGTGCCAGCAGCTCTATACACTCTGCCACCTTTATCCACCGCACTTAACTTGGTCAATGCCGAGTCCAGTCTATGGCAGCAGGGGGGTTAAAGTATATGTCAGCAAGACCTCATCCTTAAAATAATGCAGCCAGGAGGGGATCAGGGGATGAACCCTCTTTGTTCTGCTCCCCACCTGCTTGTCACATAGTAAAATGCAGAATGGCAATTCTATATAACCTATGTAGATTGATGATATACAGATATATATGTATATATATATATATATATATATATATATAAGATAGATAAATATGAAAGACATAGATATAGATAATGATAGATAGACAGATATAGATAATGATAGATAGATGGATAATGATAGATAGACAGATATAGATAATAATAATAAATAGATAATAATAGATAGATATAACATATAATCAAAGATAAATATGAGATAGATGGACAAGTGATACATTGTAGATGGATATACATGAAAGAATGACAGTATATAAGTCCATACATTATACCTTATAGAAATCTAAATATCACACTACATCTACTCTACTCAAGACCTACAATAATAAGCATCATCCTGAGGGTTTCTATAGGTGACATCATACACACGGTCCTGGCCATAAAGGACACATGTCCAGTCATATCCCTAGTGATGCAGGTTCTATGATAAGATACAATGCAGATGGTGCACAATGTGATAGGTGAGCGCTCGGTACCTGGCCGGTGTTATCCTGGCGCTGCTGGCCGGGGCTGCTGTCTCCTTGGTCCGCAGAGCTAGAGGAGCGGGGGCGAGCGGCGGCGGGGACGAGCAGACGAGCTGTCAGGAGAGCCGGGTCACGTGAGGAGGGGGGAGCGGCTGTCACTAGTGATCGGGGGAGAGGCTGAGCCAGGACGAGGGATTACCGGACAGATGGACACCTGAGGGTGGAGGGAGAGGCTGTCACCGTGTGCACAATGCGACCGGAGGCTGCTGCTGCTGCTGTGGAACTGCAACTCCCAGCATTCCCTGACAGAGTACACTAGGAGTAGTAGTATACACATAAGGAACCAAAAGATTGCAGATTATCTATCTATCTATCTATCTCATATCTATCTATCTATCTCATATCTATCTATCTAATATCTATCTATCTATCTATCTATCTCATATTTATCTATCTCATATCTATCTATCTATCTATCTCCTATCTATCTATCTCATATCTATCTATCTCATATCTATCTATCTATCTATCTTATATCTATCTATCTATCTCATATCCATCTATCTATCTATCTATCTCATATCTATCTCATATCTATCTATCTCATATCTATCTATCTATCTATCTCATATCTATCTATCTCATATCTATCTATCTATCTATCTATCTCATATCTATCTATCTATCTCATATCTATCTATCTTATATCTATCTCATATCTATCTATCAATCTATCTCATATCTATCTATCTCATATCTATCTATATATCTATCTCATATCTATCTATCTCATATCTATCTATCTCATATCTATCTATCTATCTCATATCTATCTATCTTATATCTATCTATATCATATCTATCTATCTATCTCATATCGATCTATCTCATATCTATCTATCTATCTCATATCTATCTATCTATCTATCTATCTATCTATCTCATATCTATCTATCTCATATCTATCTATCTCATATCTATCTATCTATCTCATATCTATCTATCTATCTCATATCTATCTATCTCATATCTATCTATCTATTTATCTCTTATCTATCTATCTATCTCATATCTATTTATCTCATATCTATCTATCTATCTATCTGTCTCATATCCATCTATCTCATATCTATTTATCTCATATCTATCTATCTATTTATCTCTTATCTATCTATCTCATATCTATTTATCTCATATCTATCTATCTATCTATCTATCTCATATCTATCTATCTATCTATCTATCTATCTATCTATCTATCTATCTCATTGTGACGTTCTATTCTGTATTAACCAGTAGTTCTTCAGCCTCTAGTGTGCCATAAAAACAGCAGACTTTCATGGTATGCTGAGAGTTATAGTTCTCCCAGAGCAAGAGACCCACAGGTTGTAGAACTCTGGTCTGAAGTGATACTATACAGTAGACCAGTGTTTCCAAATCAGGGTGCCTCCAGCTGTTGCAAAACTACAACTCCCAGCATGCCTTTGGTTGTCTGGGCATGCTGGGAGTTGTAGTTTTGCAACATCTGGAGGCCCCCTGGTTGGGAAACACTTCAGTAGACAGTGTTGTAACACCCATTTTAATGACATGATGATCACATGGGAGGCTTTTATTTATGACTTCTGGTTATTCCATGATCTGGGGTCTTCACTGCCAATGGAGAGGAGGCGGCCTACGTCTTATGACTGCTGGGATACCCGGTCATGGCACTGACCTTTAGGCTTTCATCCTCCATCATCTTGTCAAAAATATTTTTTTTTCTCCAGCTGTTGCAGAACTAAAACTGCAAGCATGCCCTGACAACCTTTGGCATAATAGTTGTAGTTTCGCAACAGCTGGAGACCCACAGGTAGGGAAACACTGCTACAAGTGATGCAACACAGTTTTCCCAAAGGGCAAATATTCCCATTTTTGCAGAAATGTGGGAACAGAGGATGTAACACAACTACATTAATAGACAGATCTGCTTAGGAGTTCGGGAAAGCTGGGTGACAACCCCCTACAAACAGTTATGTTGGTTGTTATCTATCTTTCCTGTAGCCCAGAACAACAAATGCCAAATAACTCTGTCTGTATCAAGCAAAATTCCTATAAACACTGTCAGATTTTATGTCACCCAGCTTTCTAGGGAACAGATACACTGATCCCTTAAAGGAAAAAATCTAGCAAAAATTTACTTATCTCCTATTCACAGGATAGGGGTTAAAGGGGTACTCTGGTGGAAATTTTTTTTTTTTTTTTATCAAATGGTGCCAGAAAGTTAAACAGATTTGTAAATTACTTCTAAAAAAAAAAAATCTTTATCCTTCCAGTACTTATTAGCTGCTATATACTACAGAAAAAGTTCTTTTGTTTTTGAATTTCTTTTTTTTTTGTCCACAGTGCTCTCTGCTGACACCTCTGTCTGTATCTGGAACTGTCTAGAACAGGAGCAAATCCCCATAGCAAACCTATGCTGCTCTGGACAGTTCCGGATACAGACAGAGGTGTCAGCAGAGAGTATTGTGGACAGAAAAAACAAAAAGAAATAAAAAAAACAAAAGAACTTTCTCTGTAATATACAGCCGCTAATAAGTACTGTAAGGATAAAGATTTTTTTTACTAGAAGTAATTTACAAATCTGTTCAACTTTCTGGCACCAGTACCCCTTTAAGTAGCTGATTGCGGTGGGTCCTACCGCTGGGACCCTCCGCCATCTCCATCTCAGCTATCAGTGAGGAGCGTGTGCTGCAGATTGCGCGCACTTCATTGCTTTGTATGGGAGCGCCGAAAAGATCCGAGTACAGCACTAAGGCATCATCAGCACTTCCATAGAAATGAGTGGAGTGTGTGCTGTCTACCGGTAGACGACACACACTCCCGACTAAGAGTGCCGGAGGTGGTCCAAGCATGCTGGGAGTTGTAGTTTTGCAACAGCTGGAGGCACACTGGTTGGGAAACACTGCCCTAGAGCAGTGGTCTTCAACCTGCAGATCTCCAGATGTTGCAAAACTACAACTCCCAGCATGCCCGGACAGCCGTTGGCTGTCCGGGCATGCTGGGAGTTGTAGTTTAGCAACATCTGGAGGTCCGCAGGTTGAAGACCACTGCCCTAGAGTATAGTAAGGTACTTTACCGTACTACTCTTTACCTGTGCTAGGACTAGCTGCTCCTATGGACACCAGATATTGCAGCTCCATTTTACATCTCCCATTCATTATGTACTGTACAGGACCTTTATGTATAAATTAGGGATCGACCGATATCAGTTTTTTAGGGCTGATACCGATAATCGGTATAGGTAAGGGCCGATAGCTTATACCGATATTCCGGTATAAGTTATTATCCCCCGCGACACCGCTGTAGATCATTGATTTGATAAATCAATGCACTGCAGTGGCTTTTGCGGTGCCATAGACCGCCGCCGCCACCACCCGCTTCTCTCCCCGTGCCTGTCCGGGGGTCCTGAGTCCTATCACCGCCGCTGACCCGCCGCACCGCAACCGCCGCCGCACCGCCCCGGCCCCATTGCCTCCCCCATCCCCGGTTTTATAATTACCTGTTCCCGGGGTCCACTCTACATCTGGCTCCGGTGGCGTCTTCCTGAACTGTCACTGTGCGCACTGACGGTGACGTCACGTCGTGCACGTCACTGCGCACAGCGTAACGCAGGACGCAGCAGGAGCAAGAAGAAGCGTGGGCACCGGGAACAGGTAATTATAAAACCGGGGATGGGGAGGCAATGGGGGCGGTGCGGTGGGGGGTGCGACGCGGTGCGGTGGGTCGGGGGCGGTCGCGGTGCGGTGGGGGGCGGGGCATTATCGGCTTATCGGCAAGGTAATTGCTGATACCGATAATGCCCAAAATCGTGATTATCGGCCATACCGATAATCGGTCGATCCCTAGTATAAATAGATTTTTGGCTTTTTATGTAAGGATTTGCTTTATCTCTACTAGTTATCTTGTCATCTTTCTTTAATCCTCAGTTTTTCTTATTTTCGGTTGATATTTTGGAGACCTTGGAACCCATTACCAGTTTTCCATAGAGTTCTGGTCTCAGGATACAATGGTTTCAACATACAATGTTTGTCCTGGAAGCTACTAACTGTAGGGACCTCTGTGTAACTAACAGGAAAGATAACAATAGGTTAAAAATATATAATTTTACATGACAATTTATTTGTTAGTAGGACATTTAGAAGAGGTAATACAAAATCAAACCTATATAAATAGGGGATCATTTTAATTGTATGGACCTATAGAATAAAGAGAAGGTGTCATTTTTACCGAAAAATGCACTGCGTAGAAATGGAAGCCCCTAAAAGTGACAAAATGGCGTTTTTTTTTCTTTCAATTTTGTCGCACAATTATTTTTTTTCTTGTTTCACCGTAGATTTGGGAGTAAAATGACTGACGTCATTACAAAGTAGAATTGTGGTGCTAAAAAATATGCGATCCTATGAGTCTGTAGGTGCAAAATGTAAAGGGTTATGAGTTTTAAAAGGTAAGGAGGAAAAAAACAAAAGTGCAAAAACGGAAAAACGCTCCGTCCTTAAAGGGGTAGTCCGGCGCTAAGACATCTTATCCCCTATCCAAAGGATAGGGGATAAGATGCCTGAGCGCGGGGGTCCCGCCGCTGGGGACCCCTGTGAACTTCCACGCCGCACCCCGTTAGAATCAATCCCCGAAGCGTGCTCGCTCAGGGTCTGATTACTGGCGATCACGGAGATGGAGCATAGTGACGTCACAGCTCCGCCCCCGTGTGACATCACTATGTTCCGTCCCCGTGATCGCCAGTAATCAGCACGCTCCGGGGGATGATTCTAATGGGGTGCGGCATGGAAGATCACGGGGGTCCCCAGCGGCAGGACCCCCGCGATCAGGCATCTTATCCCCTATCCTTTGGATAGGGGATAAGATGTCTTAGTGCCGGAGTACACCTTTAAGGGGGATCGGTAATGAATTACATTTAAACTGCAACTCCCAGAAAGACCAAACTGCCACACAGCTTTCCCACAATCCTGAATGGCATGTCGAACCAGAGATGCAATAAGCAGGTATAGTTTTAATGTTTTTAAGGAATCTGGGAAAGCTGGGTGACATTGGCTGCTCAAGACTGGTCTCTATTCACCAGTGGGACCTATTATGGAACTACAACTCTCAGCATGGCAACAACGGCAGATGTACAAGTGCTCACAGCCGTGATCTTGAACCTCTCCAGCTGTTGTGAAACTACAACTCCCAGCATGCTCAGCTGAGGGGAGGCACAGGTACCATTGAGCTTCTCTTGGCGATTTAGTGCTCTCCCGCTGTTGTGAAACTACAACTCCCAGCATGCCCTGACAGTCGCAGGCTATCAGGGCACGCTGGGAGTTGTAGTTTCACAACAGCTGGGAAGTCACAGGTTGCAGAACTACCAGCCCCAGCAAAGTACACCCCCGACTGCAGAGCCGTGCAAGAACAACTCACCGTCCTGCACCGTAACACAGGCGGGGAGCAAACGTGGCCGCGCTTCACTGTGCTAAACAAGAAAACATACAACCTTCACACTGACAGCTCGCACTTCACTGCGCTCCCGAGAATGCGCGTACACGTAATGGGCGGGATTATGCTTACACGCTCTTGTGGCCACGCCCCCCAAACGGCGACGCGCCCGTCTGGTCCTGCTGCTGCTGCGGCTGGTGGTTGCCATGGAGACAGGATCAGCAGCAGCCAGAGCCTCTATCCCTCCCCCTCCATACAGCTCCTTTGTGTGAGGGATCTGTCTGAGGCGCCCACCCTGATGGGAGAGATTTTTTTATTTCTTCCCAGGGTGGGATTATGTGTTTAACCCTAAAACATGAAATATTATACAAAAAAATATAAGTCAGTGATAAGATACCTTAAAAAGATTATCATGAGGTATTATCTTAAAAAAAATGGCGCACAGAGCGTATGAGTAACGTGTCATTTTGTAGGAACTAATAAAGCAGTGGTCTTCGACCTGCGGACCTCCAGATGTTGCAAAACTACAACTCTCAGCATGCCCGGACAGCCAACGGCTGTCCGGGCATGCTGGGAGTTGTAGTTTTGCAACATCTGGAGGTCCGTAGGTTAGAGACCACTGCTATAGTGCCTTGCAGACAACTGATTTTTCACTATCTATTTTTCACTATCTATAGTAGTGGTCTCCAACCTGCGGACCTCCAGATGATGCAGAACTACAACTCCCAGCATGTCCAGACAGCCGTTGGATGTCCGGGCATGCTGGGAGTTGTAGTTTTGCAACATCTGGAGGTCCGCAGGTTGAAGACCACAGTAATAAAGCCTCTGATACATTGTCGTATAACAGCGGTAATACACCGCTGTCTATGTGGGAATTGCATATATTCAGCGCAAAAATCTATATTCTAGCGCTATCTAATTCCAATCTAATGCTTAAAGGCTGTAATACATGGGGCAGTTATTAGCCCCAAACAGACGGATATTGCCCCGTGTAATAGGCCCAGTGAACAGCGGACAAACATGCAAAAGCTTGTTTGTCCGTGGATCACATCTTTTAACCATTGTTTGACAATGATGGAAGTAAATGGTTGCACAAATGAGGTAGCTATCATTTGTGTGGCCCCACCCTCACGACATTCCCTGTAATGAGCTCCTTAAAAAAACTCATCAGTTTCACCTGCACTAACCTGTTGGTACAGACAGGTAGTGCAGGTGACACTGATCCCAATGATACTTACCTAGTCCCGTTCCGTGCTCTGGTCCTTCCGCAATCTTCCGCCGTATCTTCCATTCCGGTCCAGACTTGAGCATGGGCGGAGCTTTGTGACATCACCGCTGCTGTTTGCTAGCAGCGGAACCCAGCAGTCAAACAGCAGCGGTGATGTCACAAAGCTCCGCCTATACTCCAAGTCGGCACCAGAACAAAAGATACGGCAGAAGGTTGCGGGGGAACCAGAGTACGGAACAGGACCTGGTAAGTATGGTTGTCATCAGTTGTCACCTGCACTTGTGTGGCCCCACCCTCACGACATTCCCTGTAATGGGCTCCTTAAAAAAAACTGTCATCAGTTTCACCTGCACTAAGCTGTTGGTACAGACAGGTAGTGCAGGTGACACTGATCCCAATGATACTTACCTGGTCGCGTTCCGTGCTCGGGTTCTTCCGCAATCTTTCACCGTATCTTCCGTTCCGGTCCAGACTTGAGCATGGGCAGAGCTTTGTGACATCAACGCTGCTGTTTGCATTTACTAGCCGCAGAACCCAGCAGGCAAACAGCAGCGGTGATGTCACAGAGCTCCGCCCATACTCCAAGTCACCAGAACAAAAGATACGGCAGAAGGTTGCGGGGGAACCAGAGTATGGAACGGGACCTGGTAAGTATGGTTGTCATCAGTTGTCACCTGCACTACCTGTCAGTACCGACAGGTTAGTACAGAGGAGTACTCCGGTGAAAACCTTTTTTCTTTTAAATGAACTGGTGGCCGAAAGTTAAACATATTTTTAAATTAATTCTATTAAAAAGATTTTAATCCTTCCTGTACTTATTAGCTGCTGAATACTACAGAGGAATGCTTGGAATGCTCTCTGATGACATCACAAACACAGTTCTCTCTGCTGATGTTATTATAATATAACACTTTATTTATTGTTGTCGTTAGTGGGATTTGAACCCAAGTCCCCAGCACTGCAAGGCAGCAGTGCTAACCACTGAGCCACCATGAAGCCCTTGGCATACATCTGCTATGCATGGTTGCTAAAATGGACAGAGATGTCAGCAGAGAGCACTGTGCTCGTGATGTCATCGGTGTTCCAAAAAGAAAGGAATTTCCTCTGTAGCATTCAGCAGCTAATAAGTACTGGAAGGATTAAGATTTTTTAATAGAAGTAATTTACAAATATGTTTAACTTTCAGCCACCAGTTGATTTAAAAGAAAAAAGGTTTTCACCGGAGTACCCCTTTAAACCAGTGCTAATCTACTTGATGCTTGCTTTGGGCATGTAAGTTCACACTCTGTTTGGGCTGTATGTTGTTGATATATGCCAAAAAGGTATGATGACTTATACCACAGCATACCAACGGTGGGCCCATTGACTTTAATGGACCAAAACGTAGTCTACTAGTAGAGTAGATTTGGTCTATTAAAGCAATTGGGTCTGCAGCAGTATACATCAGCATGGCTTTTTGACACATAGCCCAATTGTAGTTTGTTTTTCACTTATACCCCAATTGTAGTTATAACTAAACTTTATATGCTATATAACATTGTGGTATGAGAAAGTGCCTCTTATGACGTAAAACAGCTGTCACATTTGTGGTGTTTAGTAGCGCAGTTCATGCCGGGTACTGCTTGGGGCTCGATCGCATCACCGCTGAGCTTCGCTAAAGAGAGCGCAATCACCTAAAGACTGCAGGTCTGGTATTTTTCTGCCCAACTCCCCTAAAATAACAGACACCAGATGGACCCATTTCAAGTCAACGGGATCCGTCGGACCCAGCAGTATCCCCTCCTTTGTTTGGTGCCAAACTGACCCTAGAGGGGACAGAGCTCAGCATTGATGTGTACTTAGCTAGTTTTGCACAGGTGCTGGTGAGTGCCTCACCTTCTGAGTTGCTGTTTTTACAAGTCTGTTGTTTCCACAAGGGATTGAGCACCATACAGACTGTATAAGACTAGTTGTCCAACATGTGTGCCTGCTGTTAGACGTGTGAAGAAAATTGAGCTGAGAAGTTTTGGCGACTGTTCCGACTACTGATTAGACTGGCTATAAAAGACCTCATAAATAAGTACAGACCCCATAAAAATACACTATAAAATTGGACCCCAGTTCAAAACCTCTAAAGAAGAACTTATAAATAAATAAAAATGCCAGACCCCTCCCAAATAAAAACAGAAGAAACAGAAACTAGAGCTGCTAAAAAAAAATGGACCCTTCATCAGACTTGTTAAAAATATAGACTTCAGACCAGACCTGCTAAAAAAAAATTCCAGATCAGAGCCAAAGTTTCCTTTTACATATCCCGGACCAGTCTCCTTCCTATACAGATTCCAGGTCTTTACTGTTTGCAAATGCAGAGAAGTCCACCTACCACTTGACAGACCTTCAGATACTTTCCTTCTCTTATTCCGGCTAATTCATCCACTTCCTTTTTTGGCACAGCTTAGTGTCAGGACAGTATTACCTATAGTCAAGGGCGTGCATACCATAGTGGCATTCCATGCAGCTACTATGGGGCCCTGGAGGCAGGGGGCTTTGTCCTGTTTAGTCCCATTACATTTTTCTGTGCAGAGCTCCTCTCTCTAGGACACTGCATTGTCAGCGAATTAATGGGGGGGGGGGGGGGGGTGTTGACCAATGGGTAATTGGAAATAAACACCAGACCTTTCTGCCCTGGGGGCAAAATCAGACACCACAACAGCTGGCCCATTTTGATATTTGCTGTGGGGGCTCCTTTCTTCTATGTACACCATTTTATATTGTGGTGGCCAGGAAAGGATGGAATCGTAGGGTGTGGAGAGGTAAGTATGTGTGGCACCCTTGAGATTAACTGGGAGGTAATCAGATTAAATACTTTTTCTGGAAGTGTTGCGTCTTTATACATTTGGTGTATGTTCGTCCAGAGCACTACTTCTCAACATCCTTGTATTAAATGTCTTGATAAATTCTGCTCCGGGTTTGCAATAGGTTTCACATTTTTATGCTAAATATTACAGATGCATGTTAGGCTGTTTTTATTCAGTTTGTTTTATTCCAAGACCAGAAGTAGATCCAAAATGGAGAAGTATAAGTATTCTGTCTATATTTCTCATTCCCAGGGGCAGGGGGATGCAGGGGGGGGGGGGGGGGGGGTATGAATATTTTTAAAGCAAGGTACTTTTTAATTTACATAAAATTTGCAGCATCAAATCTGTAGTGTATACGGTCCATGTGAACTTACCCTTAAACTTTTATGGGTCTGGAATGCTCCGTTAAATGAAATACTGTAAGGCCAGTTTCATATGAGCGTATTACATGCGCATTTTTACATCCATATTACAAATGCAAGTCCCAGCCTAAACACAGGCTTGATGTCCTAAACTGACAGCTGTTATTTCGGGGCATCAGTAGTGTGGTCAGGCCAGGACTTCCATAGTGGTAGTTCCATCATCATGCAACACTTTTTTTTCCCATCAAGACAACAGACACCACAACATGACCTGACAGATCCAATTATAAGTCAATAGGGTCCATTGTATGCTACTAATGTCTGTTGTTTGACAGATTTAGCACCGCTGTCGCAGTTGTTGAATAACAGATCAAGACAGTCGTGTGGACATAGCCTATAAGATAAGAAAGAAGGTTTGGGTTATATTTTTGGGTTTGATTTATCTAAAAAAAACAACAACATGGCAATAATAATAATCCAAAGTACAAGAATTCCAAAGACACTCACCAGGTACTGTGTGACTTCTTCTTTATTATATTCAATTCATACAAGCATCGGATGGTCTGTTGAAGTTCCTGGTCTGGCTGGCTTCTTACACTTACTTGTATTGAATATTATAAAGAAGAAGTCACATAGTACCTGGTGAGTGCCTTTGGAAGTGCCAGGTGATCTTTACTTATGCTAGACCTCTAATAATTCCTTACTTATGCTAGACCTCTAATAGTGCCAGGTGATCTTTACTTTTGCTAGACCTCTAATAATTCCTAATTCACTTAATTACATAAAAAGAACATGTATTGGTGTATGCAGAAATATTCTCAATGCAATGTCCACATTAAGATAAATGTTACTAAGGTCGCCAACAAATCTTGTTGATCATGGGGAATTTAGCTACCATGTTACTGTGTTGGATGGGCATCCATGTATTTCATAGATGGTTTGAGTCGGCCAGAAAGGTAATCTCCACAGAGGAGGATACCATAATATTACAGAGGGATCTGGGGAAACTGGAGGCTTGGGAACAGACATGACAAATTAAGTTTAATGTGGATAAATGTAAGGTTATGCATTTGGGCCAAAAAAAACTAAATGTACAATTATGTGATAAATAATTGTAACGTTATGCGTTATGGATAAATTCCTCCATCTCCCACACTTCCCTGCTTCATCTTTGTTGCCTTAGAGCCTTAGAGAAAGCATTCCTGTGTATTGCCGTGCATCATATCCTTTGCTCCGTGACCTGACCTTGCTCCTTTGTCGTCTGTCTACTGACCACTAGCTACGTTCCTGACTACGCTACTATGCAGCCTGCCCTGACCTTTTGCTATGAAGACCTCGAGTTGCCTTCCCTCTTGTGCCTTGAATCTCCTCAGCCGCCTGTGTGGTCAAGCCGTGCCAGGGGTAGCAACCTGGGTGCTGCCTGCCGCAGCAAGTCCATCCCGCTTTGCAGCTGGCTCTGGTGAAAACCAGTTGCACCTTAGACTCCGCTCCCTGGTACGATCCAAGTCATCTATCACACAGGTCCAGTGGATCCACTATCATCAGTGTTCCAGTCTACTGAAACGTGAGTGTTACAGTAAGATCGGCTATGGATCCCACTGAGGTATCCCTGCCTGAAGTTGCGCATCTTCCCTCCATTGTGGTACGTCAGTCTCAGCAATTGGCACGACAGGCGCAGCAACTTACCCAACTGTCTGCTATGATGCAACAGTTATTGGCCTTGCAGCAATAACAGCAGCAGGTACCGCAAACTGGCCCACTCCCACCATCAGTTCCTGCAGTGTCTTCTGGCTCCCAACTACGTCTGCCTTTACCTTCTAAGTATGATGGTGATTCCAAGTTATACAGAGGCTTCGTTACACAGTGTTCCATGCACTTAAAGCTCATGTCTGAACAGTTTCCGACAGAACGTGCTAAGGTGGCCTTTGTCATTAGTCTACTGTCCGGAAAAGCCCTGGCCTGGGCTACATCCCTTTGGGACCGTGGTGATCCGGTATCCTCCACTCACCTGGTTCTTCTCCTGCCTCTGCCTCTCTGCTACGGTGCGCGTGTCCCCATCCCCTAGGGTGTGCACCGGAGCTGTAAGATTTATAGGGCCAGTATGACCATTAGTGAAGTAACACCTGTGGCTCATTGACAAATTCTTCCACCTCCAGGGCCGGTGTTAGGGCGGGGCAAACCAGGCAATTGCCTAGGGCCCCTATCCCCCTGGCTGCTCAGTAGTGGATCTGCAGCCCGCTGCAGCCCGGCCGCGGCCACTTTAAAACAGTAACCAGCGGCAGGCCCGGACACTTCTCCTGTTTTTTCTATTTTTCATATTTCCTTACCTGGCCGCGCTCGCAAGGCTCAGGTAATGCGGCGGGTCTTGTGGGCTGTGTGGACAATATGACGAGTGATGTCTCCTGCCAACTCCTCTGCACGGCGTCAGGGATGTCACTCCTCATTCGCTGCAGTCCCAGCTGCTTAAGTTTAGCAGTCCGGCCGCGGCTGCAGGAAATGATGAGTGACGTCCCTGATGCTGGCAGGAGACGTCACTCGTCATATTATCCACACAGCCCACAAGGCCCGCCACATTACCTGAGCCTGCCGAGTGCGGCCAGGTAAGGAAATATGACAAATAGAAAGGGGGAGAGGGGAGGACCTAATGTGGGGGAACTATACTGCCAACCTAATGTGGGGGAACTATACTGCCAACCTAATGAACCTAATGTGGGGGAACTATACTGCCAACCTAATGTGGGGGAATATACTGCCCACCTAATGTGGGGGAACTACAACCTAATGTGGGGGAACTACAATCTAATGTTGGGGAACTATACTGCCTACCTGATGTGGGGGAACTACAACCCAATGTGGGGGAACTACAACCTAATGTTGGGGAACTATACTGCCTACCTAATGTGGGGGAACTACAACCTAATATGGGGGAACTACAACCTAACATGAGGGAACTATACTGCCAACCTAATGTGGGGGAACTATGCTGCCAACCTAATGTGGGGGAACTATACTGCCAACCTAATGTGGGGGAACTACAACCTAGTGTGGTGGAACTATACTGCCTACCGAATGTGAGGGAACATACTGTCTACCTAATGTGGGGGAACTATACTGCCAACCTAATGTGGGGGAACTATACTGCCAATCTAATGTATGGGAACTACAATCTAATGTGGGGGGAACTATACTGCCAACCTAATGTGGGAGAACTACAACCTAATGTGGGGGGAACTATACTGCCAACCTAATGTGGGGGAACTACAACCTAATGTGGAGGGAACTATACTGGCAACCTAATGTGGTGGAACTATACTGCCAACCTAATGTGGGGTAACTATACAAAAATAAAAAATTGTACTATACTGCTCCCTATAACTTTTATTTTTCTGTATATGGGGATGTATGAAGGCAATTTTTTGCGCTTTGATTTGTAGTTTTTATCGGTACCATTTTTGTTTTGATGGGACTTTTCAATAGCTTTTAAGATATTTTATATGGTATTTGAAGTGACTAAATATGTGCAAATCTGGTTAGTGCACTATTACGACTTTTGGGGCAACTCTTTTGATTTTGCCTAGGGCCACGCTAAGCCTAAAACCGGCCCTGTCCACCTCCCACACTTCCCTGCCGGATCTTTGTTGCCCTAGAGCCTTAGAGAAAGCATTCCTGTGTATTGCTTTGCCGTGTATCATACCCTTGCTCCGTGACCTGACCTTGCTCCTTTGCCGCCTGGCTACTGACCGTTTGCTACGTTCCTGACTACGCTACTGTGCTGCCTGCCCTGACCTCCTGCTATCCAGACCTTGAGTTGCCTTATCCCTCCTGTGCCTTGAATCTCCTCAGCCGCCTGTGTCGTCGAGCTGTGCCAGGGGTAGCGACTTGGGTGCCGCCTGCCGCAGCAAGTCGGGCTCTGGTGAAAACCAGCGGCACCTTAAACTCCGCTCCCTGGTACGGTCCGAGTCATCTACCACAGAGGTCCAGCGGATCCACTATCATCAGTGTTTCAGTCTACTGAAACATGAGTGTTACAATAATGAGACCTTAGGTAAAACTTCTGTTGAAAAGGATTTGGGGGTACTGGTGGACAGTAAACTCAACCTTAGTGACCCGTGCCTGGCAGCGGCTGCCAAGGCTAATAAAGTCATGGGATGTATAAAGAGGCATAGAGGCTCAGGACAGGGACATAGTTTTGCCTCTGTATAAATTATTAGTCAAACCACATATGAAGTATTGTGTCTAATTTTGGGCCCCTTTATATAAAAGGGATTTGGCTAAACTGGATAGGGTGCAAAAGAGGGCGACCAAGGTTATTAATGGTTTAGGTGGATTAGATACCAAAATAGATTATCAAGCTTGGGGTTATTACATTACAGATGGATGAGCAGTGAATTTATGGAACTCTCTGCCACATGATGATTTGATGGCTGGCTGACTCAATAAACAAGTTCAAGGGGGCCTGAGTGTCATTCTCGAAAAATATACTAATGCAAGTTATGGATACTGGATTTATGGGGACAAAACATTGATCCAGGGATTTATTCTGATTGCCATATTGCAGTCAGAAAGGATTTTATTTCTGTGTTACAGGACAATATGCATCTGCCTCATAAGGTTTTTTTTTTTTTTTTTGCCTTCCTCAGGATTAACACATTAGAGTTATAGGTTAAACTTGATGGACTCTTGTTTTTTTTTTGTAAACCTTATAAAATATGTAACTGTGGTGGACCATGGGTGTATGGCGGGACCACGGGTGTAGTGGTGTAGGTGGTGGGGCCAGATGGTATTAACCCCTGGGGCAAGATGTTATGAATCCCTAAAGTTCGTAACGCCAGAGTGTTTTTTGGTACTGGAATTACACGATCGGTATCTCCACTATTCCAATGGCTAGTTAAGGAAAGGAGAGTCCACAACCAGTTATGGTTTAATGGAGGCTTTACTGAGTTAAGACAGATGGAAATATTTTCACAGCTAGGCCAGATTCCCAGAGAGGTGGCCAGGAACCCAGACGGACCTTGCTGGGACCAATTATACTTGTAATAGACTTGAGACAATTATCTTGAGGCTTGAGTATATGCAGGACTTGACTATTTGTAGTGACAGCAGGCATAGACTTTTGACTTACTGGAATGACTGTACCTTTGTGGCTGTGCTCAGTAGCAGGTAGTAAGAGAAGAGCTAAGAGCTTGAATTGTAATGACCGCCCCTTTATATAGTGGGGGGCTGGACTAAAGCCCATTGGTCAAGCTGCGGGTCATAGGTTAAGCTGGTACTCTGGGTAACATCATGTGACAACATAACACAACATGTGACAATCTCACAGGTCCTTTAGACAACTCGCAGGTCCTTTAGACTAGCTATACATTAGGACACTGACTACACATAAGGTAGGATAAATAACATTATAGAAACAGCAGGGGAGACCCTGCAGGGGAGCCCCCAGGTCACCGAGGGACTCAACGTGACAGGGCCTATTTGCAGTGCAGGATCATGTCCTGTACTGGGACATTACATAACTATATAGGGACAGCACTTTTTCAAGACAACCTGTCACCTCTTTTCCATTTTAAAATAATAAAGAAGGGTATACAGGTCTGCTGTGCAGTGATAAGGGTCTAGGGGACCCCTGTACCATAATTGCATTGGCAGAAAATAAATGGGATCTGCAGTTTTCCTGTTGAAACATTTAGAACTGTAGAAACAGGTAACCCTATAGTAAAAGGAGATAATTTGCCCAATGCCTTTAACCAATGTTTATCCTCCCTGAGAGTTCCAGGTGAAATAAAATTCCCCCCCCCCCCCCATAAAAAAAACAAAAAACAAACTACTGTATGTATCCTAAGAATGCCAGAAATCTCCAATCTGCAGCTGTGTAGTCAGTGCATAACTACAGCTCCCATCATATAATTGATATTAAAGGGTACCTCTCATCTAAAAAACTTTTGATATATTATAGATTAATGTATGCAGAATAACTTTACAATTGCATGTTATTAAAAAATATGCTTCTTTCTATTTAATTTTCCACTTTGAAGAAATGACCACTAGAGGTCTCCCTACCAGTCCTGGCAGCAAGCATTTCAGACTCATGCTGGAGTCCTAAACACTACGAGCTGCCAGTCTGCTTTGTTCACAAAGGAGAACACTCAGAGCTGCCAGCCTGCTTTGTTCACAGCCTGTTTGGCTGTGAACAAAGCAGGCTGGCAGCTCTGAGTGTTTAGGACTCCAGCATGAGTCAGAAATGCTTGCTGACAGGACTGATCGGGAAAAATACAATAGAAAGAAGCACATTTTTTATTAACATGCTATTGGAAAGTTATTCAACATTCATTAATCTAAAATATATCAAAAGTTTATTTGATGAGAGGTACCCTTTAACTGTGTATGTTCCAGCAACTTTAGGTCATCTTTCTGCAGTTTATAGAAACAGCCTAACATTCTTCTCCACAAGTCCTCATCAGATATTTCATACTCTATTTCTTCTTTGTTTATATGATGGGATCTCATCTTCCATCTAACCCCTTATTTCCATGACTAACATTCAGTGACCTTTACTTCCATGTTGTGCTTCAATCCCATAAATAGTCTTCTCTGTTCTCTCAGACCAATCCATCTCCTTCATCTCATGTTGCCAAGACAGTCTCAATGAACTCCATTCTGTTAAACTCCAGATTATCATGAAGAATGAAAAAGCATAACAATAGTAGTAGTATATTTGTAAAAGTATAGTAGTGGTAGAGGTAGTAGTAGCAGTGATAAAAGAGAATAGGTGTAGACAGGACACGTTAGGATAAGAGAATTATCTAGTCTTAACATATATGGATGAGACCAGTGAGTTGAGGTTTTTAATCTAGAAGAGGCACTTTAATAAAAGTTATGTTTTATCTTGTTTTGCACATAGTGGATGGTATCTTTACAGTTGTTGTGATCAATTGTATATAAATTTAGTGATTAACTCTCCATCCATAGGTCCAATTTGGGCTAAGTCATGTTATAATTCAACACAATCTCACATACTGTTTGTCCCCTACCTTCACCAAATGTATCCATAGTTCCCAATTTTCCAAAAATACACCAAAATATTGTCCTCTTGGCTTGTGTCAGGGGTATATGTGTTGGTGCACCTTAAAGGGGTACTCCACTGTAAACATCTTATCCCCTATTCAACATTCCTGTCATTTGGTGCACGAGTAAACTCCATTCCGTGCCGGATGACTGGTGATGCCGGCCGCCACACCCCCTGCATTTACATCTATAGGAGGAGGCGTGATGGCTATGTACTTGCCGTCACACCTCCTCCCATAACGCCATGAACGCGGAAGCTGCAAGCTTCTGTGTTCCGGACGCCACCGCTGCCGGCCTGGAAATCGCGGGGGTACCCAGTGGTGGGACCCCCGTGATCTAACATCTTATCTCCTATCCTTTGGATCGGGGATAAGATGTTTACAGCAGAGTACCCCTTTAAGATTCAGAGTATTGGATAGCACAGTATGCTATTCAATATAAAGGCAACTAGACAACTTGAAAAAAAAAAGGTATATACCATGTAGTATTGTGGTGTCGGGTGAGGGTAATGTGTGTATTAACCTTTTTGTGATGCCAGGGCGTAGTTGACCTATACACCACCCAAGGTAAGACCAGCTTCTCCTGTGCCAGGCATGGGGCAAAAAAATCACTCCGAGGCAAGGTTACGGATAACTGGCTTGCTTTACTGAGGTTGGAAAGATGGTACAATCCGTTACAGCTCAGATTAGCATGAAGGAGATGCAGGGTGAACTTTGGGAAAATTATCGGCTTGCTGGGACTTATAGTTGATTGTGCTGTATATGACTGACTTGACTTGTATGCAGCCCACGCTAGACTCTAGTTGCTTAGACTTGACTAACTTGACTTGAATTGATCCCCGGACTGTAGTGCTTTCCGCAAGGCTTTGACTTTCACCTTGGTACTGGGGTTAACTGTTCATAGAAGATGAATGGTTGCTGGACTAGGCCTCAGGCCTCCTTCAGAATCGCCTCCACACTTGACCAAACTGTACCTCAGCAATAGACTGCACTTTGAACTCTGGTTGTGCTATATATGGGAGCAATTTAGAGAGATCCTATTGGCCGGATGAGTCACCTGGTTCACCTTTGCATACTCCCCTAACAAACAACAAAGGCCAGACAGAAACATAGGATTGTGAGTATGTGGCACAAATATAAACTACCATAATACCCCCTATGTAAGTGAAGACTATTAGTAAAATATGGACTCCCAACAAACTGTAAGACAATAAGCAATGCAATGGAGTCACTGAATTGTAATAAAACCAAAATAATTCTTATTGGTATACATTAAAAACCAAACACATATATTATAGGAGGAAAGAACATCAAAAAAAATGCAGCATCACCGGACACCCTGCATAAAGTAGGATGATAGTCATCGGGCATAACTGAATTAATGAAGCTGAAAATCAGCAGGCACTGGCATGTTATGTGCATAAATGCATAAAGGTGCAAAACAAGTAAAGTGCCGTGTGCTGATGATAACAAGTGATGGCAAAACAGTGCAGAGTAAAGGAATATACAGAGTAAGGAATAATACCCACAAAGCCAAAGGGTAAACAATGCAATGCAGGGGCTGGGATGACGCCACTCCAACACGCGTTTCGGTCCGCTGACCTTTGTTCATAACAACAGATTTCTTAAAGTAAAAAGTGCATAGAAAATACCAATACATTAACCATTGCATAGCTTTGTATAATACTGTGAAATATAGAGAGTCCTGAGGAGAGTGGGCCCAAGACGGACATTGAAGCAGCATCTGCCTCACAGGATGGGCAGGAGTACAGAAGAACATGTGATTCTGTACTGGGTCACCACAGTATGCTTTTGATTCTTTTATTTACTGTTTACCAGGAGCCAATTGGTATCATGTTACATTATATTCCTATGCAGTACTATACATACTTTAAATGGTTCAATTTGAGGTTTGCATTGGAATTTTTTCTTAAAAAGGTATTTTTGAACATTTTAGGGATGTGTCCTCCTATTTGGGGATCAAATTTGGTGGTTATGATGTATGCAATTGAAGTAAAGTTTAAATTTATTTTACTCTTCAAGGCAATCTGTCAGCTCTACATCCTGTTCCAAATTATTGTGCAAATTATATTTAAGTGTCACAAAGATTAAATATTTTGTTTTTCAGTTTAACTCTTTTGATCACGGAAAACAATCTCGTACACCTGTGATAATTACATTGCCAGGTGAGCCCAATTTAAGGAAAAACTACTAAAGGTGGGTGTTCCACATTATTAAGCAGAGCACCATTTTCAAGCAATATGGGGAAGAATAAAGGATCACTCTGCTGCTGAAAAGAGTGAAATAGTTCAATGCCTTGGATGAGGTATGAAAACATTAGATATTTCACAAAAACTTGAGCGTGATCATCGCACTATTAAGAGATTTGTGGCTGATTCAGAGCACAGACAGGTTTGTGCAGATAAAGGCAAATTGAAGAAGATTTCTGTCAGATCCATGCATCGGATCAAGAGAGCAGCTTCTAAAATAGCATTACATGGCAGCAAACAGATATTTGAAGCTGCTGGTGCCTCTGGAGTCCCATGGACATCAAGGTATAGAGTCCTCCAGAGTCTTGCAACTGTGCATAAACCTTGTATTTGACCACCACTAACCAATGCTCACAAGCAGAAACGGCTGCATTGGGCAGAAAAATACATGAAGACTAATTTTCAAACAGTCCTGTTCACTGATGAGTGCCGTGCTACCCTGGATGGTCCATATGGATGGAGTAGTGGATGGTTGGTGGACGGCCACCCTGTTCCAACAAGGCTGCAATGTCAGCAAGGTGTTGGTGGAGTCAAGTTTTGGGTGGGAATCATGGCAAGAGAGCTGGTCGGCCCCTTTAGGGTTAGATGACCTCTGCAAAGTAGGTGGAGTTTCTGACTGATCACTTTCTTCCCTGGTACAGAAGGAAGAACTAGGCTTCCCGTAATAAAATCATCTTCAAGCATGATAATGCACCATCTCATGCTGCAAAGAATACCTCTGAATCAATGGCTGCTATGGGGATAAAATGTGAGAAAGTCATGGTGTGGCCTCCATCCTCCCCTGACCTCAATCCTATTGAGAACCTTTGGAGCATCCTCAAGCAAAAGATCTATGAGGGTGGGAGACAGTTTACACCCAAACAGCAGCTCTGGGAGGCTATTCTGACATCCAAAAACTCACAAGTTCAATGGATGCAAGACTTGTGAATCTGCTATCAAATAAGGCATTGTGGTAACGCCTCGGGGGTTTGTAGGGTAGTTGGGGTGTTGCTGTTCTGAATAATAAAGGGCGCTGTTAACCCTTGTCACTCGTGACGCCAGGGTGAGGGCTAAATACTGTAATGGTGCTGGGCCTATCGCCACCCTTCCCAAAGCGATAGGTGAGTGCGTAATAAATGGATTGTCCACAACCACTGTTTAACTGAAAACTTGCAGGAACTTTTACTGGAGATTTTCGGTAGCAGGCAATATCAATAACAGTCCAGATAACAAAGTCTATTTGTAGTTGAGCAGCAATTGACAGTTGGTTGGGATCAGATAAGCTCAGTTTAGCTTTAGGAAGATTCTGTTGCATAGATCCGCTGGATTTAGGGGTGCGTTTAGGTCCAGTGATCTTGCGGAGAGTAGCGGGTAATTATAGATATCTAACCGCTGTAGTATAGGCCGAGGCCGCAAGGCTTTGGCCTAGTAAACGTACTTGTAAGTTGCGAAGGTCCTACCTCATTCAGTGACAGCAACCCAAGAGAGATGCTGCTTGCTTGGCAGCGCAGGAACAAGAGAGCGGTTATTGGCTGCAGCTCCCTTATATGGGCAGGGGCTGAGCCGTTTTGGATTGGTCCATAACAACTGTCACTCACCATTACACGGCATTATGGGTGAACACGTGACTTAACCCCTTAAGGACCAAGGACGTACCGGTACGTCCTTGGTCCTGCTCTCCTGATATTGTGTAACCCCGCGTCATATCACGGCGGGCCTGGCGTCATAGTGAAGCTGGGACCCGCCTCTAATAGCGCGCAGCGCCGATCGCGGCGCCGCGCGCTATTAACCCTTTAGCCGCGCGCTCAGAGCTGAGCCGCGCGGCTAAAAGCGAAAGTGAAAGTTGCCGGCTAGCTCAGTCGGGCTGTTCGGGATAGCCGCGGCTAATCGTGGCATCCCGAACAGCTTACAGGACAGCGGGAGGGCCCCTACCTGCCTCCTCGCTTTCCGATCGCCGAATGAGATCCAGGCATGAGCAGTCATGCGGCAGAATCGTTGATCACTGGTTTCTTATGAGAAACCAGTGATCAGCATAGGAGATCAGTGTGTGCAGTGTTATAGGTCCCTATGGGAGCTATAACACTGCAAAAAAAAAGTGAAAAAAAAGTGAATAAAGATCATTTAACTCCTCCCCTATTAAAAGTTTGAATCACCCCCCTTTTCCAATAAAAAAAAAACACAGTTTAAATAAAAATAAAAATAAACATATATGGTATCACCGCGTGCGGAAATGTCCGAATTATAAAAATATATCATTAATTAAACCGCTCGGTCAATGGCGTGCGCGCAAAAAAATTCCAAAGTCCAAAATAGTGCATTTTTGGTCACTTTTTATATCATTTAAAAATGAATAAAAAGTCCTATCAATGCAAAAATGGTACCGTTAAATACTTCAGATCACGGCGCAAAAAATGAGCCCTCATACCGCCCCATACACGGAAAAATAAAAAAGTTATAGGGGTCAGAAGATGACAATTTTAAACGTATAAATTTTCCTGCATATAGTTATGATTTTTTCCAGAAGTACAACAAAATCAAACTTATATAAGTAGGGTATCATTTTAATCGTATGGACCTAGATAAGGTGTAATTTTTACCGAAAAATGTACTACGTAGAAACGGAAGCCCCCAAAAGTTACAAAACGGCGTTTTTTTTTTTCAATTTTGTCGCACAATGATTTTTTTTCCATTTCACCGTAGATTTTTGGGCAAAATGACTGACGTCATTACAAAGTAGAATTGGTGGTGCAAAAAATAAGCCATCATATGGATTTTTAGGTGCAGAATTGAAAGAGTTATGATTTTTTAAAGGCAAGGAGCAAAAAACGAAAATGCAAAAATGGAAAAAACCCCGGTCCTTAAGGGGTTAAGAACCACCTAAGGTCCTTCAACATACCATAGAGTTCTGAGCAGCAGGTCACATGACCCAAGGTCCTGCGACACCAAACAAGTGAGTAATGAAATATACATATTTACAATGACAATATTTATAAATATTAACTTACTAAGGGGTGACTAGGGGCTAACTAGGGAAGTGGACCCCCACAGTCCTAGGGATTCTGACTTTGGGGACCCCCCCACCAAGGCACAGTATGAAATACGGTGCCGGGACACCACAGCATCCTATGTTAAAATGTAACGTGACCTATTTAAATGTTTTAAAAAGTTAAAATGTTGTTAAAAGTTTGATTGAAATAGCTTTTGATTTCAGTAAATATGCTGCAAAGACAACAAATGGCGATTTTCAGTTCTTTACAACCTATGAAGTGTTTTGAAACTTACTGTGTGTAATAATTTGGAAAAGTGCATTGTAAGTTTTTATGTTTAAAAAAAAATATACTGTTATTATTAGGAGGTTTGTTGCATGAAATTTGAATTGTACTCTTAATAGTTGATAACATGAGAATTATGCTGACTGTTATTTACATCAATTATTTAGGTAAATAAGAAAAATATAATTTGCATAATAATTTGGAACAGGGTGTTCATCTATTGAGGGCTGTTTGCGAAATCATAGTTAACCCACCCTGCATGATTGTTACACAGGGTCTGACTCCCAACACTGGGCCCTGAACATCAAATTTGCAGGGCAGAGAGGGGTAGGGGAGGGAGGAGGTTTACATGCTGCCGCTCCTTCTGGTATAGGAGGTGACAAATTCCCTTTAGGGTAGGGTCACGGCTGATCGCTGGGATTGTGCAACCCATCATTGTTGGTCACCCGCACATCTCTCTGAGGAAACAGTGGATGTGCAGCCAACAATGATGTAAGTGAAGGGCCACATGAACAGTTCAGTGATTGCTAGTGCGGCCCTGGCCTCACAATCACTTGGCCTCCTAAGGCTTTGTTCACATGTTAAGTTTTTGCAATTATTGAATTCAAAGCCAGGAACAGATCATGAATGGAGGACATGTATAATGTGATTTTATTTGATCAGGCAGGCTGCCCAGCATCTTATATGTGCACCCCGCAAAGCATTGACACCCCAGGTTCCCCCAGCATTACAAGGCATGACCACATAATGAAAAATGTACACTAGACATGACAAACATTGGTTGATATTTTTCCAAAATATGCAAGTGTGGTGGCCCAGTACGGGATGGTGTTGCCCCGTACCTTTCCTGCCCTGTCCGGCAGTGTCCCTCAGTGTCCCCAGGGCCCCCTGTAGTTGTTTCCCCCATTTGTACATATGTTTTGTATTATAAGATGTGTTATACCTTTAATAAAATGTTACAGGAATTTAGGTGCACTATGTGGTAGATGTAAACAATGACATTGGCTATCCCTCAACTCTGATGTTAAAATTGAGACATTAGCCAGTGTATCCTTGTATGAAGGACATACCTGAGCCCGCACACCAACGCCAAGGTTTCTAAAATGGGACCTAACACTAAACCTACCTGTGCATGATAAGCAAAACAGGGGCCAGTGGGCAATTACTGCAGCATTAGGCCGACCTACAGTCTCCCCCCAGATACCCTCCAGTGTGACTGAGCACACATACAATGGGAGGAAGGAGGCAGACTATAAGCCCCACCCCGTGCCATTTGAGAAACCTTGGCATTGGTGTGCGGGCTCAGGTATGTCCTTCATACAAGGATATACTGGCTAATGTCTCAATTTTAACATCAGTGTTGAGGGATAACCAATGTCATTGTATACATCTACCACATAGTGCACCTAAATTCCTGTATTATTCTAATTGTTACACATCCACACCGTCTATCTGGTGTAGGATTCTATTGTGGCACTTGTAGTCTGCTGCAGGCATCCTCCATTGTATACATTTTATGCTGGGGATTGCCCCTAGCAACGGACTACAAGGGCAGGATCTGCCAGTATAAATGCATAATTGTACAACTGCATTTGGGGTTGAGCACCTCCAGCCACATGAGACCACGTTTTCAGGGTTGCTTTAATAAAATGCAACATATGATTGTTACCCAGGAGGTATCAGTAACCAGCTGACCACAAGGGTGACCTATGGGCTCCCTGCTAGTCTCCCCTATATAACCCCTGGCCATTTTGTTCCTGAGGTCCAGTGCAGTCAAGCTGTCCCAGTGTGTGTGTCCAGAGCATTGGAGGCCTCAAGCCCAGTCTGCAGCCACAGTCAAGTGCAAGTAAGCTAAACCTGCAATAATTGTAAAATACCCAGTCCTGCTACAAGTCCCGGCAAGCCTGCAAAGTCTCTGAGTCACTGGTCACCTCCTTGGGCCCTAGCTGCACTGTATAGACTGTACCAACTGTCTACCCTCAGTAAAGCTACCGTTGTCCGTAACTTGGCGTCAGAGTCTTTATTGCCCCGGTGCCTAGCCCAGGATTCAGCGGTATACCTTCGGGTGGTTAAGGCTAATCAAGCCCTGGCATCACGAACACGAGGGGTTAATACCATATGCCCCTAGGGTAACAACATCTGCCCTGCACCACACAAGCTCGCAAACATCAAGGGTCCTCAGGCTCTTGTGAGTCCCTACACTAACATTACAGAAAATAGGACACAAAGTACTCAAAAAATTACAGAAAAAAAGGCCATACTTACTCATTAATGGTACAAGTGCAGGTTAGGCACCTATTCCCACTATGATGCAGATCAGCCACAATGCTATATAGGGGAGGTCGCTCAGGTGCAAAATACTGAGGAACAAACACTCACGTGTACTATTAATGAGGGGGGGGGAAGGTAGTTGCTTAATATTATAGTTGCAGACAGATAAGGCATACACAGAGTGCCAGTTATATGATAGCGTGTACTGCACCATGCCAGGTTACAACCAGGGGTCAGATCCTAAGAAAAAAAGTGCGGGAACTCCAGCTAATGGGAACAGTGTTCCAGCTGTGGAAAAAGTGCAGGAACTAAGGGGGAGATTTATCAAAACCTGTCTAGAGGAAAAGTTGCTCAGTTGCCCATAGCAACCAATCAGATCGCTTCTATCATTTTTGGAAAATGGGCAACTCAGCAATTTTTCCCCGTTAGTTCCCACACGTTACTGCAGGACTTGAGCCCTGCTTACAACCTATTAGTGACACCGATACTATTCGGTCAGGCGGGCTGCCCAGCATCTTATATGTGCAGCCCACCCTGTGTATGCCTTATTTGTGTGCATCTATAATACTAACCAGCTACTCCCTTTATGAACACTAGGTGTGTGAGTGGTTGTTCATCAGAATTGTGTGCTTGTGCAACCTATATAGCATTGTGGCTGATCTGCCTCATAGTGGGAGTAAGTATGGCCTCTTTTCTGTGATTCAGGTGGAGATTTATCCGAACCTGTCCAGAGGAAAAGTTGCTGAGTTGCCCATAGCAACCAATCAGATCGCTTCTTTCATTTTTGAAAATTCCTCTAAAAAATGAAAGAAGCAAGGTTCTGAAAGGTTTCTATGGGCAACTCAGCAACTTTTCCTCTGGACAGATTTTAATAAATCTCCCCCTGAGACTTCACCCCTTGTCAGATCCATTCCTGGGTTTGTATTCAATAATTAACAACTTAAAGGGGTACTCCGCAACACACATCTTATTCCCTATCCAAAGGATAGGGGATAAGATGTTAGATCACGGGGGTCCCGTCGCAAGGGACCCGGTGATCTCCGGACCGGCAGCTGCTAGTACAGCAGCTAGTACAGAGCCATCACGCCTCCTCCCATAGACTTGAATAGAGGGGGTGTGGCGGCCTGCATCGCCAATCATCGGGCACGGAGTTGAGTTCGCTCCGTGACCCGAATGACAGGGGTGCCAGCCCCAAGATTGCAGGGGTCCCCAGCGGTGGGACCCTGCAATCTAACATCTAATCCCCTATCCTTTGGATGGAGGATAACATGTGTGCGGTGGAGTACCCCTTTAAGGACTCAGGGTTTTTTCATTTTTGCACTTTTGTTTTTTCCTACTCACCTTCTAAAAATCATAACGTTTTCAATTTTTCACCTACAGACCTATATGAGGGCTTGTTTTTTGCGATACCAATTTTACTTTGTAATGACATCAATAATTTCACCACAAAATCTATGGTGAAACAAAAAATAATAATTTGCGGGACTATTTAGTAATTTTGGGAGCTTCTGTTTCTACACAGTGCACTTTTTGGTAAAAATAACACCTTATCTTTATTCTGTAGGTCCATATGATTAAATCAATACCCAACTAGGTTTGATTTTGTCGTACTACTGTGAAAAAAATTATAACTTTTTGCATTAAAATTAGTAAGTTTAAAATTGTCCTATTCTGACCCCTATAACTTTTTTTTTTTAGGAGAATATTCTGCATGGACATTTAGCTGCAACAAAGTCCCATTGATTTCATTGGAATTATTTTGCACTGTGCACACTGCAGAATTTCCCTATTCCAGCGTCCGCAGAAAAAATAGACTTTTCTATCTGTCCTAGCACCTGCCGGATCGTGCAAAAGAGCAGTCATTCTGCACATTTCCGGCCATGTCAATCTGGCCTTACATTGTATGCAACAAAGGGATCATACACAATATACAGGTGAAAATAGAAAAATTAGAATATTGTGCAAAGTTCATTTATTTCAGTAATGCAACTTAAAAGGTGAAACTAATATATGAGAGAGACTCATTACATGCAAAGCAAGATAGTTCAAGCCATGATTTGTCATAATTGTGATGATTATGGTTTACAGCTCATGAAAACCCCAAAGCCCCCCTCCCCCCCAATTACTAGGATTTGGGGAGCCATGTCATCTGCTGGTGTTGGTCCACTGTGCTTCATTAAGTCCAAGGTCAACGCATCCATCTACCGAGAGATATTGGAGCATCTCATGCTTCCTTTCCTTTTAAAGGGATACTCAAATTAAAGGGGTACTAAATTTTTTTTTATTTTTTTTTAAATGAACTGGTGCCAGAAAGTTAAACAGATTTTCATATTACTTCTATTTAAAAATCTTAATCCTTTCAGTACTTATTAGCAGCTGTATGCTACAGAGGAAATTCTATTATTTTTGAATTTCTTTTTTGTCTTGTCCACAGTGCTCTCTGCTGACACCTCAGTCCATGTCAGGTGCTGTCCAGAGCAGCATAGGTTTGCTATGGGGATTTTCTCCTGCTCTGGACAGTTCCTGATACGGGCATCAGGTGTCAGCAGAGAAAATAATTACCTCTGTAGCATACAGCTGCTAATAAGTACTGGAAGGGTAAAGGTTTTTTAATAGAAGTAGTTTACAAATCGGTTTAACTTTCTGGCACCAGTTGATTTGAAAAAAAAAAATAATAATGTTTTCCACTGGAGTACCCCTTTAAGTTGCATTAATGAAATAAGATAAACTTTTGCACGATATTCAAATTTTTCGAGTTTCGCCTGAACTTTAAAGTACTGACAATTGCTTTCTATGCTGTGCAGGGCCCAAGTACCTGATGTAGTCCTGAAAACACATGGTTCCCCTAGTTAGTATGACATAATCTATTCTTTACTCTCCCTCGGATACTATAACATGCAGCAGTAAATCAATGGTCCGTCCATGTAAGGCTCTTTTGTAGCTCTAAAGTGGCTTCTAGAAGGGGCAGCTATTCAGGGACCCGCTACCTTATTTACATTCTTGTGCCCTAAAGACACATATGAAAAGACGTTGTCTAAGATAGACAATGTTGACTTACAGTACAGCTGCCTATAGGGGGCACTGGAAAGACAGTTTTCTTCCTTCTGGAGAAGAACTAAAGTCTTGCGTAATTGTGCATGTGTGTGTACATGTGTGAAAGTGTCCTGCAGAGGGCAGTGTCATACTGATGTTCACAGCATTGCTAATTGAATGGACAGCAGTGTTTACGCTGGATGATTGAGTATGGATGATTATGTTAGATGTCTTTTAGTTCACTCCTTTATAAGACTAGTGAGACACACCAGTTAGTTATTAATGCTAGCTGAATGTTCGTAGGATGCAGCAGAGCTAAATTGCCCTTTAACTACTTACTACTACTTCTCTAGATAGTTGAATTTATACTGCTCAAAATAATAAAGGGAACACTAAGATAACACAACGGAGCTTCAAGTCAATGACACTTCTGTGAAATCACACTGTCCACTTAGGAAGCAACGCTGATTGACAATCAATTTCACATGCTTTTGTGCAAATGGAACAGACAACAGGTGGAAATTATAGGCAATTAGCAAGACACCCCCAATAAAGGAGTGGTTCTGCATGTGGTGACCACAGATCACTTCTCAGTTCCTATGCTTCCTGGCTGATGTTTTGGTCACTTTTTAATGCTGACGGTGCTTTCACTCTAGTGGTAGCATGATATGATCTCCAGCAGGCCACAAATGTGCATGTGTCCACTCAAACGGTCAGAAACAGGCTCCATGATGGTGGTATGAGGGCCCGACATCCACAGGTGGGGGTTGTGCTTACAGCCCAACACTGTGCAGGACTTTGGCATTTGCCAGAGAACACCAAGATTTCGAATTCGACTCTGACGCCCTGTGCTGGTCACAGATGAAAGCAGGTTCACACTGAGAACATGCGACAGACCTCTGGAGACGCCGTGGAGAATGTTCTGCTGCCTGCAACATCCCCCAGCATTACTGGTTTGACAATGGGTCAGTAATGGTGTGGGGTGGCACTTCTTGCTTTGGGAGGCCGCACAGCCCTCCATGTGCTTGCCAGAGGTAGCCTGACTACCATTAGGTACCGAGATGAGATCCTCAGACCCCTTGTGAGACCATATGCTGGTGCGGTTGGCCCTGGGTTCCTCCTAATGCAAGACAATGCTAGAACTCATGTGGCTGGAGTGTGTCAGAAGTTCCTGCAAGAGGAAGGCATTGATGCTATGCACTGGCCCGCACACTCCCCAGACCTGAATCCGATTGAGCACATCTGGGACATCATGTCTCGCTCCATCCACCAACACCACGTTGCACCACAGACTGTCCAGGAGTTGGCAGATGCTTTAGTCTAGGTCTGGGAGGACATCCCTCAGGAGACCATCCGCCACCTCATCAGGAGGATGCCCAGGCGTTGTAGGGAGGTCATACGGGCACGTCCATATCCAGACCTCTCTGGGTTGATAAACTTGATTTCCATTGATAATTTTTGTGTGATTTTGTTGTCAGCGCATTCAACTATGTAAAGACGAAAGTATTTCATATGATTAGTTCATTCATTCAGATCTAGGATGTGTTATCTTAGTGTTTCCTTTATTTTTTGAGCAGTGTATATTTTTGACTGATATTGCTTGATATGAATTATATATAAAACCTCTACAAAGACCACCTGTTTGAGAAAACTAGCCAAGGATTCAGACATAATATCCTTCTTTGAGAAGACCAGACCACCTCTCTGGAGGACCACTTTTTAATTAAATTTTGGATGATCATCATAAAGAGATTACACTGTTCATAGGTTTTGTGTACTGCTGGAGATAAGATATAGATTATACACAACCACTTAATGATGATGGTGCACGTGACCTTAGTGTTTATGATCTATCACACTTTCTAGTAGGGGATTTAATGCATCCCGGAATGGCTCCATTACCAAACACTATCTAATAATCAGTTCTGTATTAGGTATATGTATTGATCTACAAATTTTTTTTATAAATATTTGCCAGGGTCTCAAATCAGGAATTGTATATGTCTGTGTGTGTATATATATATATATATATATATATATATATAGTACATTTGAGTAGTCGTATTAGTCCAGTGATGCACCTCGGGGTGGCGTTCTGTATTAGGGTAAGATGTCCGCTGTATGCCCTTGTGATGTGAGATGGGTGATTAATATTTGAGTCATATTTTCCAGGACCTTGGTGATTGCTGAACATTGGTGTATGGTTTAATCCCGGTTCCTGGAACTCTCTACTCTTTCACCCTTTTATCACTCTCATAATTGCATACTTTATTTTGTTCCGTGGTGCGGTCATATTTTTTCTCTCTGGGCATTGTGCAATACGGGATTTACATCTATATAGTTATCCTGAGTGTATATGTTTACATATGTTGGTATTTAATTGCTAGTATATTTCTGTACAGCCTATACCTTTTACATGTATATACACCCGGATGGGGGTCACTTCATTATCTCCCATTTCTTATTGATGTTCTGTAGCCCAGTTTTGCTTCTGTCCCTCATCCAGACGCCTTAGTAGTCTGTCCATTGTCGTTCCTTTTAAATTCTGTTTTTAAAAATCAGTCACTATTAATAAAGACTATATGTACTTTTTCACTATTTTATGTCTCTGTGTAATTTTCTTCGGTATTACTTGTATTTCTCTGTATACCAGAGACAAGGTTGGACCATAGGTCAGTATTTTGTGCCCCTCTTTTTTGGTTATTTTAAGATTGTAGATGTGCACCATGTCTGGTTTCTACTTGAGTACAAATCGAAGATTAGATCTGCTTTGGACTTGATAAAGGGAGGAATCCCAAAAGCTTGTCTCTACAAAATGCTGTTAGTCCAATAAAAAAGGTATTACAAGATACTGCAACATTTTATGATTTATATATATATATGTTTGGAATTAAAATTTATCTTGCACATTTCCATTTCCTCTTTCATGCTAAGACGGATATGTCTGGTAGATAAGGACTCCAGCTAAAATTATCTGGCCACTTTAGCAATGTCCTTTTATTTTCAAAAGAGCAGACCTGTCCCCTGAGCAAGGGGGCTTAGTCATGAAGTTGTCCTGTTATCAGGCATGTGTGGTGGGATGATGCGGACACAAAGCCTTCTTTGGTATGAAGTTCTCCTTATCTCACAAGAGGGGATGCTCTTCCTAATTTTCCAGCAATGTGTAGCTTAGCAGCTATTTTTATCAGGTTTATGGGGCCCTGAAAGGGAATGTTCCAGAAAGTAAGCAAGGATGGAGCACGTCGAGTTGAAGTTATGTGGAAGATGAAACCTGTAGTTTGTTGTCAACAATAGAAAGTTATGGGCAGCTATACGGAGCCCTATTCTAGGAATTGTATCATTTTACTGTCAGAATTAAGGTCTATGGAACTGGAACATATGTAGTCTTGCAATGTTACTCTTGTAAAGTCTAATAGCTTGTATAGACTAGTAGTATATTAGTAAGGCTTACATGGTGGTTTTGACCATATCAGGGGTCGTGTCACCAAAAAATCACACTGTCGCACTGAAGTAATTGGGGGTCAATGCAGTGTTGAAGGTAACTAAATGGGGTTGCATTGCAACTCACAAGCAGCAAGAATTGCATCATAAAGAGATTTCTTGCTACTGTCAGGTCGCAGTTGAGTCCACTTGTAGAACACAATGTAACCCATTCGGTTACCTTTGCCTTGACACAGCACGAGTGCAGCAGTGTGACACGGAGATTTTTGGTCAAGCGACTCGTTGCAGCAATGTGGCACACTCTCCAACAAGAAGCTGGTATTTTATTACCATAGTTTGGAGTTTTCTACTAGGAAACGTTTTTTTTGATGATAAACTGATCACCAGATATCCCACTGTTAGAATCCCAAAATACTTGGAGGAACCCAACTGCAAGTGTTTAATTCCCCTGCAGCGTCACCACAGGGGACATGAAACACATACCAGTTCTCACTGAAATCAGTAGGCTATCCATGGCTCTTTATAGCCACTTTCAGCCGAAGTGTACGTTCCCACCTGGCGTATTTGCTGCGTATTTGCTGCTGCGTATTTTATTTTCCCATTGAAGTCAATGGGTAGGAAAATACGCAGCAAATACGCAGCAAAATAAGCCAGGTGGGAATGCACCCTTAAAAGGGTATTTAAAATGGTCCCAAACAAGACAACCCCCTTTAAGACCAATACATTAAACAGTATGAAGACAATAATCTAAGGTCAGCCGCCAGATACTTAGCAACATCTGGGCACTGCAATAACTACAGATGTCTATGTGATATTGTACTGTGCATAGGTGAGAGAATCCGACCCTAAAATTGCACGTATAATAGCTTAGCCTAATGTCCTTGTGCCTGTGTAGACAACACTTAAGCCTTGTTTATGTCCAGACTATTTATTCCAAGTGCTTTTATACGTTTTTTTTTTCTTTGTTTCATTTTGTGCTCATTCTGATCATTTTGACAGATGTATTACTCTTTTCTTCCCTCATAGGGCGGATTAGGATACCTAAATGTTATTGCAAACATAGACAGTAATCTTCACATTGGATAGGAGGCTAATAGAGATCTTTGACTACAGAAACAGAGATTGTTACAATATCTTACTTCATATTAATATAGCTCCAGATAATTCTCATAAAATCGTATACTTTTTTTTACAATCTGAGGTTCAGATTTATATTAGTTTAATATAAAGGGGTTGTTTTGTCATTGACAATCACTTTCTGAATGCAGATGCCTTACTCCCAGATAACAGCTGAGTTTGTTGGAAGAGGCTGCAGAAAACTAAGGATACTCTTGAAGTAGCAGCTGCAGTGGAAATGTAGTGTCCTACGGCGGCCATTCAGATGAATGACCATAATGTAATACAAGGACGTCTTGAGTCCCTGAGATTCAGAGCCACCCCTAGGCTATGTTCACATGACTGAATTTTTGTGCAGACATTCTCCTGTGTGAACATAGCCTTACAGTGTCATATATTCATTCTGGCTCATAGAAGAGGTTCCCAAGCAGGGGTCCCCCTCTATGATACCTTTGTGCCCTATTAGGGCATGTAGAGAAGGGCACTCTTCATCAACCCCTTTTAAGAAAAAGGTTCATATGGATACAAAAAAACTTCCCCATACAAAATAGGCCATGCCTCGTGGCACCAAATAGCCCATCTACTGAATATTAATATTACTGTTTTGAAAATTCCTAAAGAATCTTCAGACTCTTTCAAGCAATATCCCTATGTGGATAAAACCTAAGAATATTGTATCCATGATAACATATGTTCGCTTAGGAGTATCTTGAAATGTTACACCAGGCAGCACACAACATTGGGAGCGTGACATAATAAAATGTAACAATCATACATACAGGACACAACTTATATAAAATTTTTGTGAAATTTATTTGGTGGAAATCACTAGGGGAAAAAAATCCCAAATAATTTACAACCGCACTTGGTATTTCCGAAGTGGGCAGTAACCTCTATGAGGACTCGAGGACATTCGAAGCGGCTTTTGGCCCATGATGAGTTTTCAGGTTCTTCATAGACAATTTGAATAAAGCAGTTGGGGGAGGGGGGGGGGAGTCGAGAGTTCATAGAGACCTGCATACAAATAGAACATAATTTAGAGACTGAATATTGGTTATTCATCCTTCATATACAAAAGCAAATGGGCAGTAGAAGGCATTACGTAGGGGAGAATTCAATCAGTGGAACATTACATTGATATAGGATTTAGATATAAGTAAAATTACCAAACACTTACCGCATTAACTTCAGCCAGACATAATGTGCTTGATAAAAGCTGAGGAAGAGAAAATATGAATGAAACGACATTCACAAATATTTTTTGTCACTTTGCCACTGCCAGTTGATTTCAGTGGATACTGTGCAATACCTCATCTCCCCTCTGAAGGCACTGCAGGGGAATTGAACACTTACTGTTGGGGTCTTTTGTAGATTACTAGCTGAATAATGGAAGCGCAAGCAACAGGATACCCTGTGATCTGCCTATGATTGAGGGACCCTTTTATTAGAATGCCTTACATTAGAAATGGCATTAAGTATGACCCTCAGCATCTCCTCGAGGCTAAGCTTCCTTAGTTTCATTTACAGTTGCATATGGATTGAAGAAGTGGTTCCTTTCTTAATACTTCATATTAGCATAAATTGAAACAACTTTGCTTGTACTGTATACATACAGTACAGACCAAAAGTTTGGACACACCTTCTCATTCAAAGAGTTTTCTTTATTTTCATGACTATGAATATTGTAGATTCACACTGAAGGCATCAAAACTATGAATTAACACATGTGGAATTATAGACATTACAAAAAAGTGTGAAACAACTGAAAATATGTCATATTCTAGGTGGAAAGTGTCCCCAAGTGCAGTCACAAAAACCATCAAGAGCTACAAAGATCCTGGCTGACATGTGGAGCGCCCCAGGAAAGGAAGACCAAGAGTCCCCTCTGCTGCGGACCATAAGTTCATCCGAGTCACCAGTCTCAGAAATCGCAGGTTAACAGCAGCTCAGATTAGAGACCAGGTCAATGCCACACAGAGTTCTTGCAGCAGACACATCTCTAGAACAACTGTTAAGAGGAGACTGTGTGAGGCCTTCATGGTAGAATATCTGCTAGGAAACCACTGCTAAGGACAGGCAACAAGCAGAAGAGACTTGTTTGGGCTAAAGAACACAAGGAATGGACATTAGACCAGTCGAAATCTGTGCTTTGGTCTGATGAGTCCAAATCTGAGATCTTTGGTTCCAACCACCGTGTCTTTGTGCAACGCAAAAAAGGTGAACAGATGGACTCTACATGCCTGGTTCCCACCGTGAAGCATGGAGGAGGAGGTGTGATGGTGTGGGGGTGCTTTACTGGTGACACTGTTGGGGATTTATTCAAAATTGAAAGCATACTGACCCAGCATGGCTACCACAGCATCTTGCAGCAGCATGCTATTCCATCCGGTTTGCGGTTAGTTGGACCATCATTTATTTTTCAACAGGACAATGACCCCAAACACACCTCCAGGCTGTGTAAAGGCTATTTGACCAAGAAGGAGAGTGATGGGGTGCGGCGCCAGATGACCTGGCCTCCACAGTTACCAGACCTGATCCCAATGAAGGCAAAAGGGCCAACAAGTGCTAAGCATCTCTGGGAACTCCTTCAAGACTGTTGGAAGACCATTTCAGGTGACTACCTCTTGAAGCTCATCAAGAGAATGCCAAGAGTGTGCAAAGCAGTAATCAAAGCAAAAGGTGGCTACTTCGAAGAACCTAGAATATGACATATTTTCAGTTGTTTCACATTTTTTGTTATGTCTATAATTCCACATGTGTTAATTCATAGTTTTGATGCCTTCAGTGTGAATCTACAATTTTCATAGTCATGAAGATAAAGAAAACTCTGAATGAGAAGGTGTGTCCAAACTTTTGGTCTGTACTGTATGTCATGTCTAAGTTCGAATAACTGAGAAATTTAGTATGAGCCATGACCATTATGATACCTTCGTAGTTAATGCATCCATTGGTATCTTCCTGTCCTGAAAGCAGCTGTTCCACTTCACTTTCTTGCAACTTCTCACCTGTATGTGGCAGACACAGATTGTGAATAGCATGTACAATACACATGTTTAACCTTAGAGAATGGTTGATACCAAGTTATGAACATGCAGCAATATTATTCACCTAAAGTGGCCAAGACATGGCGTAATTCAGCTCCCATCACAGTGCCATTGCTCTCTTTGTCAAAAACGCGTAGTCCTTCTACAAAGTCTTCATAGGAACCCTGGTCCTTATTTTTAGAGATGTGCTGAAGCATTGGAAGGAAGGTTTCGAAGTCAATGAGTTTGGTGTTTAATTCTGAAATAAGATAAATGTTTTAAAGTTGTATTTAGTGACATACCAAATGTAAAGCACAAGCAATAGAAGCAAACAGGTAAGTAGGGAACCGCCATGGAGTCACTAACTGAGCCAATTAAAATAACACAAATAAATAGTTATTTTGTTACATATTAATACTTTAAATTATGCTTTTTATATCTTCAGATTGTTCCATTGCCTTTTAGCCGTATCCAATACCCCTATCTTTATCACACAGTGATCCCATATGCATTATATATAGCAATAGTCTGATATAAACTTATTGAAATCTGGATGTCCTTTAGAATACCATGTACTTAATGGATCTAGATGCAGACAGCTGGCAGGCTTTGGTTATTTAGTCACCAAGTCTGAAATCTTCGATATGAGCAGCTTCTGAGATTTTCTGTACTCTGGCATTGACTGCGCATAACAACACACATACCACTGCTTAGTGAAATGTCAATGGTCCTCCCCTGGGTCAGCAGTAGGAATGTGATGCTAAATGTTGCGCTGCTAACCCCATGGCCATGAGTATGACCTTGTATGTCCTTTAAATACTAGGAATTAGATGATCAGATCCCCCACAAATAGAGTAAGTGAAATGGTTACAATCTTTCTGAGCCTTTTGTGGCCTTCATGCCCCCCACCCACCCTTTTTTTCATAGCTTGAAGTTGAGGGGGTGTAATCCCTCACATAAATAGAACAAGACATCATGCCAGGTGTAAGGGGCCGTGTTTGAACCAAATGGAAGGTATGTCACATAGAGCCAGAAAATCTTGGGACGTGCATATCAGTTTACCAAAGCAATACTATTTATAAGGTGGATTGTCTTATTCCGGCCATTTGCCCCATGCCTGGAGCCTTGCCATTCTCCTTCTATTTTCTACACTGCATAATAAAGATATATCGTCATCTACTTACTATAGCCATTGCATTGTTATGGCTATAAACCTACTCTGTCACACCAATTCTGAAGCAGTAGAGTAGAACACCCATAAAATCTCATAGAAAGAAGCCATGAAGACAAAAGACAAACCCTTTAAAGGGGTTGTGCGCTGCCCTAATTTTCAGAGCTCTGCTCTCAGCGTCTGGAAGTTCATTACTCCGAACGCTGTGTGCGGGCTTCCGTGTTCGCGGCCGCCGGGCACGATGTCACGCCCGGCCCCTCACCCGCCCCCTCGTGACGTCTCGCCCTGCCCCCTCGTGAAGTCTCGCCCCGCCCCCTCTAACAAAGTCTATGGGAAGGGGACGTGGCAGCGGTGACATCACGCCCGGCGGCTGCGAATACGGAAGCCCGCACACAGCGTTCCGAGTAATGAACTTCCGGACGCTGTGAGCGGAGCTCCGAAAGTCAGGGCAGCGCACAACCCCTTTAAAGGCTACATTTATTTTTATTTTTCGCATTGCAAGTATTATGCAATTTAATATGTTTTGTTTATACTATAGTTTTCCTGTACAGTGATCCCTCAACTTACAATGGCCTCAACATACAATAGTTTCAACATACAATGTTTTTTTCTGGACCATTGTAACTTGAAACCAGACTCAACATACAATGCTACAGACAGTCCAGATCTGTGAGACATGTCACAACTGGAGGAACTGACCAATCAGAACGGGCATTTTACTGGAATCACCTGTATTACTGAAGTGCATGGACTATAATTCGTCTGGTAGCGCCCCCTACAGTACAGGGAGGAACTACAAGTTCTGTACTACTCCTTACCTGTGCCAGGTTTAGCTGCTCCTTTGGACACCAAGTAAGGGTGGCTCCATTTGGGACACTGTGTGTACTGTATAGGACCCTGAAGAAGCTCCTGTCCTCTACTTAATCCTTTGTTTCCCAACCAGGATGCCTGCAGCTGTTGCAAAACTACAACTCCCAGCATGCCCGGACAGCCAACTGGGCATGCTGGGAGTTGTAGTTTTGCAACAACTGGAGGCACCCTGGTTGGGAAACACTGACATAGACAGTGATTTACAGTTCCCAGCAGCTCTTTCTTACTTTTATATGTAAGGATTTGCTTTATCTGTATTAGTTATCTACTTATTTTTCTTTATTCCTAGCTTTTTCCTATTTTTTGGGTGACATTTTGGGGCTTCAGAACCAATTACCAGATTTACCAGAGTTATGGTCTCAACATACAATGGTTTCAACATACAATGGTCATCCTGGAACCAATTAATAATGTAACTTGAGGGACCACTGTATTATAATACATTGCAAGCTTTTTGACGCCATTCGTTATCAATCCCATTCGCCATCTTTTTGTCGTATCAGTCTCCTGCCCCTCTTGTTTATTCCTGATCGCAAATTGTATCCTAATTCTGATCACATCAAATAAATTCAACTCAAATCAGATTTGAGCTTAGATAAATGTTAAGGAGGAGCTGAAGAATGAGACAAAAGCATGCAATGTATTATAGCACATGCGGAAACAATACAGTTTAATTAAAAAAAATCATTTTTAGTTAAAACCAAGAACAGATTTTTATTTTATTTGCATTCCATGTAATGGAATGAAAATCTGCAAAGAAGTCCCATTTTTCTAAGACCACCATCAGTAGGAAAAAAAATTATGATTGTTTATGTACTCCACCCCTTGTGTCTTTTCTTCTTTTTGTCATCCTATTAATGACTGTATTTTCCTCTTCCCCCTTGCTCAGTGCACAGTGAACATTGCCTTCCTTTAACCTAATGACGGCCATACAGCTTTATCAGATATGTGCAAAACACGTATTTAGTCGACAGATATTTCCCTTAACCCCTTAAGGACCGGAGGTTTTTCCGTTTTTGCATTTTCGTTTTTTGCTCCTTGCCTTTAAAAAATCATAACTCTTTCAAATTTACACCTAAAAATCCATATGATGGCTTATTTTTTGCGCCACCAATTCTACTTTGTAATGACGTCAGTCATTTTGCCCAAAAATCTATGGTGAAGCGGGAAAAAAAATCATTGTGCGACAAAATTGAAAAAAAAAACGCTGTTTTGTAACTTTTGGGGGCTTCCGTTTCTACGTAGTACATTTTTCGGTAAAAATGACACCTGATATTTATTCTGTAGGTCCATACGATTAAAATGATACCCTACTTATATAGGTTTGATTTTGTCGGACTTCTGGAAAAAATCATAACTACATGCAGGAAAATTAATACGTTTAAAATTGTCATCTTCTGACCCCTATAACTTTTTTATTTTTCCGTGTATGGGGCGGTATGAGCGCTCATTTTTTGCGCAGTGATCTGAAGTTTTTAACGGTACCATTTTTGCATTGATAGGACTTATTGATCACTTTTTATTCATTTTTAAATGATATAAAAAGTGACCAAAAATGCACTATTTTGGACTTTGGAATTTTTTTGCACGCACGCCATTGACCGAGCGGTTTAATTAATGATATATTTTTATAATTCGGACATTTCTGCACGCGGTGATACCACATATGTTTATTTTTATTTTTATTTACACTGCGTTTTTTTTTTTTATTGGAAAAGGGGGGTGATTCAAACTTTTAATAGGGGAGGAGTTAAATGATCTTTATTCACTTTTTTTTTCCACTTTTTTTTTGCAGTGTTATAGGTCCCATAGGGACCTATAACACTGCACACACTGATCTCCTATGCTGATCACTGGTTTCTCATAAGAAACCAGTGATCAACGATTCTGCTGCATGACTGCTCATGCCTGGATCTCAGGCACTGAGCAGTCATTCGGCGATCGGACAGCGAGGAGGCAGGTAGGGGCCCTCCCGCTGTCCTGTCAGCTGTTCGGGATGCCGCGATTAGCCGCGGCTATCCCGAACAGCCCGACTGAGCTAGCCGGGAACTTTCACTTTCACTTTTAGCCGCGCGGCTCAGCTTTGAGCGCGCGGCTAAAGGGTTAATAGCACGCGGCGCCGCGATCGGCGCTGCGCGCTATTAGAGGCGGGTCCCGGCTTCACTATGACGCCGGGCCCGCCATGATATGACGCGGGGTTACTGTGTAACCCCGCGTTATATCAGAAGAGCAGGACCAAGGACGTACCGGTACGTCCTTGGTCCTTAAGGGGTTAAAGGGATTATCCAGGAAAAAACTTTTTTTTTATATATAAACTGGCTCCAGAAAGTTAAACAGATTTGTAAATTACATCCAAACAATGTAGATAGAAAAAGCGGAGCACTCACCACATTAGGCTTCTTGATTGCGATCAGACTTTATTCATGTAGGGCACCCCCGCACCCCCGTCCGCACACCCCTGCTTGTATCCCCTGAAGACTACATGAATAAAGTCTGATCGCAATCAAGAAGAATGTGGTGAGTGCTCCGCTTTTTCTATCTACATTGTTTGGATGTGATTTATCTCTTACTACAAGCGTGGAAGCACCATTATCGGCATCTCCAGCGGTTGCAAGGGGACAGTACTATTTTCCGGTAGTTTTCCACCATACAGCGTTAATACAATAGTGCCGAGCATATTCTCTTTGTTTTATGTGTATAGATTTGTAAATGACTTCTATTAAAAAATCTTAATCCTTTCAGTACTTATGAGCTTCTGAAGTTAAGGTTGTTCTTTTCTGTCTAAGTGCTCTCTGATGACACGTGTCTCGGGAACCGCCCAGTTTAGAAGCAAATCCCCATAGCAAACCTCTTCTAAACTGGGCGGTTCCCAAGACAGGTGTCATCAGAGAGCACTTAGACAGAAAAGAACAACCTTAACTTAAGAAGCTCATAAGTACTGAAAGGATTAAGATTTTTTAATAGAAGTAATTTACAAATCTGGAGTGATGGTGGGACAGGACTTGATGCGAGGAGGTTGAGAGGCTCATCCTCACCCCCCCACCCCCCCGCTTCCTGCCCCCTCCATGGACCATACACATGCTGTTGGTCCGGGACACCGCTCAGCTGCGCTGAAAGCTGGGATGTGAGTGTGCTGGATGGCGGTGGAGCAGAGGGACCTGACCTGACACAGCAGTAGCGAGCGGGGAGCAGTGGACTGTGAGCGTAGTGGCCCCCACATGAACAACAGCACACACAGGTGCCGACAACGCTGTGATCTGGAGTGGAGGCCCAGAAGAGGCAGTGAGTGGGAGGAACCAGGATCTGTGTTGTGCTGAGAATGAGTGAGAGTGGGACCCAGCTGAGATTCGGGTGAGATCCTCTCATATCTGTGTTGTTATAAGGATGAAACCGCTGCCACAGTGAACAAACTGCACTAAAAGAATAGGTGTGGGGGCAAGTTTTGCTCGCTTAATAATAAATCCCCCTCGTGGCGATTATAGCTGTGGAGGTGATCGCTGCCACGTTCACCTTGTATGTTTAAAGCCGATAAAGAAGGTCCTTCTGCATAAGAAATAAGAATTTATCTATAAGAACTGGATTTGGGTGGAAAACCCTAATTGGGACAGTGTATTTTTTTTTCCTCTCCTGAGTATAAACGACACCTGGTGAAACACCTGTAGCACTGCAGGAGCAGGTCTATAGTCTGCAGATAACTGTGAAACACCTGTAGCACTGCAGGGGCGGGTCTATAGTCTGCAGATAACTGTAAAACACCTGTAGCACTGCAGGGGCGGGTCTATAGTCTGCAGATAACTGTGAAACACCTGTAGCACTGCAGGAGCAGGTCTATAGTCTGCAGATAACTGTGAAACACCTGTAGCACTGCAGGAGCAGGTCTATAGTCTGCAGATAACTGTGAAACACCTGTAGCACTGCAGGAGCAGGTCTATAGTCTGCAGATAACTGTGAAACACCTGTAGCAGGAGCAGGTCTATAGTCTGCAGATAACTGTGAAATACCTGTAGCACTGGAGGAGCAGGTCTATAGTCTGCAGATAACTGTGAAACACCTGTAGCACTGCAGGAGCAGGTCTATAGTCTGCAGATAACTGTGAAACACCTGTAGCAGGAGCAGGTCTATAGTCTGCAGATAACTGTGAACACCTGTAGCACTGCAGGAGCGGGTCTATAGTCTGCAGATAACTGTGAAACACCTGTATCACTGCAGGAGCAGGTCTATAGTCTGCAGATAACTGTGAAACACCTGTAGCACTGCAGGAGCAGGTCTATAGTCTGCAGATAACTGTGAAACACCTGTAGCACTGCAGGGGCGGGTCTATAGTCTGCAGATAACTGTAAAACACCTGTAGCACTGCAGGAGCGGGTCTATAGTCTGCAGATAACTGTGAAACACCTGTAGCACTGCAGGAGCAGGTCTATAGTCTGCAGATAACTGTGAAACACCTGTAGCACTGCAGGAGCAGGTCTATAGTCTGCAGATAACTGTGAAACACCTGTAGCACTGCAGGAGCAGGTCTATAGTCTGCAGATAACTGTGAAACACCTGTAGCAGGAGCAGGTCTATAGTCTGCAGATAACTGTGAAATACCTGTAGCACTGGAGGAGCAGGTCTATAGTCTGCAGATAACTGTGAAACACCTGTAGCACTGCAGGAGCAGGTCTATAGTCTGCAGATAACTGTGAAACACCTGTAGCAGGAGCAGGTCTATAGTCTGCAGATAACTGTGAACACCTGTAGCACTGCAGGAGCGGGTCTATAGTCTGCAGATAACTGTGAAACACCTGTATCACTGCAGGAGCAGGTCTATAGTCTGCAGATAACTGTGAAACACCTGTATCACTGCAGGAGCAGGTCTATAGTCTGCAGATAACTGTGAAACACCTGTAGCACTGCAGGAGCAGGTCTATAGTCTGCAGATAACTGTGAAACACCTGTATCACTGCAGGAGCAGGTCTATAGTCTGCAGATAACTGTGAAACACCTGTATCACTGCAGGAGCAGGTCTATAGTCTGCAGATAACTGTGAAACACCTGTAGTACTGCAGGAGCAGGTCTATAGTCTGCAGATAACTGTGAAACACCTGTAGCACTGCAGGAGCAGGTCTATAGTCTGCAGACAACTGTGAAACACCTGTAGCACTGCAGGAGCAGGTCTATAGTCTGCAGATAACTGTGAAACACCTGTAGCACTGCAGGAGCAGGTCTATAGTCTGCAGATAACTGTGAAACACCTGTAGCACTGCAGGAGCAGGTCTATAGTCTGCAGATAACTGTGAAACACCTGTAGCACTGCAGGAGCAGGTCTATAGTCTGCAGATAACTGTGAAACACCTGTAGCACTGCAGGAGCAGGTCTATAGTCTGCAGATAACTGTGAAACACCTGTAGCACTGCAGGAGCAGGTCTATAGTCTGCAGATAACTGTGAAACACCTGTAGCACTGCAGGAGCAGGTCTATAGTCTGCAGATAACTGTGAAACACCTGTAGCACTGCAGGAGCAGGTCTATAGTCTGCAGATAACTGTGAAACACCTGTAGCACTGCAGGAGCAGGTCTATAGTCTGCAGATAACTGTGAAACACCTGTAGCACTGCAGGAGCAGGTCTATAGTCTGCAGATAACTGTGAAACACCTGTAGCACTGCAGGAGCAGGTCTATAGTCTGCAGATAACTGTGAAACACCTGTAGCACTGCAGGAGCAGGTCTATAGTCTGCAGATAACTGTGAAACACCTGTAGTACTGCAGGAGCAGGTCTATAGTCTGCAGATAACTGTGAAACACCTGTAGCACTGCAGGAGCAGGTCTATAGTCTGCAGATAACTGTGAAACACCTGTAGTACTGCAGGAGCGGGTCTATAGTCTGCAGATAACTGTGAAACACCTGTAGCACTGCAGGAGCGGGTCTATAGTCTGCAGATAACTGTGAAACACCTGTAGCACTGCAGGAGCGGGTCTATAGTCTGCAGATAACTGTGAAACACCTGTATCATTGCAGGAGCAGGTCTATAGTCTGCAGATAACTGTGAAACACCTGTAGTACTGCAGGAGCAGGTCTATAGTCTGCAGATAACTGTGAAACACCTGTAGCACTGCAGGGGCGGGTCTATAGTCTGCAGATAACTGTGAAACACCTGTAGCACTGCAGGGGCGGGTCTATAGTCTGCAGATAACTGTGAAACACCTGTAGCACTGCAGGAGCAGGTCTATAGTCTGCAGATAACTGTGAAACACCTGTAGCACTGCAAGAGCAGGTCTATAGTCTGCAGATAACTGTGAAACACCTGTTGCACTGCAGGAGCAGGTCTATAGTCTGCAGATAACTGAGAAACACCTGTAGCACTGCAGGAGCGGGTCTATAGTCTGCAGATAACTGTGAAACACCTGTAGTACTGCAGGAGCGGGTCTATAGTCTGTAGATAACTGTGAAACACCTGTTGCACTGCAGGAGCAGGTCTATAGTCTGCAGATAACTGTGAAACACCTGTAGCACTGCAGGAGCAGGTCTATAGTCTGCAGATAACTGAGAAACACCTGTAGCACTGCAGGAGCAGGTCTATAGTCTGCAGATAACTGAGCTTCTCCTGTGATACAACAAGCTGAAAGTGTCCCTTGGAAATATTTAGTTGGTAATCTTCTCTGAATCTCCCTGCGCAGCGTATGAAATACACGTGACAGTCCTGGGTGGGACAATATATTGACAGCTGGAGAATAAGATGGCACCCAAGCTGAATAAAACACATAGCCCAACAAAGGACGCTAAAGCAGCTGGGAAAGTGGATAAATATTTTGTCTCGTCTCGGGGGTAGTGCCTAGAAATCGTGGACAAAATAAAACCAATGCAGGAGATCTGGGATTAGATGACTCTATAATGGAGAAGGAAGGGGGATGTTCCCCAACCTGCCCTAGATAAAGTATTAGCGGCAGTTGCTAAATGTAATACTTCCATAGATGTTCTGTCCAATCAAGTGGGGGTTATCGGGGTGGAAATCAATTTGATCAGGGAAGATCTAAAGAAAGTCAGGGAGAGGTGTACAGAGGTGGAGACGAGAGTGACGGGTGTGGAAGATGAGGTCCATAAGTTAAAATCTGAAGTACAGAGGATGTCAGGGGAGAACAAGTTATTAAATCAAAAAGTGACAGAATTTGAAGACCGCTCCAGCCGGGGGAACCTTAGAATCTTGGGTTTCCCAGAGGGAGCGGAAAGTAAAGATGTGATAACTTTTATCCAAACATGGTTGATTGCGCAGTGTGGGGAGGAAAACCTCTCTAAACACTTTAGTGTGATACGTGCGCATAGAATTACGTTCCAACCCCCGCCAGTAGGGGGCAGATGGAGGGGGGGGGGGGTTGAGGTTAGGGGAACCCAGGGGGAAGTTGTTGTTTTTTTCACACTTTTTTTATTTTTTATCTAAAAAAAAAAAAGCGATTTTTATTTTCACAAAACATTTTTTTTATTTAATTTTTTTCCTTTTTTCTTCCTTCTCACTACGGTGTTTATTGTGTTCAACTGGACTGTAAGAGAATGACCGCGGATGACTGTTAAGGCTGTGGTATGGAATGTACGAGGACTTGGGGATAAAATTAAAAGATCAGCGGTAATGGAAGTTATTATGAAGCACGCACCAGGTATAGTCGGGTTAGTTGAGACACATTTAACGAGAGAAACAGTAATGGTTTTGAAACGTAATGTTTGGGGACATAATTACCATTCTCTTCATACAGCATATTCACGGGGGGTTTCGGTGTTAATCCGTAGAAACTTAAATTGGGAATTAATTAGAAAAAGGGTAGATGATGAGGGGAGGTTTGTTTTTTTATATGGGAGACTAGAAAATGTAAGATGTGTATTAGCATTTGTATATATACCCCCGCCTTTCTCATCCGCGGTCCTTCTTAAATTATTTGATTTTTGTGTGAGTTGCGGAGAACGCCCTATGTTTGCCATGGGGGATATGAACTGCGTCCTAGATGAGAGGTTAGATAGATGGATGGCAAGCGGGAGTAAAGGAGAGGTGGGCTGCACCCCCCTGGCGAAAGTATGTAATCAACTGGGACTCAGCGATATTTGGAGGATTTACAACCCTCAAAAGAAAGAATATTCATGTTGGAACAAGACCTGTCAGACTATGTCCAGAATAGATATATGTCTGGGAAATGACTCTAGTTTAAATAAGGTGATAAAAATACATTATTGGGTTAGATGTCTGTCGGACCACGCGGCTCTAGAAGTACTGATAAAAACAGAGGAAGAGGTAGGAGATGGGTTCCAGAAAATTAACCCTCAATGGTTAAATTTGATAGAGAATGCCACAATAGAAAAAACTTGAGGGAGTTTTTTGCAAACAACTGGGGCACAACAAGTGACCGGGAGACCTGTAAAGCTTACCTAAGAGAGGAAATAATAAGAGCAATAAAGTGGGAAAAAAAGGAGTTTAAATCAAAAGAGGAGGGCTTAATAAGGGATACAGAGAAGGAATATACACAAAATCCATCAGAAGAGAGTAAGGAAAAATTAAATAAGCTACAAAATGAATTTAATGAATATATGTTGGAAAAGAGTAAAAATAAATAGATTTTTCAAGGCCAGCAAAGATTTGTACAGGCAGGGAAGCCTAACAAGTATTTGATGGCAATTGTCTCAAATCAACACACTAAGCAAAGAATTTCTGGGATAAGGAATAAAGAAGGAGATTGGTGTATAGAAAAAAAGGAAATAAGGGAATTTAGAGAATATTATGAGTTATTATATAGATCTGAATATAATAAGGAAAGAAAGGAAACGCTAAATTATTTGGACCAAATGGAACTCCCTAGACTCCCCGAAATGGAAAAACAAACCTTAGATGCTCCATTAACTAGAATAGAACTGAATAAAGCGCTAGATCAGATTAGGGGTAATACAACACCTGGAAGCGATGGACTACCCTTTGAGGTATATAGAAGGTTTGGCGGATTTTGATCCCGGCATTACATAGAGTGATTGAGACCAGCATGGTGACCGGGAAATTACCGGACTCAATGCGGGAAGCGGTTATAATATTGATCCTGAAAGAGGGAAAAGATAAAGAGGATATGGGGTCGTATAGACCCATATCGTTAATAAATACGGATATCAAGATTTTCGCCAAAGCATTAGCCATTAGATTACAGAGTCATATCACAGAGTTAATTCAGGAAGATCAGTGCGGGTTTATCCCGGGAAGAATGGCCCGACACAATATATATAGAGTCCTTACGAATTTAGATATGGGAAAATTACAGGGCGGGGAATCCCACTCCATCCTGTCTTTAGATGCCACTAAGGCTTTCGACAGGGTGGAGTGGGAGTACTTATGGGCAGTATTAGAAAAATGCGGCTTTGGGAAAACATATATAGACATGATCCGACTGTTATACTCCGAACCTAAGGCAAGAGTGTCGATCAATGGGAAATTATCGGAGCATTTCTCGCTCTCAAGAGGCACCAGACAGGGATGCCCTCTGTCCCCCTTGCTGTTTGCTATGAGCATGGAACCTTTGGCTGTTAAGATCAGAGAGGAGAAGGAGATTGGCGGGTTTGGTGCAAGGGGGAGAGAGGACAACATATCCTTATATGTAGACGATATCCTGCTTTTTTTGGAAAAACAGTCAGATCTGATAGGAGTGATGGAGATTATCAAGGAATATGGGAGTTTCTCAGGATTAGAAATAAACTGGTCCAAATCAGTACTCCTTCCATTAGGGGAGAATAATATATTCATAGAAAACGAAATAAACATATTAAAAAAAGACGAGCACTTTAAATACTTAGGTATACAAATCTCAGGTAAATTAGAAGATTATAAATTAAACCTAGAACCCTTAATACAGAACATGGAAAAGAAAATTAAAATATGGAGCAACTTCAAAATTTGTAAAGCAGACAATATTAATTAAAACTATTATGTTGCCGAAAATATTAAAAAAATTTTTTTTTTAAATAGTGTATTATTCCTTTTTTTTTTTTATATGTGGTGGTAATAAAAAAAAAATAAAAAATAAAAAAATAAGTAATTTACAAATCTGTTTAACTTTCTGGAGCCAGTTGATATATAAAAAATTTTTTTTTCCTGGATAACCCCTTTAATTCCCCCTCAACCCCTGAAACGTGCCCACTTAAAAAAAACTTTTTTTTTTTTAAATGAACTGGTGCCAGAAAGTTAAACAGATTTGTAAATTACTTCTATTTTAAAGAATCTTAATCCTTTCATTACTTATTAGCAGCTGTATGCTACAGAGAAAACTTTTTTGTCTTGTCCACAGTGCTCTCTGCTGACACATCTGTCCATGTCAGGAACTGTCCAGAGCAGCATAGGTTTGCTATGGGGATTTTCTCCTGCTCTGGACAGTTCCTGATATGGGCATAGGTGTCAGCAGAGAGCACTGTGAACAAGACAAAAAATAAATTCAAAAAGAAAAGAATTTCCTCTGTAGTATACAGCTGCTAATAAGTACTGGAAAGGTAAAGATTTTTTTTTATAGAAGTAATTTACAAATCTGTTTTATCTTTCTGGCACCAGTTGATTTAAAAAAAAAAGTGTTTTCCACCGAAGTACCCCTTTAACTCAGTTGTGTGTTCATATGTTTTCCAAAGGCCTAGGTGTATAAGTAGGGGCCTGGTAGTGTCTTACCTCATTTAAGGATAAAAAAGATTAGGTATATTGAACGTCCCATCCTCATCCCTCTCCAACAACTACCATTGAGACGCCACCAGAGAGTTGAGACGCCACCATAAACAGTATATGGATTGCCAGTCCTTCATCAGGTCCAGCCATTAACCATCTAATGTATATGGCCCACATAAGACTTTTTTTTACTGGAGTGGGTCTTCTCAGCCTTTGTGCCTCATAGCATCTATTAGCCTAATGCCATAATAATTACCTCCATTTTTCCAGGGCTACAAGCTATTTCACATTCACCACTAATGGAATTCTGAACTAGCCAGCTAACTTTCTACGTAATAAACATATCATTGAAAGTAAAATTTGCAGCAACTCATCTGGAGTCTCTTTTTGCTCTTACCTTCTGGTTTTGGTCTTCCTAGCACCTTCAGTACTTCTGCATTGGTGGGATTCTGTCCCAAAGCTCTCAAGACATCTCCACACTGCCCATATGTGATCTTCAGCTCCCCAGTTGGGGTACGGTCAAACAGCTGGAAGGCTTCTTTGAATTCTAGGAGTGTATGAAAGGAAAGATAAAAATAAAATGTCATCCCAAATGCTGTATCACTGATACCCACTTTACATAAACTCAAGCAGCTGGCAAAACTTCCCGTCCAGTTTGCTTTAGCAGATGAAGTACATTTAAAGGGGTACTCCGGGGAAAACCTTTTTTCTTTTAAATCAACTGGTGGCAGAAAGTTAAACATATTTGTAAATGACTTCTATTAAAAAATCTTAATCCTTCAAGTACTTATTAGCTGCTGAATGCTGCAGAGGAAATTCCTTTCTTTTTGGAACACTGATGACATCACGAGCACAGTGCTCTCTGCTGACATCTCTGTCCATTTTAGCAACCATGCATAGCAGATGTATCCTAAGGGCAGCATGGTGGCTCAGTGGATAGCACTTCTACCTTGCAGTGCTGGGGACTTGGGTTCAAATCCCACTAAGGACAACAATAAATAAAGTGTTATTATTATTATAATAACGTCAGCAGAGAGAACTGTGCTCGTGATGTCATCAGAGAGCATTCCAAAAAGAAAAGAATTTCCTCTGTAGTATTCAGCAGCTAATAAGTACAGGAAGGATTAAGATTTTTTAATAGAAGTAATTTACAAATATGTTTACCTTTCTGCCACCAGTTGATTTAAAAGAAAAAAGGTTTTCACCGGAGTACCCCTTTAATACTAAATAGGTTATTGGAATAAAGAAAGGAGGTCCAGCGCAGAAACTCGAGGAATACTGTGATTTATTCACATGCCTTATGGAACATCACAAAGAAACATCACAAAAAAAAATCAATAGGTTATTGATAGGACTTGTTTAAAAGAATATTTTTTTTTAAAAGAGTGTTTTTTTTTTTTTTTCGGAACAGCACTAGCCTTGCCCCAAATTCACTAAAACCATCTTATCCTTTTCACAGTGCAAACAAATATGGACAATCTTTAAATGTGTCTGATTTAGGCTAGATTTCCAAATAGGTTTTTTTCAGGTCATTTTTTGGAATACTGCCACTGCAGTTTTTGAGCCAAAGCCAGAAGTGTATATAAAAACAATAGGACATACAGTAACCCCCCCCCCCCCGACCTACGATGGCCCCGACATACGATCATTTCAACATACGATGGCCACTCAGATGCCATTGCATGTTGAAGGCTGCATCAACATACGATGCTTTTGTATGTCGGGGCCATCGCATAAACGGCTATCCGGCAGCGCTGACTGCTTCAGCTGCCCCCGGATAGCCATTTACAGTGCCCCGTGTGGTCCGCTGACGATCACTTACCTGTCCTTGGGGCTCCGGCGTGTCCTCTTCGGGATCCCCTGCATCGGCGGCGCTCTCCATCGTCGTCATCACGTCGCTGCGCACGCCGTCCCGTCATCCAATTGGAGCGGCGTGCGTAACAACGTGATGGCGGCGACGGAAAGAGAAGATGCCGGGGAAGCAGAGGCCTTGCCGGAGCATCGGGGACACCCCGGGGACGCGGCGACAGCGATGGAGGGCGACTTCCAGGACAGCGGTGACGAGCGGTGACGGTCCGGAGCGGCGGGGACAGGTGAGTACAACTTCCTCTACCAGTGGTCTTCAACTTGCAGACCTCCAGATGTTGCAAAACTACAACTCCCAGCATGCCCGGACAGCCGTTGGCTGTCCGGGCATGCTGGGTGTTGTAGTCTTGCAACATCTGGAGGTCCGCAGGTTGTAGACCACTGTCCTATACTTACATTGCACGGATCCCTCAACATACGATGGTTTCAACAAACGATGGTCCATTTGGAACGGATTACCAACGTACGTTAAGGGACCACTGTATACTTTTGACTTTGACATAACTGCAGTAACAGTTTAAAAAAAAAAAAAAAAAACGCCATAAAAAAAACACGTAGCCTTATCAAAGTGTCTCTGGCTGATTGATAAATCCAGTAAAATCCAAATTTTAGAATCATGCTTTTATTTTATTTATTTTATTTCATTTTATTTTTGTTACCCGAAATCACACCCTCTCAGAAAAGTGTTAAAAGTACGTAAAATCGAGCTTAAATGTGATGTGGTGTAAAGTCATGAGCCACAGTTTTTGGAGCAAAATTCCCCAAAAGCCCCAAAATTCAGGCTTATTTCATTGCAATAAAAAATCTGGGCGTGTGTCTGGTACTGCTGTTCAGCCCTATGAAGTAAATGAAATTCCAAAGATAATGTAGTTTTTGGGGAAAAATGCAACCCCCTTTATCTAATCCCAAGATTAGAAGAACTCTAGAGAATTATGGCCAAAGAAATATTATACCATTATCTAGTACTTCAACAGTGTGAGTGGGATAACAGAAGCAGCTGAACAATATCACTTACCCGAGCATTTACTCCCTTTGGGTGTCAGGTTACTATTATATGTGTTGGCTCTTAGCTAGAACTATTTATTTGTTCATTCCATTGGCCATTCCCTTCGTTTCAAATCCCTTCCATTGTGATTGGGGGGGGGGGGGGGGGGGGGTTCTAAAATAAACTCTCTCAGACGTTTACCATTAACCCCTCATAGGTGTCCTGAGTGATAAGACACTTTCAGTGGTTTTGTACTAGTAGTGATGTGGCAGCCCTAACTTCTGTTTCTGTTCAAAATATTTTTTGTTTAATTTTTATTAGAAATATTTTTGACAAATATTTTGTTAAAGGGGGTACTCCGGTGGAAAACTACTTCTTCTTTTTTTTATTTTTTATTTTTTTAAATCAACTGATGCCAGAAAGTTAAACAGATTTGTAAATTACTTCTATTAAAAAATCTTTATTCTTCCAGTACTTATTAGCGGCTGTATACTACAGCGGAAATTCTTTTCTTTTTGGATTTCTTTTCTGTCACGACCACAGTGCTCTCTGCAGACACCTCTGTCCAGAGCAGCATATAAGTTTGCTATGGGGATTTTACCCTGCTCTGGACAGTTCCTGACATGGACAGAGCTGTCAGCAGAGAGCACTGTGGTTGTGATGGAAAAGAAATTATAAAAAAGAAAAGAATTTCCTCTGTAGTATACAGCCGCTAATAAGTACTGGAAGGATTAAGATTTTTTTAAGAGGAGTAATTTACAAATCTGTTTAACTTTCTGGCATCAGTTGATTAAAAAAAAAAAGTTTTCCACCGGAGTGCCCCTTTAGGTTTTATTAGTGGTAAAATATAAAGTATACAATATTATATATTTTTTTACAATTTCTATTTTTTTATTTGCACATTGACACTTAAAGAAAAAATGCATTACCTATTTTGTTTCAGTTTCTTTGGAAGATAATATGTATGGTATATAGGTGGTGACTGTGGCGGGTGCACATTGGGTGCTTTAAAAATTTTTAAATTTGTAAATTTAAAAAGCAAACACAGAAGTGATGATAAGTCTGAGGGCTATCTTGACAGCTGGGTACTTGACCTGCTCATGCTAGTTTGCAGGTGCATGTGCTTTAACCCCTTAAGGACTCAGCCCATTTTGGCCTTAAGAATCAGACAATTAAATTTTTACGTTTTCATTTTTTCCTCCTCGCCTTCTAAAAATCATAACTCTTTTATATTTTCATCCACAGACTAGTATGAGGGCTTGTTTTTTGCGCGACCAGTTGTCCTTTGTAATGACATCACTAATTATATCATAAAATGTATGGCGCAACCAAAAAACACTATTTTTGTGGGTAAATTAAAACGAAAAACGCAATTTTGCTAATTTTGGAAGGTTTTGTTTTCACGCCGTACAATTTATGGTAAAAATGACATGTGTTCTTTATTCTGAGGGTCAATACGATTAAAATGATACCCATTATTATATATTTTTATATTATTGTTGCGCTTAAAAAAAAATCACAAACTTTTTAACCAAATTAGTACGTTTATAATCCCTTTATTTTGATGACCTATAACTTTTTTATTTTTCCGTATAAGCGGCGGTATGGGGGCTCATTTTTTGCGCCATGATCTGTACTTTTTTTTGATACCACATTTGCATCTAAAAAACTTTTTATACATTTTTTATATTTTTTTTTTAATAAAATGTATTAAAAAAGTAGGAATTTTGGACTTTTTTTTTTTCCGTTCACGCCGTTCACCGTACGGGATCATTAACATTTTATTTTAATAGTTCGGACATTTACGCACGCGGCGATACCAAATATGTCTATAAAAAATGTTTTTTCAGCTTTTTGGGGGTAAAATAGGAAAAAACGGACGTTTTACTTTTTTATTGGGGGAGGGGATTTTTCACTTTTTTTTACTTTTACATTTTTTTACATTTTTTTTTACACTTTAATAGTCCCCATAGGGGGACTATTCATAGCAATACCACGATTGCTAATACTGATCTGTTCTATGTATAGGACATAGAACAGATCAGTGTTTTCGGTCATCTTCTGCTCTGGTCTGCTCGATCACAGACCAGAGCAGGAGACGCCGGGAGCCGCACGGAGGAAGGAGAGGGGACCTCCGTGCGGCGTTATGAATGATCGGATCCCCGCAGCAGCGCTGCGGGCGATCCGATCGTTCATTTAAATCGCGAACTGCCGCAGATGCCGGGATCTGTATTGATCCCGGCACCTGAGGGGTTAATGGCGGACGCCCGCGAGATTGCGGGCGTCGGCCATTGCCGGCGGGTCCCTGGCTGCGATCAGCAGCCAGGATCAGCCGCGCATGACACGGGCATCGCTCCGATGCCCGCGGTTATGCACAGGATGTAAATGTTAAGTACCACCTCACCAGGACGTACATTTACGTCCTGCGTCCTTAAGGGGTTAAAGGGTCACTCTCATTAAAACTAATTTTTGCTATTGCACTCCTTATGGTAAATAAATATTTCTAATATGATCTGTTTAAAAAAAAAGAAGTTTTCTATGTTTTATTTGTGCTTAAAAAAGCTCAAGAGCCCATTTTCCCCCAACTCATACATAGACTTTGGACCGAAGTTCAAACACAGAAAGTGCAGCCTGGAGTGCTGATGGGGGGATGTCCAGCCTCATCCAATCATAGCTCCTCTCACACTTAACTGCCATATGCTGTTGTTTGGACACACACCCCTCAGCACTCCAGGCTGCACTTTCTGTGTTTGGGCTTTGGTCCAAAGTCTGTGTATAAGATGGGGGAAATGGGCTCTTGAGCTTTTTTTCTAAGCACAGATAAAGCATAGAAAACTTCATTTTTTTAAACAAAGTATATTAGAAATATTTTTTTATTTACCATAAGGAGTGCAATAGTAAAAATTAGTTTTAATGAGAGTGACCATTTAAGGCAGTGATGTCTGTACTGCCTACCGCCATATATCAGAATTTTTTTTTACTACCCATATCCCATATATAGTGGAAATAGAATTACAATGGCCAATGGAGGACACACAGTAGACTAAGGCTGTATTAAGCGCTGCGGAATCTGTAGGCGCTATATAAATAAATTATTGTTATTATTATTATTATTAACACATTGCATTTTTGGCTATGGTTAAAGGGGTTATCCAAAAATAGAAAAAACTGAGCTAATTTTTTTCAAAAAATGCTTACCGTCTATCTCCAGATTGGGTGTTGTTCTGCAGCTCAGTTCCATTGAAGTGAATGGAGCCAAGTTGTAATACCACACACAACCTGGAGACAGACGTGGAGCTGTTTTTGAAAGAAATTATCTCTGTTTTTCTATTCCTGGATAACCCCTTATGTGACATAACCCAATCCATGCTTTTCCTATAGATTGCTAAATTGAATTTTCAAAAGCATTTCATAAGCAGAGGACTGAAAATCAAATGGATTATGTGGACTTTGTAATGTGCTTAGCATTTTTTTTAATTTTTACTGCAGTTGTGAACCCAGACCAATAGTTCCCACACTGGACAGTGTGCAGGCTGGATTGTCGTGATTACGATATATATTATAACTGAATGGTGGGCCTATTGTATTAGATGGGCAGAAGTATGCCACTGATATTAGCAGAGGAAAGTGTAATATATATATATATATATATATATATATATATATATATATATATATATATATATAGCAACAGGAGAATACAGCAGCTGCTGTATTCTCCTGTTGTTGTATATTTAGTCCAGCAGCCTGCACCTGCAAGCCAGGTTTTTACAATAGTTTGGATCAATAGTGCTGGCCAATTTATTCTTTGGTTTTGTATATATATATATATATATATATATATATATATATATATATATATATGTATATGTATATATATATATATATATATATATTTATTATTATTATTATTATTATTATTTATTTATTTTTTTTTAATCAATTTTACTAATTGTAAGCCAGGCCGGCTGGTAATGTGTGTGGGTCCTGCCTGCTGCAGCACCTCTCTCCATGGCAGCATGCAACATGGGAAAGTCTATCCATGTCATCCCATTTCCCGATGTATATCCACCCTTGAACACTGGGGACAGAACATCATGGACGGTCTTTCTCATGTTACACGCGTGGTTTACAATAAGTCTAATAAACAGCAAAACTGGGAAAAATGATATATGACTGAGTTTCATATTTCCATGCCTATTAAACCTTAGTAATGAGTACCCCTAGGTTACCAACTCCTTTAAAGGGGTACTCCGGTGGAAAACATTTTTATTTTATTTTTTTAAATCAACTGGTGCCAGAAAGTTAAACAGATTTGTAAATGACTTCTATTAAAAAATCTTTACCCTTCCAGTACTTTTTAGCTGCTGTATGCTACAGAGGAAATTCTTTTCTTTTTTCATTTCTTTTTTGTCTTGTCTACAGTGCTCTCTGCTGACACCTGATGTCCGTATCAGGAAGTGTCCAGAGCAGGAGAAAATCCCCATAGCAAACCTATGCTGCTCTGGACAGTTCCTGATACGGGCATCAGGTGTCAGCTGAGAGCACTGTGGACAAGACAAAAAAGAAATTCAAAAAGAAAAGAATTTCCTCTGTAGCATACAGCTGCTAAAAAGTACTGGAAGGTTAAAGTAAAAATAATAATATTTTATTACTAGAAGTCATTCGCAAATCTGTTAAACTTTATGGCACCAGTTGATTTAAAAAAAAAAAAAAAAAAAGGTTTTCCACCGGAGTACACCTTTTAATCTAAACCAGTGTTTCCCAACCAGGGTGCCTCCAGGTGTTGCAAAACTACAACTTCCAGCATGCCTGGACAGCCAAAGGCTGCCCAGGCATGCTGGGAGTTGTGGTTTTGCAACATCTGGAGGCACTCTGGTTGGGAAACACTGATCTAAACGCTACTATGGGACCGCATTAGATTTGTTTATAGCAGCCTAACCCTTTAAGATGTCATCAATGAGCATCCGCCACTGACAAAAGTGTATCATTACAATAAAAAATATAATGCAAGAAATTACCTTCAATCTGATCTGCAGTGTACTCAATCTGTGGACAAAGGGAAGTACATGTTACTATTCATCAAGATCTGTCGTAATAGAGGAAGACAAATAGGCAACTGACCCTGTATCCATATACCGAGAAGCCAAAACTAACTAATCTTCTATCCACAGGATAGGGGATAAGTAGCTGATCGTGGGGGGTCTGACCGGTGGGACCCCATGTGATCTCCAGGACGGGACCACAGCTGTCAGTGAGGAGCGTGTGTCGTCTACCGGTACACGGCACCGGGCTCCATTCATTTCTATGGGAGCAACGATGATGCCTGGGTGCTGTACTCAGGTCTCTTCTGCAGCATGCACTCCTCACTGACAGCCATGTCCCATTTCACGGGGGTCCGAGCGGTCAGATTCCAACCAATCACATGAACGAGCCGGGAGAAGTCCAAGTCTTCTGGCCCTTTTTCAGAAGACCAAGATGGGCTCCCAATACAAATTATGGGGCCATCTTGCTCACATAGTGGGGAGGGAAAGAAGCATGTGGCAGCCAGACCCTGACCGATCAAAACATTTGACATGTCTCTAGGACTTGTCAAAAGATTATTATTTTTTTAAACTTGGGTATTTTTTAAAGGGGTACTCCACTGGCCAGCCTTCCAGCTGCATTCGGGACATTAAAGTTGTAGTCCAGTGGTGAAAAACTTATCCCCTAACCTAAGGATAGGGGATAAGTTTGAGATCGCGGGGGGTCCGACCGCTGGGGCCCCCTGCGATCTCTCTGTACGGGGGCCTGGCTCTCCGGCCAGACAGCGGGTGTCGACCCCCGCACGAAGCGGCGGCCGACACGTCCCCTCAATACATCTCTATGGCAGAGCCGGAGATTGCCGAAGGCAGCGCTCCGGCTCTGCCATAGAGTTGTATTGAGGGGGCGTGTCGGACGCCGCTTCGTGCGGAGGTCGACACGCCCCCTTCCTGCGCGCTGTCGGGGCTCCGTAGAGGAGATCGCAGGGGGCCCCAGCGGTCGGACCCCCGCGATCTCAAACTTATCCCCTATCCTTAGGATAGGGGATAAGTTGTTCACCACTGGGTCACCCCTGGACTACTCCTTTAAGTTCCAAATGCTGTGCACGCTGCGGGGATCGGCCACGCCCTCTCGTACTGCCAGGCCATGCCAATACAAGTCTATGGGAGGGGGCGTAACGGCACGCGCCGACCCCCACAGCGTTCGGAACATTAGATCCAAACGCAGCTGGAAGGCTGGTCAGTGGAGTACCCCTTTAAATCCCAGGACAAGCCCTTTACTCTACAAGGTGTGGACAGAATAATTCTAGATGATCACTTGTCCCCTTGATATTGTGTCTAAGTGTTACTAAACGTCTCTAAGTGATAGGATTCCCATCTACTTGTTGTGATATCTCATACATGGGCCAGTACCCTCTCTTGGCAAATCATCATGTGGCACGAGTTATCCTGTCATCCCCATATAAAACACCACAAAGGTATTCTCATTGGAATTGCAGAGGTACTATACAAAGTAAGTTTTTAAAGTTTATTTAAACAAAATGCATTATATTGTTGCGCAATTCATTTTTTTAATTAATCATGAACGCACTTTTTTTTGTGTGTGTGTGGTTTTTACACCACCTAATAAAAAAGAAAGAAAAAAAAGAAGAAAAAAAAAACAAAAACAAAAAAAAAAACCTGCAACACAAATTAAAACAACAAAAAATAACCACCATGGCAAAAAGAAGGCTTGACAAATACATCTAAAAAAAAATCAGACAGGAAAAATGATCCACCCGAAAAAAGGTACATCGTAAATTCCGACCAACTCCCTACAGTCTATATGACTTTTCAATAGAGATGAGGGAACTTACAGTAAATTTGATTTGTCACAAACTTCTCGGCTGGGCAGTTGATGCCTTTATCCTGCATAAATTAGTTCAGCTTTCCGGTGCTCCGGTGGGCTGGAAAAGGTGGATACATTCCTAGGAGACTCTTTTCTAGGACTGTATCCACCTTTTCCAGCCCACCGGAGCACCTGAAAGCTGAACTAATTTATGCAGGATCAAGTCATCAACTGCCGAGCCGAGAAGTTCGTGACAAATCGAATTTACTGTAAGTTCGCTCATCTCTACTTTTCAACATAAAAAATAGTAAAAACCCATGCTAAAATTCCTGGGATACTGCTGAATATTAAAACTACAACATTTTCTAATACAAGTTGTGTTTTCCCACCCTTCACAAGATCTCTGTTTGCTGTCAGTGAAAGTGAAAATTCTTGCTTGCTAAAAATCCTACAGGCATACTTCTCACAGCTGAAATGTTGCCACAGTTGTATGTCTAGACCAGTGTTTCCCAACCAGGGTGCCTCCAGCTGTTGCAAAACTACAACTCCCAGCCTTTGGCTGTCCGGGCATACTGGGAGTTGTAGTTTTGCAACAGCTGGAGGCACCCTGGTTGGGAAACACTGGTCTAGACAATCTTGTGTAATCCAAACAGTCTGGACTCCAGACCGATACATGTTACTTACTGTGATACATTGCACCAAACTATGATTTATGACAAAAAGGATAACCTACACTACATTGTATCAATTTTTATCAATTGTGTACCACAAAGGTCTATAACAGCTTTCAGCTTCTTTGAATAAGAACTTCCAGTGATGTAATTAAGTATTATCTATTCTCCACTTCAGTGTAGTCCTACAAATTTAGAGGGGCTGTATACTATCGTGCCCCCCCCCCCCCCCTTCCCCATAGTGTTGAATACTTACTGTGATACTTTTGGGGTCAAATGGAATCTCCTTTGGGGGCTCTGGTGGAGGAGGTGCGGGTGCAGCAGCCTTGGGGGCCTCCTTCTTGGGGTCTGGCTTCTTGGGGGGCATGGTGTGTGCGAGAAAGGGCTTCTTGGGATGCAATGAATGAGATGGGAGGAATGACAGAGCCAGGATGGTCACTCACCCCCCTCTTATAAGGAGGGAGAGGGAGCTGTGCTACTATAAAAGGAAGAGTGACAGACAGATGTCCCACATGACAGGTATTCCACATTGTTATCAGCCCCGACCTACCCTAAGACATTAACACTTCTCCTGCCAGATCACTGAGCTCATGGCCAGAACTGCACATACTACATATCTATTCTGTAATGGTGCTCATATTGGTTGTCACTCAGCTTTCTAAGGCCCCTTTCACACTCTAGAATTATCCATTTTAAAGATCTGTTATAATGATCTCTTAACAAAACCATTAAAAACGGAACGTTACAAAATCCCAATACACAGTTAATGGGATTTTTACATTATCCGTTTTAACCCATCATAGCCCGTTATTAATAACGGACGTTATTTTGTGACGGGAGAAGGTAACGGAAGAAATAGTGCATGCACTATTTCTTCCGTAACAAATAATGTCCGTTATTAATAACGGGCTATGATGGGTTAAAATTGATAATGTAAAAATCCCATTAACTGTGTTGGGATTTTGTAACGTTCCGTTTTTAATGGTTTTGTTAACGGATCATTATAACGGATCTTTAAAACGGATAATTCTAGAGTGTGAAAGGGGCCTTAGAGTTTTTGCACATCATAGAAATTATAGAATAAAAAGAGAATGTTCACTCACAGTCTGAGAGAGCTGGGTGAAAACCCCTATGGTATCTGTACGGCTAAGTTTCCACTAGTTTTTTTTTTTGGCAGTTTTTGGAATACCGCCGCTGCAGTTTTTGAGCCAAAGCCAGAAATGTATTCAAAAGGAATAGGACATATAAAGGAAGGACTTACACTTCTCCTCCCTTATGGATCCACTTCTGACTTTGGCTCAAAAACTGGAAAAGTGGAAACAGCCCAATGGTGATGATTGCCACCTAGCTTTCCTGGGGTCCTGGCCAATATAGAATTTATAAAAGTGATTGTTAAAGGGGTACTCCGGCACTTAGACATCTTATCCCCTATCCAAAGGATAGGGGATAAGATGCCTGATGGTGGGGGTCCGGCTGCTGGGGACCCCCGTGATCATGCACGCCGCACCCCGTTTATAATCAGTCCCCGGAGCGTGTTCGCTCCGGGTCTGATTATCGGCGACCACAGGGTGGGCGGCGTGTGATGTCACGCCTCCACCCCCTGTAATGCCACGCCCCCTCCCATAGGCTTGCATTGAGGGGCGGAGCGTAACATCACACGGGGGCGGAGGCGTGACGTCACACGTCGCCCACCCTGTGGTCGCCGATAATCAGACCCGGCGCGAACACACTCCGGGAACTGATTATAAACGGGGTGCGGTGTGCAAGATCACGGGGGTCCCCATTGGCGGGCCCCCCACGATCAGGCATCTTATCCCCTATCCTTTGGATAGGGGATAAGATGTCTAAGCACCGGAGTACCCCTTTAAATCCGTAGATAATAAAGAACAATGGGGGGGGGGGATATTGTGTTATTAGGGCTCTTTTTTTGCGCCTCAAAAAGTGTTAACTGTGTCTAATTTTCAGAAGTGTGTTTGGTCTTTTGAAAATTTGGTGCAAATAGCACTAGTTTTATATCAGGTATACTTGGTATTAACTGTGACATTTTTGTGCGCCAGAAAGCTGTGCTAAAATAGGGTGTTAATAGTACAAAAAGCCTAGCTACACCAATCCAAATCGGGTGCTAAATATCTGAATATGTGGCGCTAATAGTTTGCGCCACATTTTAAGCAAATATGGCACAGATAAAGCAAATAAAGTGGCTCTACTTCTTTGAATATCCGCCCCCAATGTCTACTAAAGGTTATGGAGAGCTTGATGAGAACCTTTATAGAGCCATAATGGTTGTCATATTGGTTGTCACTCAGCTTTCCTTGAGTCCTGCACATCATAGAAATTCTACAGCAAAATAAGAATGAATTAAAGTATGTTTACTTAGGGGCAGAATTGAGAATTCATTTTTAGTCTGGTAGAACTGGATCAAGGCCCCTACGGGAGCTGCAATGGTGGTACTATTGGTTGTCACCCAGCTTTTCCAGAACCCTAAACATCATACAAGTAATAGAAGTGTGGGATAAACCAATGCATACTTGTCAGAATATAGATTTTTGGTCCAGTAGAGTTGGTTCTGTTGGTTAACACCCAGCTTTTCAAGAAACCTTAACATCATACACGTTATATAAGTGTGGGATAAACCAATGTATAATTGTCATAATATAGAATTTTGTTCCAGTAAAGCTGCACCAACTGGTTGATACCCAGCTTTTCTAGTCAACAGAATATATTAGTAGATATAAAGAATGAAGAAATGCAAAACAAGGCAGACGTTGAGTCAGAGTCTGGGAGAGATAAATGGGCACAATAAGAGCTGTAATGGTGGCCACCTTGGTGGTCACTCAGCTTTTCTCAATACAACTAAGAAACATGCTGTATGCTGTAGTTCTGAAAGCTCAGCATCGCTAGGGGTGGCAGAAAAGAGGGGGTCACAGCTGTCTGTTGGTGTGGTGGCAATGCCAGACTTCCAAGGTCACACTGTATGAACAGCTGCGCCCATAAGTTATATAAATATAATATCAGCGCAGTATCCCATACGTGTGCAGACAGGGTGGTGGTGCGGAGCATGGCTCTGGTGAAGAGGGGGTTAGTCCTACAGGCATGTGTCTATTATTAGAGGTGGGATGTAAAGCATTATTCTCATTAGGAGCGTAGGCATGTTAGCTAAGGAGTCATCCCCCCCCCTTACTTAAGTTGAGATATCATTTACTGAAGGGAGGGGGTCATGTCCTCCAGCGCTGTGTGACAATGTGACAAAGAAGGTAGTACTCAAGTGACAAATGGCAAGAGATTAAGTGTGATCACATCTTGTCGGTGAGCATTATGCTTTAATTCTTTGGGCAAGGCAAATAGGAAGAAGCATAAAGATTTGTCAGCCATCTACTTAGGCGTTATTCTTTTCCAAGACACCAGATGTATGTATGGAGGCCACTTATACCTGGTGCTTATATAGATGTAGTATGCACATTCAACAAAGTGTCCCTGATAAACAGTGGAAAGACAGCGCCCCCTGATTTTGCTTCAGGAAGATCCCAAGAATAGTTTTAGATCAGTGAGAGCAGCGCTCAGATACCCTGTTTCCCCGAAAATACACCCTACCCCGAAAATAAGCCCTGGCTGGATTATCGGGGTGGGCTGCAATATAAGCCCTACCCCCGAAAATAAGACCTAGGGCCAGGGGTACTCAACTGGTGGACCACGGCCGCCAGTAATGAGGGCCCCCCATCCCCCCCCTCCCTCCCCCTTTGGCTGGTCCCTTGGCAAGTTAAATGAAGGGACGCTGCCGCATTAAAATGTCCGCGCGTATGCACACCGGACATCACGGACGTGTCCCTGCCCCGGCTGCTACCGGTAAGCAGCAGAAGGAGATCCCGCCGCCGCCGAGAGCTGCAGTTTCAGTTGCGGACGCTATGAAGGTGGGGAAGTGCTGGTTTATTATGGCAGAGGGGTGGGGGGCACTGTAGGAGTGTGGAGGATGACGGGAAGGGGAGGATGGGGGGCTGTAGCAGTATGGAGGATGGGGGGGCTGCAGGAGTGTGGAGGATGGGGGGGCTGCGGGAGGATGGGGGGCTGTATAGCAGTGTGGAGGATGGGGGGCTGTGGGAGGATGGGGGGCTGTATAGCAGTGTGGAGGATGGGGGGCTGTAGCAGTGTGGAAGATGGGGGAGGGTGTGGCATCCTCCACACTGATACAGCTCCCCATCCTCCACACTGCTACAGACCCCCATCCTCCACACTGCTACAGCCCCCCATCCTCCCATAGCCCCCATCCTCCACACTCCTGCAGCCTCCCATCCTCCACACTCCTGCAGCCCCCCATAAATAAATAAGCCCTACCCTGAAAATAAGCCATAGTGTGTTTTTTGTGACTAAAATTAATATAAGACCCGGTCTTATTTTCGGAGAAACACGGTAGTAGTAGCGTAGTCAGGAATATAAACAGTCAAGATGCAAAACAACAGGGGGCAAAAACGTGAACCTAGTCATGTGGCAATTGGTGAGAGTATTAGCATCTAAATCGCCGTTCATCAAAATTTCTGAAATGGTAAAAATTGTTAAAATTACAGATATCCTTAAAGAGGTACTCCCGTGGAAAACTTTTTTTTTTTTAAATCAACTGGTGCCAGAAAGTTAAACAGATTTGTAAATTACATCTATTAAAAAATCTTAATCCTTCCAGTACTTTTTAGGGGCTGTATACTAAAGAGAAATCCAAAAAAGAAATGCATTTCCTCTGATGTCATGACCACAGTGCTCTCTGCTGACCTCTGCTGTCCATTTTAGGAACTGTCCAGAGCAGCATATGTTTGCTATGGGGATTTTCTCCTGCTCTGGACAGTTCCTAAAATGGACAGCAGAGGTCAGCAGAGAACACTGTGGTCGTGACATCAGAGGAAATGCATTTCTTTTTTGGATTTCTCTTTAGTATACAGCCCCTAAAAAGTACTGGAAGGATAAACAGATTTGTAAATCACTTCTATCAAAAAATGTTTAACTTTCTAGCACCAGTTGATTTAAAAAAAACGTTTTCCACGGGGGTACTCCTTTAACCCCTTAAGAACCAAGCCCATTTTGGGCTTAAAGGCCTTAAAGGGGTACTCCGGTGGAAAAAAAAAACTGGTGTTAGAAAGTTAAACAGGTTTGTAAATTACTTCTATTAAAAAATATTAACCCTTCCAGTAGTTATCAGCTGCTGTATGCTCCAGAGGAAATTGTGAAGTTCTTTACAGTCTGACTACAGTGCTCTCTGCTGACACCTCTGTTCGTGTCACAAACTGTCCAGAGTAGGAGCAAATCCCATAGCAAACCTCTCCTGACAGGTCAGACTGGAAAGAACTTCACAACTGCCTCTGGAGCATACAGCAGTCAGTCCCCTCAATGTAAGCCTGTGGGAACAGGTGTGACACCTGCCACTCCCTCTCCCATAGTCTTGCATTGAGGGGGCGGCGTGTGAAGTCACGAGGGGGCGGGGCCGTAAAGTCACAATACTCTGGCCCCTGTATCGCGAGTCATCAGCATGGAGTGATATTCGCTTAGCACAGCTGAAGACAAGCGGTGCTGCAGGAAAGATTGCGGGGGATCCCCAGCGGCGGAACCCCCACGATCAGACATCTTATCCCCATGTGCCCCACAAAAGCCATACGCGCCGCATGGCGTTTCTGTGTCCAAATGTTAGCTGGGAGTCAATAGGGAAATATGAAATGCTATACCCCCATATATACCCACACCAGAAGAAACACTGTGTGTCCATATATGTTAGCGTTTTCATTGGCGTTTACCTCCTCTCCCAATCCTTCAATAGAAATCCTTGAGTCAAAAATGAAATAATCACATGACTTGTAATGGCAAAACACAGGGGATAAAATGCTGAATAAGAAACGGCTATACTAATACTTAATTTTAGGGAAAAACAAAACAAAAAACAGCATCATGGAGGAAATCAACTAAGGGACTGTTTTTGCAGTTTTTTTCAAGCCAAAAGAGGCCAAACAAAAAGTTGTTTCTGATCGTAGCCTTAAAGGTATCCTTCTCTATCCCCCTAGTTGCCTGATACCATCACGAAAAGTGGTTCCTTGTCTAAATATTTATACCATTCCTAATTAAGTCGGTGGGAATAATATACAGCAATCTACCCTAGTAGCACCTGCTAGAAGTCCTTGTAGGAGACTTGCCTGTGCTTCAGGAGATCTTCCTTATTTCGGATACTTAAAGGGGTACTCCGTGGATTATTATTATTTTTTTTAAATCAACTGGTGCCAGAAAGTTAAACAGATTTGTAAATTACTTCTATTAAAAAATCTTAATCCTTCAAATACATTTTATGGGCTGTATACTATAGAGGAAATGCTTTTCTTTTTGTATTTCTCTGATGTCACGACCACAGTGCTCTCTGTTGACCTCTGCTGTCCATTTTAGGAACTGTCCAGAGCAGCATATGTTTGCTATGGGAATTTTCTCCTGCTCTGGACAGTTCCAAAAATGGACAGCAGAGGTCAACAGAGAGCACTGTGGTCGTGACATCAGAGAAATACAAAAAGAAAAGCATTTCCTCTGTAGTATACAGCCCCTAAAAAGTACTGGAAGGATTAAGATTTTCTAATAGAAGTAATTTACAAATCTGTTTAACTTTCTGGCACCAGTTGAGTTAAAAAAAAAAGTTTTCCATGGGAGTACCTCTTTAAGGATAATCCAAATGAATTGTATTTTGAGAAGAGAGCCCTGTGAGTCCATGGTGCTCCTCCAGTCAGTACACAGGTGGTTTGGGGGTCTGTACAGCAGCAGCTCTGTGTGCCCGCCATTGTGATGCATCATCCTGGGTACATTTGCTATTCAGTTGCTAGAAGGTGACAACCTTTATGGGCGCTACAGTGATATTTATTTGTTCTTCTTTACAGATATAACTAAGAAACCACTGTAAGAACTTGACAAACAGGGAATGACTGAAAGACTGTCCGCATCCAGATGAAAATGAGACTTTCCGTGCTAAGCACGAGGGGCAGACACCTGACCCCCTACACTAAACTATTTCTCGGTTAGTATGACCTCTGCTTGGAGGACATAGCTGAGGGATGTTTCTGTCATCTCCATTCTGTAGCCACTACTTTCACAGATTTTTCTTCTTGGCTTAGCTATCTCTATGGTGTCCCTATTTTGTGTTAGCATACTAGGACATTATATTCCATTCTGCAGTTCTTACCAAAGCCAGGACTGAATTCCAGCAGAAGTATTACGAAAGGGAATCATTTCATTTGGGAGCCATTCCGCACAAAAAATAACTAACAGATCCATTGGAGATCTTGTAAATCATGGTCAGTTCTCTTTGCTTGTTTGGGTTTTTTGTTCTCCCATTGCAGTAAATGGATGAAAAACTGGAGAAAAGTGATGGAAACTGATGTTGTTCTTTCAGTACAGTGACCCCCCGACCTACGATGGCCCCGACATACGATCATTTCAAGATACGATGGCCTCTCAGAGGCCATCGCATGTTGAAGGCAGCATCAACATACGATGCTTTTGTATGTCGGGGCCATCGCATAAACGGCTATCCGGCAGCGCAGACTGCTTCAGCTGCCACCGGATAGCCATTTACGGTGCCCCGTGAGCTGCGGTGATGGTCTCTTACCTGTCCTTGGGGCTCTGGTGCATCCTCTTCAGGATCCCCTGCATCGTCAGCGCTCTCCATCGTCGTCATCATGTCGCTGCGCACGCCGTCCTGTCATCCAATAGGAGAGGCGTGCGTAATGACGTGATGGCGGCGACGGAGAGCGAGGATGCCGGGGAAGCAGAGGCCTTGCCGGAGCGTCGGGGACACCCCGGAGACGCGGCGACAGCGATGGACGGCGACATGCAGGGCAGCGGTGACGGTTCAGAGTGGCGGGGACAGGTGAGTACAACCTTTAATACCAGTGGTCTTCAACCTGCGGACCTCTAGATATTGCAAAACTACAACTCCCAGCATGCCCGGACAGCCGTTGGCTGTCCGGGCATGCTGGGTGTTGTAGGTTTGCAACATCTATAGGTCCGCAAGTTGTAGACCACTGTCCTATACTTTACATTGCACGGATCCCTCAACATGCGATGGTTTCAACAAACGATGGTCCATTTGGAACGGATTACCATCGTATGTTGAGGGACCACTGTGTATATCGTATCTGGGGCAAAATAATATACTGCAACCTGTACCAGATCATTGAGAAGGTTCTCACCACCAGTAACCCAACATTAGTGCCATTTCACTTCCGATTTTTGACCCTTCTGATGACCTTTGACTGATTCAATCCTATCTAGTCCCTAGATTAAAATAATTTTAATGGGTAGTGCTGGCTAAAGGTAGGCATACATTTTCGGCCAACAGTTGACACTCCTAAACTCTCCATAGATGTGAATGTTTGGCAGGGGCAGCTTATTTTACCAGAATAAGGTGGGGCGGTAAAATTCCTTACATCCTTCTCTCCACCAATCTTATGTGCCGGTGGAAAGTTGGGAGGAACCAATACACTTTCAACTGTTGTCTGAACCCAGAAGAGATTGAAGGTTAGCCAACTGTAGTCTAAGGTGTAAAGCCACCTTAATGGGGTATTCCAGTTTTTTGTATTTAACCCCTTAAGGACCGAGCCCTTTTTCACCTTAAGGACCAGAGCGTTTTTTGCAATTCTGACCACTGTCACTTTAAACATTAATAACTCTGGAATGCTTTTAGTTATCATTCTGATTCCGAGATAGTTTTTTCGTGACATATTCTACTTTAACTTAGTGGTAAAATTTTATGGTAACTTGCATCCTTTCTTGGTGAAAAATCCCCAAATTTGATGAAAAAAATGAAAATTTTGCATTTTTCTAACTTTGAAGCTCTCTGCTTGTAAGGAAAATGGATATACAAAATAATTTTTTTTTGGGTTCACATATACAATATGTCTACTTTATGTTTGCATCATAAAATTTATGAGTTTTTACTTTTGGAAGACACCCCATTATAAAAACTACACCCCCCAAAGTATTCAAAATGATATTCAGTAAGTGTATTAACCCTTTAGGTGTTTCACAGGAATAGCAGCAAAGTGAAGGAGAAAATTCAAAATCTTCATTTTTTACATTCGCATGTTCTTGTAGACCCAATTTTTGAATTTTTGCAAGGGATAAAAAGGAGAAAATTTTTACTTATATTTGAAACCCAATTTCTCTCGAGTAAGCACATACCTCATATGTCTATGTAAAGTGTTCCGCGGGCGCAGTAGAGGGCTCAGAAGGGAAGGAGCGACAAATGGTTTTTGGGGGGCATGTCACCTTTAGGAAGCCCCTATGGTGCCAGGACAGCAAAAAAAAAAAACATGGCATACCATTTTGGAAACTAGACCCCTCAGGGAACGTAACAAGGGGTAAACTGAACCTTAATACCCTACAGGTGTTTCACGACTTTTGCATATGTAAAAAAAATATTTTTTTTTTTACCTAAAATGCTTGGTTTCCCAAAAATTTGACATTTTTAAAAAGGGTAATAGCAGAAAATACCCCCCCAAAATTTGAAACCCAATTTCTCCCGATTCAGAAAACACCCCATATGGGGGTGAAAATTGCTCTGCTGGCGCACTACAGGTCTCAGAAGAGAAGGAGTCACATTTGGCTTTTTGAAAGCAAATTTTGCTTTGGGGGCATGCCGCATTTAGGAAGCCCCTATGGTGCCAGAACAGCAAAAAAAAAAAAACACATGGCATACCATTTTGGAAACTAGACCCCTCGGGGAACGTAACAAGGGGTAATGTGAACCTTAATACCCTACAGGTGTTTCACGACTTTTGCATATGTGAAAATTTTTATTTTTTTTTTACCTAAAATGCTTGGTTTCCCAAAATGTTTACATTTTTAAAAAGGGTAATAGCAGAAAACACCCCCCAAAATTTGAAGCCCAATTTCTCCCGATTCAGAAACCACCCCATATGGGTGTGAAAAGTGCTCTGCTGGCGCACTACAGGTCTCAGAAGAGAAGGAGTCACATTTGGCTTTTTGAAAGCAAATTTTGCTCTGGGGGCATGCCGCATTTAGGAAGCCCCTATGGTGCCAGAACAGCAAAAAAAAAAACACATGGCATACCATTTTGGAAACTAGACCCCTCGGGGAACGTAACAAGGGGTAATGTGAACCTTAATACCCTACAGGTGTTTCACGACTTTTGCATATGTGAAAATTTTTAATTTTTTTTACCTAAAATGCTTGGTTTCCCAAAATTTTTACATTTTTAAAAAGGGTAATAGCAGAAGACACCCCCCAAAATTTGAAGCCCAATTTCTCCCGATTCAGAAAACACCCCATATGGGGGTGATAAGTGCTCTGCTGGCGCACTACAGGTCTCAGAAGAGAAGGAGTCACATTTGGCTTTTTGAAAGCAAATTTTGCTCTGGGGGCATGCCGCATTTCGGAAGCCCCTATGGTGCCAGGACAGCAAAAAAAAAAAAAACACATGGCATACCATTTTGGAAACTAGACCCCTCGGGGAACGTAACAAGGGGTTAAGTGAACCTTTATACCCCACAGGTGTTTCATGACTTTTGTATATGTAAAAAAAAAAATTTTTTTTTACCTAAAATGCTTGTTTTCCCAAAAATTTTAAAAAGGGTAATAGCAGAAAATCACCCCCAAAATTTGAAGCCCAATTTCTCCCGAGTACGGCGATACCCCATATGTGACCCTAAACTGTTGCCTTGAAATACGACAGGGCTCCAAAGTTAGAGCGCCATGTGCATTTGAGGCCTAAATTAGGGACTTGCATAGGGGTGGACATAGGGGTATTCTACGCCAGTGATTCCCAAACAGGGGGCCTCCAGCTGTTGTAAAACTCCCAGCATGCCTAGACAGTCAGTGGCTATCTGGCAATACTGGGAGTAGTTGTTTTGCAACAGCTGGAGGCTCCGTTCTGGAAACAGTGGCGTACCAGACGTTTTTCATTTTTATTGGGGAGGGGGGCTGTGTAGGGGTATGTGTATATGTAGTGTTTTTTACTTTTTATTTTGTGGTAGTGTAGTGTTTTTAGGGTACAGTCGCACGGGCGGGGGTTCACAGTAGTTTCTCGCTGGCAGCTTGAGCTGCAGCAGAAAATTTGCCGCAGCTCAAACTTGCAGCCGGATACTTACTGTAATCCTCCGCCCATGTGAGTGTACCCGTACGTTCACATTGGGGGGGGGGGGGGAAACATCCAGCTGTTGCAAAACTACAACTCCCAGCATGTACGGTCTATCAGTGGATGCTGGGAGTTGTAGTTTTGCAACCGCTGGAGGCTCCGTTTTGGAAACAGTGGCGTACCAGACGTTTTTCATTTTTATTGGGGAGGGGGGCTGTGTAGGGGTGTGTGTATATGTAGTGTTTTTTACTTTTTATTTTATTTTGTGTTAGTGTAGTGTAGTGTTTTTAGGGTACAGTCGCACGGGCGGAGGGTTCACAGTAGTTTCTCGCTGGCAGTTTGAGCAGCGGCAGAAAATTTGCCGCAACTCAAACTTGCAGCCGGATACTTACTGTAATCCTCCGCCCATGTGAGTGTACCCTGTACGTTCACATGGGGGGGGGGGGGGGGGAAATACCTCCAGCTGTTGCAAAACTACAATTCCCAGCATGTACGGTCTATCAGTGCATGCTGGGAGTTGTAGTTTTGCAACCGCTGGAGACACACAGGTTGTGAAACACCGAGTTTGGTAACAAACTCAGTGTTTTGCAACCAGTGTGCCTTCAGCTGTTGCTAAAGCTACAACCCCCAGCATGTACAGACAGCAGAAGGGCATGCTGGGTCTTGTAGTTATGCAACAGCCGGAGGCATACTACATTGGCTGGGGATGCTGGGGATTGTAGTTATGCAACAGCTGGAGACACACTGGTTTGCTACTTAACTCAGTGTGCCTTCAGCTGTTGCAAAACTACAACTCTCAGCAGTCACCGACAGCCAACGGGCATGCTGGGAGTTGTAGTTATGCAACCACCAGATGCACCACTACAACTCCCAGCATGCACTTTAGCTGATTGTGCAAGCTGGGAGTTGTAGTTATACAACAGCTGAAGGTACACTTTTCCATAGAAAGAATGTGCCTCCAGCTGTTGCAAAACTACAAGTCCCAGCATGCCCATAAGGGCATGCTGGGAGTTGTGGTGGTCTGCCTCCTGCTGTTGCATAACTACAGCTCCCAGCATGCCCTTTTTGCATGCTGGGAGCTGTTCCTAAGCAACAGCAGGAGGCTGTCACTCACCTCCTGCTGCTGCTCCACGATGCCGCCGCACAGGTCAGTCCCTCGCCGCCGCCGTCGCTCCTGGGGCCCCAATCTCAACAGGGACGCCGGGGATCGGGGTCCCCAGCACCGGGGGTCGTCTTCCCGCACCCGCTCACGTCCTCCGGAAGAGGGGCGGAGCGGGTTGCGGGAGTGACACCCGCAGCAGGCGCCCAGATTGGTCGGCCGGGAATCCGGCCGACGAATCAGGGCGACCGTGAGGTGGCACCAGTGCCACCTCACCCCTGCTGGCTCTGGCTGTTCGGGGCCGTCTCTGACGGCCCCGATCAGCCAGTAGTTCCGGGTCATCGGGTCACTGGAGACCCGATTGACCCGGAATCCGCCGCAGATCGCTGGACTGAATTGTCCAGCGATCTGCGGCAATCGCCGACATGGGGGGACATAATGACCCCCCTGGGCGATATGCCGGGATGCCTGCTGAACGATTTCAGCAGGCATCTGGCTCCCCTCCGGCTAGTGGCGGGGGCCGGAAATGCTCAGGGCGTATCCATACGCCCTCGGTCCTTAAGGACTTGGAAACGGGGGCGTATGGATACGCCCTATGTCCTTAAGGGGTTAAATAAAACTTTCCCCCAAATATATATAACTTATTAATATAGTATACTTATTAATATAGTCTTATAACAAATTCTACTGGCTTCAGTATGGTTTTATGTAATTCACCCCTGATAGGAATTTGTGTATTTTTTTTCCATTTTTAATGTAGTATTGTCTCCAGGTCCTCCCCTGCTCTGAAGACAACACATCATCCTCTGCTGTGTTAGGAAACATGGCTGGATCATGTCTCTGATCTAAAGCCCTGATCCCTGAGTGATGTCATCACTTCTGTCCAGCCCCTTCAGCCTACATCACCATCTCCCTGTCATACAGATTTCTAAATATAACTTTATTGGGACAGTTAGGGACAAAATGGTGTGTTTGCAGCATCCTGCCATGCGCTGATTAATGCCACAAGCAGAGGAGCAGACAGGGTATGTATGACAGGTGCTCCAACCTCACTGATACAATGATATGCTGTAAAATGTTCTACAACTTAGACCCCCAAGACAGATGGATTATGTTCCAGAACTGGAATAGAAGGTAAGCAATTTTATATGCTTCCTCACCACTTTTATTTTTTTGACATGATGTTGCAGTGCCCCTTTAAGTCAGTACAGGCCACTGTTTGTCGCACAAATTCCACCATGTGCACAGTGCAGCAGAATCCTATTGAAATCAATGCAATTTCGCATGGATCCCAAAAGAAACAAAGGTGCTCTGCACTCACCACTAGATGCTCGATAAACGGCTTCCATATCGGGCTGATGCTCCGGCACGGTACACAGGACTGCGTGGCCACGGAGTCCTGTGTACCGTGCCGGAGCATCAGCCCAATATGGAAGCTGTTTAACCAGCATCTAGCGGTGAGTGCAGAGCACCTTTGTTTCTTTTGGGATACTTATTAGTGATTGTTTTTCCTTTTGTTTTAGCACCGCCGCTGCTGGAGATTACCTGGCCACCTGTTCAGTTGCTATTTTGTCCTGCTGAGGGTCTACATTTGAGAGGTATCAGTGCCACTTGTTTTTTCTATGGAATTTCGCATGGACATTCCGCCGTGTGGACATACCTACTCCTCACAGGTTCTGGACTGACCCTTAGAGAAACCAAGAAAAGTTTGTTTAATTCTGTGCAACCCCAACAAAGGACAAAGTCTACATTACAGGGTAACCAGTGCATGGAGCCATCTACAGCATTCATGATACCCCTGAATATATGTCAGAGAAAGTAGTGACCATGGGGGGGGGGGGGGGGGACATTTTTCAAAACATACTTTCAGCCAGCCCATTCTGACATGTATTCAAAGCAGGAAACAATAATCATTTTCCAATAGGATAAACTTTAGGTTAGATTTGATAAAGCATTTAAGGACAAGTTCCTGTAACAAACTAGAATGTTCTAGCAGCCAAGTGAGATCATGGAAAGTATCCTGACTGTCTCGTGAATGATGAGTACATCCAACCCCGGATCAGAAGATGGCCTCTCACTACCTCATCTGATCTGGTTTCATCCCTGGATGTAATATGCCCCTGCTGCTTTGGCCATGTACTGTCCATTGTGTCCGTGAATTTGGCAGCTTTGTCTTTGGAGGACGGACTAATTTCCCCTTAATTTGACCTTCCAGGAATTCACACTTGCTGTGTCAGAAGGCTCTCCAGAATGTCTTGTACCACCCAGGAGAGAGTGTGGTAACCAGATCCCATATAGGAGTGACTGGATTGCCTTCATTCTTGACATTAGACAGTGTGAAGGACACAGGTAGCATTACACTTTCATTAAAGGAGATGTCCGGTGCTCACTTTTCTTATTTTATCCGTTCCGGGCTGAAAAATAAAAGAAAACAAATTTTCTCTTACCTGCCTAGGCTCCCCCGGTGCTTCAGTACCGGTGTTCGGTCCCCGGGCTGTATTCTTCTTACTTCCTCTTAGCCCGGCACGTCACATGGAGCTTCAACCTATCACCGGCCGCAGCGATGTCCCGCCTCGCCCAGTGATAGGCTGAAGCTTCGTATGACGTGCCGGGCTAACAGGAAGTAAGAAGAATACAGCCCGGGGACCGAACACCTGTACCGGAGCATCGGGGGAGCCTAGGCAGGCAAGAGAAAGCTTATTTTCTTTTTTTTTTTGCAGCCCAGAACGGATACAATAAGAAAAGTGAGCACCGGACATCTCCTTTAAAGGGGTTGTCTGAAGATAGACACTTATCACCTATCTCTTGATTGAATAGAGTGACTGTCGAGCTCCAGTTCTATTCTATCTCTATAGGACTGATACATATAGCTGCATACAGTCTCCAGCAGTCCCAAAGAGATTGAACAGTGTGGCACACATGCTACCCCACTGCTCCATTTAGATGAGAGGGTTGGGACCCCTAGCGATCAGAAACTCTTCACATATCCTGTAGTAACTGGGTGGAAACACAGAACAACAACTCAAAACTATAAATGTAGTATGGTGTGCAAAAATTGACATGCTGGAGAAGTAAATGCATAGTTAAAGGGGTACTCTGGGTGAAAAGATTTTTTTTTTTTTTTAAATCAATTGATTCCAGAAAGTTAAACAGATTTGTAAATTACTTCTATTAAAAAAAATCTTAATCCTTCCAGTACTTATCAGCTGCTGTATGCTCCAGAGGAAGTTGAGATGTTCTTTTCTGTCTGACCACAGTGCTCTCTGCTGACACCTTTGCCTGTGTCAGGAACTGTCTGGAGTAGGAGAGGTTTGCTATGGGGATTTGCTCCTACTCTGGACAGTTCCTGACATGGACAAAGGTGTCAGCAGAGAGCACTGTGGTCAGACAGAAAATAACTACACAACTTCCTCTGGAGCATACAGCAGCTGATAAAAACTGAAAGGATTCATTTTTTATTATAACATTTAACATTACATTTTCTGGAGCCAGTTGATATGGAAAAAAAATAAATGTTTTCCACTGGAGTACTCTTTTCATGCATAATGAACCATTGGTGTAACTGTGCAGCTAATGTGCCCAAATAACTTTATGATAACAAAAAACTACAATGGAGGAAAAAAGTATTTAATCCCTGATGATTTTGTACGTTTTCCCACCAACAAAGAAATGATCAGTCTGACACCTCCGTCCGTCACGCCCCCTCTCATAGACATGAATGAAGGGGGCGTATCGTGACCTCACTAGGGGGTGGGACCGTGACGTCGCATCACCATCTGGGAAGTAGCGCCCAGCACAGAAAGGCGGGGGCTGCACCGAGATCACGGGGGTCCCCAGTGGCAGGTAAGATTAGATGTATTAACCTCTTTAATTCACTCTTGAGTCTCTTAGCTAGTAGTCAAATTATCAAGAGTATACAGGAAGATTTATTAAAACTGGTTAAGAGGAAAAGTTGACCGGATGCCCATAGCAACCAGTCAGAATGATTCTTTCATTTTTAAAGAGGGCTCTGAAAAATAATAGACGCAATCTGATTGGTTGCTATGGGCAACTGGTCAATTTTTCTTCTGCTTCGGTTTTGATAAACCTCCTCCATTGTTGCCTAGGCCTTTCCCCAAAATACATTGTGTAGTGCTTCTAGTAACCAATACAGTGGAGGGGCTTCACAAACAGGAAAGTATGCAGGACCATCTTTATTTATAATTTGACCCTGGGATCAGACCTTCAAGTGGATCACCCAGATACAGGTTGTGTTGTCCATATAGTAATACTCAATGACCTTCCCATGGATAAGGCACTTTGTTTTCCGAAGGAATGTTCTGTCAAGATGTGTTCTGCTGACATAACTATTCACAAGATACTGTATGGCCAATGATTTTATTGGCCGCACTTAAGATTTTGCTAGTTCATCAGCTCAGTGCTGGCCCTTTTACATGGGTCAATTATCAGGGAGTAGCTTGGCCTGTGTAAAAGGGTCTTAAAGGGGTACTCCAGGGAACTAAACCCATAGCCCATCCTTTCCCTCTCACCAACTTATGTATATGTCTAAATATCATTCATTAGCTATATACAACAGTTTTCCTCTTTCAGTTATCACTTACATGCAGGAAGTGAGAGATAAATGTAATTCTCAAATCCACCTTGTCTCCTCACTGAGACTAGCCCCCTCCCTTCAAGACAACACCACCTGATTTCTGTTTGGTCTAGAGCTCTGGCTGTACAGCCACACCTCCCCTCCCCCTCCCCTCCCTGTGTAAGAGCCTTGTGAGCCCTGAGAGAAGAGCAGAGAAGATTTTCAGTCACAGCTCAACACATAACGCTGTTCTTTTTTTTTTTTTTTGTAGATCTAATCCCTGACTGCTGCCATTCAGAGCACAACTTGATTTATTGCTGGGGGGGGGGGGGGAAGCATAGTCTGAAAGACAAGACCTGTACAGTGTGTGTGTATGTGTGTGTGTGTGTGTGTGTGTGTGTGTGTGCAGTATGAGCATGCACACAGATAGTGAAAGTTAAAGCAGTTGGCTGGCAGCCATTACACAGAGCTGCACTGACCTCTGTAAGTTGTAGTCTGTGCTGCAAGCAGGGAAAAGGTATTTAGGAGACATCAGGGGCCAAAGGAGCTGCCATATTCACATGGATAACTACACGGGACACAGAACAGGTATTGTGGTGGCTTTGGGGCATTTTTATTTTTCTTAACTTCCTTTTTTCTGGACTTAAAGGGGTACCTAAAAGTACCCCTTTAAGTCCAGAAACTCATTAACATAGGTGAGTAGACCTTTATTCTCCACACAGGTTAGTGTCCCAGAGATGACACCTGCAAAATAAGGCATTTTTGGTTGTCCTGTGGATATGCAAAAATGACTAAGTATAAAGCCTGATGGGCTGTGTTTGTGCGAGGGGCGGAAGTAATTATCGCTCCCTGCACTTCCAGGTGGGGCTCATTGGGAACAGGTGGGGGCGTGTGTATATAACTTCCCCCTCTCCTACAGGGGCGGAGCACGTGTCGTTTGTGGAACCCTCCCAACCCTCCCTTATCTTATTCCTTCACTATAGTGCATGCCCTCTATAGGCGTGCCCTCATTGCACGGTTATGGCACAACTCAGACCGCTATGCTAGGGTAAGATCTTGTATAGGTATGTAGGCAATCTTTCCTGTCACTAGTACACGTATGGAGCCCCGATCACAATTTAGGTATAAACCTTTAAAGGGGTTGTCTGGTTTAAAAAAAATAATTTTTAATTTTCAGATTACAGCAGCCAAGGGAATACATGTAGTATGGAGAACCAGTGGGATGGCTGACTGTCTGGAATAATGGGGCTAATAGTCTCCTGATTGTCATGACCGACTGGGGTTGGACAGGGAGAAGTGAGCCCTAAGCTTTCCCTAATAACCACTCTCCCTGCATACTTGCTATCCGCCCTAAATGGCGGATAAACAACCACGGTGCTGGTCCCTACCTGAGCTAAAGTGCAGTGGGCATAAGAACAAATAATAGACATAGTCGGTCACAGGCCAGAAACATGACAGGAAAACTACCAAACAAAGAGATATACCAGACATAATATAAACATACTAACAGGGCAGAATATAGTGTACTGACAAATATTTCAAAAACCGGAATCCAAATAAATGGCAATATGAATAAATGAACTAGACAAGGTATGGAATGAATAAACAGTAGAAACCAGGAAATGCAGGGGATGAACAGAAGAAATGAATGTTAAACACTAAACTGGTCAGGAACATACTGTAGAACACTGGACACACTGGACTCAGATAACTAACATAAACAGATTAAGTTCAGAGGACACAGATCAGTGAGTAAGCACAGAGGACACTATAGACCAATGGTAAAGCACAGATGAAACACAGTGATCATGTACTCTTTGATCAGTGCATGTACTAAAAACTCTAAAGATCAGCAAACAACTCTGGACACATACAAAGAACAAACTAGACACCCCACTCCATGAAAGGAGTAGACAGCAATAATAACTCCAGATAGACTTCTAGCCAGCAGGCACACTCCCCCGTGTGATCAGGATACTAGCCTAGAAGGAAACAGAAATATAATACAGGGAACACTAGACTGAGAAACGGATGAGTCTGAACAGACTCAACAAAACCAAACTCCAAACAACATGGAGAAACCAGAATACCAGAACAGGAACTATACAAACGAGACTCACAGTGTGAACACAGACTAAGATACAATGCTAAAGCAGAACGGACATACTATAATCCTAAAAACCGACAAAAGTACTACAGGCTAAAATCTATCATAAACAGAACTATTAACCATGGTTAAAACTATTAACCATGGTTAGAAATATCACAATATAAATACAAGGTGCATAATTAAAGGGGTACTCCCATGGAAAACTTTTTTTTTTTTTTTTTTTTAATCAACTGGTGCCAGAAAGTTAAACAGATTTGTAAATCACTTCTATTAAAAAAAAATCTTAATCCTTTCAGTACTTTTTAGGGGCTGTACACTAAAGAGAAATCCAAAAAAGAAATGCATTTCCTCTGATGTCATGACCACAGTGCTCTCTGCTGACCTCTGCTGTCCATTTTAGGAACTGTCCAGAGCAGCATTTGTTTGCTATGGGGATTTTTTCCTGCTCTGGACAGTTCCTAAAATGGACAGCAGAGGTCAGCAGAGAACACTGTGGTCATGACATCAGAGGAAATGCATTTCTTTTTTGGATTTCTCTTTAGTATACAGCCCCTAAAAAGTACTGGAAGGATTAAGTTTTTTAATAGAAGTGATTTACAAATCTGTTTAACTTTCTGGCACCAGTTGATTTAAAAAAAAAAAAAAAAAAGGTTTTCCATGGGAGTTTTCCATTTGACCCGACACTCTCCAACAACTATATACACAACAACTTTACAAGACATTTCGGATTGGGCTGCCTGAGGCCATCTACCCAATGCCTTGGCTACTGGGGTCCCTTGTTTTGACACACTTCCCCCCCAGAACTCTATACATAGACTCCAAACACCATGTTACATTTACATTTGGTTAACTCTGTCTCTTCACGTGTGTTGTGAAGCCATCAGGAATACCTTCTGGCCAGTAAAGTATCCTGCACGCTGGGACAGGAGAAAACATCAAACACACTCATTATAGACATGGGTGGACTGGAAAATATACAAGGCTACAGTCCTATCTAATCATTGACATTGGATTAGACTAAAGTAATAATAGTGTACTGACTACACTGGACTATGTGTGGTTCTTAACTTTTATTTATGAGTTACTCTTTGTACCTTGCTTGGAGTTATTCTTGGGTGGACCTTTGGGACCTATGCAACACCACTTCAGGAGAGTCTGGAACACTTGCATCTTCTGGAGCTCTCGGTACAGTTGGAACTATGACTGGTGTATAAACTGGAGCCAACGGTGACAGGACTGGAGCTGGAGTAGAAATTGATGTTGGTGGAACAGACCCCAAGGCTGGTGAGACACAGAAGACCGCAGGCTGGCTTTGGGAAAACATAGGGAAGTCCATAGATGGATGAATCCCCTCGCCTGGGACATACTCTCTTGCAGGTCTAACAGCTGGAGAAGATGATGCGGGGAGCACTGGCAGATCTTCTTTTAGACACAGTTTGATTCAGTTGTGATGAACAACTTGTGGCTCATACCCAGGCTTTTGTACTTCATACACGTCCGAGTCTGGATACGGCATGGCCTGTCACTGTGTATGGTTCAGTCTCCCAGATAGAGTCCAATTTATGGGTTCTTGGAGACTTCAGCAGCCACACTTTAGCGCCCAATTGAAGTGGTTTTGCAGAAGCATAATGGTTATAATCCTCCTGTTGTCTCTGCTGGGCCTCGCCCATCTTCTTGCTGACAATTTCTTTGGCCTCTTGGATTCTTCTCTGGTGGTCACAAACAGTCGCTTCTTTTGTTGCCACAGACATTTCAGCTCATAGTCACACTGTGTCCGGCGTAGAGGGGTTGGTACCTTTTTCGCCAGCAGGTAGTCCAACAGATCCCCCATGACTTGACTTTTGTCGAGTCTTCCAGGTGTATAGGTCTTCTTGAACCTTTTTGGACCTGGGCTTGCCATCCCTTAGGGCGGTCACAACATTTTGATTCATGAACCATTGATAAAATGGGGGCATCTCCCCATCTTCCCACAAGTCTTCGACAGGGAGTTCTTCGCCGGAGGTCATCTGAGACAGTACATCTGCATTGACATTCGACTTGCTGCTTCTGTACTTGATGGTGAAACTATAATTGGCTAATCTTGAAGCCCAACATTGTTCAATGGCACCCAACTTGGCGGTGTTCAGGTGGGCCAACGGGTTATTATCTGTGTAGACAGTAAATGGTGTGGCAGCCAAGTAGTCTTTGAACTTTTCAGTCACGACCCATACCAAAGCGAGAAGTTCCAATTTGAATGAGCTATAGTTTACATTGTTCTTTTCGGCTCCTTGCAGCCCACAAATCCCAGGAAGCTCCTTACATCTTTCACCGTGTGCGGGGTAGGCCAGTTCTTGACAACTTCCACTTTTTCAGGATTGGGCTGGACTCCCTCGGCACTGACAACATGACCCAGGTAGTGTACCTGAGGTTTAAGCAAGTGACACTTTTATGGCTTGATCTTCAGCCCATGCTTAATCAGGACTTAGAAGTTGTCTGACGGATGACTGAGATGCTCCTGGTAGGACTTGGAATACACAATGTCATCGTCCAGGTACAATAGGACACTTTGAAAATTCAGATGGCCCAGGCATCTTTCCGTCAAACGCTGGAATGTAGCAGGGGCATTACACAGCCCAAACGGCATACTTTTAAACTCGAACAGTCCCATGGGTGTCATGAAGGTTGTCTTCCACGGCCATGGGCACTTGCCAATATCCGCTGGTTAAGTCCAGGGTGGAGAAATAAGCAGCAGACCCGAGGGCTGTGAGTGACTCCTCAATCCTTTGCAGAGGGTAGGCGTCCTTATGTGTGACATTGTTCAGTTTCCTGTAGTCGGCAGAAAAGCGGATGGTTCCGTCTTTTTTCTTGACCAGGACAAGTGGCGCCGCCCAGGGACGCCGACTTTCTTGGATGACGTCTGCCTCTTTCATATCAGCCAGCATCTTCTTGACAGTCTGATACATGCCTGGTGCGACCGGGCGGTGTCTTTCCTTGATAGGTGCGCTGTCACCTGTGAGGATTCGGTGTTGGATCATTGACGTATGCCCGAAATCTGTGGGGTGTTTGCTAAAATCTTCATGTTACCTTTTGGCGACATTGATGACTCCCATGACTTCATCCCTTGGGGTAGTGTCGTCTCCAACTTGGAGTTGTGCCCACCAGGGCTCAGGAGGACTCACACTGGATCCTTCAGCCACTTGGACTGCACGCTGTCGGGCCACCATACATTCCGTTAAGATGTCCTTCGACTCCATGAGATACAACTGGGCTACTGGGGTGTATTTGGGTAACACAGTAGCAACATCAGACAAGTTGACTAACTGGACTGGAACTCTCCCATTGGTAACATTGATAAGGCTTCTCGCAGCTGGGACAAGAGGGTGGTCTTCTAGTTGCAGAGGCTCCAACAGGGCTTAATAGTCTCTATTCTTGACTCCGGGATGTGCACAACACCAGATGATAGTCTCTGTGTTGGGTTGCAAGGTCATCGACCTGATGTCTTGTACTCTAACGCTGCATATTTAACCTTGCTTGTTGGCAAACCTCCGCTCAGCTTGTAGACCCTTCAAGTGGTGCTGCGCAGCCTGCTGGCCTGAAGGGAACATATGGGGAATAGAGGCATGCAAAGCGTGTTCATGCCCAATATAAACTCAGCAGGCCCCTTATTTGTCATATTAGTTACAATCACTCCCTGCCCGCTAAGTACATGCTCTCCCAACTGAATGGTTGGCTCCCAGTATCCATGTCTGGGGACTGGTTGCCCATTACCCGCATCTACTCTGACAATGCCTCCAATGGTATACCTTCTACAATAATTTTTACATAGAGGCAGGAGGCGACATAAAGTGAGAGTCTTGACTTAGGTCGTTCTGGGATTGGACCTGAAGACTGTTTTCCTGAGGGCTGGTCCGCGACCTCAGGGGAAATCCATTTAAATCCCAACACTGTGTTATCCAATGTCCGGGTTTATTACAATTGGTGCAAAAGGGTCTTTTAGTCCCTGGGGGTCTACTAGGTGGAGGGTTTCAGGGGTTGCAATTGCGGGGAGCAGTAGCAAGGGTAGGTTTTCTATGCAGGGGTGGTTCACGGTCAGGTGGAACAGACCGGGTGGCAAGCTCCTTCACAACCTTAGTCAACAGTTCAATGTCTCGCCTAACACTCTGTAAATCCCAGACGGTGGTGAGCAGGGCCGCCATCAGGGGGGTACAACCCATACACCTGTATGGAGCCCGGAGCTCCAGGGGCCCGGACGTCCCAGGACCTTTTTTATTTTTTTATGGCTTGTCACCCCCCTGATGGCGGCCCTGCTTGTCAGTGAGTGACTGTGACTGTCACTCACTGACCGCTGGGTGCCCGCAAGGACTATGACCGGGCCTCATAGTCCTTGCGGGCCCGCACATTTATTTCTAGGGCGCGGGCCCCTTAAGAATGATGGCAGAGCCGGACAGGCCAAGGTCTGACTGGAGTAGAGAGGTCACGTACTCCGCGCAGGCACGCACGTCTACTCCAATCACCTGACCTGTCCACGTCCCTGCACGATCTCCTTCATCCTCCCCGTCCAGCACCAGGAGCAGCAGAAGCCTCATGTGGATTCTCCGATCCCGGCAGGGTAGGTGAACGTGTGTGTGTGTGTGGGGGGGGGGGTGTTATGGGAGTGATAAGAGGTGATGAGTGGTGCGGGGGGGGGGGGGAGTTGATGACTGATGAGTGGTGCGGGGGAGGGGGTTGATGACTGATGAGTGGTGCAGGGGGGGGTGATGAGTGGTGCAGGGGGGGTGATGAGTGGTGCAGGGGGGGGTGATGAGTGGGGCAAGGGGGGGTGATGAGTGGTGCAGGGGGGGTGATGAGTGGTGCAGGGGAGGTGATGAGTGGTGCAGGGGGGGTGATGAGTGGTGCAGGGGGTGATGAGTGGTGCAGGGGGTGATGAGTGGTGCAGGGGGGGTGATAAGAGGAGCAGGGGGGTGATAAGAGGAGCAGGGGGTGATGAGAGGTACAGGGGGGTTATGGGGGTGATGAGAGGTGAAGGGGGGTTATGGGGGTGATAAGAGGTGGGGGGGTTATGGGGGAGATAAGAGGTGTGGGGGGTTATGGGGGTGTTAAAAGGTGCAGGGGGTTATGGGGGTGATGAGAGGTGCAGGGGGGTTATCGGGGTGATGAGAGGTGCATGGGGGGGTGATAAGAGGTGCAGGGGGGGTTATGGGGGTATGAGAGGTGCAGGGGGGTTATGGGGGTGATAAAAGGTGCAGGGGGTTATGGGGGTGATGAGAGGTGCAGGGGGGTTATTGGGGTGATGAGAGGTGCATGGGGGGGTGATAAGAGGTGCAGGGGGGTTATGGGGGTGATGAGAGGTGCAGGGGTGGTTATGGGGGTGATAAAAGGTGCAGGGGGTTATGGGGGTGATGAGAGGTGAAGGGGGGTTATGGGGGTGATGAGAGGTGAAGGGGGGTTATGGGGTGATAAGAGGTGCGGGGGGGGGTTATGGGGGAGATAAGAGGTGTGGGGGGTTATGGGGGTGTTAAAAGGTGCAGGGGGTTATGGGGGTGATGAGAGGTGCAGGGGGGTTATCGGGGTGATGAGAGGTGCATGGGGGGGGGGTGATAAGAGGTGCAGGGGGGGTTATGGGGGTGATGAGAGGTGCAGGGGGGGTTATGGGGGTGATAAAAGGTGCAGGGGGTTATGGGGGTGATGAGAGGTGCAGGGGGGTTATTGGGGTGATGAGAGGTGCATGGGGGGGTGATAAGAGGTGCAGGGGGGTTATGGGGGTGATGAGTGATGAGGACACAGAGGATAAGAGGGGGTGTTTATGTATATGTTATGTGTATGCATGTGTGGCAGTATTGTATTCAGGGGTACAGTGTGTGGCAGGATTATATTTAGTGGGTACAGTGTATAGCAGTATTATATTCAGGGTACAGTGTATAGCAGGATTATATTTAGGTTACAGTGTGTGGCAGGATTATATTTAGTGGGTACAGTGTGTGGCAGTATTATATTCAGGGTGCAGTGTGTGGCAGGATTATATTTAGTGGGTACAGTGTGGCAGTATTATATTCAGGAGGAACAGTGTGTGGCAGGATTATATTTAGTGGGTACAGTGTGTGGCAGTATTATATTCAGGGGGTGCAGTGTGTGGCAGGATTATATTTAGTGGGTACAGTGTGTGGCAGTATTATATTCAGGGTACAGTGTGTGGCAGTATTATATTCAGTGGATACAGTGTTTGGCAGTATTATACTCAGGTTACAGTGTGTGGCAGTATTATATTTAGTGGGTACAGTGTGTGGCAGGATTATATTCAGTGGATACAGTGTGTGGCAGTATTATACTCAGGTTACAGTGTGTGTCAGAAATATATTTAGTGGGTACAGTGTATAGCAGTATTATATTCAGAGGGTACAGTGTGTGGCAGTATTATATTTAGTGGGTACAGTGTGTGGCAGTATTATATTCAGGGTACAGTGTGGGGCAGTATTTTATTTAGGGTACAGTGTGGGGCAGTATTTTATTTAGGGTACAGTGTGGGGCAGTAATATATTTAGTGGGTTCAGTGTATGGCAGGATTATATTCAGGGTACAGTGTGGGGCAGTATTACATTCGGGGTACAGTGTGGGGCAGGATTATATTTAGGGTACACTTTCTGGCAGGGTTATAATGATTACTGTCTTCATGCAGAGGATGAGGATCTGGTGAGTAGCCAATGATGTCTGGATGTCAGACTCTGCAGATGGAGCTGGAGGAAGACGTGGTCTCTGGACCAGATGAAGAAGAAAAGATAACAGAAAAGATATCACTCAAGTCAGAAGACGTCACTCAGGTCACTGATATCATTGTGTGTTCTCCTGACTGTCCCATCAGAGCTGTAGTCACTTGTAAGTTCTGCAGTGATGATGGGTAAAACTGTGTCCAATCTGTGTCTCTCCAGCTGTTACAAAACTACAACTCCCATAATGCCTGAGGCTCTCCAGACATGATGGGAGTTTTAGCTTTCCAACAGCTGGAGAACCACTTCAACCGAGGTGATCGGTGGGGGTCTCAGCAGTCGGACCCCCGCCAAAAAAATGGGCTGCTTATTATAAAATGCCCGGGCCCTGGGGGGGGGGGGGGGGGGTCAGGGGTAGGGGTAGGGAGCCCCGAGGTAATTTCTTTGCATTGGGGCCCTGTGGTTTCTAGCTACACCCCTGCGCACGGCAGCTGCGCATTGATACAGCATTGGGAGCAACGGTTAACAGCAGAAAGGGGCGTACAACAACTATATAGTAATACCCAAGAAAATTAGACATAATTAGAGACATAAAATAGTGAAAAAGTATATATAGTCTTTATTATTAGTGACTGATTTTTAAAAACAGAATTTAAAAGGAACGACAATGGACATACTCAGGGAGTATGAGGAAGCTTGTTGCGAAACAACGTTGTAGGGATGGCGTTCTGTATTAGGGTAAGATGTCCGCTGTATGCCCTTGTGATGTGAGATGGGTGATTAATATTTGAGTCATATTTTCCAGGACCTTGGTGATTGCTGAACATTGGTGTATGGTTTAATCCCGGTTCCTGGGACTCTCTACTCTTTCACCCTTTTATCACTCTCATAATTGCATACTTTATTTTGTTCTGTGGTGCGGTAATATTTTTTCTCCCTGGGCATTGTGCAATACGGGATTTACATCTATATAGTTATCCTGAGTGTATATGCTTACATATGTTGGTATTTAATTGCTAGTATATTTCTGTACAGCCTATACCTTTTACATGTATATACACCCGGATGGGGGTCACTTCATTATCTCCCATTTCTTATTGATGTTCTGTAGCCCAGTTTTGCTTCTGTCCCTCATCCAGACGCCTTAGTAGTCTGTCCATTGTCGTTCCTTTTAAATTCTGTTTTTAAAAATCAGTCACTAATAATAAAGACTATATGTACTTTTTCACTATTTTATGTCTCTGTGTAATTTTCTAGGGTATTACTTGTATTTCTCTGTATACCAGAGACAAGGTTGGACCATAGGTCAGTATTTTGTGCCCCTCTTTTTTTGGTTATTATTAACAACTACATAGTGGCAAATTGTGCCCCGGCCCATATAGTTGTTGTAGGCCCCTCTTTGCTAATAGTTTTCCCCCCTTTCTCTGAGAGGGGCCCAGGCCTACCACAACTATGGGGGCAACTATTAACAGAGGGCCTACCACAACTATAGGGGCAACTATTAACAGAGGGGCCTACCCAAATTAGATGGAGCCCCCTATATAGTTTGGGTAGGCCCCTCTGTTAGTAGTCTGGTGATAAGTTATAGATCGCAGGGGAGGTCCAAGCGCTGGGACCCAACCCCCCCCCCCCCCCCCCCCCGGTGTTCTCCTGCACAGGCCCCGGCGGTTTGGTGGAATCTGATGTCTGTACCCCGCAGGAAGATGCGGCCGGCACACCCCCTCCATGTATCTCTACATGGAACGGGGGGGGGGGGGGCTCAGGCCTTGAGCCGTGTGAGGGGCCCCGAAATTTCTGATGGCAGCCCTGGTGGTGAGTGGCAAAACAGGTGACACTGAAGCGGTGGATGGTGGTGGTGGTGGTATAGGTAAAGCTACCGCCCCTAGTTGTTCTTGGACAGATGCACAAGCTCCCTCTAACTCAGTCCCGGACTCAATCACTTGGATAGCCAGTCTCTTGAAAGCGGGGAATGACATGTTCGGGTTTTGGACCGCTAACATTCTCAGCTGGGCTTTTCCCCACTTATTATGAGCCCCATCAACAAATCTGTCTAGTAACACTTTATTGCCCTGCAAGGGAGATATATCGTCTAGTTTTTGAACAGTCTCTAGGGCATTCTGTAGAGCTACGGCACATGCTCTCAAGGTCTCACCTGACTTCTGTCGCCTTTCAAACAGATTTACCTCTAGGGGAGAATGTGACTCAAATACCTGGTACAGTGATGGATGTGATGGATGTGATGGAGATCTGGCAGCGATGTCTAGGTGCAGTGGAAGGTAAGTTGCTGTATATTTATTTATTTTTTTAACAAATAGTGCTAATATGGATGGGGAAGGAGGGGAGGTGTGTCTGTGAGTGTGTGTGTGTGTGTGTGTGTGTGTGTGTGTGTGTTTGTAGAGAAGGAAGCTAGCCAGTCAGCCTACCTGCCTGCCTAATCTAAAAAGGGGGGGGGGAGAGATCTACCTACCTAATATGAAGGGTGGAAAGGAGGGAAATCTGTCTATGTACATACATAACATAAAGGGGGGGTGAGATCTACCCAGGTAATGTGGCCTGCTTACCTACCCAGCTTATATAAGGGAACAGAGGGGGGCTAACTGCCATATGTGGGCATAGAAAGGGCTCAACTGCCACATGTGGACATATAGTGTGCCTAACTACTATATAGGAGCACGAAGGGGGCCTTACCTACAATATGTAGGCACAGAAGGGGCCTAAGTGCTATATGGGGGCACAGAGGAGGCCTAACTGCTAAATGAAGGCACTGTTACTATGTGAGGCAATATTGATGGGAAGTTTGAATAGATTTAACCCCTTAAGGTCCAAAGGCTTTTCGGTTTTTGCACTTTCGTTTTTCCCTCCTCACCTTTAAAAAACCATAACCCTTACAATTTTGCACCTAAAAATCCATATGATGGCTTAATTTTTGTGCCACCAATACTAGTTTGCAGTGACATCAGTCATTTTACCCAAAAATCTACGGCGAAACAGAAAAAAAAATCATTGTGCGACGAAATAGAAGAAAAAATTCAATTTTGTAACTTTTGGGGGCTTCCGTTTCTATGCAGTACATTTTTCAGTAAACATGACACCTTCTCTTTATTCTGTAGGTCCATACGATTAAAATAATACCCTACTTATATAGGTTTGATTTTGTTGTACTTCTGGAAAAAATCATAACTACATGCAGGAAAATTCATACGTTTAAAATTGTAATATTCTGACCCCTATAACATTTTTATTTTACCGCGTATGGGTAAAGGGGAGTAATTTGGACTTTTATTAGGGAAAGGGTTAAATGACATTTATTAACTTTTTTTTTACACTTTTTTTTTGCAGTGTTATAGCTCCTATAGGGGGCTATAACACTGCACACACTGATCTTATACACTGTTCACTGCAAAGCCATAGCTTCAAAAAGGGCTCTAGGTCTTCCCCAGGAAACTATAGACCGGTAAGTCTAACATGCATTGTGGGTAAATTGTTTGAAGGACTTATAAGGGATTACATACAGGAATACATAGGGGATAATAGTATAATAAGTGATAACCAGCATGGGTTTACTAAGGATAGAAGTTGTCAAACCAATCTAATTTGCTTTTATGAAGAGGTGAGTAGAAGCCTTGACAGAGGAATGGCTGTGGATATAGTGTTTCTGGATTTTGATAAAGCGTTTGATACTGTCCCTCATAGACGTCTGACAGGTAAGTTAAGGTCTTTGGGTTTGGAAATTTTAGTTTGTAACTGGATTGAACACTGGCTCATGGATCGTACCCAGAGAGTGGTGGTCAATGATTCGTACTCTGATTGGTCCCCGGTTATTAGTGGTGTACCCCAAGGTTCTGTACTGGGACCGCTGTTGTTTAATTTATTTATCAATGATATAGAGGATGGCATTAACAGCTCTGTTTCTATCTTTGCAGATGACACCAAGCTTTGTAGCACGGTACTGTCTATAGAGGATGTGTATAGGTTACAAGATGACTTGGATAGACTAAGTGTCTGGGCATCCACTTGGCAAATGAGGTTCAATGTGGATAAATGTAAAGTTATGCATCTGGGTACTAATAACCTGCATGCATCGTATGTCTTAGGGGGGATTAAACTGTCAGAGTCACTGGTAGAGAAGGACCTGGGTGTACTTGTAGATCACAGACTTCAGAATAGCATGCAATGTCAGGCTGCTGCTTCCAAGGCCGGCAGGATATTGTCATGTATAAAAAGAGGCATGGACTCAAGGGACAGGGACATAATACTCCCCCTTTATAAAGCATTGGTACGGCCTCACCTGGAATATGCTGTTCAGTTTTGGTCGCCTGTACATAAAAGGGACACTGTAGAGCTGGAAAGGGTGCAGAGACGTGCGACTAAACTAATATGGGGCATGGAACATCTTAGCTATGAGGAGCGATTAAAGGAGTTACAATTGTTTAGTCTTGAGAAGAGACATTTAAGGGGGGGGGGGGGGGGGGTATGATAAATGTATATAAGTATATTAATGGCCCATACAAAAAATATGGAGAAAAATTGTTCCAGGGTAAACCCCCCCCAAAGGATGAGGGGGCACTCCCTCTGTCTGGAGAAGAAAAGGTTTAGTCTCAAGGGGCGACACGCCTTCTTTACCATAAGAACTGTGAATTTATGGAACAGTCTACCTCAGGAACTGGTCACAGCAGGAAAATTTAACAGCTTTAAAACAGGGTTAGATACATTCCTGGAACAAAATAACATTAATGCTTATGAAGAAATATAAAATCCCTTCCCTTCCCCAATATCGCGCCACACCCCTACCCTTCAATTCCCTGGTTGAACTTGATTGACGTATGTCTTTTTTCAACCGTACTAACTATGTAACTATATGCATTTATCAGTGTTATCGGCGGTCGATTGCTCAAGCCTGCATCTCAGGCTTGGAGCAATCAATCGCCGAAGGGACGCGCCGGAGGAAGGGACCTCTGCTTGCGTCCTAGCTGATCGGGACACCGCATTTTCACTGCGGTGGTCCCAATCAGCCCCACTGAGCAACCGAAAGCGTTTACTTTTGTTTTAGACGCGGCGTTCAACTTTGAACGCCACGTCTAAAGGGTTAATAGCGTGCGGCATCACAATTTCTATTTTATTTTAAAATGATTTATTAAAGATATATAATTTTTACATGAATTTTTGTTATCTTCATTTTTTGTATAGTGGGGTCTAATTGATAGGTTTGTGCATTATTTTTGAGATTCCACATAGTGGTAATTACAACTAAATGGTCACTATATTTGTAGATTTATTAATCATTGGCGCTCCCATAGGAATAAATGGAGCGCGTGCAGTCTACCGGTAGACGACACACGCTCCTGACTGAGAGTGTCGGTGTCCTGGTGATCGCGGAGGGCCCAGCAGTCGGACTCCCTGCGATCAGCTACTTATCCCCCTATCCTGTGGATAGGGGATACGTTTTTTTTGTCGGCGTACTCCTTTAGAGGTGATATGACCATAGGCACCAGGAGATTGCTTTATCTTGCTCTTCCCTATAACCTGTGTCCCCCATCGTGCCTGATTTAATTAGTGTGTGAGTTATGTGATATATGTTTTGTTTTATAAGTCATTTGCATTATAAATGGTAATATGGAGTTACTGTGTCCTCCTATGACTTGTCTTGAATTTATCCTTACTCTTCCTTCCGCAATGAGGCAAATATGAATGAGTGTTGGAGTCAGACAAACATGACAAGTCTAAATGATCTGCTTTGTACTGTTGACTTCTGTATGAGAAACTTCACAATACAGTGTCACTGACATCCAGAGAGTATCCTCATGGAATGTGATCTTTGTCCTCCCTTCACCATGTTGCTTGTATTAACCCTTGTATTACTATGTGCAGGGAGGCATGATTTGAAGCTTTTAGGCACAAAATTTGTAAGAAACGGATGTCACTGTATGAACACATCTAACAGCAATACACACATACAAGGAACCTATGTGGACAGGCCATACAAACAAGGGCCTAAGGTGCCAAAATCAGTCAATGCTGTTGTGGCGGCTTAGGGTAGCGTGTATGGAGACTTATGGGTGATGTGACTATACTGAGAGTTTGTGACGCCAGGAGTGTTAACCACCACATTCCAAGGATGAAGTGGTTGCTGGTGCCAAGCACCGGGTAAGAAATATCACAAATGCAAGGCTAGGGTCAGGAGTGGCAACAGGATAATACAAGCAGAACAGTTAAAATTTTGTGCAATTTCGCTGAAGGATGTGTGGTGAGGGTGTTGGAAAGGGCAGATGTTTTTAAAGGGGTGATCCACCATGAGGTGATTTTAGTACGTACCTGCCAGAGAGTAATGGACATGCTTAGGAAGAATCTGCGCTTGTCTTGGGGCTAAATGGCTATGTTGTGAGATTACCATAACACACTGGCTATTTTTTTGTGAATTGGTATTTCCTGTTTGAGTTTTCTTTATTGCCTACAAATCCCATAATTCCATTTTCTTCCCTCTCGCACATCAGCCACCCCACCCATTGAAACATAAATGAGCTGCATCCATTCAAAAGACCTGTGGTTTTCAATCAGGGTGCCTACAGCTGTTGCATTAGTTGCAGATTGATCACTCCACCCATTGAAGCAGACAGGCTTCTTGTCATCAGCTGACTAGTGAGTCAGGTCTCAGCCGCATTGCAACCTAGGAAAAATCTGAGACAACAGTCATTTAGTATGCTGTTGAAAATAAATATTGGGGTGAAAATCACATAAGAATTGTGAGAAAACTGTCACACACAGGTACAGACACTATATTATGAACTACACTAAGTTTACAGCCACTGTAGCATAGTCAAATAAAAAAAATCCCTGGGATACCCCTTTAACCTTTAGGGCAGATGGTATTAACCCTTAGTGTTCGTGACGCCTGGGCTAGGTTATCCTCTACACCACCCGAAGTATGGCCGCTGGTTCCTGGGCCAGGTGCGGGGCAAACAATCACTCCGATGCAAGGTTAAAGTCTTTATAGCTCAGTTCAGGCCCAAGGAGATGCTCAGTGGACTTTAGCAGACCTGTTGGCTCTCTGGGACTTGTAGTGGACTTGGACTCAATGATGAAACCCATGCTGACTTTAGAGACTTGACAGACTTGGCAATACTGACTATACTTCTCCCCTGTATTTGTGCTTACCAGGCTTTGACTTTCACCTGTAGGGGTTACTGGTAGTGGCTGCATGGCTGCGTGACTAGGCCTTGGTCTCCCTCAGGAACACCAGACAACTCTCAGGTCTTCACTTGACTGTAACAGCACTCAGAACAGAACTGACTAGGCTACCTCCTCCCTGCTATATAAGGGAGCAATTTGGAGGAATCCCAACAAGTCACCTGTTCACTTGCACCTTCCCTGGTAACAGAGGTCTTAGTAACAATATTTAAAGGCACATTAACACATAAATGAAATACATTACCTTATTCATAACTTAATGGGTGAATAGAGTTCTGAGGAGTGTGGGGGCCAGGGGACTGGGACTGAGTCCACCTGATAGGACCTACAGGGTACAGAAGGGCAACTTCTCTACTGCACCACCACAGATGCTGTAAGGAACCACAGTTGCTATACTGGCACTTGTAGTCCTTTCCGACTAAGGCTTCTTTCACACTGCCGTTGCAATACAGCAGTGTGACATCCATCGGGGAACCCGCGGAGAATAGCGGGAGAAAAATTACATCATGCAATGTTTTTTCTTCCCGCTACTCCCATCAGAAAACAACAGAGCTCGACGGACCCAATAATAGTAAATGGGATCTGTCGGAACCCATTGTTTCCCATTGTGCCCCGTCAAAAATAACGTCTGTTAAGGCCAGAAAAAAAAAAAGGTGCCTAATGTACATTCCCCGGTGGGGCACAACGGCAGTGTGAAAGGGGCCTATGATGTGATTTGACTTTTCGGAACTTAACGTGGACAGACTTGACTGAGCTATCCTTGACGTGACTAGACTGACTGACTGAGACTTGACTTGAATAAGGCTTGACTTATCCGAAGGATAGGGGATAAGATGTCTGGGAACCCCCCGCGATCTCTCCTGCAGCACCCCCTGTCATCTGGTGCACAGAGCGGGCTTCGCTCCGTGCCTGAAGACTGTGATGCAGGGGCCAGAAAATTGTGACGTCACGGCCCTGCCCCCCATGATGCCTTGCCCCCTTAAAGGGGTACCCCGGTGGAAAACATTTTTCTTTAAATCAACTGGTGCCAGAAAGTTAAACAGATTTTTAAATGACTTCTATTCAAAAATGTTTACCCTTCCCGTACTTTTTAGCAGCTGTATGGTACAGAGGAAATTATTTTCTTTTTTTATTTCTTTTTTGTCTTGTCCACAGTGCTCTCTGCTGACACCTCTGTCCATGTCAGGAACTGTCCAGAGAAGCAGAGGTTTGCAATGGGGATTTTCTCCTGCTCTGGACAGTTCCTGATACGGGCATCAGGTGTCAGCAGAGAGCACTGTGGACAAGACAAAAAATAAATTAAAAAAGAAAAGAATTTCCTCTGTAACATACAGCTGTTAAAAAGTACTGGAAGGGTAAAGATTTTTTAATGCAAGTCTATGGGAGGGGGCGTGGTGGCCGTCACGCCCCCTCCCATAGACTTGCATTGAGGGGCCGTGATGTCACGATCTTCCGGCCCCTGCAACGCCAGTCATCAGGCACGCTCACTCCATGCACAAGATGACAGGGGGTGCTGCAGGAGAGATTGCGGTGGTTACCAGCTGCGGGACCCCCGCGATCAGACATCTTGTCCCCTATCCTTTGAGAACTTGACAGATGGACGACCTGGTCGATGGGACCCTGGTGAAGGGTGATGTCACTCAAGAACTGGAATCTTTACAGCAACTGGGTTTTTGGGCCTGTCCTCATCCAGTGAGGGATAGATCACACAGCAAAGGTGGGGGGAGCAGGGCAGGAGGCCCTGATTGGTCAAAGTGCTCATGTGATTCCCTATGCATCCTCTTACACAGTTGCAGTTAACACTTTACACGACAGAGAAAATACAAGTGAATTAAACAATAGAAATCACATCAGAATAAATTATAAAATGACATGATATTTAAACATGGAGTTGTGGGCCGGAGCACACACCATAAAGTGACATCCACCTGTCCATGACACAACATTGTCTGTAATACTCCTTGAGGAAGCCACACATTGTAGTGAAACATGTATAAGGTGGCAGTTTAGTGCTTTCAATTAGCAGTTCCAATGTCTACAATCACTAGCATAAATATAGCTACAGCTAACAGCGTGCAGATTTCAGTTGGCCACTGTGTAGTACCACTACAATCTGTCCGGTATCACAAAACTACGTGGTTCACCATATAACCAGTATAAGTGCTTTTATCTGAGTCTAGATTAACATACAATAAAAACTCTGGTTTCTTCCTACAGAGTCTAATGATAGGATGACCAGTTTGAGTGTTTATTACTGCATAAGGTTGTATACTACCTATCCACCTTGAGATCAACTGGTTTATCCACGTTAGATCTGCATAGTAATTGTATAAGAACAACAATAACAACAACCTTTTAGTCAAGTGACAATACATCTGGACAATGATTGCTGTTACCATAATAGCATGGTGTACTAATAGGATGTGTAAGTAAACTGACTGAGATTCATATATTTGGAATCTGCTGGCTTTAAAGGGGTACTCCGCCCTACCCCCCCCCCTCGTGATGTCACACCCTCCCTCTCAATGCAAGTCTATGGGAGGGGGCGTGACTGCCACCATGCCCCCTCCCATAGACTTGCATTGAGGGGGCGTGGCGTGACATCACCAGGGGGTGTGGCTGTAACGTCATGAGCGCCGACGCTCTAAACGAACACCGGGTGCTGCAGTCATTTTGTAGGCTGGTAATAATAAATATTGGAGTTAAAATCACATAAGAATTGTGAGAAAACCGTCACACACAGGTACAGACACTGTATTATGAACTCCCCTGCATTTTGACAGCCGGATACAAAAAGATACAGCATCAGCCTGATAGTACTAGGGTGTGATGTCACGCCCCCTCCCATAGGTTTGCATTGAGGGGGTCGAGTGTGACGTCACACTGGGGCGGAGCCGTGACGTCACAATGCTCCGGCCCCGTGATCGACAGTAATCAGACTCGGAGCGAACCCGCTCCGGGGACTGATTTTAATGGGGTACGGCGTGCAAGATCATGGGGGGTCCCCAGCAGCGGGACCCCCGCGATCAGGCATCTTATCCCCTATCCTTTGGATAGGGGATAAGATGTCTAAGTGCCGGTGTACCCCTTTAACAGTTGTGCATTCTTAGGAGGCCTTTAGCACTGGAACATAAAGAATTACATGCACCATAACTTTTATTATGTGTGTGGAGACTTGCTTTATTTGTACTCTGCGCTCATGGTCGTGGACGTTAGTATAACAATCCAAAGATGAATTCTATTAGGCTTAGATGTTGAACCGTCATGATGGGAGTTGTAGTTGGAGAGGCACAGGTTGCAGTTCACTGACTGTCAACCATGATGTTAATGAGAGTTAAACAAATAGTTGTTTCCTTCACCTTCTTCCTTTTGGTTGATTGTAAAACGTCTTAAAGTGTCTTGTACTGAGCAAACATCTCAGAAATCACATATTGCTGTAGCTGGAGAAGATGGGAACAGGGAGGGTCTGGCTCACAGTCAACACTCTGTAAGGATGCGCTAAACTTTGGACTGTCTTGAGCTCATTCATCACATGTCTCAGCATGGAGGAGATCTTCTGGGCAGTAGCAAAACTAGTGGCTCTATCAGTTGTCGCCTTCTCCCCTACACGGGCAGCGGTGAGTACCAGCAATCCATCCATTAGATGGCATAAGACGGATTGGAGTTGGCAAAACTGTGTGTATGTCTGATCAGAAGTGGACTGTGATATCCAAGGTGTTTTATTCATTACATTGCTATATGCACTGGGACACAATCCATTAACAGTCATCACTTCTACTGTCATGTTTATAGCTTATTGTGGTTTAGGCTGTGGGACTCTTTTTTAATCCATTATTTAGTTGTTTCAAATCTATCAATCTGAATTACTGCAGGAGCGTAAAATAAAAACACAAAACCTCAGAATGACCAACGTGCACTGACAAATCCAAAAACTGCTGATTTTAAGGGTTCAGTCATCTGTCAATAATAAAATCTCGTGTATAAATCTGCATTAAAATTCTAGTTGTCTGTATTGACCTTCGGATTGTTTATTGTGGATTTTAATGCTGATTTTGCTGTAGATATTGAGGTGTATTTTATTGCAGATATGATTTTTGTTATTTTTTTTAATGTTTTTTGGGGGGTTATTTTTTTTTCCCCCTTTTTTAATTAATTGGGTTGGTTACAATTCAATTCACTAACTTTTTGCTGTACTTTGATGCACAATTTCGGTGCAGATTCTAGAAGTGAAATTCGGTAACAAGTATGTGATATGTAAATCTGCCCCAAATATAATACTGGTGATGTTTCGAAACAGTCTGATTTGCAACAACCAATCACAGCTCTGGTTACATTTGATACGAAGATACGAAAGCTGATCTGTGATAGGTTGCTATGGGCAACACTGACAGTCTTTTATAAATCTGTTCTCTCCCCCCCCCCCCCCCCTAATAGAAAACTCTATTAGGAAATTGGGAGCTCTATCCATTAGGCTATGTTCACACTGCATATTTTTCCTGACAGGAAAAATACACCATGCCATGTGTGTCAGAAATTCCAAAGAAATTCAAAATTTTGGGACTAATCGGTGTCCTGCATCTCCAACACACATTCACAAGGAATATGCTCTGAATAAGTGACATGTCACTACAGATTATGCTATTGGCTACTGCATGTTGGTGCATACAGCGCCTGCAATATAGGCACCTGACCTATTCGTTACTCATATACTACTGTCAAGAGCAGGAGCAAATCCCTAAAGCAAACCTCTCCTGCTCCGGACAGTTCCTGACATGGACTATGCTAGAAATTTAACTCTGCGGGCCTCCTGTTTTTGAGATATTCTTAAAACTTAAAGGGGTTATCCACCATAAGGTGATTTTAGTACGTACCTGGCAGACAGTAATGGACATGCTTAGGAAGGATCTGCGCTTGTCCTGGGGCTAAATGGCTATGTTGTGAGATTACCATAACACTGTGGCTAGCTTTTTGTGAACTGGTATTTCCTGTTTGACTTTGCTTTTTTGACTACAAATCCCACAATTCCATTTTACTCCCTCCCACTTGTCAGCCACCCCACCCATTGAAACAAAAGACCTGTGGTTTTCAATCAGGGTGCCTTCAGCTGTTGCATTAGTTGCAGATTGATCCCTCCACCCATTGAAGCAGACAGGCTCCCTGTCATCACCTGCCTAGTGAGTCAGGTCTCGGCTGCATTGCAAGCTGGGAAAAATCTGAGACAACAGTCATTTTGTATGCTGGTAAAAATAAATATTGGGGTGAAAATCACAGAAGAATTGTGGGAAAACCGTCACACACAGGTAAAGACACTATATTATAAACTACACTAACTTTACAGCCCCTGTAGCATAGTCAAATAAAAAAACATCCTGGAATACCCCTTTAAACCCTTTTGTTTTTTCTTCCTTGCCTTCTACCAGCTATAACGCTTTCAATTTTTCATCTACAGACCCATATGAGGGCTTATTATTGCATCACTAATTTTACCACATTCTATGGTGAAACCCCCCCAATAAAAATTTGTGGGGCAAAATAACAAAAATAAAAAAAATCACCATTTTGCAATTTCTGAAGGCTTCTGTTTTTAGGCAGTACACCTTTTGGTAAAAATGACACATCATCTATATTCTGTAGGTTCATATGGTTAAAATGATCCTACATTTTTATAGGTTTTGTTTTATGATACTTCTTTTAAATGCTTAAAGGGGTATTCCAGGAATTTTTATTTTATTTGACTATGCTACAGGGGCTGTAAAGTTAGTGTAGTTCATAATATAGTGTCTTTACCTTTGTGTGACGTTTTTTTCACAATTCTTATGGGATTTTCATTCCACTATTTATTTTTAACAGCATACAAAATGACTGTTGTCTCTGATTTTTCCCAGCTTGCAATGCGGTCGAGACCTGACTCACTAGTCAGCTGATGACAGGGAGCCTGTCTTCTTCAATGGGTGGAGAGAGCAATCTGCAAGTAATGCAACAGCTGGAGGAACCCTGATTGAAAACCACAGGTCTGCAGCTCATTTATGCTTCAATGGGTTGGGGGGGGTAGCTGATGTGTGGGAAGGAGGAAAATGGAATCATGGGATTTGTAGGCAAACAAGAAAACTGAAAACAGGAAATACAAGTTCACAGAAAGCTAGCCACAGTGTTATGGTAATCTCACAGCATAGCCATTTAGCCCAAGACAAGCGCAGATCCTTCCTAAGCATGTCCATTACTGTCTGCCAGGTACGTACTAAAATCACCTAATGGTGGATAACCACTTTAAAATTGTCCTCTTCTGAACCCCTTTTCTGAGTTATTCTTTTCAGTCTGACCACAGTGCTCTCTTATGACACCTCTGTCCCTGTCAAGAACTTGCCAGAGTAAGAGAAATTCCCCATAGCAAACGTCTCCTGCTCTGCACCTTTTGCTGCGATAACAGCTGTAAGTCGCTTGGGGTATGTCTCTATCAGTTTTGCACATCGAGAGACTGAAATTTTTGCCCATTCCTCCTTGCAAAACAGCTCGAGCTCAGTGAGGTTGGATGGAGAGCGTTTGTGAACAGCAGTTTTCAGTTCTATCCACAGATTCTCGATTGGATTCAGGTCTGGACTTTTTCTTGGCCATTCTAACACCTGGATATGTTTATTTGTGAACCATTCCATTGTAGATTTTGCTTTATGTTTTGGATCATTGTCTTGTTGGAAGACAAATCTCCGTCCCAGTCTCAGGTCTTTTGCAGACTCCATCAGGTTTTCTTCCAGAATGGTCCTGTATTTGGCTCTATCCATCTTCCCATCAATTTTAACCATCTTCCCTGTCCCTGCTGAAGAAAAGCAGCCCCAAACCATGATGCTGCCACCACCATGTTTGATAGTGGGGATGGTGTGTTCAGGGTGATGAGCTGTGTTGCTTTTATGCCAAACATAATGTTTTGCATTGTTGCCAAAAAGTTCGATTTTGGTTTCATCTGACCAGAGCACCTTCTTCCACATGTTTGTTGTGTCTCCCAGGTGGCTTGTGGCAAACTTTAAACAACACTTTTTATGGATATCTTTAAGAAATGACTTTCTTCTTGCCACTCTTCCATAAAGGCCAGATTTGGGCAGTATACGACTGATTGTTGTCCTATGGACAGAGTCTCCCACGTCAGCTGTAGATCTCTGCAGTTCATCCAGAGTGATCATGGGCCTCTTGGCTGCATCTCTGATCAGTCTTCTCCTTGTATCAGCTGAAAGTTTAGAGGGACGGCCAGGTCTTTGTAGATTTGCAGTGGTCTGATACTCCTTCTATTTCAATATTATCGCTTGCACAGTGCTCCTTGGGATGTTTAAAGCTTGGGAAATCTTTTTGTATCCAAATTCAGCTTTAAACTTCTCCACAACAGTATCTCGGACCTGCCTGGTGTGTTCCTTGTTCTTCATGATGCTCTCTGTGCTTTAAACAGACCTCTGAGACTATCACAGTGCAGGTGCATTTATATGGAGACTTGATTACACACAGGTGGATTCTATTGATCATCATTAGTCATTTAGGTCAACATTGGATCATTCAGAGATCCTCACTGAACTTCTGGAGAGAGTTTGCTGCACTGAAAGTAAAGGGGCTGAATAATTTTGTACGCACAATTTTTTAATTTTTTATTTGTTAACAAAGTTTGAAATATCCAACAAATTTCGTTCCACTTCATGATTGTGACCAACTTGTTGTTGATTCTTCACAAAAAATTAGTTTTATATCTTTACGTTTGAAGCCTGAAATGTGGCAAAAGGTCGAAAAGTTCAAGGGGGCCGAATACTTTCACTATGCACTGTATATACCCACTGTACCAATGGGAGTCGGAAAGCACTACTGTTTAACCCCTTAACGCCGCAGGACGTATATTTACGTCCTGCGCCGGCTCCCGCGATATGAAGCGGGGTCACGCTGCGACCCCGCATCACATCGCGTCGGTCCCGTCGCTCATCAACGGCCGGGACCCGCGGCTAATACCACACATCGACGATCCCGGCAATGTGCAGTATTAACCCTTTAGACGCGGCGGTCAAAGCTGACCGCCGCTTCTAAAGTGAAAGTGAAAGTATCCCGGCTAGTCAGTCGGGCTGTTCGGGACCGCCGTGGTGAAATCGCAGCGTCCCGAACAGCTTACAAGACACCAGGAGGGCCCTTACCTGCCTCCTCGGTGTCCGATCGACGAATGACTGCTCCGTGCCTGAGATCCAGGCAGGAGCAGTCAAGCGCCGATAACACTGATAACAATAACACTGATCACAGGCGTGTTAATACACGCCAGTGATCTGTGTAAGAGATCAGTGTGTGCAGTGTTATAGGTCCCTATGGGACCTATAACACTGCAAAAAAAAAGTACAAAGTGTTAATATAGGTCATTTAACCCCTACCTAATAAAAGTTTGAATCACCCACCTTTTCCCATAAAAAAAATAAAACAGTGTAAATAAAAATAAACATATGTGATATCGTTGCGTGCGTAAATGTACGAACTTAAAAAATATATCGTTAATTAAACCGCACGGTCAATGGCATACACGTAAAAAAATTCCAAAGTCCAAAAAAGCGTATTTTGGTCACTTTTTATACCATTAAAAAATGAATAAAAAGTGATCAAAAAGTCCGATCAAAACAAAAATCATACCAATGAAAACTTCAGATCACGGCGCAAAAAATACCTGTACCACCCTGTACGTGGAAAACTAAAAAAGTTATAGGGGTCAAAAGATGACATTTTTAAACGTATAAATGTTCCTGCATTTAGTTATGATCTTTTCCAGAAGTACGACAAAATCAAACCTATATAAATAGGGAATCATTTTAACCGTATGGACCTACAGAATAATGACAAGGTGTCATTTTTACCGAAATATGCACTGCGTAGAAACGGAAGCCCCCAAAAGTTACAAAATTGCGTTTTTTCTTTGATTTTGTCGCACAATTATTTTTTTTTCCGTTTCGCCGTGAATTTTTGGGTAAAATGACTAATGTCACTGCAAAGTAGAATTGGTGATGCAAAAAATAAGCCATAATATGGATTTTTAGGTGGAAAATTGAAAGGGTTATGATTTTTAAAAGGTAAGGAGGAAAAAACGAAAGTGCAAAAACGGAAAAACCCTGAGTCCTTAAGGGGTTAATTGCGGCACGTAAAGTCCACAACTGGAAATGCATCATAGTAAGTGCCGTCCGTTGGTTCACTGCTGCGATCCTGGTTCTTTGCAGCCAGGCTCTCCTTCTCCCCTCTGTCAGCATTTTCCCCCAATGACAGCCGGTTCTATGTGTTTTTTAGCCAAGTATGTATATCCCCTTTGCTTTTAAGTCGCTGGAGTTACCAGCATCCTGGTTGCCATGGCTTGCGCTCTGCCCCCTGGTGATGCGCTGTTATGCATCGCTGGGGTGCGGAGCCTGGGCGGTGTGTGGTCGGGCTCCGCACTCCTGGATCCTCCTCCAAGACGCGCCACTTGTGGACATTTAGGCAGCCAGTTACCTTCCTGACAGCGCTTACTATGATGTATTTCCAATCGCGGACTTTATGTGCCACAATCAGCTGGTAGTGGTTTCCGACTGCCATTGGTACAATGGGTATATATAAATAAGAGAAGTCCCTATGATCACACCCCAGAAGAAGGCTGGAGCAAAACGTTGGGTAGTGTGAGGCTGTGTAAGTTACTTTGTCCACTATGGTTATATGGTTATTACTGTGATGTATTGTGTTTGTGGGTTTGTAATCTTTGTTGTTTGATTCACAGGTGTTCCATTTATTGGTTACTCATTATATTAATCGGTTGTCACTTGTTGGTCAGTACTTTTTAGGTCTGTTTGGGAATCATAACATGCTCTCCCTTTTTTGATATGTTTATACCCTGTGATTCACTAAGCTGCCACTGTTAGCTCTTGTCCACCTGGAACATTATCCATGATTTTTTTTAACATCATTTTAATGATTTTTACCCCTTAACCCCTTAAGGACCGGGCGTTTTTCGGTTTTTGCTCTTTCGTTTTTTCCTCCTTACCTTTAAAAAATCATAACTCTTTAAATTTTGCTCCTAAAAATCTGTTTTATGCCTTATTTTTTGCGCCACCAATTCTACTTTGTAATGACGTCAGTCATTTTACCCAAAAATCGATGGCGAAACGGGGAAAAAAATCATTGTGCGCCAAAATTGAAAAAACACAGCCATTTTGTAACTTTTGGGGGTTTCCGTTTCTAGGTAGTAAATTTTTCGGTAAAAATGACACCTTATCTATATTCTCTAGGTCCATACGGTTAAAATGATACCCTACTTATATAGGTTTGATTTTGTATCACTTCAGAAAAAAATCATAAGTACATGCAGGAAAATTTATACGTTTAAAAATGTCATTTCTGACCCCTATAACTTTTTATTTTTCCGTGTTCAGGGCGCTATGAGGGTTCATTTTTTGCGCCGTGATCTGAATTTTTTCGTCGGTACCATTTTTGCATTGATCTGACTTTTTTATCGCTTTTTATTCATCTTTTCATGATATAAAAAGTGACCAAAAATACACTATTTTGGACTTTGGAATTTTTTGCGTGTACGCCATTGACCTGCGGTTTAATAAGCGGTATATTTTTTTAATTCGGACATTTCCGCACGCGGCGATACCACATATGTTTATTTTTGTTTTTATTTACACAGGTTTTTTTTTTATTATTGGAAATGCCGGGTGATTCAAACTCTTATTAGGGGAAGAGATAATTCAAAGGGTTAATGATTTTTTTACACTTTTCTTTTGCAATATTCTAGCCCCCATAGGGGGCTATAACATTGCATTTACTGATCTTTAACAGTGTTCAATGCATCTCCATAGGGATGCATTGATCAGGGTTTTCGGCTATTGATTGCTCAAGCCTGGATCTCAGGTTTGAAGCATTCAATCGGTGATCGGACTGCAGGAAGAAAGGTAAGAGACCTTCCTCCTGTAGTACAGCTGTTCGGGATGCCGCGGTGAAATTCACCGCGGCGATCCCGAACAGCTCCCTGAGCTAATTGGCACTTTTTACTTTCACTTTTAGCCGCGCGGCTCAGCTTTGAGCGCGCGGCTAAAGGGTTAATAGCGCGCGGCACCGCGATCAGTGCCGCGTGCTATTAGAGGCGGGTCCCGGCTTCACTATGACGCCAGGCCCACCGCGATATGATGCGGGGTCACTGTGGGACCCCGCATTATATCACGGCAGCGGGACCAAGGACGTACTCATATGTCCTTGGTCCTTATGGGGTTAAGGACTCAAGGTTTTTTTGTTTTTGCACTTTCGTTTTTTCCTCCTCACCTTTTAAAAATCATAACCCTTTCAATTTTGCACCTATAGACCCATATAAAGGCTTTTTTTTTTTTTTTTTGTTTGCGCCACCAATTCTGCTTTGTAATGACATCAGACATTTTACCCAAAAATCTATGGCGAAACAAAAAACAAAAAAAATCACTGTGCGACAAAATTGAAATAAAAAAAAATGCCATTTTGTAATTTTTTGGGCTTCCGTTTCTACGCAGTGCATTTTTTGGTAAAAATAACACTTTTTCTTTATTCTGTAGATCCATTCGATAAAAATGATCTACTACCTATATAGGTTTGATTTTGCCTTCTGTAAAAAATCATAACTGCATACACAAAAATGTATACGTTTAAAAATGTCCTCTTCTGAACCCTACAACTTTTTTATGTTACTGCATACAGGGAAGTATGAGGGCTCATTTTTTGCACCGTGATCTGAAGTGTTTATCATACCATTTTTGTTTTGATCTGACTTTTTTATCGCTTTTTAGTCATTTTTTTATGGTATAAAAAGTGACCAAAAATACGCTATTTTGAATTTTTTTACGCATACGCCATTGACCGTGCGGTTTAATTAATTATATATTTTTACGCGGCGATGCCACATATGTTTATATTTATTTTTATTTACACAGTTTTTCTTTTCACTTTTTTTTTCACTTTCTTTTTTTTGCAATGTTATAGCCTCTATAGGGGAGGGAGGAAGTTCTCCCCTGTATGGCTTCAGATGATGTCACGCCTGCTGGGTAACGCCCCTTCCCAGTCTGTGAATCTGACTGAGACTGAGCAGAAAATACAGAGCAATATCAAGGTAGAAAACTAAAAAAATAATAAAAATAAAGGCAGAGGGTTTATCATGATGTGGGCAGTGAACTGGGAGGGTTAAAACATTTAACAAGATCATGAGAGGTACCCTTTAAAGGGATACTCAGGCCCCAAGACATCTTATCCCCTATCCAAAGGATAGGGGATAAGATGTCTGATCGTGAGGGTCCTGCCGCTGGGGACCCCCGCATTCTAGCATGCAGCACCCACCTGTAAGTACTACCGGAAGCACTGGAAGTTCTCAGTCTTTTGCCTTCCGACCATGGGGACAGATTATCATGATGTCATGACTCCGCCCCCATGTGATGTCACGCCCTGCCCCCTTTGTGTATTTGTTTGAAATGTGTTTAAAAAAATAATTTGATGTCTTGTTCCTATAATGCATGTGTTCTTCGGTTTCTATATTCATGCTTTGGGTGATGGGTCTGTTACGGATACTTTTTACGGATATGTTACGGATATTTTTTTAATAGAAGTAATTTACAAATCTGTTTAACTTTCTGGAGTCAGTTGATTTGCAAAACAAAAAATGTTTCCACAGGAGTATGGTGGAAAAGTCAGGAGTTCGCTCCAAACACCCTGAGCTACACCATGACAGACTAGATCTGTCATGTGTTGCGAAAGGGTTAATTTGAGTCCACCTGGCGTATATTAAAGTGTTTGGACATGACTTGGTAAGGTACAGCCCTGTTTATTTAAGGTCTTACAGCTGACAATGCATATCAGAGCAAAACCAAGCCGTGAGACAGGAAGAACTGTAGAGTTAGAAACAGGGGGGGGGATTAATCAAAACCTATGCTGAGGAAGAGTGGTGCGGTTGCCCATGGCAACCAATCAGATTGCTTTCATTTTTTAAGAGACCTGTGAAAAATGAAAGAAGCGATCTCATTGGTTGCCATGGGCAACTGCTCCACTCTTCCTCTACACAGGTTTTGATGAATCCCCCCCAGGATCTGGAGATGGGTTCAAGAAATTTAGCTCCACTGAAATTTCCCAAGAGCACAGTGGCCTCCATAATTCTTAAATAAAAGAAGTCTGGAACAAACAGGGGTCTTCCTTAAAGGGGTATTCCAGGCAAAAACATCTTATCCCCTATCCAAAAAATAGGAGATAAGATGTCTGATCACGGGGGGCCCGCCGCTGGGGCCCCCCGTGATCTCCCTGCAGCAGCCCGCCGGGCTTCCGAGACGGGTACGTGACGTCCCACCACGCCCCCTCCATTAATTTCTATGGGAGGGGGTGTAACGGCCGCAATGCCCCCTTCCATAGACATGAATGGAGGGGGCGTGACCGTCTCGGAAGCCCGGCGGTTTCCGAAACTGCAGATGCAGCTACGCATAGAATGCGGGATGCTGCAGAAGGGGTCACAGCGGCGCCCCCCCCCCCCCTCAATCAGACATCTTATCCCCTATCCTTTCTATAGGGGATAAGATGTTTTTGCCCGGAATACCCCTTTAGGGTGCGTCAAGTTAAGAGTGAGTTTTGGAGGCGGGGCAGTGTGCCGGCGTGTCTGTGACGCGCGGCCCCGCCTCCAAAACTCACTACACACACAGGGCTGCCGCCGGAAAGCCCTGTGTGTATAGTGAGCAAGGGATACGCAGCGTATTTCCCGCTGCTGCCATAAATTTTGCGCAGCGTCAAATACGCTGCGTATACGCCCTGTGGGAATGCACCCTTAAACCATCCACCCCTCCAAACTAAGTAATCAGGGGAGGAGGGCTGTGGTAAGAACCCAATGGTCATTCTAGCTAAGATCCAAAGATCCTCTGTGCAGATGGGAGAAACCTTCAGAACTCACTGCAGCACTCCACAATCTAAGCTTTATGGCACAGTGGCCAGAAAGAAGCCTCTCCTTAGTAAAATACACATGAAAGCCACCTGGAGTTTTCAAATAAGCACCTAAAGGACTCTCCGACTGTGAGAAACAAAATTCTCATGTTTGATGGAACCAAGATTTTGGCCAGGCACTGCTCATTACCTGCCCAATACCATCTCTACAGTGAAACATGCTGGTGGCAGCATCATGCTTTGGGGGTATCAGGGTTAAAGGGGTATTTCTGTAGAAAACAATTTTTTTAAATCAACTGGTCCAGAAAGTTAAACAGATCTGTAAATTACTTCTATTTAAAAATCTTAATCCTTCCAGTACTCATCAGCTGCTGTATAATACAGAGGAAATTCTTTTCAGTCTGACATTTCTCTGCTGACACCTCTGTTCATGTCAGGAACTGTCCAAAGCAGGATAGGTTTGCTATGGGGATTTGCTCCTACTCTAGACAGTTCCTGACATGGACAGAGGTGTCAGCAGAGAGCACTGTGGTCAGACAGAAAAGAAATTCAAAAAGAAAAGAACTTCATCAGCATTTTACAGCAGCTGATAAGTACTGGATTAAGATTTTTAAATAGAATTTACAAATCTGTTTAACTTTCTGGCACATGTTTTAAAAAAAGTTTTCCAGTGGAGTACCCCTTTTAACCCCTTAAGGACCTAGGGTGTATGGATACGCTCTGGCTTTCTGGTACTTAAGGACCCAGGACGTATCCATACGCCCTTGGGAATTTCCCAGACCGGGGTGACTGCTGATATCTATCAGCAGGCACCCCGCACAAATGCCCAGGGGGGTCATCAGACCCCACCATGTCAGCGATCGGCGCAAATCGCAACTGAATTCACACTTGCGATTTGTGCCTATTCCGGGTCATTACAGGTCTATAGTGGCCCGGTGACCCAGAATATAAGGGGGATCGCGGTTGTCTAAGACACCTACGATCCCCCTGAAGGGATAGCAGATCGGGGCGGGGGAGTTAACTTTCGTTTTCCCCGTCCTTCCCACCCACAATAGGCGGGGCAGAACGGGGAAACGAAGGGGACCGAAGATCCACTTACCCGTCCAGAGGCTGCGGGCGACGGTGATCGGTTGAAGAGGACGGCTCCCGGCATCCTACGGAAGCCGGTAAGTTGATCTGGAGGGCTACAGTCTGAGACCACCGTAAAGTGGTCTCTACATTGTAGCCCTCCAGATGTTGCAAAACTACAACTCCCAGCATGCCCAGACAGCTGTTTGGGCATGCTGGAATATGTAGTTTTGCAACATCTGGAGGTCCACAGTTTGTAGATCACTGTGCAGTGGTCTAGAAACTGTAGCCCTCCAGATGTTGCAAAACTGCAAATCCCAGCATACCCAGACAGCAAACAGCTGTCTCGGCATAATGGGAGTTGTAGTTGCATACCTCCAGCTGTTGCATAACTACATCTCCCAGCATGCCCTTCTGTGATCAGTACATGCTGGGAGTTGTAGTTTTGCAACAGCTGGAGGCACACTGGTTGGAAAATACTGAGTTAGGTAAAAGAACCCAACTGAAGGTTTTCCAACCAGTGTGCCTCCAGCTGTTGTAAAAGTACAACTCCCAGCATGCACGGTCTGTCAGTACATGCTGAGAGTTGTAGTTTTGAAACAGCTGGAGGTTTGTCCCCCCCCCCCCCAATGTGAATGTACAGGGTACAGGGTTTACAGTAAGTTTCCAGCTTCAAGTTTGGGCTGCGGCGCAGTGCAAACTCCTAGCGGGAAACTCACCGTAACCAGCCAGTGCGAATGTACCCTAAAAACACTACACTACACTAACACAAAATAAAGGGTAAAACACTACATATACACCCCCTTACACTGTCCCCCCCAATAAAAATGAAAAACGTCTTGTACGGCAGTGTTTCGAAAACGGAGCCTCCAGCTGTTGCAAAACAACAACTCCCAGCATTTCTGGACAGCCACTGACTGTCCAGGCATGCTGGGAATTTAGCAACAGCTGGAGGCATCCTGTTTTGCAATCACTGGCGTAGAATACCCCTATGTCCACCCCTATGCAATCCCTAATTTAGTCCTCAAATGCGCATGTCGCTCTTTCACTTCGGAGCCCTGTCATATTTCAAGGAAACAGTTTAGTGTAACATATGGGGTATTTTGGTACTCTGGAGAAATTGCACTACAAATTTTGGGGGCTTTTACCCCTTATGAAAAGGAAAAGTTGGGGGCTACACCAGCCTGTAAGTGTAAAAAAATAAAAAATTTTACACTAACATGCTGGTGTTGCCCCACACTTTTTATTTTCACAAGAAGTAAAAGGGAAAAAAAGACCCCAAAATTTGTAACGCAATTTTCTCCTGAGTACGGAAATACCCCATATGTGGGCGTAAAATGCTCTGCGGACGCACAACAAGGCTCAGGAGTGAGAGTGCACCATGTACATTTGAGGCCTAAATTGGTGATTTGCACAGGGGTGGCTGATTTTACAGCGGTTCTGACATAAACGCAAAAAGATAAATACCCACATGTGACCCCATTTTGGAAACTACACCCCTCACGGAACGTGGCAAGGGGTATAGTGGGCCTTAACACCCCACAGGTGTTTGACGAATTTTCATTAAAGTTGGATGGGAAAATGAAAAAATAATTTTTTTTCACTAAAATGCTGGTGTTACCCTAAATTTTTCATTTTCACAAGGGAAAATAGGAAAAAAATCCCCCCAAAATTTGTAACCCCATTTCTTCTGAGTAAGAACATACCCCATATGTGAATGTAAAGTGCTCTGCTGGCGCACTACAATGCTCAGAACAGGAGTGCCATTGGGATTTTGGAGAGAAAATTTGTCCGGAATTGAAGGCCACGTGAGTTTACAAAGCCCCCATAGTGCCAGAACAATGGACCCCCACCCCACATGTGACCCCATTTTGGAAACTACACCCCTCACGTAATGTAATAAGGGGTACAGTGAGCATTTACACCCCACAGGTGTCTGACAGATTTTTGGAACAGTGGTCCGTGAAAATGAAAAATTAAATGTTTCATTTGCACAGCCCACTGTTCCAAAGATCTGTCAAATATTTGCCAGTGGGGTGCAAATATTCACCCCTTATTAAATTCTGTGAGGGGTGTAGTTTCCAAAATGGGGTCACATATGGGGGGGGGGTCCATTGTTCTGGCACCACGGGGGACTTTGTAAACGCACATGGACCCTGACTACCATTACAAATGTATTCTCTTTCCAAAAGCTCAATGGCGCTCCTCCTCGTCTGAGCATTGTAGTTCGCAACCAGAGCACTTGACGTCCACACATGGGGTATTTCCATACTCAGAAGAAATGGGATTACAAATTTTGGGGGTCATTTTCTCCTATTACCTCTTAAAATTTAGGGAAAAAACTGCATTTTAGTAAAAAAAAAAAAATGTTTTCATTTACACATCCAAATTTAACAAAAAGTCTGTCAAACACCTGTGGGTAGTTAAGGCTCACTGTGCCCCTTGTTACGTTCCTTAAGGGGTATAGTTTCCAAAATGGTATGCCATGTGGGTATTTTTTGCTGTTCTGGCACCATAGGGGCTTCCTAAATGCGACATGCCCCCCAAAAACCATTTGAGCAAAATTTGCTTTCAAAAAGCCAAATGTGACTCCTTCTCTTCTGAGCATTGTAGTTCGCCCGCAGAGCATTTTACGTCCTAACATGGGGTATATCCATACTCAAAAGAGATGGGGTTACAAATTTTGGGGGGCATTTCTTCCCATTACCCTATGTAAAAATGGTAAATTTGGGGAAAAAACTGCACTTAAGTGAAATTTTTTTTCCATTTACATATCCGACTTTAACGAAAAGTCGTCAAACACCTGTGGGGTGTTAAGGCTAACTGGACCCCTTGTTACATGCCTTGAGGGGTGTAGTTTCCAAAATGTTATGCCATGTGTTTTTTTTTTCTGTTCTGGCACCATAGGGGCTTTCTAAATGTGACATGCCCCGCAAAAACCATTTCAGCAAAATTCACTCTCCAAAATCCCATTGTCGTTCCTTCCCTTCTGAGCCCTCTACTGCGTCCGCCGAACACTTGACATACACATATGAGGTATTTCCTTACTCGAGAGAAATTGGGTTACAAATTTGGGGGGGGGGCTTTTTCTCCTATTACCACTTGTAAAAATTCAAAAACTGGGTCTACAAGAACATGCGAGTATAAAAAATGAAGATTTTGAATTTTCTCCTTCACTTTGCTGCTATTCCTGTGAAACATCTAAAGGGTTAACAAACTTACTGAATGTCATTTTGGATACATTGAGGGGTGCATTTTTTATAATGGGGTCATTTATGGGGTATTTCTAATATGAAGGCCCTTCTAATCCACTTCAAAACTGAACTGGTCCCTGAAAAATTCCAATTTTGAAAATGTTGTAAAAAATTGGAAAATTGCTGCTGAACTTTGAAGCCCTCTGATGTCTTCCAAAAGTAAAAACATGTTGTCACGATTCGGCTGGCTGGAGGTGGATCCTCTCTGCCAGTGAGGGATTGGCGTGGACCGTGTCGGTGGACCGGTTCTAAGTTGCTACTGGTATTCACCAGAGCCCGCCGCAAAGCGGGATGGTCTTGCAGCGGCGGTAGCAACCAGGTCGTATCCACCGGCAACGGCTCAACCTCTCTGACTGCTGAGATAAGCGCGGTACAAGGGAGTAGACAAGAGCAAAGTCAGACGTAGCAGAAGGTCAGGGCAGGCAGCAAGGATCGTAGTCAGGGGCAACAGCAGGAGGTCTGGAACACAGGCTAGGAACACACAAGGAAACGCTTTCACTGGCACAATGGCAACAGGATCCGGCGATGGAGTGCAGGGGAAGTGAGGTATAAGTAGGGAAGTGCACAGGTGAAGGTACTGATTAAAACCTCATGCGCTAATCAGTGGCGCACCGGCCCTTTAAATCGCAAAGACCCGGCGCGCGCGCCCTAAGGAGCGGGGCCGCGCGCACCGGGACAGCACAGACGGGGAACGGGTCTGGTAAGGGAATCGGGATGCACATCGCGAGCGGGCGCGTCCCGCATCGCGAATCGCATCCCGGCTGGGAACATTATCACAGTGCACCCGGTCGGCAGGTCTGACCGGGGCGCTGTGAATAAGAGAACGCTGTGAGCGCTCCGGGGAGGAGCGGGGACCCGGAGCGCTCGGCGTAACAGTACCCCCCCCTTGGGTCTCCCCCTCTTTTTGGAACCTGAGAACCTAAGGATAAGACTCTTGTCCAGGATGTTGTCCTCAGGTTCCCATGATCTCTCCTCTGGGCCGCAATTCTCCCAGTAAACCAAAAATAATTTTTTACATCTGACCGTCTTGGATGCCAGAATTTCCTTCACCGAAAAAACGTCAGAGGACCCGGAAACTGGAGTGGGAGAAACAACTTTGGGAGAGAAGCGGTTAAGGATGAGTGGTTTAAGGAGAGAGACATGGAAAGCATTGGGAATAGGGAGAGAAGGAGGAAGAAGGAGTTTATAAGAGACAGGGTTGATCTGTCACTTGATTTTGAAAGGACCAAGATAACGTGGTCCCAGTTTATAACTGGGGACACGAAAGCGGACCTACTTGGCGGAGAGCCATACTTTATCTCCGGGAGAAAAAATGGGGGGAATTCTTCTTTTCTTATCGGCATGTTTTTTCATCCGGGATGAAGCCTGTAAAAGAGAATTTTGAGTCTCTTTCCATATGGTGGAGAGGTCCCGAGTCACTTCATCAACAGCGAGCAAACCAGAGGGCATGGGAGTGGGGAAGGGGGGAAGAGGGTGACGGCCGTACACCACGAAGAATGGGGATTTAGCGGAGGATTTGGAGACTCTGAAATTGTACGAGAATTCGGCCCATGGTAGAAGATCTGCCCAGTCGTCCTGGCGGGAAGAAACAAAATGTCGCAAATAGTCACCCAGAACCAGATTAATTCTTTCTACTTGCCCATTGGATTGGGGATGATAAGAAGATGAGAAGTTTAATTTGATTTTGAGCTGATTACAGAGGGCCCTCCAGAATTTAGACACAAATTGAACGCCTCTATCCGAGACGATATGCGCGGGCAACCCGTGAAGGCGAAAAATGTGTATAAAAAATTGCTTCGCCAACTGAGGCGCCGAAGGAAGACCTGGAAGAGGGATAAAGTGTGCCATCTTGGAGAATCGATCAACGACCACCCAAACAACTGTGTTGCCATGGGATAAAGGTAAGTCAGTAATATAGTCCATACCAATCTGAGACCATGGTTGTTCAGGAACAGGCAGAGGATGGAGGAGACCAGCAGGCTTCTGGCGAGGGGTCTTGTCCCGGACACAGACTGTACAAGCCCGCACGAAATCAACAATGTCAGTTTCCAGGGTAGGCCACCAATAAAATTGAGAGATGAGTTGGATGGATTTTTTGATGCCAGCATGGCCTGCGAGGTGAGAGGAGTGTCCCCACTTGAGAATCCTGAGGCTCTGGCGTGGAGAGACGAAGGTTTTCCCTGGAGGAGTTTGTCTGATGGAAGCTGGAGAAGTGGAGATCAGACAGTCCGGAGGAATAATATGTTGCGGGGAAGCTTCCACTTCAGAGGCATCTGATGAACGAGAGAGGGCATCAGCCCTAATGTTCTTGTCAGCAGGGCGAAAATGAATTTCAAAGTTAAAACGGGCAAAGAACAACGACCACCTAGCCTGGCGAGGGTTCATCCGTTGGGCAGACTGAAGATAAGAGAGATTCTTGTGGTCAGTGTATATAATAACTGGATATTTGGATCCCTCCAGCAGGTGCCTCCATTCCTCAAGTGACAATTTTATGGCCAGTAGTTCTCGATCACCAATGAAGTCGTTTTTCTCCGCCGGAGAGAAGGTCCTAGAAAAAAAAACACAAGTAACAGCATGCCCGGAAGAATTTTTTTGTAGGAGTTTTGCTCCAGCTCCCACCGAGGAGGCGTCTACCTCCAATGAGAAGGGTTTAGATGGGTCAGGTCTGGAGAGTACGGGAGCAGAAGAAAAGGCAGTCTTGAGATGTTTGAATGCGTCTTCCGCTTGAGGAGGCCAGGACTTAGGGTTGGCGTTTTTCTTGGTTAGGGCCACGATAGGAGCCACAATAGTGGAAAAGTGTGGGATAAATTGTCTGTAATAATTGGCAAACCCCAAAAAACGTTGGATAGCACGGAGTCCGGAGGGGCGTGGCCAATCCAATACGGCAGATAGTTTATCTGGGTCCATTTGTAGTCCCTGGCCAGAGACTAAGTATCCTAGGAAGGGAAGAGACTGACATTCAAAGAGACATTTTTCCATTTTGGCATATAATTGATTGTCCCGAAGTCTCTGAAGAACCATGCGGACATGCTGGCGGTGTTCTTCTAGGTTAGCAGAAAAAATCAGAATATCGTCTAGGTAAACCACAACACAGGTATATAGAAGATCACGAAAAATTTCATTTACAAAGTCTTGGAAGACGGCAGGGGCGTTTCACAGGCCAAAGGGCATGACCAGATATTCAAAGTGTCCATCTCTGGTGTTAAATGCAGTCTTCCACTCGTCCCCCTCCCTGATGCGGATGAGATTATATGCACCTCTTAAGTCCAGCTTGGTAAAGATGTGGGCGCCTCGTAGGCGGTCAAAGAGTTCCGAGATAAGAGGTAGGGGATAGCGTTTTTTTACAGTGATTTTATTAAGTCCGCGGTAATCAATGCAAGGGCGTAGGGAGCCGTCTTTTTTTGAAACGAAAAAAAATCCAGCTCCGGCAGGAGAGGAGGACTTGCGGATAAACCCCTTTTTTTAATTCTCTTGGATGTACTCCGACATGGCTTGAGTTTCCGGAGCAGACAGAGGATAGATTCTGCCCCGGGGTGGAGTAGTACCAGGGAGGAGGTCAATAGGACAGTCATAAGGCCTGTGAGAAGGCAAAGTCTCTGCTTGTTTTTGCAAAAAACATCAGCATAATCCAGATAGGCCTTGGGGAGACCAGATAACGGGGGAACCACATGGTCTTGACTGACAGTACAGGGAGCAGGCTTAAGACAGTCCTTGTGGCAAGAAGTACCCCAGTTCTTGATTTCCCCGGTGGTCCAATCAAGGGTTGGGGAATGGCGTTGAAGCCACGGTAATCCAAGAAGAATTTCTGAAGTGCAGTTAGAGAGGACCAGAAATTAAATTTTTTCGTGATGGGGTCCGATGCACATTAAGAGGGGTTCCGTGCGGTAACGCACAGTACAGTCCAATCTTTCACCATTAACTGAGGCGATGTAGAGGGGTCTGGCGAGACTGGTTACCGGGATGTTGAACCTGTTGATGAAAGAGGCCAAAATAAAATTTCCTGCAGATCCGGAATCCAAGAAGGCCATAGCTGAGAAGGAGAAGGTAGAAGAAGAAATCCGCACAGGCACAGTAAGACGTGGAGAAGCAGAGTTCACATCAAGAGCTGTCTCACCTTTGTGCAGAGTCAGCGTGCATCTTTCCTGGCGTGGAGGTCGGATAGGACAATCCTTCAAGAAATGTTCGGTACTGGCACAGTACAGGCAAAGGTTCTCCATGCGGCGTCGTGTCCTCTCTTGAGGTGTCAAGCGAGACCGGTCAACTTGCATAGCCTCCACGGCGGAAGGCACAGAAACGGATTGCAGTGGACCAGAGGAGAGAGGAGCCGGGGAGAGAAACCGCTTCGTGCGAACAAAGTCCATATCCTGGCGGAGCTCCTGACGCCTTTCGGAAAAACGCATGTCAATGCGGGTGGCAAGATGAATAAGTTCATGCAGGTTAGCAGGGATTTCTCGTGCGGCCAGCACATCTTTAATGTTACTGGATAGGCCTTTTTTAAAGGTCACGCAGAGGGCCTCGTTATTCCAGGACAATTCGGAGGCGAGAGTACGGAATTGGATGGCGTACTCGCCAACAGAAGAATTACCCTGGACCAGGTTCAGCAGGGCAGTCTCGGCAGAAGAGACTCGGGCAGGTTCCTCAAAGACACTTCGAATCTCCATGAAGAAAGAGTGTACAGAGGCAGTGACAGGATCATTGCGGTCCCAGAGCGGTGTGGCCCATGACAGGGCTTTCCCAGACAGAAGGCTGACTACGAAAGCCACCTTTGACCTTTCAGTTGCAAACTGGTCCGACATCATCTCCAAATGCAGGGAACATTGCGAAAGAAAACCACGGCAAAATTTAGAGTCCCCATCAAATTTATCCGGCAAAGATAATCGGAGGCTGGAAGCGGCCACTCGCTGCAGAGGAGGTGCAGGAGCTGGCGGAGGAGATGATTGTTGAAGCTGTGGTAGTAGCTGCTGTAGCATCACGGTCAGTTGAGACAGCTGGTGGCCTTGTTGCGCTATCTGTTGCGACAACTGGCAGCGGGACCTCAGCGGGATCCATGGCCGGATCTACTGTCACGATTCGGCTGGCTGGAGGTGGATCCTCTGTGCCAGAGAGGGATTGGCGTGGACCGTGTCGGTGGACCGGTTCTAAGTTGCTACTGGTATTCACCAGAGCCCGCAAAGCGGGATGGTCTTGCAGCGGCGGTAGCAACCAGGTCGTATCCACCGGCAACGGCTCAACCTCTCTGACTGCTGAGATAGGCGCGGTACAAGGGAGTAGACAAGAGCAGGGTCGGACATAGCAGAAGGTCAGGGCAGGCAGCAAGGATCGTAGTCAGGGGCAACGGCAGGAGGTCTGGAACACAGGCTAGGAACACACAAGGAAACGCTTTCACTGGCACAATGGCAACAAGATCCGGCGAGGGAGTGCAGGGGAAGTGAGGTATAAGTAGGGAAGTGCACAGGTGAAGGTACTGATTAAAACCTCATGCGCTAATCAGTGGCGCACCGGCCCTTTAAATCGCAAAGACCCGGCTGGCGCGCGCCCTAAGGAGCGCACAGACGGGGAACGGGTCTGGTAAGGGAATCGGGATGCGCATCGCGAGCAGGCGCATCCCGCATCGCGAATCGCATCCCGGCTGGGAACATTATCGCAGCGCACGCTGTGAGCGCTCCGGGGAGGAGCGGGGACCCGGAGCGCTCGGCGTAACACATGTCAACTTTATGATGCAAACATAAAGTAGACATATTGGCCCTGATTTATCAATCTGTCTGAGACAGAAACTGGAGTGATTTTTCCAAGCAACCAATCACAGCTCATGTTTTATATTTTAGGGAGCTCTGGTAAAATGAAAGCTGAGCAGTGATAGGTTGCTTGGGAAAATCACTCCAGTTTCTGTCTCAGACAGATTGATAAATCAGGTCCATTGTGTATGTGGATCAATGTATAATTTATTTGGAATATCCATTTTCCTTATAAGCAGAGAGCTTCAAAGTTTAAAAAAAATGCAACATTTTAAATTTTTTCATCAAATTTTGGAATTTTGGAAGAAATGAAACAAGTATCGACAAAATTTTACCACTAACATAAAGTAGAATATGTCACGAAAAATGAAAGGTGAAAGCATCCCAGAGTTATTAATGCTTGAAGTGACAGTGGTCAGATGTTCAAAAAATGGCCAGGTCGTTAAGGTATATTTTTGGGCTGGGTCCTTAAGGGGTTAAGGAAAAGCTAAATCAAGAAATGTGCTGAGATATTCCTAATGGAAACCTGATCCTGAATGTTCTGGACCTTAGACTGAGCTGAGGTTCACCTTCCAACAAGACAATGATCCTAAGCACACAACCAGGACGAAAAAAAAATTCTTTGATGGCCCAGAGACCTGGAGAGACCGGAAAATGGCTTTCAACATTAGTCCCCATCCAACCTGACAGAGCTTGAGAGGATCTGCAGAAAAGAATGGAAGAAAATCCCCAAATCCAGGACTGCAAACCTTGTAGCATTATCACCAAGAAGACTGAAGGCTGTAATCACTGCCAAAGGTGCTTCAACTAAGTACTAAGGGTCTGAATACTTATGTCACTGCAATATTTTAGTTTTTCCTTATCAACGAATTAGCAAAGATTTCTAACATTCTGTTTTCACTTTGTCATTTTTGGGTGCAGAATGATGGGGAAAACTTTTTGTTTTCTTCTTATTTTAGCACAAGGCAGCAACATAACAAAATGTGAAAAAATTGAAAGGGTATGAAGACTTTCTGAATGCATTGTTTACGTTGGCATCCAATTTTGACAGATTGCTGACGTATACTGTATGTCCAGCGTATTGCACAATCATGCTGTGTGCCCAGCCTAATCCTCAATATTACATCCCCAACACAGTAGCTAAGTAGATGTGATATATAAGATAAGGGGTGGATTGCTATGGTGAATTAGTGCTGTATTGAACTGTGGTGTCCCGGTACAGGACATGGTCCTGTACCCTTCCTGGGTCCCCTCAGGAAGAGTCCCTGCAGTCCATAGGGCTCTCCTGCAGGGCTTCCCCCCTTTCTCATCTGTTACTGCTTCATATAAATGCATTGTAAATGTATTGTGCATATTGTTCAGTGCATATAAAGTTTGTACAAATGTATCAAATGTATATGACCTTCCTGGATCATGTGATGTACTGTCATGTGATGTACCCAGAGTGCCATGGGTACAGGACCTACAGGCTTTGCAACCAATGAGCTTTAGTCCAGCCTCCCTAGTATATAAGGGGCTTTGGTCTCTCAGTTAGCTCTCTTGCTCTCTTCCTGCTGGACACTAAAGAAGCACAATCTCAGCATATACTATCTAAATTCATCTCCGCTAGGCCAAGGCCTAAAGAACCTGCAGCCACTTCAAAACGGGAGTTATCAAGATCTTTCTATAATTCTAGTGACTACTACTCAACTCAAGTATACAATTAGTAGCACAGTGGCCTGCATAAATCTCAATACTACAAGTCCCAGCAAGCCTGTGAGGTATCCTGCATCCTGGTTGCCTCTAGAGAAACTGCATAACTGTAAAGACTGTTCCATAAGAAGTTTAAGTAAAAGTTCCAGTTATTTGCACAATTCCTGCTGTGGACATTCCTTTATTGCCTGCCGCTTCTGGGTTGGTTGTTTGCAGGGCCTTATACAGAAAACAACCACATCCTGGCGTCACAACAAATCAGGGGTTAATAATAGGGATCGACCGATATCGTTTTTTTAAGGCCGATACCGATAATCGGTGGAGGTTAGGGCCGATAGCCAATAACTTATACCGATATTCCGGTATAAGTTATCGGCTATTTATCCCCCCTCGACACCGCTGCAGGTCACAGATTTAAAGCGGGCGCTTTAATTCAATGCACTGCAGTGGCTTTTGCGGTGCCATAGGCCGCTGCCGCCACCCGCTTCTCTCCCCTACCTGTCAGGGTGGTCCTGGCCATCCATCCTTCCTTCCTGTAGTGTCCGGCGGCATTCCGGGTGGAGGGTGCACCAGTCCGGGCTGTCCTTCTTCTCCGGCGGTCATCTTCTCCACTCCGGGCAGGCTCCGGCCTAGCACGCTGCATAGACGCTGCTGCGCAGTGACGCCCGTGCGCAGCGACGCACCTGACGTCACGGCGTCTATGCAGCGTACTAGGCCGGAGCCTGCCCGGAGTGGAGAAGAGGACCCCAGGAGAAGGACAGCCCGTACCGGTGCACCCTCCACCCGGATGGCGCCGGACACTACAGGAAGGAAGGAAGGAAGGATGGATGGATGGCCTGGACCACCCCCATTACGGGTAAGTTTATTTTTTTTTTTTTATTGACTTGGAGGGTGGGGGAGGGGCCCGACCGGTATAGTGCTATGGGCAAAAATCCATACCGATATATCGTCCAGCACTACGGTGGGGGTGGGTCGGGGGGGCAGTCGCGGTGCGGTGCGGTGGGTCGGGGTGGGCAGTCGCTATGCGGGGGGGGGGCGGTGCGGGGGGCGGGTCATTATCGGCTTATCGGCAAGGTAATTGCCGATACGATAATGCCCAAAATCGTGATTATCGGCCGATAATATCGGCCATACAGATAATCGGTCGATCCCTAGTTAATAACACCTTACCCCACAGGGTTAATACCACCAGACCCTGCTACACCATTGCAACACCCCAGACAAAACAGAACGATGTATATAAATAGAATAGAGATTAATAGAAGAGCTGTCCGGTCCCTAAACTTGTTGTTGATGGATTATGCTGAGGCCTAGTTAGGGCACGATGGATTGTTTTGTACAATATTGCTCCGTTGCTTGTCTGAGTCTCTGTGGGTATAGAGATCACTGATGTATTGTCCAAGTCATGCTCTGGCTGGGAAGGGGTGTCACTGACATTGTGATGTGAAATGTGCCATGTACCTGCAGAACACAGACTGTCTGCGGTGGGAATGAAGGATTATAGAGCGGTGAACACTGTGCACGGTCTTCTGTGGGACATACCACACATACAACAAATAGAGAACCCCCATATAGTTCTACTGATGCCAACTATAGTATGTGAATAACACATAATACTTTAGTCAGGGGCCAAGGCTAATAAACCAGCAGGGCCCGCACTTCCCTGTAAGCACAGTGGCCCTGATTTACTAAGAGTGAAATGTAGTTTTCTTTGTGGGTTTTAATCCCCTACAGGTTTTTTTCCATGGTATTTAAAATGTCCTACATTTTGTACTTTTCCCTACATTTTGCTTTTTTTTTTTTTTTTACACATGATCTGATCTGTAGGGTTTTCCTACACATTTTCTGTGGAAACCTTAGTAATGTGTTTTATAAAAAAAAAAAAATGTATTATAATTTTTTTTATTATAATTTTTTTAGTAGTGTTCATATATATATATATATATATATATATATATATATATATATATATATATATATATAACAAAAATCCAATGGGAAGCAAACAGCGGCACTCCAGCAGTTTCAAGACGAAGAAAATTCCTTTATTCACCCATATAGCGCTACGTTTCGACCCACTCAATGGAGTAGGTCGAAACGTAGCACCATATGGGTGAATAAAGGAATTTTCTTCTTGAAACTGCTGGAGTGCCGCTGTTTGCTTCCCAATGGATTTTTGTTGTTCATTATACCTGTGGTTGAGGTTGGAGCTGGCTGAGCACCCACATTGATACTTTATAGGCTTGAAGCCTTGTCACGGTGCTCCTTCATCATATTATCTACTGGATATATATATATATATATATATATATATATATATATATATATATATATATATATATAAATTCTCCCCCACCCTCCCCCTTCTTTTCCCCCCTCCTTTATTTTACTTTTTTTTTTCTTTCTTTCTGTGATTCTTCATTGCATAGTTTTACATGTATGCTAATCTGTGATTATATTCTGATGGAATATATTCATTTTTTTCATTTAGACTACTATGTGCAGCCAATTATAATCCAGTTTCCAGGTTTTTTGTCACTGGGCGAAATTTTCCATGTTTTGTATATGGTTTTAAATTTGCAATGTCATAGACACATGACCAGTTATAATTCCTATTTAAACTCTCTTTGTATGTGTATTTGCTATACCATGATTAAGGGTCCAGTTTGATCCAAAACGCGTTGGCTTCCTTTGTATATCCATGTGATCCTGTTTCATCCTACATGCTGCGCTGGACATCTTGTCTTGCCGTGCTACTCTATTGGGCCTGGAATCGCTGCCAGCCAGTCCGGACGCAAGTGATTGGATTTAGCAGTGGAGAGCTGTCAGCACCTTTTATTCTTAGTAAATATGTTGTTTTTTTGTGAAAATGTTGGGGGCACACCCCTTTTTGGTAGTCACGCCCCTTTTCCAGACAACAACGCCCCTTTTTCAGGTTTTCTCAGCAAAATGGAGTGTTGGTTGGTTTTTTTTCAATTCTGGCGCACAACCCAACAAAACATGTCAGTGTACAATAGTAAATCAGGGCCATAATCTTTCAATATTTCAATATTCATTTCACGTGGTCCAAGCATTTACACTTGTATTCGAAAAATGGTCTACGTTTCATAGGCAATGATGGGCAAAAATGGATCCCCCTCCCCAGGCACTCACCAAATGAATAGCATGGGCCTAAAATGGCTCACAGAGGTCATGTTATTTCTCCTGCATGAGACTGGCCCACCCAATCTGTAGACTGTTATGTGTAGGAGCAATATAACATGATTTTTACATTGCATTAAAATTACAGTGGGGCAAAAAAGTATTTATCCAGCCACCAATTGTGCAAGTCATCCCACTTAAAAAGATGAGACATCATCATCATAGGTATACCTCAACTATGAGAGACATAATGAGAAAAAAAAATCCATAAAATCACATTGTCAATCACACTGTCTGATCTTTAAAGAATTTATTTGCAAATTATGGTGGAAAATAAGTATTTGGTCAATAACAAAAGTTAATCTCAATACTTTGTTATATTCCCTTTCTTGGCAATGACTGAGGTCAAACGCTTTCTGTAAGTTATCACAAGGTTTTCACACACTGTTGCTGGTATTTTGGCCAATTCCTCCATGCAGATCTCCTCTAGAGCAGTGATGTTTTGGGTCTGTCACTGGGCAACACAGACTTTTTCCGTCCAAAGGTTTTCTATGGGGTTGAGATCTGGAGACTGGCTAGGCCAGCTCTCTGCAGGTCATTCACTAGGTCCCCCGTGTGGTTCTGGGATTTTTGATCACCTTTCTTGTGATCATTTTGACACCACGGGGTGAGATCTTGCGTGGAGCCCCAGATTGGGGGAGATTATCAGTGGTCTTGTATTTCTTGGATTTCTTCACACCAAGCTGCTTGCCTATTGCAGATTCAGTCTTCCCAGCCTGGTGCAGGTCTACGATTTTGTTTCTGGTGTCCTTCAACAGCTCTATGGTCTTGGCCATAGTGGAGTTTGGAGTGTGACTGTTTGAGGTTGTGGACAGGTGTCTTTTATACTGATAACAAGTTCAAACAGGGGCCATTAATACAGTAACGACAGAGGAGACTCTTAAAGAAGTTACAGCTCTGTAGGAGCCAGAAATCTTGCTTGCTTGTAGGTGACCAAATACTTATTTTCCACCATCATTTGCAAATAAATTCTTTAAAAATCAGACAATGTGATTTTATGGATTTTTTTTCTCATTATGTCTCTCATAGTTGTGGTATACCTATGATGGAAATTATAGGCCTTGTCTCATTTTTTAAAGTGGGAGAACTTGCACAATTGGTAGCTGACCAAATCATTTTTTGCCCCACTGTATGTTATATCCCCCCTCACTTCCATTTAGTTCTGATCACATAATTGTATGGGCAACCGATATTCGAATGGAGAATATACCTCTTGTTGTGTCTAACTGTGAATAGTCTATAGCAGTTTTCCAACTCCCTCAAGCCCTAAAACATCTTTCCTCTTTTACTGTAGGTGGATACTGATGATGTAATCACCAAAGATGAACAAATATTCCTGCTGGCACAAGCAATGCGTCGCTGTCAGGCTGAGATCATGGCTCACAAATCCAAATGGAAACAGCAGCCTTCAAATGGTGAATAGTTTTATAGATAGTAACGTTTCTCAATGTCTTTAAAGGGGTACTCCTGCGCTTAGACATCTTATCCCCTATCCAAAGGATAGGGGATAAGATGCCTGATCACGGGGGTCCTGCCGCTGGGGACTGATATCACTGGAGACTTAAAAAGTGTAAAATAAAAAAAAGCTTTTTAAAATATAACATTAATGATTCCACATGTGAATGGTGCTAACGTAAGAAAAAAAATGACTGCCAGAATTGATGATTTTTGGTCACATCATGAGAGAAAAATAAATAAAAAGTGATCAAAACAAATATGGTACCAATAAAAAAAAAAAAAAAAATAAACTACAGATCACGGTGCAAAAAAATTAGCCATCAAACAGCCCTGTATATGGAAAAATAAGATATACAGTATGTTCTCTGAATAGAGCAGTTTTGAACATGAATATTTTGTTAAAAATAGTTAGACTTTTTTTTTAAGTAGTGCAATAGTCGATAAGCATTTAAACATGGGTATCGTTTTTATCTTATTGACCCACAAATAAAGATGTCTGTTTTACCAAAAAGTGCACTGTGTAAAATAAAAACCATCCAAAAGTAGCAAAATTGCGTTTTTTTCCCACCACAAATAATATATACTATATATATTGTGACGATCCGTCTTGGGGATTAGCTCTGGGATCGTCCTGGACCACGCCACAGGATGCGTTTCTTCTCAATAAATCAGCAAACAAACGCTTATAATGCAAATCTGGCACCTTGCCAGTTTTATTAGACAGGTTGCAGGGAAAGAAATAAACAAAAAGCAGGAACAAAACAAAATCCTAGACCGTCTGGTCACTGACTAAACAGATCAGCTTGTCCTGACTAACAACCGCTGAGCTTCCCTCAGCCGGTTAAACATATGTCCCCTGCAACCTTCTACTCGCAATTCATGTCACTCTCTTTGAGCCACTCATAGCTCGGGCTGTGTACTCCTCAGCAGGCTCTGTCTCTTCCCTACAGCCCACATGCTGTCTCCTAGGAAGAGCCCACATTAGACTGAGTCTCCATCTCATATACACACCTCCCTTTCCCTCCTGCCTTATTACTTAAGAAGCAGGTGAGAGCTTCTGCAGGGTGAGCCAAGGAAATACACCCTTTCCTTGCCACACTGCCACAATATATATATATATATATATATATATATATATATATATATATAAACAAGGTAGAGCCGCTCACCACTCCTACGTCTACTGCACGTCCTCATGCTACGGACACCGATACCACTCCCGGCTCAATAGAAACCACAAAAGAAGACGTCCGGCACTCAGGGACTAGCAGGTAAAACTTATAGATGGCTTTATTCAAAATGCTGTAGGCAGGACAAATCTGACGCGTTTCGCACGCATGCGTGCGAAACGCATCAGATTTTGTCCTGCCTACAGCGTTTTGAATAAAGCCATCTACAAGTTTTACCTGCTACTACCTGAGTGCCGGACGTCTTCTTTTGTGATATATATATATATATATATATATATATATATATTTATTCATTTATTTTTTGCAGTACATTTTTTGGTAAGAACAAAAACAAGCCCTCATATGGATGAAAAGAAAAGTTATGCCATAGAAAAATGTTACTATTACGCACAATGGAGATTTATAAAGTCAAGTGAAGAGGTAGTCTTTTTGATTATATACAACATCTTGATTAAGACCAAAATCAAAATTTAAACGTACAAAATATTGTAAGGAGGAATTGGGTATTTTTGAATCAAAACACTGGGATAGATTCTATAGTAACATCAGCAAGGTAGCAGTACATATAAACCAGGTACATTTTATCCATAGACTCTATTATACACCACGCGTGTGGAATAAAATGTATCATAGTGTGGCCCTGCAAGCCACAGTGTTTATGTAACTCCCCAGTGGGGCACTTCCCTGCTTAGGCTGCTTTCGGATTTCCTGATGAACAGGCTAGGAGTGGATGAAAAAAGTAAAAAAAAAATGAGATGGACAACCCCTTTAAGTATTGGTGCTCTGAAAAGACACCTGAAGACCTAAAAGATCATGGATCCAACAAGTTAAAGGGGTAGTCCAGTGGTGAAAAACTTATCCCCTATCCTATGGATAGGGGATAAGTTTGAGATCGCGGGGGGTCCGACCGCTGGGGCCCCCTGCGATCTCTCTGTACAGGGCCCCGGCTCTCCGGCCAGATAGCGGGTGTCGACCCCCGCGCGAAGCGGCGGCCGACACGCCCCCTCAATACATCTCATTGGCAGAGCCGGAGATTGCCGAAGGCAGCGCTTCGGCTCTGCCATAGAGTTGTATTGAGGGGGCGTGTCGGCCTCCGCTTCATGCGGGGGTCGACACGCCCCCTTCCCGCGGGCTGTCGGGGCTCCGTACAGGAGATTGCAGGGGGCCCCAGCAGTCGGACCCCCCGCGATCTGCAACTTATCCCCTATCCTTAAGATAGGGGATAAGTTGTTCACCACTGAGTCACCACTGGACTACTCCTTTAACGCTATGATTGTATATAAGAGGCTTTATAATCACTCTTAAAATGTACAAAATAATAGGTAAACACTGGGGAAAATGGCATGATTGTTTTCCATATAGTAATCAAGACCGGTCTTATTAATTGGGTTGTTAAAGAGTAGGGGGGGGGGGGAAAGGTGAAGGGTGTTTAATGCAGAGTAAGATGATAGCAGGATAATGTTACATCAATATAGATCATTGTTAAAGGGGTACTGCAGCCAAAATTAAAGGGGTTATCCTCCATAAGGTGATTTTAGTACATACCTGCCAGACAGTAATGGACATGCTTAGGAAGGATCTGCGCTTGTCTTTGGACTAAATGGCTATGTTGTGAGATTACCATGACACTGTGGCTAGCTTTTTGTGAACTGGTATTTCCTGTTTGAGTTTCCTTCTTTGCCTACAAATCCCATAATTCCATTTTCCTCCCCCCGCCACACATCAATCACCCCACCCATTCAAACATAAATGAGCTGCATCCATTCAAAAGACCTGTGCTTTTCAATCAGGGTGCCTACAGATGTTGCAAAAATACGATTACAGTGGTCCCTCAACATACGATGGTAATTCGTTCCAAACGAGCCATCGTTTGTCGAATCCATCGTATGTTGAGGGATTCGTGCAATGTAAAGTATAGGAAGCTGTACTCACCTGTCCCCGCCGTTCCCGATGGTGACCCCGGGCCTCCGCTGGGCTCTCCTGGTCATCTCCGGTCCTCTGCTGGGCTCACCTGGTCTTCTCCGGTCCTCCGCTGTCTTCTCCGGTCCTCCACTGTCTTCCGCAAGGCCTTACTGGGCCTGCGTAGCAACGTCATTACGCCACTGCGTCCGCAATTCCTATTGGATGACGTGCGGAGCAGCGTATTGACGTCACCAGAGAGGGCCGAGAAGACACCGGAAGACCAGCGCTGGACTCGGAGGGCACCCCGGAGCATCGTGGAGGGGTAAGTAATACTTACCGCACCACAAGGGGAACATTAAGCTGCTATCCGACAGCAGCTTAAGCATTTTGCGCTGCCGGATAGCACCTAATGCGATGGCCCCGACATAAAAAAGCATCTTATGTCGATGCTGACATCGACATGCGATGGCCTCTGAGAGGCCATCGTATGCCGATTTGATCATATGTCGGGGCCATCGTAGGTCGGGGGGTCACTGTAGTTGCAGAATGATCTTTCTCCCACCAAGCGATCGTTCCACCCATTGAAGCAGACAGGCTCCCTGTCATCAGCTGACTAGTGATGTCAGGTCTCGGCAGCATTGCAACCTGGGAAAAATCTGAGACAACAGTCATTTTGTATGCTGTTAAAAATAAATATTGAGGTAAAAATCACATAAGAATTGTGAGAAAACCATCACACACAGGTAAAGACACTATATTATGAATTACACTGACTTTACAGCCCCTGTAGCATAGTCAAATAAAAAAAATCCTGGAATATCCCTTTAACTTATCCCCTATCCACAAGATAGGAGATAAGTAGCTGATCGTGGGGCATCCGACCGGTGGGACCCCCCGTGATCTCTGGAATGGGACCCGGCTCTGAGTGAAGATTGCATGCGGTACACGGTACGCTCTCCATTGATTTCTATGGGAACTCCAAACAGACCCAAGTCAAGCACTCGGGCATCATCAGTACTTCCATAGAAATGAATGGAGAGTATGTCGTCTAGCATTAGACAACACACGCTCCTCACTGAGTGAGACGGTTTGGACCCCCTGTGATAACCTTCTTATCCCCCACCCCTTTAAATACCTCTGGGTGAGGAGGGGCAACTGTATGGGTTGACACATTGCTGAAAAAGAGAGAAAATATATTGACTTGTTAATATAGTCCTTAGCCCCATTGGTCACCGGTTGTGTGTGGTCTGATGCTGAACTAGGCAGACAAGATGTGTAGAAAATGGTGACTTGGCTGGCAAGCTTGTCTACCGCTGACTGATGTGTTTGGGGATTATGTTACATTTTTTATAAGGATTTTAAGTACTGCCATATCCTGTACTGTAAAATAAGTATAACAATACAAAAAAAAAAAAAAAAAAGATTTTTCAAAAGATTTTTAAATAAGATCACTTGCAGTTGCTTCATTTTTTTATTTTAGACGCATTAGCCCTGATAAACTATATGATCCTGACCTGCTCGTGCAAGTCTGAAACATCTGGCCCTGATGAAAACCCAACACTCCTTTAAGTGGCTCAGTTAACTTCTAATTTGAGACTAATATATTTTATGACATATATTGCAATTTATCCTTGCTTCTAGGATCCGTCTGCCCTCCACAGTGGGATGGTATAATATGTTGGCCACTGGTATCACAAAATCAGCTGGTATCTGTTCCCTGCCCAGACTACATCTACGACTTTAATCACCAAGGTAATTACAATTATCTCAGACTACTTTCAGATATATAGCTCCTGATTCCATCTAAAGTAATAAGTTGACAAGAGTTATAGGTTAAAAAAAAAACAGGACTCAAACAAATTGGTATGTGATGATTAAGGCAAAATTAAGGCAAATCTTGATCAAATCATGATCAACATTAAGGCAAATCTTGATCAAATCGTGATCAAAATTAAGACAAATCTTGAAGCCTCATCTCATTGGCCTGTTGTGGGTTGGGTTACAGATTGGGCTCCTTGTTTTAATGCCAGTTTAAGAACAGACAAAAAGCTTTAAATTAGAATCTTAGACTCCTTGTTGGCTTTTTACCTCCTTTAATTCTGTTAGGATTTGCCCATCGGAAATGTGGATCAGTGGGCACATGGCTTCAAGTGCCTGGAGCCAACAGGACCTGGGCCAATTACAGTGAGTGTGTCACCTTGGTCAGCCCAGGGGACAGCATCCAGAAAAAGGTACAGAACACTTATGAAGAAAGTACTGGATATATACACTAGATGAGTGGTCTCCAACTTGGGGGGTTTTCAGCTGTTGGGACAACCATCAGCATTCTCAGACAGGCTGGACATTGTAGTTTCCTAATAGCTAGAAAGCCACAGCTTGGAGACCATTTATGCAGATCCATGTTTTTATACTGAATCTACAGTTCATCGGAAATGCTTTTTCTCTGCAGGAGGTGTTTGAACGGCTGCGGCTGATCTATACTGTTGGATATTCTATTTCTTTGGCAACGCTCCTTATTTCTCTCGGCATCCTCTGTTACTTCAAGTAAGCTCCTTGCTGGCTGTAACAGTAGTAAATCATTTTCTATCCATTGAAATCACTTTTTTTTCTTCTACTTTTCCCATCAGAAATGGTTTGGCTAGAACTGTGGCTATGATTTCCTTCAATTGGGGGCAAAATCTTGGTTCCCACGGTTAAAAATATCCTGAACTGACAACCAACACAGGTCCTACCAGACCCTCCTCAGCTATACCCCTGTAATGTAGTTTACATTACCACCAGTATTTCTAAATCCCTAATTCTCACAGATGCCTTTTTACATGCCAAGCATCGGTCAACAAAATATATTGGTAGATCATTAATAGACATCTCAGTAATGTGTTTCATTGCTTCCATTGTCTTTTTCTGTTGTTACGGGTGATCCCCATCTTTCTTCTCCTTCAACTCTTCTGAATATAATTGTCTCCTCCAGTAAGCTGGGTCATTTGATTATATGAGCACAATAAGATAAAGTTTTAGACTGGAAGTATTAGCTTTATTTGGTCAAGGATCAAGGGCATGAGCCATACTCCCCATTCACAGTGCATGCGTGGGATTTCAACATGCTGGGAGACAAAGTGTGTGTCAATCGAAGAGGGGGCAGGTGTGACATAAAATGGGACAGGCGTTTGGGCCTTTGGGCACAGTTGAAACTCTGGGCCCCCAGTTTTTATTTACTTAATAAAGGTACCAACATCATTTATTTGCCTGTGTCGGCGGTTTCATAAGGATAAACCATGTGACATCCATGAAGATCTTGAAGAGTTTTGGGGGGCTAATATAGTTGATGCCACCCCTTGACACCTGAGATGTAATGGCCTATACAGAGATGATCTCAGGAGGGTAGTGGCCCCTGCAGTAGTGACCTTATGGATTTTGCACTCAAAATGGAACCTGCTACCTGTTTTATGTTGCCCAAAATGGGTGCAGGGAGTAAAGTCCAGGAACCATCTAGTTTGTGTTCTGTAAATATGAATTGTGTTCATATTGTTGTCTCCACTCATGTAGACGGCTGCACTGTACCCGCAATTACATCCATATCCACCTCTTCACATCCTTCATTTGCCGGGCTGGAAGCATATTTCTTAAAGATGCTGTACTGTATTCAAGAGAGGATGAAGTAATTCAAGATGAGGCAGGGGCCATTGGGGCTTCAAGAGTAACAGAGTTCCACTGGGTGAGTCTTGTAGGCATGTTATCATTACACATATACTTATATGACATTAAAGGAGATCTCTGGCAAAAATTAACGTATCCCCTTTCCACAGGATAGGGGATAAGTAGCTGATCACAGGAGGTCCAACCACTGGGGCCCCCCGCCATCAACGGGATGGGACCCGGCGCTCAGTGAGGAGCACATGCTGCAGCTGGCACACGCTCCATTCATTTCTATGCTGAAAAGACCCAAGTACAGCTCTCGGGCATCATCGGCGCTCCCATAGAAATTAATGGCGCGTGTGCCGTCTACCGGAAGACAACACGCGCTTCTCACTGAGAGCGCCGGGTCCCATCCTGGGGATCGCAGGTGGTCCCAGCAGTCAGAATCCCGCGCGATCAGCTATTTATCCTCTATCCTGTGGATAGGAGATAAGTAAATTTTCACCGGAGTTCTCCTGGGCTGACAGAGCATGCTGGGGGTTGTAGTTTTGCAACAACTGGAGAACCACAGGTTGGAGAACACTGATCTATATGATCATATCTTGACCTACATTGTATCAGCAAAGCTTTTATCCCTGAGGATGTTCTTCATCTGTCATAGGCTGGATGTAAAGTGGCTGTCACCTTGTTCCTTTATTTTCTGGCCACCAATCACTTCTGGATCCTTGTAGAAGGCCTCTACCTACACAGTCTCATCTTCATGGCGTACCTGTCTGATCGTAGCTACTTCTGGGCACTGACCATCATTGGATGGGGTGAGATTGCTTGAAGGATATCTTATTTCTGATAGATGTAGATTGTTTTCTATATATGTAAATGTTTTTTTTCTTCTTCTTCTTCCCAGGACTCCCAGCAGTATTTGTGTCTGTGTGGGCGAGCGTACGGGTGTCTCTAGCAGATACACAGTATGTACAGAGTGATTACTATTTCCTTTAATGATCCTGATATCAAGCCATTGTGATGTTGGCCACTGACATCATTCATCTGACACATTACACTAGGTCTACACTTTTACAATACCACAATTGCATGATTGCAAACATTACTACACCCAACATGATATAACTGTCAAATGATAGAAGCAGAAGTATGTGTAGCTCCCTCTGGTATGCTATCCTGAGGTTAACTGGATTGGTCTAAATCCCAAAAGACCTAATATTCTGGAGGATGATATAACTATCGCAGATTATAAGTGACATTTCCAACAAAGGGTTGAATATAAGTCACATCTAACCTAACTGCAACATGTCTGCATTTTTATAGTGGCTACTGGAAGACAAAAATCATACAATGACCATAATATAGTCAAGTAGAAGACAAATCACACAATTCTATAAATGTTGTACAATATCCAAAATCACTGTGTTGCCCTGGTATTATACACTGCTCAAAAAAATAAAGGGAACACCAAGATAACACGTCCTAGATCTGAATGAATGAACTAATTGTATTAAACACTTTCGTCTTTACATAGTTGAATGTACTGACAACAAAATCACACAAAAATGATCAATGGAAATCAAATTTATCAACCCATGGAGGTCTGGATATGGAGTCACACTCAAAATCAAAGTGGAAAACCACACTACAGGCTGATCCAACTTTATGTAATGTCCTTAAAACAAGTCAAAATGAGGCTCAGTAGTGTGTGTGACCTCCACGTGCCTGTATGACCTCCCTACAATGCCTGGGCATGCTCCTGATGGGGTGGCGGATGGTCTCCTGAGGGATGTCCTCCCAGACCTGCTGACACACTCCAGCCACATGAGGTCTAGCATTGTCTTGCATTAGGAGGAACCCAGGGCCAACCGCACCAGCATATGGTCTCACAAGAGGTCTGAGGATCTCATGCTGGAGGATGTTGCAGGAAGCCGAATGTTTTAGAACAGACAACAGGTGGAAAATATAGGCAATTAGCAAGACACCCCCAATAAAGGAGTGGTTCTGCAGGTGGTGAACACAGATCACTTCTCAGTTCCTGTGCTTCCTGGCTGATGTTGTTTTGGTCACTCTAGTAGTAGCATGAGTCGGAGTCTACAAACCACACAAGTGGCTCAGGTAGTGCAGCTCATCCAGGATGGCACATCAATGCAAGTTGTGTCAAGAAGGTTTGCTGTGTCTGTCAAGGTAGTGTCCAGAGCATAGAGGTGCTACCAAGAGACAGGCCAGTACATCAGGAGACGTGGAGGAGGCCAACAACCCAGAAGCAGGACCGCTACCTTTGTGCAAGGAGTAGCAGGAGGAGCAGTGCCAGAGCCCTGCAAAATGACCTCCAGCAGGCCACAAATGTGCATGTGTCCACTCAAACAGTCAGAAACAGACTCCATGAGGGTGGTGTGGGGGCCCGACACCGTGCAGGACGTTTGGCATTTGCCAGAGAACACCAAGATTGGCAAATTCGTCACTGACGCCCTGTGCTCCTCTTTGAGGGCCGCACAGCCCTCCATGTGCTTGCCAGAGGTAGCCTGACTGCCATTGTCACGATGCCGGCTGGCAGGTAGTGGTTCCTCTGTGCCAGAGAGGGATTGGCGAGGACCGCGCTAGTGGACCGGTTCTAAGCCACTACAGGTTTTCACCAGAGCCCGCCGCAAAGCGGGATGGTCCTGCTGCGGCGGTAGTGACCAGGTCGTATCCACTAGCAACGGCTCACCTCTCTGGCTGCTGAAGATGCTGAAGATAGGCGCGGTACAAGGGAGTAGGCAGAAGCAAGGTCGGACGTAGCAGAAGGTCGGGGGCAGGCGGCAAGGATCGTAGTCAGGGGCAACGGCAGGAGGTCAGGAACACGGACTAGGAACAGACAAGGGAACGCTTTCACTAGGCACTAAGGCAACAAGATCCGGCAAGGGAGTGCAGGGGAAGTGAGGTAATATAGGGAAGTGCACAGGTGATCACACTAATTGGTAATTGGGAAGATTGGGCCAGGCACCAACATTGGTGCACTGGCCCTTTAAATCGCAGAGACCCGGCGCGCGCGCGCCCTAGGGAGCGGAGCCGCGCGCGCCGGGACAGGACCGACGGAGAGCGAGTCAGGTACGGGGACCGGGGTGCGCATCGCGAGCGGGCGCCACCCGCATCGCGAATCGCATCCCGGCTGGAGGCGGTACCGCAGCGCACCCGGTCAGTGGATCTGACCGGGGCGCTGCAGCAACGAGAATGAGGCGAGCGCTCCGGGGAAGAACGGGGACCCGGAGCGCTCGGCGTAACAGTACCCCCCCCCTTGGGTCTCCCCCTCTTCTTGGGGCCAAAGAACCTGAGGAAAAAAAAACTTAATTTTTCCGAGATGAGGTCCGATGCACATTAGGAGGGGTTCTGTGCGGAAACGCACGAGACAGTCCAATCTTTTATTGTTAAAACAATAGATGTAGAGGGGTCTGGCGAGACTGGTCACAGGGACGTAGAACCTGTTGATAAGAGAGGCCAAAAAAATTTTTCCTGCAGATCCGGAATCCAAGAAGACCATGGTAGAGAAGGAGAAGGTAGAGGCAGATATCCGCACAGGCACAGTAAGGCGTGGAGAAGCAGAGTTGACATCAAGAACTGTGTCACCTTTGTGCGGAGTCAGCGTACGTCTTTCCAGGCGGGGAGGACGGGTAGGACAATCCTTCAGGAAGTGTTCGGTACCGGCATAGTACAGGCAAAGATTCTCCATGCGGCGTCGTGTCCTCTCTTGAGGTGTCAAGCGAGACCGGTCAACTTGCATAGCCTCCGCGGCGGGAAGCACAGGAACGGATTGCAGAGGACCAGAGGAGAGAGGAGCCGGGGAGAAAAAACGCTTCGTGAGAACAAAGTCCATATCCAGGCGGAGCTCCAGACGCCATCCGGAAGAACGCATGTCAATGCGAGTGGCAAGATGAATGAGTTCATGTAGGTCAGCAGGAGTCTCTCGTGCGGCCAGAACATCTTTAATGTTGCTGGATAGGCCTTTTTTAAAGGTCGCGCAGAGAACCTCACTATTCCAGGACAACTCGTAAGCAAGAGCACGGAACTGAATGGCGTACTCGCCAACGGAAGAAACACCCTGGGCCAGGTTCAGCAGGGCAATCTCGGCAGAAGAAGCTCGGGCAGGCTCCTCGAAGACACCACGGACCTCAGCGAAGAAGGACTGGACTGTGGCTGTGGCAGAATCATTGCGGTCCCCATCAAATTTGTCCGGCAGGGACAAGCAGGGGTTAAGAACGGCCGGTTGCTGCGGAGGAGTTGCAGGAGCCGGCGGAGGAGATAGTTGTTGCAGCTGTAGCTGTGACTGAAGTTGCTGTATCTGCGGCAGCAGCTGCTGTATCTGTGACTGATGACGCTGTGTCTCGGAGATCAAGTATGCCAGCTGTTGATCTCGTTGGGCGATCTTTACGCCAAATTTGTCCGGCAGGGACAAGCAGGGGTTAGGAACGGCCGGTTGCTGCGGAGGAGTTGCAGGAGCCGGCGGAGGAGATGGTAGTTGCAGCTGTAGCTGTGATTGAAGTTGCTGTATCTGCGGCTGCAGCTGCTGTATCTGTGACTGAAGACGCAGTGCCTCGGAGGTCAAGTATGCCAGCTGTTGATCTCGTTGGGCGATCTTTAGGGCTAGCTGGGCGACCAGTGTAGGATCTTCAGCGGGATCCATGGCCGGATCTACTGTCACGATGCCGGCTGGCAGGTAGTGGTTCCTCTGTGCCAGAGAGGGATTGGCGAGGACCGCGCTAGTGGACCGGTTCTAAGCCACTACAGGTTTTCACCAGAGCCCGCCGCAAAGCGGGATGGTCCTGCTGCGGCGGTAGTGACCAGGTCGTATCCACTAGCAACGGCTCACCTCTCTGGCTGCTGAAGATGCTGAAGATAGGCGCGGTACAAGGGAGTAGGCAGAAGCAAGGTCGGACGTAGCAGAAGGTCGGGGGCAGGCGGCAAGGATCGTAGTCAGGGGCAACGGCAGGAGGTCAGGAACACGGACTAGGAACAGACAAGGGAACGCTTTCACTAGGCACTAAGGCAACAAGATCCGGCAAGGGAGTGCAGGGGAAGTGAGGTAATATAGGGAAGTGCACAGGTGATCACACTAATTGGTAATTGGGAAGATTGGGCCAGGCACCAACATTGGTGCACTGGCCCTTTAAATCGCAGAGACCCGGCGCGCGCGCGCCCTAGGGAGCGGAGCCGCGCGCGCCGGGACAGGACCGACGGAGAGCGAGTCAGGTACGGGGACCGGGGTGCGCATCGCGAGCGGGCGCCACCCGCATCGCGAATCGCATCCCGGCTGGAGGCGGTACCGCAGCGCACCCGGTCAGTGGATCTGACCGGGGCGCTGCAGCAACGAGAATGAGGCGAGCGCTCCGGGGAAGAACGGGGACCCGGAGCGCTCGGCGTAACAGCCATTAGGTACCGAGATGAGATCCTCAGACCTCTTGTGAGACCATATGCTGGTGCGTTTGGCCCTGGGTTCCTCCTAATGCAAGACAATGCTAGACCTCATGTGGCTGGAGTGTGTCAGCAGTTCCTGTAAGAGGAAGGTATTGATGCTATGGACTGGCCCGCCCGTTCCCCAGACCTGAATCTAATTGAGCACATCTGGGACATCATGTCTCGCTCTATCCACCAACACCACGTTGCACCACAGACTGTCCAGGAGTTGGCGGATGCTTTAGTCCAGGTCTGGGAGGACATCCCTCAGGAGACCATCCGCCACCTCATCAGGAGCATGCCCAGGAGTTGTAGGAAGGTCATACGGGCACGTGGAGGCCACACACACTACTGAGCCTCATTTTGACTTGTTTTAAGGACATTACATTAAACTTGGATCAGCCTGTAGTGTGGTTTTCCACTTTGATTTTGAGTGTGACTCCATATCCAGACCTCCATGGGTTGATAAATTTGATTTCCATTGATAATTTTTGTGTGATTTTGTTGTCAGCACATTAGACTATGTAAAGACGAAAGTATTTCATACGATTCATTCATTCAGATCTAGGATGTGTTATCTTAGTGTTCCCTTTATTTTTTTGAGCAGTGTAGAGTGGAACACAAATTACATCAATGCATAATATAAATTATAAAGAACCCACTAAAGTAGGTATTGGAGACGAAGGCTAATGTGCCAAAATGTGCATTGGAGTGGCGCCATGCTGGTTCCTGCTGTATACTCTCCTGTTGTACTTTAGTTGGTATTGGATAATTTATATTATGCACTGATGTAATTTGTGTTCCATTCAATTATGCTTAGTGGCACTTAATTCTATTGTGCACTGACCCCTACTGATGTTATGTATCGTGCCATTTGCTGTCCCTTATGCACTAGTATATGCTTATGTAATTGTTACCCACAGACAACCATCCATTATCCAAGCAGGTGTGTCGGTGATGTCGCTGTATTTAGAATGCTGTTTCTTCCTTTTTTTAATAGTGTTATTTTAATGCATACCAATAAAATTATGAATTTTTATAGCTATCCCAGTGACTCCATTATTCTTCTTGTTTTGGATCATATAAAATGCTATTGCAAAGGACAGGTACACTTTAACATAACGAAATGCGAAAAAAGTGAAAGGGTCTGAAGACTTTCTGAATGCACTGTGGTTTGCCCATGCTGGTTTATACCAACTGGAAATTAAGTGTTATCGTCATTTTCTTTCGTTGAATTTAGGTGCTGGGACCTCAGTGCTGGTCATATGAAGTGGATATATCAGACGCCAATTCTGGCAGCCACATTGGTACGTTGAATATCAGTCCTTCATATAGACTACTTTCACATTGTAGCTTTCTATGGGTAACAATATTCCGGACCCATCAGACCAGTCAAACTTACTGACGTAAACATGAAGAATGCCCGGGATTACAAGGCTTCATCACTATATCTTACCTGATTAAATAAGACCTCACAAGAATACATGTATTACTCACATGACAAAAATGTTTCTCGTCCTAGGTCAATTTCATCTTATTCCTGAACATCGTCAGGGTTCTGGCCTCCAAACTATGGGAAACCAACACAGGAAAGTTAGACCCTCGACAGCAATATGGGTGGGTATCTGCAAAATGGAAAGCATATTCTTCCAGAGTCTTCACAGATGTATCATAGATCTATAGATTTCAATTATATGAGATTTGAACACGGTGGCATCCCCCCCCCCCCCCCCATAAAATTGCCACTCTTTATTAAGGGTTGTGTCATTGCAGCTCAGCTCCAATCAAGTCTATGCAATACTAGACTTAGCCTACATACAAGAGTGGCACTGGTTTCTGGAACAGAATAGCCATGCTTTCTAGTTTTGCACAAATCCTGGAAACATAATAAAATCTTTGCATATCTTCATACAGGAAACTCCTCAAGTCGACACTAGTCCTGATGCCTCTCTTTGGTGTGCATTATGTCATTTTCATGGCAATTCCTTATACAGAGGTGACGGGGATGCTATGGCAGATACAGATGCATTACGAGATGTTTTTTAACTCTTCTCAGGTAACTTTTTGCATTGTCAATATGGTACTTCTATGGAATGGTAAAAGTGATATTCAGATGAACCTTTTGGAGTGGGGTGTTGAGTATACAGATAAATATAATCATAGAATTCAAACATTTTGTTATAATGGAAAGTTTATATGGTAAAGAGTAATTAGCTCCCCTATATAGTGACTTGTGCCAAATGTGTATCGTGTGCAGAATGTGTACCGTGTGCAGAATGTGTACCGTGTGCAGAATGTGTACCGTGTGCAGAATGTGTACCGTGTGCAGAATGTGTACCGTGTGCAGAATGTGTACCGTGTGCAGAATGTGTACCGTGTGCAGAATGTGTACCGTGTGCAGAATGTGTACCGTGTGCAGAATGAGTACAGAACCGTGTGCAGAATGTGAATCGTGTGCAAAACAATGTGCATCGTGTGCAGAATGTGTACCGTGTGCAGAATGTGTACCGTGTGCAGAATGTGTACCATGTGCAGAATGTGTACCGTGTGCAGAATGTGTACCGTGTGCAGAATGTGTACCGTGTGCAGAATGTGTACCGTGTGCAGAATGTGTACCGTGTGCAGAATGTGTACCGTGTGCAGAATGTGTACCGTGTGCAGAATGTGTAACGTGTGCAGAATGTGTATCGTGTGCAGAATGTGTACCGTGTGCAGAATGTGTACCGTGTGCAGAATGTGTACCGTGTGCAGAATGTGTATCGTGTGCAGAATGTGTACCGTGTGCAGAATGTGTAACGTGTGCACAATGTGTATCGTGTGCAGAATGTGTATCGTGTGCAGAATCTGTATCGTGTGCAAAATGTGTACAGAACCATGTGCAAAATGTGTACAGAACCGTGTGCAGAATGTGTATTGTATGCAGAATGTGTATCGTGTGCTGAATGTGTACTGTGTGCAGAATGTGTAACGTGTGCAGAATGTGTACCGTGTGCAGAATATGTATCGTGTGCAGAATATGTATCGTGTGCAGAATGTGTACCGTGTGCAGAATGTGTACCGTGTGCAGAATGTGTATCGTGTGCAGAATGTGTACCGTGTGCAGAATGTGTACCGTGTGCAGAATGTGTACCGTGTGCAGAATGTGTAACGTGTGCAGAATGTGTACCGTGTGCAGAATGTGTAAAGTGTGCAGAATGTGTATCGCGTGCAGAATGTGTACCGCGTGCAGAATCTGTATCGTGTGCAGAATGTGTACAGTGTGCAGAATGTGTACAGTGTGCAGAATGTGTACAGTGTGCAGAATGTGTACCGTGTGCAGAATGTGCATCGTGTGCAGAATGTGCATCGTGTGCAGAATGTGTACATTGTGCAGAATGTGTAGTGTGCAGAATGTGTACAGTGTGCAGAATGTGTACCGTGTGCAGAATGTGTACCGTGTGCAGAATGTGTAGTGCGCATAATTAGTACCGTATGCAGAATCTGTATCGTGTGCAGAATTTGTACCGTGTGCAGAATGTGTACAGTGTGCAGAATGTCATTGGCACAGTCAAATAGGGCAGGGGCGGTAGAGCCCCATATCCCCCAGCACTTTTCCAGATCATCACACAGCTCCCCCAAACAAAAATGGCAGACCCGGTGCGATCCCAACGGATCCACTTAGGGCTGTCCGGGACTCAACCACCATTCCCATTTGTCCTGGTCCTCCTCTCAGTCCAGGCGTGTGCGGCAACAACGTAATCCAATACCAGCAATTTCCCCCGTAGTCTGTGGGAAGGAGGCTAGCTTCCGAACCCCTCCCAAACAAAGACTCCATGCTTTGGCAATCAGAGGGGCAGGGGCCCGACTGCCTCCTCACCCAGTTGTAATATCTGCCACTGGGGAGCAGAACGGACTGTGCTATCCCCTGTACTGTATAAAATCCCATCCCTTCCCCAATATCGCGCCACACCCCTACCCCTTAATTCCCTGGTTGAACTTGATGGACATATGTCTTTTTTCGACCGTACTAACTATGTAACTATGTAACTATGTAACTATGTACTGTTCCACAACCGCTGAGGATCCGGACCAACTGCCTGGGATCCCGACTGGACCGGTGCAGGGATCACGGTCTCCTGTGTAGCTGCAGAGCTGCCAGTGTCTGATGCTGGACAGAGTGTAGAACTCAGCCCTGATGTCGGCGCTTTTGCCGGGGTGTCCTGACCGAGTGTTGCGGTCAGGCTTGCAATCCATTTTGCAATCCAGCGGTCTCGTCTGTGCAGGTTTCCTCCGCTGTACAGAGGAAGAACAGACATGTGAGGAGCGGTCAGAGCTCAGAGGTTCTAATTAAAATACACATCCTCTAACACGTTTCAGGCCTATACAGACTTTATTTCTAGCATTACTTCTATACAGTGCAATAAACTTCCAATCACTTAAAATGTATTTTTCTTCCAGGGATTCTTTGTGGCCATTATCTACTGTTTCTGCAATGGAGAGGTAATAAAGCATTGCCACAATAATATGTAATGTAGGAACTAATTCATCCATTAGCAGCTTCACATTGGCGCCTGTTATATACATCTGAGCTACAATCCTGTTAAGCATACAAAGAAGGAGGCAAGCTTCCTCTCTAGTGCCACCTATATATCTTGTTGAATATGAGAATGGATTCCATCATAGCAATGTATGCACTTTTACTTAAAGGTGTTAACCAGGAAAAAAACTTTTTTTTTTAATATATATATATATATATATATATATATATATATATATATATATATATCTCAACTGGCTCCAGAAAGTTAAACAGATTTGTAAATGACTTCTATTAAAAAATCTTAATCCTTTCAGTACTTATGAGCTTCTGAAGTTAAGGTTGTTCTTTTCTGTCTAAGTGCTCTCTGCTGATGACATGTGTCTCGGGAACCGCCCAGTTTAGAAGCAAATCCCCATAGCAAACCTCTTCTAAACTGGGCGGTTCCCGAGACACGTGTCATCAGAGAGCACTTAGACAGAAAAGAACAACCTTAACTTCAGAAGCCCATAAGTACTGAAAGGATTAAGAATTTTTAATAGAAGTAATTTACAAATCTAAATAAAAGGTAAATTGGGGCTCAAGGTCTTGAACAAATGGCCATAGGATATAGTTTAATATATAGACAACTATTTATTAATATATATAAATAAAAAACTAGTGGAGATAGGTGTACCACAGGGCCCTTGTGATGACACCACTCCAACAAGTGTAACAATAAAATGATATAACAAATAATAAAATGTTAAAAATGTGACCACTATAGGAAGGTAGATAAATTCATCTACCGTATATACTCGAGTATAAGCCGACCCGATGATAAGCTGAGACCCCTAATTTCAACCCAAAATCCCAGGAAAAGTTATTGACTCGAGTATAAGCCTAGGGTGGGAAATACATCATCCCCCCCTGTCATCATCCAGACCCGTCATTAACATCCTCATCATCATCACCGCCTGTCATCATCCAGACCCTCATCATCATCACCTGTCATCATCCCCTTGTTATCATCCCACACATTCCCCCTTCATCACCCCCTTGTCATCATCCCCACCCCCCTTCATCATCCCCTTGTCATCATCCCCACCCCCCTTCATCATCCCCTTGTCATCATCCCCACCCCCCTTCATCATCCCCTTGTAATCATCCCACACACCCCCCTTCATCATCCCCTTGTCATCATCCCCACCCCCCTTCATCATCCTCTTGTCATCATCCCACACCCCCCCTTCATCATCCTCTTCTCATCATCCGCCCTCAGTGGTCTTCAACCTGCGGACCTCCAGAGGTTTCAAAACTACAACTCCCAGCAAGCCCGGGCAGCCATCGGCTGTCCGGGCTTGCTGGGAGTTGTAGTTTTGAAACCTCCGGAGGTCCGCAGGTTGAAGACCACTGCGGCCTTCGACATCATCCAGCCCCCTCTCACCCCTTTTAGTTCTGTACAGTACTCACCTCCGCTCGGCGCTGGTCCGGTCCTGCAGGACTGTCCGGTGAGGAGGTGGTCCCGTGGGATAGTGGTTCCGGGCTGCTATCTTCACCGGTGGCGCCTTTTCTCCGCGCTTCCGGCCCGGAATAGAGGCGTTGCCTTGACAATGACGCAGAAGTACGTTGGCAATGAACGCACCTCTGCGTCGTCGTCAAGGCAACGTGACTATTCTGGGGCCCGGCCCGAAGCGCTTAGAAGAGGCCTCCCCGGTGAAGATAGCAGCCCGGAACCACTATCCCACCGGACCACCTCCTCTCCGGACAGTCCTGCAGCACCGGACCAGCGCCGAGCGGAGGTGAGTACTGTACAGAACTAAAGGGGGGTGAGAGGGGGCTGGATGATGTCGAAGGCCGCAGTGGTCTTCAACCTGCGGACCTCTGGAGGTTTCAAAACTACAACTCCCAGCAAGCCCGGACAGCCGATGGCTGCCCGGGCTTGCTGGGAGTTGTAGTTTTGAAACCTCTGGAGGTCCGCAGGTTGAAGACCACTGCGGGTGGAGAGTCCACTCGAGTATAAGCCGAGCGGGGTGTTTTCAGCACGAAAAATCGTGCTGAAAAACTCGGCTTATACTCGAGTATATACGCTCGTTTTTTTCTTTCTGATTGGCGCAAACTGTACAAATTGCAACTCAATGGCTGTAACCAGTAGCAACCATATATGAAAAAGTCAGCCGGCAGTAGTAAATCTTAATAGGTTCCCTCAGTCCTTAATCAACGATAGATATAGAAAAGGATATAGAAAAAGCTGGCCAGCATAAATATTTCGTTTCAACACATACTTTGAGTTCAAGTCTCTAGCGCAGTCAATTTGTAACAAGTTGTACAGATTTATACTGCTGCAGCAAATAAGATCTTTGATGATTGTCAACTATGCAAGAGATACTGGCAGTTATGACAGGTAATTTTGTATCTCACCACTCCCGGGTATGTTGGGTTGCGATCACCTCTGCGATCCCTTCTAAGATGCAGTCCTCGCAGTAAGTTGTATATATATCAGTGACGGTAGATGCCGGGTCGCGGACCTGCAGCGCCTGCAAGTGGCGTCAAGATAGCGGTCCTGCAGCTCCTACGCCTGGATAGTAGTAGGTGGCGGTGGTCGCCAGATGGTGAATCCGCAGCGCTGCCGCCAGCAGGTAAGTGGCATTGCTGGTAGCGTCCTCGTGGCAGCGAGGCGCGCGTAGAGATAGTAGGTTGATTGACAGGTATCTCCGCTACTGTCTGGTTGCTTAGAAATGGAATGTAACTATATTGATTCCACATGAAAGTGGTCTCAGTGGTCACAGGGGGACGCTGGACGCGTTTCAGGACTGTCTCAGTCCTTTCTTCAGCAGCTATGTATATCAAATATAGGTACTAAGTGTCGGAATATATACCTATAGCTCCTCCTCTACCGTTCTATGACGTCAGATCCAGAGTAAACATTGTAGTATTTAGTAAATTTATCAATGGAATTTGTCAATGGAATTGTTAGAGACTATACAGCATCAGTCACAGACATTAAAATTGGTGTGTGTATATATATATATATATATATATATATATATATATATATATATATATATAAAAAGCTAAATCATCGGTAGTTGCAGTATCTTGTAATACCTTTTTTATTGGACTAACAAGATTTTGTAGAGACAAGCTTTCGGGATTCCTCCCTTTATCAAGTCATAAGCATTTCTGAGCTCACAAGGAGAAAACACAGGTTCTATCTCACAAAATATGCAGGGGTTAATACAACATATGTGGAGAATGGACATTAAGTTGGGCCATAAATTGTATAGCTATAGGACGATAGATACAGATAAGGATGAGGAGGGGGGGGGGCTGGAAAGCAGAGGTGAGAATAGTGGTTACGCTGGACAGACAATTTTACTATAGAGCCATAGACTGAAGATAAGACTAGACAGGGGAGGGGGAGCAGGGGTGTGATGGTGTTAGAGCAGGGAGAGAGTAGAGAGTTTAGCAAAGGTTATAGGAAATTTTGATAATGGGATAAGAAGCTTAAATCCACATTAAGTCCTCTGTTCTTGGAGTCATAAAGAACTATCATTTTGGCTTCAAATGTCTTTCTTTCCTGGGTGTTCTTGAAGTTTCCTTTCAGGATCTTGATTTTGAGGTCCTGTAGGGAGTGACCTGTTTGAGTGAAGTGGTGTCCAACTGGGGTGCAATAGTCCTTTTCTCTATGGTTGTTGATGGACGATCTGTGGAGGTTCATCCTTTTATTGAGTGGCTGACTGACCTTTTATTGAGTCAGCCACTCAATAAAAGGATGAACCTCCACAGATCGTCCATCAACAACCATAGAGAAAAGGACTATTGCACCCCAGTTGGACACCACTTCACTCAAACAGGTCACTCCCTACAGGACCTCAAAATCAAGATCCTGAAAGGAAACTTCAAGAACACCCAGGAAAGAAAGACATTTGAAGCCAAAATGATAGTTCTTTATGACTCCAAGAACAGAGGACTTAATGTGGATTTAAGCTTCTTATCTCATTATAAAAATGTCCTATAACCTTTGCTAAACTGTCTTCCCTCTCCCTGCTCTAACACCATTACACCCCTGCTCCCCCTCCCCTGTCTAGTCTTATCTTCAGTCTATGGCTCTATAGTAAAATTGTCTGTCCAGCGTAACCACTATTCTCACCTCTGCTCTCCAGCCCCCCCCCCCCCTCCTCATCCTTATCTGTATCTATCGTCCTATAGCTATACAATTTATGGCCCAACTTAATGTCCATTCTCCACTAATGTTGTTTTAACCCCTGCATATTTTGTGAGATAGAACGTGTGTTTTCTCCTTGTGAGCTCAGAAATGCTTATGACTTGATAAAGGGAGGAATCCCGAAAGCTTGTCTCTACAAAATCTTGTTAGTCCAATAAAAAAGGTATTACAAGATACTGCAACTACAGATGATTTTGCTTTTTGCATCACTGGACTAATACGGCTACTCCTAACTAATCTATATATATATATATATATATATATATATAAATCAAGGATATCAGATGAGGTTATGTTTTTTACATGAAATATAGATAACAATGAAATATAAAAACTATATAAATTATATAAACTATATTAAGTTGTGGTTGTGATAGTGTGTAAATATTAATATATAAATAAATTCTGGTTGTGATTGTATAAATATCAATATATAAACAAATCTACCTAATAGGGAATGTTATAGCATAAAAATTCAACTTTATACGTATTAGAATAAGAGGTTAAAGGTTATTTATGTGAGCATACAAATTATATTAAAGAAGTCTATGAACTTTCATACAGGTCATGATTATGTATAAATAACGAATACCCTCTATGTATATATGGCCCCACATGTACTCCTGAACCAATACAATAATGTGAAGAATATATTGGTATCAGAATATGAACTATAAATATTAAAAAATTTAAAACCTTAAAAATCCAAAGTGATGGTATGAGGGATGATGAAAAGGAGAGAGCCCGATAAAGGGTCCATCGGGGTGCTGATAAACACCTATCTCCACTAGTTTTTTATTTATATATATTAATAAATAGTTGTCTATATATTAAACTATATCCTATGGCCATTTGTTCAAGACCTTGAGCCCCAATTTACCTTTTATTCACATTTAACTAATTTCATCACCCTGGGTATAGGTGATACAATTGGGTAGCCCAGGTCGTATGGTTATTTGATTGACAAGAGCCTCTCCAAACCCACATTGTAATTTACAAATCTGTTTAACTTTCTGGAGCCAGTTGATATCTATATAAAAATTTTTTTTTTCCTGGAATACCCCTTTAAGCCCTTCATCCATGTTCTGATAGCTGAGGAGACTGTATTACAGCTGCAAGACCTGGAACCCTCTGCGTTCAAAGGGAACCTGTCATCACTTTCATGCAGCCTGAACCATGAACCATCAGGCCATCCCCAGTGGTACCAGCCTTGAGTGATAAATCTCTCCCTGTATGAGTATAGAAATGAAATATATTTGAATTAATGAAAGCCTATTAATAAAAAAGGCTTCTTGGGCATCACAGATTTTTTTGCAGGGTATTCCCACCTCAACGCATGTAGTTAAACTTGTGGGTCATGTCAAGTTAAATGTTTTTGCAAGCATATACCATATATACTCAAGTATAAGCCGAGTTATTCAGCACAATTTTTCGTGCTGAAAACGCCCCCCTCGGGTTATACTTGAGTGAACAAAAAAAACGTTTCTGGCTTAGCTGTGAGGGGATGGTCCGGGCCGTCCATCTCCGCCTGTCAATCCCTTCTCAGTGGTCTTCAACCTGCAGACCTCAGATGTTGCAAAACTACAACTCCCAGCATGCCCGGACAGCCGATGATAGCTGTCACGCCCCCTCCCGTAGGCTTGCATTGAGGGGCGGAGGCGTGACATCACACGCCGCCGGCCCAGTGGTCACCTGTAATCAATCCCGAAGCAAACACGCTCCAGGGACTTATTACAAAAGGGGTGCCGCGTGCATGATCCCAGGGGTCCCCAGCGGCAGGACTCCTGCGATCAGGCATCTTATCCCTTATCCTTTGGATAGGGGAAAAGATGTGTAAGCACCGGAGAACCCCATTAAAGGAATACTCCACTGCTCAGCGTTTGGAACAAACTGTTCCGAATGCTGTAGCCGACAACAGGAGCTCGTGACGTCATAGCCCCGCCCCCTCAATGCAAGTCTATGGGAGGGGGCGTGACAGGTGCAGCTATGACGTCACGAGCTCCTCGCGCCGGCTCCAGCGTTCGGAACAGTTTGTTCCAAACGCAGAGCAGTGGAGTACCCCATTAACTTCCTCCCAGTGATAAGCAACCGCAGGGAGTTGGGAGCTGCCAAATCCCCACGCTGATCAGCTGAGACACGCCGCCGCACTGAAGCCGCTGCTGCACAGGACCGGGACATCCCTAAGCTGCCCTGCCTGTCAGCTGCCTTGCCCACTCTCATCAGTTGGGACACGGGACCTGCCGCAGCCCCACACTGAAGCCCCCGCTGCACAGGATCGGGACATCCCTATGGTACCTGGGGCAGATGAGTAGGGGTGGCCATTTTTATTAACTTCAATAAGCCACACCTACCACTATGGCTTATTTTCAGGGGTATGGCTTATATTGATCAAAGACGTGGAACTCCTGGCATGTCTTATTTTCAGGGAAACATGGTATTTGTTGTTATTTCCAGTCTGACCACAGTGCTCTCTGCTGACACCTCTGTCCATGTCAGGAACTGTCCAGAGCAGGATAGGTTTGCTATCGGGATTTGATCCTGCTCTGAACAGTTCCTGACATGGACAGAGGAGTCAGCAGAGAGCACTGTGGTCAGACGGAAAAGAACAACTCGACTTCCTTTGTAGAATACAGCAGCTGATAAGTACTGGAAGGCTTAAGATTTAATAGAAGTCATTTCAAATCTATTTAACTTTCTGGAGCCAGTTAAAAATTTTCCACTGGAGTACTCCTTTAATTAATTGTATAATTAAGTAGGTCAGCCTACAAAGCTACCTAAAAGACAGTAAATAGGCATGTTTTTTTCTTCTGTTTTCCTACAGGCTTAGTAGTGCAGGCATTAGAGATGCACGAAGTTACAGTAATTCGATTCGTCACGAACCTCGCGGCTTGGTGGTTGCGGACTTTAGCCTGCAAAAATTAGTTCAGCTTTCAGGTCATCCGGTGGGCTGGAAAAGGTGGATACAGTCCTAGGAGACTCTCCTTATCCAGCCCACCAGAGCACCTGAAAGCTGAACTAATTTTTGAAGGCTAAAGTCATCAACCGCCGAGCCGCGAGGTTCGTGACGAATCGAATTACTGTAACTTTGCTCATCTCTAGCAGGCATACTAAAGTTCTCCTTTGGTTCAGCTTTGGGGTCATTATCATGTTGAAATACTGCCCTTTGGCCCAGTTTTAGAAGGGAGGGCTTCATGCTATGCTTCAGTATGTGACAGTACATGTTGGCAGCAGTATGGTCCTGCCCACTGTGTTGGAGATAAGTTTCAGGGTTTTAGCAAACTTGTGATAGCATTGGCCATCTTTAAGTACAGCAACAATTCTTTTTTTAAAGGGGTACTCCGCCCCTAGACATCCTATCCAAAGGATAGGGGATAAGATGTCAGGCTGCTGGGGAGCCCCGGGATCTCCGCTGCGGCACTGTGCTATCATTACAGCACAGAGCGAGTTCGCTCTGCACGTAATGACGCGCAATACAGGGGCCGGAGCATCGTTACGTCACGGCTCCGCCCATCGTGACATCACAGCCCGCCCCTTTCAATACAAGTCTATGGAAGGGGGCGCGGCGGTCGTCACGCCCCCTGCTATAGACTTGCATTAAGGGGACGGGCCGTGATGTCATGAGGGGCGGAGCCATGACGTCACGCGGCTCTGTCCCCTGTATCGCCCGTCATTACACACAGAGCGAACTCGCTCTGTGCTGTAATGATAGCGCAGTGCCACAGCTGGGATCCCGGGCTCCCCAGCAGCGGGACCGCGGCGATCTGACATCTTATCCCCTATCCTTTGGATAGGGGATAAGATGTCTAGGGGCGGAGTACCCCTTTAAGATCCTCAGAGTTCTTTGCCATGAGGTGCCATGTTGATCTTACAGTGACCAGTAATAGAGAGTGTGAGAGCAATAATACCAAACTTATGACACATGCTCTCCATTCACACCTGAGACCTTGTTACAATAAAGGGCCACATGACACTGGGGATGGAAAATGGCTAATTGGGGCCAACTTTAACATTTTAACTTGTCCAAGCGTATTCACTTTTGTTGGGGTGTACTTTTATTGCCAAAGTATAGACATTAATGGCTGGGTGTTGAGATATTTTGAGGGTACAGCAACATTAAGCACGGTTATACAGGCTGTGCACTCACTACTAGCAGAGGGTCATTTCTTCATTATTATAAAGGATCTAATAAAATATTTACAAAAATGTGAAGAAGTACAGTGAGTGCACCCCTAAGTAGCTACTAGACATGAAGCTGCCTTCTGAGTTTCTTACAGATTATCTGTTGGACATGCTTAGGCTCAACTCTAAGAACATGACTTTAAACACCTTAGTGGTTATTTGGTTTCGTCGGCCATCATACCCGAATCTCTAAACGTGAAGAAAGGTGTTGATTTTCCACAAGTGTCTAGAAAACCGCAGTTTCTGCCTTTTCAGAGGCAATCCTGGCAATCCCCTCCATGAAGGCCGTTCAGACAGTGTGGTAGAGTACAATGCTCCAAGAATCATAAAGGTACAATATCTTTGGCCTTCAAGATGAAGCCCTGTCCGTGTCCTAAGGACCCTTATTTAATGATCCCAGAAGTCCAAGTCCAAAAGGTATGCACAAAATTGGGTTGCGCCTTGCCCACATGAGTAGAGACAGACTCTACCTTCAAGTCAATCTCTATCAATCATGACTGCCTTTCTGGGCACATCCTCTTGGGCCAGGGCTCCCATCTGACCCCTCCAGACCTACATTATTTAGGTGTGAAACCAGAACCCTTGGGGCCTGGACATGATCATAAACGTATCCCCATTGAAAATATGGGATCTTCGGTGGTGGCTTCTCTCAAATTCTGCTGACCCCTGATGCACCCAGTTTCAAGTGGGGAGCTCACCTTGGCACCTGTTGGATTCAGGGGAAGGTCATGTTTTACTCATATTGAAAAGAGTTGCGAGCAGTTCATTTGGCTCTTACCCACTTCCAGCCACTTGTCCATCACAACAAAGTCCTAGTTCAGTCAGACAACTTCCCAACTATGTACTACATAAACAAGAAAGGAGGGACCAGATCTGGGTAAGTTTCAGAAGAATGTAGTCTCCTTATGAACTGGGCAGAGAAACAACATAGATATTTGGGCAGTTCCTTCAGATGGATATACGAAAGTGTTCCAGAAAGTGGTGAGGAAATTTGGATTTCCAATGATGGATCCAATGATGGATGCAATGGCAACCAGGGAGAACAGACACAAAGAGTCCTTCTGTTCAACCTCCAGACAGAAGCAACCACTCTTGCTAAAACCCAGACCAGCTCCAAGCGCAGTTTTCTTTCATTTTCATTCTGCTCAGCTAAAGTGACCAGACCATAGACTTGCAGCAGGGCTCTGTGCACTTTTAAAACAAGCAGGGCTCTGTGCACTTAAGACAAGTGGGGCTCTGTGCACTTAAGACAAGCGGGGCCCTGCTGTGCACAGAGCCCCGCTTGTCTTAAGTGCACAGAGCCCCACTTGTCTTAAGTGCACAGAGCCCCACTTGTTTTAAAAGTGCACAGAGCCCTGCTGCAAGTCTATGGTCTGATCACTTTAGCTGAGCAGAATGGAAATTAAAGAAAACCGTGCTTGGAGCTGGTCTGGGTTTTAGCAAGAGTGGTTGCTTCTGTCTGGAGGTTGAACAGAAGGACTCTTCTTGTCTGTTCTCCCTGGTTGCCATTGCATCCATCATTGGATCCATCATTGGAAATCCAAATCTCCTCACCACTTTCTGGAACATTTTCGGATATACATCTGATGGAACTGTGCACTGAGGACAAGCAGGGCTCTGTGCACTGAAGACAAGCGGGGCTCTGTGCACTGACGACAAGCGGGGCTCTGTGCACTGACGACAAGCGGGGCTCTGTGCACTGAGGATAAGCGGGGCTCTGTGCACTGAGGACAAGCGGGGCTCTGTGCACTGAGGACAAGCAGGGCCCTGCTTGTCCTGCTCTCACTTCCTGTATTTGGTCTCCTCACAGAGACACACAGGTAATTGCCGCAGGGACAGCATTTTTTTCACCCAAAAATATACAAATTTTTTTTAACCAATGTATATTACAAATATACATATAATGGTATTATCTACATTATTAAAAAAAGTTTTTGTTAACGACCGGTACACTAAGTAAAATGAGCTCACCACAGAATCTTACTGTGTCAAAAGTCTAAATTACTTGACTCCCAAGGGTTAATAGACACTGAATAAAGCTCGCATTGTAAATTTTCTGTGTGTTTAATGCACAGGTAGCAGGTAACTTCTGATTTTGTTTCAATATATTGAATATGAATAATGGACCAACATTATTAATCTTACAAATAAAATTAATACACATATTTGGTATCAGCGTGAAAATATCTGACTGTTTTCCTTTAAAGGGGTACTCCGCTGAAACACTTTTTTCTTTTAAATCAACTGGTGGCAGAAAGTTAAACATATTTGTAAATTACTTCTATTAAAAAATCTTAATCCTTCCTGTACTTATTAGAAATTCTTTTCTTTTTGGAATGCTCTCTTCTCTGATGACATCACGACCACAGTTCTCTCTGCTGACATTATAACGCTTTATTTATTGTTGTCCTTAGTGGGATTTGAACCCAAGTCCCTAGCACTGCAAGGCAGCAGTGCTAACCACTGAGCCACCATGCTGCCCTTAGCATACAACTGCTATGCATGGTTGCTAAAATGGACAGAGATGTCAGCAGAGAGCACTGTGCTCGGGATGTCATCAGTGTTCCAAAAAGCAAGGAATTTCCTCTGTAGCATTCAGCAGCTAATAAGTACTGGAAGGATTAAGATTTTTTAATAGAAGTAATTTACAAATATGTTTAACTTTCTGCCACCAGTTGATTTAAAAGAAAAAAGCTTTTCACCGGAGTACCCCTTTAAGCACCTTAAATTTATCTGAAAAATTAATTATAATGGTGGCGATTCCCTAAATTCACTATAGACTGAAGTATTATGTTAACATACAGGTTTTGTGTTCAATGCATATGTTCTGTTGTTTCTCAAGGTGCAGGCAGAAGTACGGAAGTTCTGGCTCCGTCGGAGCTTATCTCTGGATCTCAAGCACAAGTCCCGCCTGACAAGTACAGGAGGCAGTTGTCACTATGGAGGGGTTTTGTCCCATACCACAAACAGCGTCTGTCTAAGTATGGCAGCCAGAAGCAAGCACATACCGGCAACAGTGCAGTCTGCCTCCTACCTGCCGGGATACTTCTCAAGTATATCCCCTTCTGACAACAACCCACTGCAAGGGGGTACTGAACAGACTTGTGGACTATCCCAGGTATACATTCAATAATTGTGTTGTGCCTATAAAGAGAGGGTGGCACCTAAAGTTTTATGACCAAGAAGATCTTATGGAAGGCAAGGTGCTCTTATCAATGTTATTGTACTGAATGTTGCTTTTTGCATCTCTTAGATTTCAGTATGGACAGGGTTTTGATTTAGGGCTCTTCCAATATCCGGGCTTCGGCATTTGAGAAGGACAAAATAAAACACAAATTGACTTTTAAATTAAAGGGAATATCCCAAGATTAAATGTCATTGCCTATCCAACAGATTGAGAACAACTAGCTAAACCATCAATGATGGTAAAAACAAACGAACTGTCCCCCCGACTAAATGGAGTGCATACTCAGCCACTGCTCCATTCACTGTCTATAGGACTCTAGAACAAGGCCAACACTAAATAGAGTGGCGAATGTGCATGAGTGCTGCAGCTCCATTTACTTAGTGGCAATTGACCTCTATTCTTGAGGTTTGTGGCGATCCCAGAGGTCAGATCACACAGACCAACTAGTTATATCCTATCTTGTGGAGAGGGAATAACTTTAAATCTTAGGATAAATTCCTTAAAGGGGTACTCCGCCCCTAGACATGTTATCCCCTATCCAAATGCCTGGTCACTGGGGACCCAGCTACTGGGACCCCCTGCAATCTCTGTGCCGGCGATGCAGCGTTACAGCCACGGAAGCCCATCCGACATGTAGCAGAGTTTGCTCTGTGCAATGGATGACTGGGGTGCCACAGCAAAGGGTGCAGGGGGGGGTTGGGGCAGTGGCCGGAACCCCGTGATCAGATATGTTATCCCCTAACTTTGGATAGGGGATAACATGTCTAGTGGCGGAGTACCCCTTTAACTAGTCTTCACCTAATGCAACCATGTCGAAGATAGCAAAAAATTTATAAATACATGTATGTAATGTTTCTACAAGGTTTCCACTCAGTATTTTTTGGGCTGGGAACAGGTGAAATTGACCAAAAACTAAATAATTGTGAAAAATAAGGACCAAAAACTGAGTGGGAACATAGCCTTAGGCTGCCTTCTGTTGGGCTACACTAGCAAAAATGGATAACTCATTATCTGATTTAGACAACCTACTATAAAATAGGGTGAAGGAGTTTTGTGATAATAGGGGGGACTGCAGACTGCTTTCCATAAGTGTGACCGGATGTCACAGCTACAAGTCAATAACGTGGATCTGGAGGGACAAAAACGGCAGAGCTTCCTCATGGAACAAGTATCGTCTGATACATAATATGTGTGTCGAGCAGATGGTGTGTAGTGAGTGTAGTTATACCACTCACCTTGCTTAGTTGTGTATAATGACACAACTGCAATTGCGCTTAGACAGTCAGATAGGTGATGCAGCCTCCTGGTTCCGGGTCTTGGAATGCTCCAGGCCGGTCAGTGGAATGGTAGGTTTAGGGATAAAAATACCAGGTTATTGGCGCAGACCACCAGCGATGGATAACAGTTTCTTCAAAAAGGAATTTTTATTGCCAAAGAAAACAATGCGTTTCAGAGCTTTGGAGCTCCTTGGCAGCCATGCTTACCTGATGAAGGAGCTCCAAAGCTCTGAAACGCATTGTTTTCTTTGGCAATAAAAATTCCTTTTTGAAGAAACTGTTATCCATCGCTGGTGGTCTGCGCCAATAACCTGGTATTTTTATCCCTAAACCTATCACAGCTACAAGTCAGACAGCTCAGCTGATAGTAGATCTGTGCATTATAGCTAATAATATTTTATATGTTTTAATATACACTGCTCAAAATAAAGGGAACACTTAAACAACACAATGTAACTCCAAGTCAATCACACTTCTGTGCAATCACACTGTCCACTCAGGAAGCAACACTGATTGTTCCATTTGCACAACAGCATGTGAAATTGTCAGACAACAAGTGGAAATTATAGGCACTTTGCAAGAAACACACAATAAAGGAGTGGTTCTGCAGGTGGTGACCTGCAGGTGCTTTCTGGCTGATGTTTTGGTCACTTTTGAATGCTGGCGGTGCTTTCACTCTAGTGGTAGCATGAGACGGAGTCTACAACCCCCACAAGTGGGTCAGGTAGTGCAGCTCATCCAGATGGCATATCAATGCGAGCTGTGGCAAGAATGTTTGCTGTGGCTGTCAGCGTAGTGTCCAGAGCATGGAGGAGCTACCAGGAAACACGCCAGTATATCAGGAGATGTAGAGGAGGCCGTAGGAGGCAACAACCCAGCAACAGGACCGCTACCTCCGCCTTTGTGCAAGGAGGAGCACAGCCAGAGCCCTGCAAAATGACCTCCAGCAGGCCCCAAATGTGCATGTGTCCACTCAAACGGTCAGAAATAGACTCCATGAGGGTGGTATGAGGGCCCGACGTCCAGACGTGAGGTTGTGCTTACAGCCCAACAATGTGCAGGACCATTTGGCATTTGCCAGAGAACACCAAGATTGCCAAATTCGCCACTGGTGCCCTGTGCTCTTCACAGATGAAAGCAGGTTCACATTGAGCGCACGTGACAGATGTGACCGAGTCTGGAGACACCGTAGAGAATGTTCTGCTGCCTGCAACATCCTCCAGCACGACTGGTTTGGCGGTGGGTCAGTAATGGTGTGGGGTGGCATTTCTTTGGGGGGCCGCACAGCCCTCCATGTGCTTGCCAGAGGTAGCCTGACTGCCATTAGGTACCGAGATGAGATCCTCAGACCCCTTTTGAGACCATATGCTGGTGTGGTTGGCCCTGGGTTCCTCCTAATGCAAGACAATGCTAGACCTCATGTGGCTGGAGTGTGTCAGAAGTTCCTGCAAGAGGAAGGCATTGATGCTATGGACTGGCTCAACCGTTCCCCAGACCAGAATCCGATTGACCACATCTGGGACATCATGTCTCGCTCCATCCACCAACGCCACGTTGCACTACAGACTGTCCATGAGTTGGCGGATGCTTTAGTCAAGGTCTGGGAGGACATCCCTCAGGAGACCATCCGCCACCTGAGAAGAGCATATCCAGCACAGAATGCAGTGAATCGGGAACAATTTATTAGAGATTACAAGGATAGCACAGTAACACCAACATGTTTCAAGTCAAACAGGACCCTTAGTCATGGCAAGCCATCCACCACCTCATCAGGAGCATGCCCAGGAGTTGCAGGGAGGTCATACGGGCACGTGGAGGCCACACACACTACTGAGCCTCATTTTGACTTGTTTTAAGGACATTACATAAAGTTGGATCAGCCTGTAGTGTGGTTTTCCATTTTTATTTTGAGTGTGACTCCATATCCAGACCTCCATGGGTTAATAAATTTGATTTCCATTGATCATTTTTGTGTGATTGTGTTGTCAGCACATTCAACTATGTAAAGATGATAGTATTTCATACGATTAGTTCATTCATTCAGATCTGGGATGTGTTCTCTTAGTGTTCCCTTTATTTTTTTGAGCAGTGTACTTTTTGGCACATACACAGGTCCTTTCTTTTGCTGGACAACTCCTTTAACACTTGATGCCATGCTTCCCTACAGGTAACAGCTGATTAATGGGTGTAATGAGTATATTGTAAGAGGATCTTTCTAATAAACTAGAATAAGCCATTAAACTATTTACAAACATAGTATTTTCTCTGGCTGTTCTAAGCCTCATTCAAAATGAATATTTCTTCTGTATACATAGCACATTTGGAATGTCCTAAATATGGAACTTGTAATAATGCACCAAGAGTATATAAAACAAAACTGTTCTTGAAAAGCTTCTGTATGTGCTACATAATGGCTTATTGTTTGAGATACTTTATGTATATGCAGTCTAAAGCGGTTACTAAATAAACAATTTTTGTATAACATGATCTGAAATTAACAGAGTTGGACCAAGTAACAGCAATAGTTCTGTGACAAACCTGGTGACAAATTTTTGGTCTGCTTTTTCATCACTTGCAGTCATGGCAAAGGAATAACAATTTAAGGAAATGGGGAGACATTAATCATTGGCTTTACACCACTTCAATGTTTTAAAAGTCCCTGCAAAGTCCCGTGCGCCTTTTTGGTAAATTTTGAGCAACTGTGCAAACACCACACCAAGCAAACAGGGGTAAAATCTTTACTACCTTAAAGGGGTTATCCAGGAAAAAACTTTTTTTTATATATCAACTGGCTCCAGAAAGTTAAACAGATTTGTAAATTACTTCTATTAAAAAATCTTAATCCTTTCATTACTTATGAGCTTCTGAAGTTAAGGTTGTTCTTTTCTGTCTAAGTGCTCTCTGATGACACCTGTCTCGGGAAACGCCCAGTTTAGAAGCAAATCCCCATAGCAAACCTCTTCTAAACTGGGCATTTCCCGAGACACGTGTCATCAGAGAACACTTAGACAGAAAAGAACAACCTTAAAGGGTACCTCTCATCAAATAAACTTTTGATATATTTTAGATTAATGAATGCTGAATAACTTTCCAATAGCATGTTAATGAAAAATATGCTTCTTTCTATTGTATTTTTTCCCGATCAGTCCTGTCAGCAAGCATTTCTGACTCATGCTGGAGTCCTAAATACTCAGAGCTGCCAGCCTGCTTTGTTCACAGCCAAACAGACAAAGCAGACTGGCAGCTCGTAGTGTTTAGGACTCCAGCATGAGTCTGAAATACTTGCTGCCAGGACTGGTAGGGAGACCCCTAGTGGTCATTTCTTCAAAGTGGAAAATTAAATAGAAAGAAGAATATTTTTTAATAACATGCAATTGTAAAGTTATTCTGCATACATTAATCTATAATATATCAAAAGTTTTTTTGATGAGAGGTACCCTTTAACTTTAGAAGCTCATAAGTACTGAAAGGATTAAGATTTTTTAATAGAAGTAATTTACAAATCGGTTTAACTTTCTGGAGCCAGTTGATATATATAATAACGTTTTTTCCTGGAATACCCCTTTAAACCAACATTAATAAATGCCCCCCCCCCCCCCAAGGTATTTATTCACCTCCGCATACTGTATTTGATGCTGCAGATTTGAAGCTGTTCAGCTATTTAGTTTACAATGAAATCTGCAGCTTCAAATCCTGCACATCAAATATGTGCAGGATATTCTACGTGTGAATACACCCTAAGGGTAGGATTGCAGTGTATTTGACACTGCGGATGCACTGGCAGCAGTCACAGAGCGATGGCAGAGTGAGCTGTGCTGGGTTACGGGAACTCTGCTTTAACTGGAGTGAATGGGAGCTGAGCTGCATTAATCAAGCATGGCTACCATACAATATACATAGCTGTCTGCTCAAGGCCCTAAATAAGCAAGTGTCACAGCTCAGGCAAACAGCTGATCAGCAGGGTGCCAGGCATTGTACACCTACTGATCAGAAATGTATTGCCTATCCCAAGGATAGGTAATTAATAAAAAAAATCCTGGAAAACCTCTTTAAATCATCTTACCATTACTGGAAGAGAAAAGTAACAGATTACCTGGGTTATTTATACTGATGTCTGTAGTGCCGAAGGAGGGACAGGGACAAGATTAAAACAAAACTTGAATTTCATTTAATCATTGTTTGTGAAATGAGAACGTAGTACATGAAAAGAAAAAAAAAATTAAACTATGTACAAACAAAAAGAAAAGACAAAAACAAAACAATCTAAACACGCACAGTTGGGAGACTAAAAGAGTTCTTGATGAAGATGGCCACTACTTGAGATGCTCTAACTTTGTGTACTGTACGAAGCATGGGATACAACTGGGAATTTCAGAATATACAGCTCTACACAAAGAAGCGTAGGAATAAGGGACATCCTATTGTGGGTTTGAATATGCTGTTACTAGGCATATTGTCTCACGACTCCGGGGGGACAAAACATTCAGTTTCGGACTTTGTCAAAAAAAAAAATTGCAAGCAAAAAAACGAGAACAAAGATACGCAGCTTTAGCTAAACCAGCCAATTCCTATCAAGGAATTTAACTGTCCCATCGGCTCTTTTTGCGCTTAGGAGGATCCGGTATAGCAAAAGTTTCCCCTTTCCCATCATCTCGGGATCCTTCTCTGCGACTGTCTCCATCTCGTGAGCTCTCTCGACGGCTTTCTCCATCTCTGGAGCTCTCTTTCCGACTGTCTCCATAGCTGTCTCTCCGGCTGTCATCTTTGTCCCGTGAGCTCTCTCTTCTTCCCTCACTATCCCGGGAACTCTCCTTTCGCCCATCACTCTCTCTCCTCATTTCACCCCCATTACGACTTTCGCTATGTCTGCCACTGCTGGAATGCCGATGCCCATCTCCATGGCGATGTCCATCTCTGTCACTATGGCGATGTCCATCTCCATGCCGCTGACTATCCCCATGTCTCCCTCTACCTTCACTGTATTTATCACGGCTCCCACTGCTTTCTTTGCTACTGCTACTACTGCTGCTACTGCCACTAGACCCCTCCTTACTACTATACTGGCCGGTGGCAGGGAAGCTGGGATTACCCATGGATGGATAAGCCATTGGGATACTGCTGAGGGTTCCACTGCTGGTAAAGCCAGGCATTGCTCTGGAGGTAGGTAGAACCGGTTCAGATGATGCTGGAAGAGGCTGGGGTGAAGAATTGGGAATTGAATTTAAGCTGCCCGCACTTGTCCAAGCTCCAGAGTTAACGGTCGAAGTTCCTGTTTTCTGTGTGTTCAAGCTAGCAGCAACAAAATGATTTTTGTACTGTGACTAGAAATATAATAGAGAAAAAACTGTTACATCCCCAAATATATCAAACAGCTTACAGCTCATACACTGTTCCCCCACCACACCTGAAATGCCGCCTTCATGGCAGTGAGTCGATCTCCCATGGCTCCTCCTGTAGGTTTGAAGGCCTCATAGTTACTCATTACACCACCACCAATTCCACGTTCCTGAAATAAAGTCACACAGTTCACTAGTTAGATAAATATATATGGAGAGGTAACCTCACTTAATCCTGTATGCCTTTACATCCTTGTATGTACGTTAATCATATATACACAGGCAGTGGACAGAACAGAAAGAAGGTCATTCGAGCAACAGGGAGAGCTACTTTCTTTCAAAAACTTCTCCCTGTCTGTCTCCAGGTTGGGTGTGGTTCTGCAGCTTAGTTCCATTGAAGTGAAAGAAGCCAAGTTATAAAACCACACCCAACTTGGAGACAGACGTAGAGCTGTTTCTGAAAGAAATTAGTTGTGTTTTTCTATTCCTGGATAACCCCTTTAATGCTGGTAGTAATTACAACTGGAGTATAAGAAAGTCATCAACTAGATGTGAATACAATAAAGCAGACAGACAAGCTTTATATAGGTTGGATAACCTTTCTTGAATAGTGGTAGTCATTGCTGTGAATTGAAACTATCACTTTCCTGAAAAAAAGAGACCTACGACTATACCACATTTATACACACAATTTCATGCATAAGATGCCAGCACTTACAGAAGTTTCTGCTCCAAGTCCAGGACGTTCTCGATAGCCAAGTCCACCCCCACCAACATTCAGTTTCTTGCCTTTTCCAGCCTTAAATCGGGATTTACGGAACCAAGAATTCTTTACAGGAAAGAAGGGGCAAAAAAAATAAAATAAAATGATCCAACGTGGACTGCGAACATTTACATGCTAGCAGATAAAAGGTTCACAGTGCAAACATTACCTGCATAGCCAGATCCAGCAGCTCCTTGGAGACGTATTGATTGGCTCCCTCCAAATTCCTCACTAAATCTCCAGCAAAGTTGCTGTCTTTTGGTGTTAAAAGTGTATAGGCCACACCTTTTTCACCTGCTCTGCCCGTACGACCAATGCGGTGAGTGTGAGTGTCAATGTCTCGCGCTACATCGTAGTTGACGACAGTTTTGATTGATGGAATATCCAGACCTCTGGCTGTGTACAAACAGTAATACAGAATATTAACACGGTGTGAAGTATAGAATGAGATCAATGAAACATGAACTACCAATTACTTGATAAAGCACCTGCTATACTGCACAGAACAGTGTCTCCCAAACAGGGTGCCACCAGTTGTTACAAAACTACAACTCCCAACATGCCCGGACAGCCAAAGGCTGTCCGGGCATGTTGGGAGTTGTAGTTTTGCAACAGCTTGAGGCACCCTGGTTGGGAAACACTGACCTAGAAGGAGGAAAGGCCCAGCAATAGGACAGCCAAGCCAAAGTGCCAATATATTCATCCATTGGGGGTTCTTACCAGCAACATCTGTAGCAACCAGGATAGGGATATTCTTCTTCTTGAAGTCTGTGATGACCTTGTTCCTTTCACTTTGGTCCATGTCCCCATGAAGAAGTCCCAATTGATGATCCTCCAAGCGCAAGTTGTTGGCAAGCTCGTCAGCATTAGCTTTTTTGGTGACAAACAGGAGGACGCTCCCTGTGGATGTGAACTCCACAAGTCTGCGAGTCAGCCAGGTCCACTTATCTGGACCAGAGGGGAGAATTTCCACCACCTGAGTGATGTCTTCATTGGCCTGGAAGTAAGCAGAGGAAATAAAAATTAACAAAAAGAGTTGTATATACAGAAAACTATTGCATATGTTTCACATAAGGGAAGATCTCACCTCTCCAATATCACCCTGAACAACACGGATGGGATCGATCAGAATATCTCTGGCCAGCTTCTCAATCTTCTTCCGGAACGTGGCACTAAACAGCAAGGCTGAGTAATAAAAAAAATAATAGGTTTGTTATGAAAAAAAATAAAAAAAAATCCTTTGCTCTAAGACCAGCAACAACGAGCAAAGTAAAGTATGAAGGGCAGTTTAGGAAAATCACTAATACCCCCATCACACCTGACCAAAACCCTTAGTTTACTTACTCTGTCGGTCGGGTCTCACATGGTTAGCGATAGATCGAACTTGGTATTCTGAAAACAAGCAGCACATTTTACATGAGTTTAGTTAGGAGCCCTGGGACTAGAAATCACAGTATAAACAAATTATTCAGACATTCTGTGACCTTACCAAAACCCATGTCAAACATGCGATCAGCTTCATCGAATACAATGTAGGTGACCCTCTGTAGGTTGGTCGCCTTTTTCTTTACATGGTCAATAAGACGTCCCTGTGAAATAAAATTATTATAAAAGTCAATGTGTCCAAACTGCACAGTTGGCAACTGAGGAATAACCCAAAAAACAAACACATGGTTTTGCTACATGTTACACTGTGCATGCTAATCTTTATGTTGCAATCTTTAGGACTACTGACTTGTCATAGTGCTCATAGCAGGGATAACATGTTTTAATATAAGAGGACAGAATGTAACGTGACAGGTTTCTTACATTGAATGGACAGTGAGTGACACCTGAGTGCTCTGTACTACAAGTGAGTCTAAATCCTGCTTTTCATAGACATGATCCAAAACCAATTTTAGTACAGAAACATAAGGCTCACACTTTGATGGTTCATACGTCTGTAAGAATGAAACTTTAGCAAGAAGTATTGTCAAACTAAAAAGAAGCTTGAATAGCACTGCTTTTCTATCATCATGGTCATTGTACAGGGAATTGTTTTGCAACAACTGGAGGCACCATTGTTAGAAAACACTGGTCTATTTTCAGCATAGCATGGCAGCTCATTTGTGCTTCAATGGGCTAATGTGTGGGAGGAAGAAAAGTGACCTCACATTTACAAACGAGGAATTATGGGTCTTGTAGTTGAAGAGAAAGAACTCCAACAGGAAATAGCCTGTTCACAAAAAAGTGATTTTTGTCTTACCATAAAATCCTTTTCTCGGAGGATCCATTGGGGGACACAGACCTGTATATGCTGTTGTTGCTAGGAGACTTGACACTATGGAAACCAAAAAGTTGGCTCCTCCCAGCAGGATATACCCGCCTACAGAGCCTGAGGTAATCAGTTTAGTCACCAAGCAGCAGGAGATGACCGAGAGGTAGAGAACCAAGACCAGTCCGAGGCAACCAGAACAAAAAATAACTGAACACATCCTCGGACAGGTAACCAAAGAAAGGGCGGGAGCTGTGTCCCCCAATGGATCCTCCGAGAAAAGGATTTTACGGTAAGACAAAAATCACTTTTTCTCTATCGGCTCCATTGGGGGACACAGACCTTGGGACGTACCAAAGCTGTCCCTTGGGTGGGTAAGGAATCAGTCAGGTGAACGGCTGGACCACCGCCGCCTGCAACGCCTTACGGCCCAGAGTAGCATCAGCTGATGCAAAAGTATGAATCTGGTAGAACCTTGTGAAATAGAGCAAAGACGGTCACGTTGCCGCTGTACAGAACTGCGAGGCCGAAGCCATGAAGTGAAAGGCCCAGGATGCCCCGAAAAACGGGCGGAATGAGCCAAAACCCGGAAGGGGGAATCTTCCCCTTGCAGCAGTAAGCAGACCGGATACACCGAAAAATGGTGGCCGTAGAAGCAGGTCGTCCGGTAAGACGACCTTCCGGAAAAATAAAAAAAAGGAGTCACACTGCCGAAAAAAAGAAGTGACAGAGATAAGTCCAAACAGCCCTCCCCACGACCAGTTTGTGGAGCAAACTCCCTGGGATGAGAAGGGGCCTGTCAAAAAGACGGCAGGACAATGTCCTCATTGGGATGAAAAAGTCAAAACCATCTCAGGTAAAAAGGACGGACCTGGACAGAAAACAACTTGTCCTGGTATACAATCAGGAAGGCAGAACGGCAGGAGAAAACTGCCAGCTCTGACACCCACCTAACAGAGGTAAGAGTAATAAGGAACGCCACCTTCCAGAAAAGGAGGCGAAGAGGAATGTCCCTGAGAGGTTCAAAAGGAGCGCCTCGCAGGGTACCTAAGACCAAGTGTAAGTCCCAAGGGGGAGAAGGGGACCGAGAAGGAGGGACAGTGTGAAGCCAGTCTGGACATGAGAATTGAACGCTAGAGGACTTTGAAAAGGAATGAAAAGGGCCGAACTTTGACCCTAAAGGGAGCTGAGAATCAACCCTTGGGCCAACCCTGACTGGAAAGGGAAAATGGGTCAGGGAAGGAAAACCACGACCAGAGAAAAAAGGCTGAGATTCACACCAATGAAAATAAGACCGCCAGGTATGGTGGTATATCTTCGCAGAGGAAGGCTTGCGAGCCTTCAGCATGGTGCGAACCACTTGGGAAGAGAGACCGCGGTCTCAACCTCCACGCCGTCAAAAGCCGAGACGGTAAAAAGGGGTGGCACAGGGGACCTAAGATAGGAGGTCTGAGCGAGAGGGAAGGCACAGCGGTAAGTCGTTAGGAGCCTGACCGCGACGACATGCCACGCCCGCCAGAGCCAGTCTGGGCCACGAGAATGGCGGGAACGCCCTCTGCTGCGAGTTTCTCAGGACTCTGGAATGAAAGGAAGGGGAAGAAACAGATAAGGTAGGGCCAGGCCCGACTAAGAAACAGATAAAGTAGGGCAAAGCCCGACCAGCAGAGAGGAACGCTGCAGTTGTGGCAGGACGAGTAGAGGTCCACGCCTGGAGCGCCCTAGAGGTTGCAGGTCACTGCAAACACCTCTGGATGTAGGGACCACTCGCCTTGGACGGCTGAGGACCAGCTGAGACAGACCACCTACCAGTTGAGTATGTCCGGAATGAAGATCGCTGACATGGTCGGAAACTTGAGTTCCGCCCAGAAGGGAATTTCCCGAAGAAGCAAGCAAAGATAGAATTGCCGTAGTCCCAGCATGTTGATGGGGAGAAGGGCTTCTGGGGGGGGACCAAGGCCCCAGACCGGTCGGTCCTTGAAAACACCTCCCCAGTCCAACAGACTGGCAGGAAGGAGCGCCCCTGAAAGGCAGGGAGAAACGAAGCCACCATAGAAGGGACCGACAAGACTGTCGAGAGAGAACGATCTTGCAGTCGAGAGACAAAGGAGACCTGTCCTACCGGAAGAGCATCACCAGTAGAAGAGGTCGGTGATGAAACTGGGCGAATGGCACGGCCTCCACGGCCGCCAGCAACTGACCCAGGACAGTATGCAAAAGCAAATGGAAACTGGAGCAGGATGCCAAAGTCATCTGACTCCTGACAAGAGTGTCAGCCGAATGTCCGGCAGAGTCGAAAGCGGGCAGAGGCCGCGTCGAACTAGAGCCCCAGGGGAGAGGTTGAACTTGTCATGATTAACCATCCAACCAAAGAGAAAACAAGGGTTGGAGGTTGAGACTAAGACTCCTCAGAGTCTGAGCCCTGGTTGGAGCTCTGATCAGGAGGTCATCCAAGAAAGGAATCACTGAAACAACTCTTGTCTGTAACAGGGCTATCACAGGCGTCAGGTCATTGGTAAGGACCCGCGGAGTAGTGGTCAGACCGAAAGGGAGAGCCACAATAGAAAATGGCCATCCGGAACTGCAAAGCGGAAGTACTGCTGATGACCGGGAAATATTGGAATGTGGAGGCAGGCATCCTTGATGTCCACCAAGGGAAGAAAAACTCCCCTTGAACCATGGACTCCAGCACCGAACGGAGAGACTCCATTTGGAATGGGAAGCAGAAGATGCTAGTGGAGATGCTCGAGAACCAAGATTGAGCAGCAACGCTCGTCTTGGGGACCACAAAGAGGTTGGAATGAAAAACCTCGAAAACATTCCCCTGAAGGAACAGGGACAATTACTCCCTGGATGAAAGGGAACTGGAACGCACCCTGAAATGCCTCCTCTAGAGAGGAGGACCGGGGGTCCGGGAAGAAAAAAAAGCAGTCCCATGGAGGGGAGGCATATTCGACCCTGTATCCATTGGCTACAATATCCCTAAGCCAGGAAACCGGAAAGTGCGTGTCCAGGCATACCGGAAGAGTAAGACAACCAACCACACGAAAAAAGTCGGCGGGTGGGGGCGACCCCTCAGGCCGAGGTAGCCCTACGGGTGCCTGCTGGGGCCGCAAAACAGCCAGAACGGTTAGCCGACCACCGGGATGGACGGATCAGGAAGGAGGGAGCCCTCTCCCCGTGAAGGTGCCTGGCTGGACCTTTGTTGGTACCAAAGGTCCGCAGGACCGGAAGGAGGAGGACTTCCAATGGAAAGTGGTTCTGCGAGCCTTATCCAGAGGTATAAGGAACTTTTTCCGCCCGTCGCCTCACCTCTTGAAGGCTGTGTCCACATTCCAGGCTATAAGCCACATGGAGCGAAGGAGGGCTACCAGGTAGCCTGTGGCAGAGGCAGCACAGCGGCTGCACATGGAAGCAGAACCCAGAAAATCTCCGGCAAAGGAGCCTCGGAGAGCTAGTCTAGATAAATCCCCTGGAGGGATCCTGAATACTACCCTTGGGGAGTTGGGAGACCATAATGAAAGGGCATCTGACACCCAGGCAGAAGCAAAAGCAGGAAGAAAGGAAGAACCTGCTGTCTCAAAGGCAAATTTTGCCAAGGTCTCCACCTTCTTATCCGCTGGATCCTGGAAGGCAGCTGCAAAAGCCAACGGCAAGACAGTCGCCTTAGAGAGGCGTGAGACCGGTAGATCCAAAGTTGGAAAGGGATACCGCGCTTGAACCTTCTTCGTTTTTTGAAATTTTAGTCAGGGTGCCTTCAGGCGGATTCCAGCAGGGCGTCAAATTCAGCCAGAGAGCTGAAAGTCTTGGGTGCCGGTTGGGCACGAAGAAAGGAGACTTCTGGAGACACGTCTAAAGTTCCTGGGTCCTTTAGCTGGAATGTGTCTCTTATGGCCGAAACCAATGAGTACACCACATCAGGCCTATCCGTGCAGCCCTCTGAGTTGGAGGCTGAATCAGAAACCTCATCCACAAGTTCTCCAGGTGAATGAGAATGAGGTGAGGCAGCCCTGAAAGAGGCCGGGAACGATGAAAGGCAACTTCTGGAGCCACGTCCGAAGTTCCTGGGTCCTCTAGATGAAAGGTGTCTCTTATGGCCGAAACCAATTAGTTCACCGTGTCGGCAGAATCCAATCGGTCCTCTGAGACGGATGCCGATTCGGTAACCTCATCCACAAGCTCTCCAGGTGAATGGGAACGCGTTGAGGTGACCCTAGATGAGGAAGAGACTGACCCGGTACGCGGCTCTGGAGAGCCAGAGCGGTGACTGCGGGAGCGTCCTCTGGAAGAGTTACACTTGTGATAAGCTGAGGTAGCAGGGCAAGACCTATGATGGAAACGCCCGCACCTGTCCAAAGACCCCAGGGATGATTCAGAGGAAACACCCCTATTACGCTTGCGAGAAGCGTAGGGAGAAGGGGAGCGAGTCCCCCCGGGGGCTGATGGAGGGAGGACCTCTCCAAGGCAGTCACCACAGAACGGAAGACCTGCGCCAAGTTGGATATAGGCTGTGAGAGGGAAGAAACCAAGGCTGGAGGGGAAGGCCGAAACCACCGGGTCTGGTAGAACATCCCGGGTAGTAATAGCCGGGGGGTCTGGGGGAGCAGTGGTGCAGGCAGAACAAATAGGTTCAGCAGAACCAGACATTTTTGTGTTACAGCTATTACATGTGTAATAAGTAACCTAGCTATCTGTTTAGAGGAAGGAACAGTTCTGGGCACGGTCTGTGTCCCTCAGACTGCTGCTGTGAGCAGAGAGAGAAAAACGCTGGACCATGGCCAGAGGGGGCGTGTCAATTACAAGGACACTTGTGATTGGCTCTGCAAACCCCCTGCGCACGCACAGCGCTGATTGGAGGGGATTCGCGCCATCCTGAAAGGCTCCGGCGGCTCAGGGTGGGCAGAGCTAACGCGCACCGGGCCACCGAAGAAATAATAACCCAGGGCGAAGGCCGTCGGCAGAACACTGCCGAAAACGAAAGTAAAAACTTCTACGTGGCCGGGCTGAAGGAGCACCTGCCCGCCGAACAGACACATACATACTGTGCACCAAACACACACATGCCCGCAATATATAAATGCCACTGCTCAAACCCCAATAAAAACTTTCCCCCATAGAGTAAAAAGGGAAGGAAGAACTTCTCCTGATGAAGCCTTCAGACAGCTTTTAGTCAACTGCATCATGCCGGGATTGAAAAGCGAGACGAGCAGGGAGAAGTGGAGTACCCGGACCCGTGAGGCGCTGGCCGTTGGCGAGAGGGTGTTGACAGTACATCCACGATGTCTGTGCCCCCTCAATCGCAAATGGGGAAACAGTGAACGCTTTGTTCCTGAGTCCCCACCTGAAAACAGGAAAATAAAAGGAAATAAGAAACTAAACGTCCCTATCTGAAAAAATAAAAAGTTAGACCAAGTCTGGGGAGAACCCCAGACTAGTGTCCATCTCCTGCAGACACTAAGCTAAAACTGATTACCTCAGGCTCTGTAGGCAGGTATATGCTGCTGGGAGGAGCCAACTTTTTGGTTTCCATAGTGTCAAGTCTCCTAGCAACAACAGCATATACCCAAGGTCTGTGTCCCCAAATGGAGCCGATAGAGAAAGCCACAGCATTATGGTAATCTCACATCATAGCCATTTACCCCCAAGACAAGCACGGATCCTTCCTAAGCATGTCCATTACTTTCTTTCAGGTAAGTAGTAAAATCACCTAATGGTGGATAATCACTTTAAGCCAGAAGTTGGATAATTATTAGAGAGTGCTATTAGCGCTTGTATCTTGCAAACATTTGCAAAGTTAAGCTCTAATAATTTATCCAAATTGGTTTCCATTTTATATTTATTTATTTATTTTTTTAACAGAAACTATATGCATTTTGCCTGTTCTACACCCACAGAGCCCTGTGTTGTGATAGGACACTTGTTAGCTGTATTCTCACTTTTTTTAATTAAATTAACAGCACATGAATTTTCTTAAACAAAACATCAATTTCTATTAATTTAACCTCTTAATAAACACAACCCATTCTGGTCTTGAGGACACTTTTTTTTTTAGGACAATTTTTATTTTTGCGTTACCCCCCCACCCCACACAGTGCCAGAACAGCAGTAATAAAAATAAAAAAAGCAGGTCCAAGTAAATCGCGAACTGGCCCGACTGACGTAATCTGGCAGACCGGAACGCCCTCCGTCCCAGGAACACATGGACCCTGAAGGAGGAGACGGAAGGTAACAAACGGCCAAAAAAGGAACGGAGGTTCCAGAGTCTCCTAGAAGAATTACACCTGTCGGGTGAGCAAACCCAGCCACCGCGAAGCGCTCCGGGAGACATACGTCTATGTCTGGACAAGAAAAAGGTGCAGTACAGAAAGAGCGCCCCACAAATGGGATCGCGGAGAAGTCTGGAAAGAAGTGGAACCATGCCCGAGACGGCAACCATCTCTAAGGCCCTAACCACCAGAAGGGCCAACCTGACTGAATAATAAAGACAGCCACAGCAACCTAGGAGGTTGCCCAATACAAGGAGACTCCCCAGTACTCGCACAAGCATGCGAAGAGGGAATGGGCACGGAAAACCAGCCTTGAACCCCAGTGGTCTGAGTGAACCAGAGTATTCTGAAGCAACATCCCGTCAGGACGGAAACAGGGAGGGAAACAAAGGGAACCCAGTTGGGACTCAGGATCTGGGTACATGAAGGTTACTCCAGAAGACTGTTGTGTCAGTGTAGAGCAACTGGCACGGTCAAAGGGAAGGATGAACACACCCCTCAAGGGAGATTGCCCCAAGGAAACAGAGCAATGGCAGGGCCCAAACAACAGACGGTGGCTAGACTTGCTGACGCTGAGCCCTTCATGATTGCATAAATTCTACCAACAGAGGAGAGTGCCATGGCTGCATGAGCAGCAGGAGAGAACCAATAAACAGGGGGGGGAGCCAGACTGCAATAGTTAGCAGTAAGCACACAGGCATAGCCGGTACAAAGCTCTTCTAAATGCCCTCAGCAAAAACAAGGGCTCAGCCAGGTACCCCACCTATGTAGGGGGAAAGAGGAAGAGGACTCCATGCCGGCAGTAGAAGCGCTCAGCAAAACAGTCCCCCAGTGGAGGGGAAAACAAGGGGTGGTGAGAGGAAACTCAGGTACAGACCATGCTGAGCTTCCTGATCCCCGTACCTCCTGCAGAAGGAGATGGCCAAGTATGAAAGGTACTGTAGGAACAGGGCAATAAGCACTACACCAGCGGGTCAAAGTACTGGGAGAATGCAGCAACCCCGGGAACCCTGCGGCAACATAGCGAGGTATGGAGGAGCCATTTGTGTCCCCGGAGGGATCTGAAACCTGGACACTGGTGCTGGGTACAGAGAATACAAGTAGGAAGCACACGCAGTAACCCTTAGCGTGTGGAAGTAACCCTTTGGGGTGAAACACTGGTCCCTGTGAAAAAAAGAGGAGGGGACGGACAGTGCGTCAACAGAGCCAATCTGGTTGCTGACTAAGGCAGTAGAGCAGGCGACTAAGCCACCCTGCACCGGAATCCAGGAAGATACCTGTAGGCATAGGGGGCTGTGGAACAGACTGTCGCCCTATCAGGCCCCATGCCAGAACAGATGTGTTCAACTGCAGCAGACCTGCACAAGATCACAGAAAGGCCTGAGGTACACCTCATCGAAAAGGAGGGGAGGTGGGCTCTATATGTGCAGAGTGTCTGTGGCATGTGTAGGGACACATTACCGCACTATAGTAGTGGGGCACCAGGACAGCAGCCAAGAAGAAACCACAGACACCCAAAGTGCCGGCAGTATGGAAAACAGGCACAGCACCTAATGGTGTGTTATAACAATGCACGTAGCAGATCAACGTAGGGGAACAGAGTGCTGCTGTCGCTGCAAAGGTTCATGGAATATGCAGGAAACTCCCACACCCCGTCTACTCATGGTGGTACACACCAGGACTGCTGTCGCAGACGCTAGGAGCCATGGACGCCGGCATTTGTAAAAGCGAGGGGTATCCCATGACTGATGCGCCCACTGCAGGTGAGTGTGCGGGCGCTGAAACAAGGAAGCTGTGACAGAGCGGGGAGCGAGTCCCCGCCCAGCTGAACTCCAGAGTCCCACACAGAGCCCGGGAAGAAGGGAGGACGGAGCTACATACTGCCTTTATGGCTCCTGCTGGCAAAAAGTGCCGGCGGAGTACAGAACAGCCGGGGCAGAGAGGGAGGGGGGGGGGGGGGGGGAAGAAGAGTCTGCAGCCGCAGAAAGCCGCCGCTAAAGCCAGCAGATGACCTGAACAGAAGTGGACGCCATAACTCCCGAGCTTTAGACTGAGTCTACGGGTGGGAGAAGAATATAATAGATATATCCTGACTCACCGATATCGGGACCTTAGTCCCCGAAATTATCCCATTGCAGACCAATTCCACAGAGCAGCCGAGGTAAGAGAGACCCAGGGAGGTCATAGTGCTGCCAGAGGTTCAGTAAGTGAATCACCGCACAAAAGAGGGCACATACCTACCTAGCTCTTGGCTATACCCTCCTCCTGATGTCTTCAGCCAGCTAAAGGCCACGCTGCATCATGCCAGGCTGCCATAGCGAGGCGAGCAGGGGCACTGGGGGATGCGGACCCAAGGTACACCTCCAGGCACTGGCTGTTGGCGAGAAGAGGTTAACGGTCCATACTCTAAGCACTTTGTCACATGTGGGAGATCAGGTAGCTCCATGCTCCGGTCACCCAATCTAGAAAAATAACAAAAGGAAAAAGAACCTAACTATATGTACTTAACTAGAAAATAATAAAACAAGAGACCAGGTCTGGGGAGCTTGCATCCTACTGACACTAGATAAAACTGATTACCTCACTTCAAGTGGGCGGGTATATCCTGCCAGGGAGGAGCCATTTTTTTTCTCCTAGTGGCAAGAGCGTATACCCAATAGTATCGGTGTCCCTCAACGAAGAGCGACAGAGAAAGTCGTTTAAGGCATGTGGTAGTCAAGGTGAAAGCACATGAATGTCCCTGAGTATTCAGTGAATGATAATGTTAAGAAGCGTCCCCTCCCACCCCTACCCGCATAGCCATCCCCATCCTCCCCTCCCCCAAACAAACGTCACACATTGACCCGAACAAAAGGGGCCATGTGCAAAGTAGAAGCCCCTCCTTCGACTCAGTGGATTTTACAGGGAATAACAGTGTATGAAAAGAATCTGCTAGTCAGACCCATCGTCAGGCAAGCAAAGTGCTCCAAGGGAACCTTGCAGAGCCTCCATACTGTACCACGTGGTGCACCGGAATGGGCGAACAATTTTAGCAATCCCCTGAGAGTCGAAGTGAGTTACAATGAAAGATTTCCCCTTCTGAAAAAAAATGCTTAGTGCCCGAGTCACAATGGCGTTCTGGATCAAATCTGTCTACCTCCAAAAAGACCTTTAGTTGAGAAACCAGCATCGTAAAATCTGGAGTGACTGAGTCCAGCCATTTAGCAAAAAGGCAGCGTAACACCACTAAAAGAACAACATGAATAAAATGTGGAGTCCGTCACCCCTCCCCCCTCGTCCCCTCAGGTGGGCATAGTTTGTAGAACAAAAAGGATTGAGGAGTGAACTGGAGCTTCACCCGCCAATAATCCCAAATGTACTTTTGAATCATCTTCCAATAATCCGCTGTGACCAACCACTCCCAAACTCCATGATAAAGAGTTGTGAGTGGGGTCTTGCATTTGGGGCAATTAGTAATCAAAGATCAGCACCTTCTTATTGCGAAAAGTGAGTGGTGAGGTGCGGTGAGGTACGGCGGCAGTAAGCCCTCAGGATCTCCACCTTGTTGTTGTAATAAAGCAATTTCAGGATAACCTGCCGCGGGCGAGATGAGTCAACATGATGGGACTGGGAGGTAGAAGTAGGGGCTTGACCCAGAAGGTGCCCTCTCTCCACTCTGCATTTATGTTGAAGTCCCAAGGCTGCGGGCAGGTCGCTCTCACAGAAATCTTGTAAATCTGAAGGAAGAAGAGATTCACTGACCCCCACTAGCGGTTTTCCAAGTCTTCCAGCCTCTCAGTGATGTAGCAGAGGTCAGTTTCTGTTTGGCGCAGCCGGGTAGCCAAGCCACTATTTTCATCTTCTAGTGCAATGATCCTTTGTTCCGCCTCACCTAATTTCTCTCAGCTTGGGCTCCCAGATCAGTCTGGAGTTGTGTCAACATCGAACGCATGGTGTTTTCAAGCGTTTGTTGTATAATAGGGGTGATCAGCTGGACCAATGTTGCCGCCAACGTCTGCAGAGCTGTAGGGGTAGACACAGACATCCATAGCGCTTGTCAAGGGTGGGATCAATTGAGGGCTGAGGGCCCCGCATCTTGAGTGAACAAGGACTGGCTGGGAGAAACCTCCATCGCTCATGATTGAGCCTGTTCGGCCTGCGCCAGTGATTGCCCTGAAGATTGAGCGGGAATGGGAGTGGAAGCCGGTGCCACTGCAGAGGGTACCAAGCACTGGGACCCCTTGTTAAGTCACTGGAAAATGTCTCTCAAGCTGGGCTGAGTAGATCAGGGACTGTGAGGCTGTATGAGGCTGGTAGAGTGTGCTGGCTAATGTGCCCTTATATATTTTTTTTACATTAAATTATGCCATGTGCCATAATCTGTAGTTTTATCAGTACCATTTTTGTTTTCATAGGACTTTTAGATCACTTTATATATTATATACATATATATTTACATACATACATACACACACACACAACGTCACCAAAAATTAGCATTTTTGGCATTTAGATTTTTTTCAAAATAATTGTTATCTAACAGCCCATTTTACCAGACCCAGGTGAGGAGTCTTGCCAAGTAATAGATGGACAACATTTTTCTTTAAATCAACTGGTGCCAGAAAGTTCGATGAAGTTCTTTTCTTTGTGGATTTCCTTTCTGTCTGACCACAGTGCTCTCTGCTGACACCTCTGTCGATTTTAGGAACTGTATAGAGTAGGATCAAATTCCCATATCATACCTATCCTGCTCTGAACTGTTCCTGACATGGAAAGACGTGACAGCAGAGAGCACTGTGGTCAGGCAGAAAGGAAATTCACAAAAAAAAGAACTTCCTGTGAAGCATACAGCAGCTGATAAGCACTGGAAGGATTAAGATTTTTAAATAGAAGTAATTTACAAATCTGTTTAACTTTCTGGCACCAGTTGATTTAAAGAAATTTTTTTTCCAGTGGAGTACCCCTTTAATGAGTGAATGGTACTCCTAACCTGTTCAGACACAACATTGGCAGATCAAAGGCAAATAGCCCACAATAAGTTTTCTCTATAGGGAAGGAGAACAGACACATGAGGGATCAGTTTACAAGCTCGTCTAGAAGTTCTCCAGCCTTTTATGGTAGTCCAGAGTAATGGATTATCAGGCAATTTGGCAGTTAACCGTGCAGGGTCATAAAGGATACATTTTAAAAGTTTGGACAATTCCGCATGCGGCAATAATAGCAAATATGATTATAATTTTAATTTTTTTGTGAAAAGGAAGGGGGATTATAGTTTGTCTAAGGGAGCTGATTTTATAAAAACTTAATTTTTATTTTACGCTTAAAGGAGTACTGCAGTCTTAGACACTTAGATAAGTGTGTGATCGTGGGGGGGCGACTGCTGGGACCCCCGCAATCTTGCGTATGGGGACCCAGCATTGCTGGATAATGCTTGTGCCGTCGACTTCACTGAGGTCGATGACACCCCCCTCCATACAGCCCTTCAAATAAAGGTTAAGACATATTAATTTGTTATTCATTTACTATTATCACTACTATTATTAGAAATACCTTGAGGAGTACCATTTTCTCAGCTTTTTGTATCTACCTCCTTAACCCCTTAAGGACTCAGCCCACTTGGGCCTTAAGGACTAAGACAATTTTATTTTTACGTTTTCGTTTTTCCTCCTCGCCTTCAAAAAATCATAACTTTTATATTTTCTTCCAGACTAGTATGAGGGCTTGTTTTTTGCGCGACCAGTTGTCCATTGTAATGCCATCACTCGCTTTACCATAAAATGTATGGCGCAACCAAAAAAATACTATTTGTGTGGTGAAATTAAAAAGAAAATCTAAATTTAGAAAATTTTGGAAGGTTTCGTTTTCACGCCGTACAATTTATGGTAAAAATTACATGTGTTCTTTATTCTTTGGGTCAATACGATTAAAATAACACCCATGATAACATACTTTTCTATTACTGTTGCGCGTGATCTGTACTTTTTATTGATACCATATTTGCTTATATAAAACTTTTATTACATTTTTTTATCAATTATTTTTGGAATAAAATGTTATGAAAAAGCAGTAATTTTGAATTTTTTTTTTACGTTCACCGTAAGGTATCATTAACATTATGTTTTAATAGTTTGGATATTTACGCATGCGCCGATACCAAATATGTATATTAAATGTCTTTTTTTTTGTTACACTTTTTGGGGGGTGAAATAGGGAAAATGGGACAATTTACGTTTTTATTGGGGAAGGGGGTTTTTCACATTTTTTTTAAACTAAACTTTTTTTACATTTATTTTTAAACTTTAATAGTCCCCATAGGGGACTATTTATTGCAATCATTCGATTACTAATACTGTTCAGTGCTATGCATAGGACATAGCACTGATCAGTATTATCGGTCATCTTCTGCTCTGGTCAATCGCAGACCAGAGCAGAAGACCCGTGGAAGGCAGCGGAGGCAGGTGAGGGGACCTCTGTTTGCCGTTCTGGATGATGGGATCGCCGCGGCAGCGCTGCTCTCGATCCGATCATCCATTTTAGTGTCCGCAATGCTGCAGATGCCGTGATCTGAATTGATCATGGAATCTAAGGGGTTAATGGCGGACATCCGAGCGATCGCGGATGTCGCCCATTACCGGCGGGCCCCTGGCTGCTATCAGCAGCCGGGACCTGCCGCGCATGATTCGTGCATCGCTCCGATGCTCCCGGTTATGTCTAGGACGTAAATGTACATCCTGGTGCGTTAAGTACCCCATCACAAGGACATACATTTACGTCCTGCGTCGTTAAGGGGTTAAAACAACCAGGTATTGGTACAATTGTAGCAAACCTTACTATACCTAAATATTGTGAGCTCCACTAAATTTTTCAGCATGAAGGTGATGACAGGTTCTCTTAAAAGTGTTACTTCCACAGTGACATGACATTAGGATATTATTGGTTAGAGTCCTACTTTAAGCTTCCACAGCTCCTGAGAATAAAGTAGCCATAACACTGTGCCCCATCACATTCTTTTCCTGCACAGTTGCCATGCTGTTCAGATTAATGGGGCCAGGGCCACTGCGGACACACCACCATTTTAACAGGAATACTCATATGTTAAACTCACCGGTGTGCAGACGACTATCTCTGCCCCTTCTTGCAGAGCCTTCGCCTGTTCCCACATGCTGCCTCCTCCGTACACGGCCACAGAACGCAGATTGTAGGCTTTTCCGAACCGCTTACACTCACTGTGAATCTACCAAACATTAAAACAAGTTTAACCAACAAAATACACAACACAACCCTTCTTGACAGATCGATTCCTAAAAAATGGAATGATAGCAACAAAGCCATCAATGACCACATAAAACTAAAAAATGACTAAGCCGTACCTGCTGACACAACTCGCGTGTGGGACACACTATGACGGCAATTGGCCCATCTCCTGTCTGTAGCTCCTTCTGGTCCATAATGTGTACTAGAATAGGCCAGATAAATGCTGCTGTTTTACCACTTCCAGTTTTGGCAATGCCGATCATGTCTCGTCCACTAAGTGCCACTGGAATACCCTGTAGGACAAGACAGTGTTCGGTAAAAAGAAAACCCATATGTAACAAGAGGTGTTTACAGTAGAATGGTCTGTACCTGACACTGGATGGGTGTGGGCTGGGTGTATTCAGACTTTCTAATCTGATGCATAAGCTGTTCATCAAATCCAAAGTGAGCAAAGCTGCTGGCTACACGTGGAGGAGCTGCCCCAGAGACCTGTAGCCAAAAGATGACATTTACATTTCTAATCATAGTAATACATTATAGTACATGGATTCATTTAATAGTCATTGTTCTGACCCGCAGGTTAAGTTTATGTCTCAGCTCCACAATCTGCTGAGGAGTCTGGGCGGTGATCTCCTCATGTTCTATATAGAAATTCTTCTCAAAAGGAGGATACTCTATCTGCAAAAGAAAAAAATAGCACAGCACATTAGTGGAACATGTCTGTGGAAGAGTTATCCAAGTCCACAGTAACTTTCTCCTTACCTCTGAATGGTCTATGGGTGGGAGAGGATCAATAATGCGTTTGGTGGTTGAGGCAATAGGGTTACCATCACTGTCATACTCAAGAGTGTCCTCTTCCTCCTCTGGTTGGAGCCCAGCTGTTGGGTTCTCAGCCATAAATCGGAAATAAGCTTCCTGTAGGAAATACAGTGACTCAGTGGACAAAACCAATATTCTGTGTATTCTATGAGAATAGATTATTCTTCAATCAAAGGTCTATCAGGGAATGATGAAAAAGACAGGTGGAATCTTATGTGAATGAACTGAAAAAATGATTAGCCCTAATGCCCATGAAGTTTTTTCCATATCTGTAATACAGCACCAATAGAAATCCCAGCATTGCTTCTAGAGGAGAACACAGTGCTATACAAAGGCACCATACGACAGAATATGTAGTGTATAGGGATCTGCTACATGTCTGCATACATATTTGTGATTCGCTTGGAGCTTTAAAAGGGTTTGCCAGGACTAGGAAAAAGGGGCTGCTTTTTGAACAGAAACAGCAACACATACATCTAAGGTATGATATTGCAACTCATACCTGTTAAAGTGAATAGGGCTAAAGTGCAATGCCAGACACTGCCCCATACCAAGAGTAATGCTGTTTCTATACACGATTTTCTTATGCTAGGTAAAGGCCAGCATGTGATAGCACAGGGTTTAAAAAAACAAAAACTTTGGATACTATATTGGTATACAAGGGGTGTTCCTTTAAGCTTTAAAGCCCTATTTATACCAAGCGGATGCCAGCAGTGCTCAGCTACTAGCATTGGAGCCAGTAAACCTAAATGCCCCTGTCAACAGCATCTAGGTGGTGAAAGGCCTCACTCTGGTCACTTCCAAGGACCAACTGGCAAGAAGGAAAAGCAAACAAAAAGACGCAAATTGTCTGTGTCCCAAATAGGGTTAAAGGAGTATTCCAGGTACTAAAAATTATCTCATATTGTGCAGGGGCTGTCATGAAAAAAATAAAATAAAAACTTACAGTCTACCCTTCCTCGGGAGGCCCACTATGTAGTCCTCTTGTCTCCTGCTGATTGGTCTGGCCACTATGAGAGACTCGTATGGGCACCGACAGCCTGCTCAGCCAATCATCAGCTCTCCTGCCTCATTCAGTGATTGCAGAGATGGGCTTCGACAAGGGTGCCGGTTTTAGATGGCGCTGGTCACAGGACAAACAAAGGTAAGTAAAAGCAAGGGTAGTTTATTCTCCCAACATGCAACCCGTTTCACTGCATCAGCAGCTTCATCAGGCTTCATGATGCCTGATGAAGCTGCTGATGCAGTGAAACGCGTTGCATGTTGGGAGAATAAACTACCTTTGCTTTTACTTACCTTTGTTTGTCCTGTGACCTGCGCCATCTAAAGCCGGCACCCTTGTCGAAGCCCATCTCTGCAATACCTCTCATTCAGTCGGCTGGCTGCGGACACTATATGCGCTCTCCATTGTTGTGTATGTGGGTACACAACACCATCAGGTGAGCCTCCTTCTCAGTGCATATTTCGCCATACAGGTTACTGGAGCGCTTTGTCTTTTCTAGTCATTCAGTGATTGGCTGAGCAGGCAGACAATGCTGAGACCATCTCAGAAGTGATGGCCAGAGGATTCAGGTGGGGACTGGAAGACTTCACAGAGTGACCCCTGAGGGATTAGGTGAGTACATGGTTTTTTGCTTAGTTTTTTTCCCCCATTGTGGCCTCAGAATGATAGGACATCATTTTTAGTATCAGGAACAGCCCTTTAAAGAACACGACAGATTTCTATATCTTTCTATCCAGCTTCAATTTCAGGAGACCTAATATTTATATTCAAGTAAAACCTCAAACCACTAAATAGAAAAATAATGTATAAAAGGCATCAAGAGGTTTTGTCTGTATTAAAACCCAACCTTTTCAATAAAGACAAAAAACTGGCAGGATTCAGACCCTTTCACTTTTTACATTTTGCTAAGTAGCATAAAAAGTACAGACATGAAGTTCTAGGGTCCCTTGTTCTCTAGATAAGTGTGGGTCCCAGAGGTGGGAATAACATCCATCACACATTTTTGGCCATAATCAAAGTGGGAATTTCCCTCTAAACATTGATGGCTGACCCGGACCCGCCTTTTAGATAAATTGTTCAGTAGGAAAGCTCCTCTCCAATATTGTTTACACAAAGACCATGGCTTGTCTGTACCCCTTAACAGGCAGCAATGTGTTATTCATGGGAAAAAACCATATGAGTAAGGCTGCATTCACACTTTGTTTTTACATTACGGGTGCCGGATCCAGCTGGGGGAGGGGCAAACCGGTCTCTCCCGTACCCCAGCCGGACCAGCACTGAAATCCATTTTCTTTAATGAGCCGACCGGGGTCAAACGGTGACTCTGGTCGGCTCATTTTTTAAGCGTATCCGATTTTGTGACTGGACCCAAAACCGTAGTATACTACGGTTTTAGGTCCGGCCAGGAAACCGCATACGGGTAAATAATGAGCCGACCAGAGTCACCGTTTGACCCCGGTCGGCTCATTAAAGAAAATGGATTTCAGCGCTGGTCCGGCTGGGGTACGGGAGAGACCGGTTTGCCCCTCCCCCAGCCGGTTCCGGCAACCGTAATGTAAAAACGAAGTGTGAATGCCGCCTAACCTAAAGTTCAGCAGCAAATTCTTGTGGAAGCAGTGAGAAGATCTTAACAGGTGTGTAAAGATCTGGACAAGTCACTAGGAACAATAGTGAAAAACTGGTGTCTCTGGTGTAGTACCAGAGAGAGGAACAGGCAGCAAAAACCCAGTGATCATTTATAGGATTTTTAGAAAAGTTAGATTTCTATTTTTCTTTATTCAGGCAGTGTGAAGGGGTGAAAGGTAAGTGCTGTCCATACATGTGCACACAGTAATGTTTATGGGAACCTCCAAATAAAGATCACAGATTATTATATTTGCTTGGAAAGAAAAAGCTTCTGATCTGCCAGGTGCACACTCAGGAAGGATGATATTATGAAAGGTATAAGGTCTTCTCTAGGTTATGCAACACTTATGCCCCCGTGGGTGGGAGATGTGGTCCTGCACACAGGGCCTGACAGCTTATATATCTTTTGGTATTTTTTAATGGGGCATTTTGGGTTAACTTATCTCCCATCAACAGGATAGGGGGTAAAAAAAAAAAAAAAAAAAAAATTCACCTCCAAACAGTTCTCAGGTTATGAAAACAGTCACACTTGCAATTTACTTACCAGGGTGGATTTCTTTTTAAGATAGGAGTCCCACTGGTTCAGCTGTCAAATCACATGCAGACTTGCCAAATCTCACCTGACAGTGTCTTTCTGTCCACATAGCAGATCCTGTGAGATTTGGAAAGTCCTATTTGCGGTGACATATGACATGACAGATGGACCAATAGGGCTTCTAGATTGAGGGGGGGGAAGCACCCGGTATGTGAATTACCAGTCTGACTGATGTGTCCAATGGTAAAAAAATTAAAAAATATAATTCCATAGAGAACAGCACTTTATTAAAAGGGCCAGAAAACCTGCATTGGCTGGGTACATATTCCACTTTGGAAAACACAAAAGCAAAACTACAAACTTACCTGGTCATCTTCCTCCTCAATGTCATCCCTGATACCCCTGCAAGAAAGAAAAGGAAAAACAAACTTCCCTGCACTCAGTTCGGACACCAGCCATGTAACAGTCTTAAAAATATTGTGGGGGCATACATTAGTTAACATATGTGTGGTGCCTGCAAGAGGCCCTGAATGTTGTGCATGTTTACAGGTAAGCCTTAATATTAAATGATAACATGTGGCTCTGAAGTGATTCAACTTGTGACGTAAGTCGCAATAATAATCAGAAAGCGGCCATAACATATCTGATTGGTATAGGTTATATCACATCTAGTGCAGGGCTTGAGGGAGCGGTACACAACTGAGAGACATCATACAGCACCCTTCTGGCACTGAGCTAGTCATAACAGGACAGTTCTCCTAGAGTGTTCCTTCAATAATCACATGTTCTGACAGAGGCAGCTTGTACTTGCTGAAGACTAGACAATGTGTTTAACATGTGTGACAAGACCAGATCAATGTCACAGATGTTTGCCAAAGCCGGAGACAGTGTTGACATGCTGACCAGGAGGTGTAAAAGGACCAATGTTAAAGAAGCAGCTTGGGCATACCTTGCATTCTTCATCTCCTTGTCTTTTTCCTCAAGTTTTTTCATGTCTCTGGCAGCCTGGTCCTGGGTACAAGAAAAACGACCAGTGCATTACAAAAAATACTCTACAGACTCCTAACACAACCTGTCTGCAGCCTCTAACGTTTACTGCTGCTTGTACCAACATTGCTGTACTTTTAGCAATACCAGTACAAGCTACTGCGGCGCTTCACTGTTCAAATGAGAACCACTGCTCCTTCAAACAGGAGTCGTACTCTTGTCAGTTAAACATAGGCCGATTGGCTGAATAACCCCTTTCATATTTTCTTTTTTGGACAATTTTCCAAGATTTGTATTGGCTGTTATTCAGTACAAATTTTAATTGTTTACTTCCAGAGGATATAAACATGTGATGGCTCTTGTTAGAAGACAGAGCTTAGATACACATTTTATCCACTGGAAGTAAATAACAAAAGTTCTTATATCATAGGCAAGAAGAAAGAGTGAAAACAAACAGGAAAATTATATAGGTTTTCATTATACAAAGAATTAAATACATTTGTTAAAAGTGTAAATGCACCTCAACTTCTGCCATAAAGGCCTCTAGAGGATCTTCTTCACTGTCAGAGTCTGTGGTTTTGGTACGAAGCTGCTGTCTGGTTGGAGAATTCTCTGCTGGGATGTAGGGCAGGTCCACATTGGAGTCTTCTTCCTCATCATCAAAGTATCTACAGACAGGAAAAGAATAAATTGTTACTTTTTTCTGTAGGTCAATACAATTAAAAAGGCCCAAGCTTATATACTTTATTATTGTACTGTTTATTTTTTTTTTAAAGAAACTTTTCTCTCATTCAAAAAAAAAAAAAAAAAAAAAGTTTTACTTTTTTACTTAGGCTAAGTTTCCACTTGGTTTTTTTCTGGCAGTTTTTGGATATCTGCCACTGAACTTTTTGAGCCAAAGTCAGAAGTGGATCCATAAGGGAGAAGTGCTAGCCCTTTATGTGTCCTATTCCTTTTGAATACACTTCTGGCTTTGACTCAAAAACTGAAGTGGTAGTATTCCAAAAACTGCCAAAAAACAAACAAAAAACAAACAAGTGGAAACTTAGCCTTTGGGAACAAATATAAAATACAGATCACTTGACAAATGAATCCAAGGAAAAGATACATGAAGACCTGGTTGGTCTAGCAGACACAGTAAATGCTCTAAAAACAAATTTCGGGTAACAGAGATCACAGGGTCATGCAAAAACAGGACAACTATAGTAGTTTAACATGAAGGTAAAACTAAAGAGTAGTAAAGAAAAGTGAAGAGAAGAGGAGAAGGACCAGGGGAAAATCTAGTGTGCAGGCCAATGAAGGGAGCCCAAGAAAGGCTGGAACGAGGCAACCACGGCGCACCGCTACACCGTTAAAAGGGGGGGGGGCATCACATCCCATACAATTAAGGCACACAGGAATTAGGTAGCTTTGCGGTATCAGTTGGAGGAGCAAAATTCCGACCAAGGCAGCAAGGTGGAGACGCAAGGGTTCACATCACTTGCAGCAACCGCTAGTAAATCCTCTGTCTGATGAACGTGAGCGACCTCAGCAAACTATTCCTCTAAAGTAGGAGCGGTAGAAGAGCGTAGTGCTGGGCGATATACCGGTTCATACCGAATACCATTTTATTTGCTGTACGATATGAATTTTTCCCATACCGAACAATGCATATCACAGTACTTTTGGAAGTTATGGTGGTTCCACAGTATTTAATGGTTTTCTCCCCCCACCCCACACGCTGGGGAACTAATCATAAGTGACCTGCGGGCGCTGCTCTACTTCTCTAACCCCCCCCCCCCCCCCCCCACTGAATTATCAGCCGCTGTGCTGTCCCCCTAATCGGGGAACTAATCATACGTGACCACCCGGCACTTTAAATGAATTAGTTGCGTGCCGCGGCACTGGAAATTATTAATAAAGGACATCTGTACTGTGCCCGGGCTGCAAAAATAAACAAAATAAACTGACTCACCTTCCTACGTTCCCCCGTTGCTCCAGTATCGGCCTCACGCTGCTTCCTGGAGACGGGAACATCACAGAGCAGTCAGCGTATCACCGGCCGGTGATAGGCTGAGTGCACTGTCATGTAAGGAGCCGGCCCCAGGAAGCAGCATTAAGATCGCAGCGGAGAACAGTGAGGCCGATATCGGAGCAACGGTGGAACGTAGGAAGGCGAGTCAAAGTTTATTTTGTTGATCTTTGCAGCCCAGGCACAGTACAGATGTCCTTTATTAATAACTTCCAGCGGCACGTAACTAATTCATTTAAAGCGCCGGCGGGTCGCATATGATTAGTTTCCCGATTAGGGGGACAGCGCAGCGGCTGATAATTGGTTCCCCAGCGTGTGTGTGTGTGGGGGGGGGGGGGGAATACCGTTAAATACCGTGGAACCGCCATAACTTCCAAAAATACTGTGATATGTATTGTTCGTCATACCGCCCAGCTCTAGAAGAGCGCCAATGAACTTTAGCCGCCTGGAGGGGATGCTGAAGCAGGGATCCTTTATACTTCGATATGGCCATAAGAAGCATAAACAACAAAACTGCACCAGAGTCCCGTGGGACACACATTCCTGTAATGTCAGCTACAATTTTGAAAACGAGTCGCAGAATGAAGTGAGGCTAGGACAGCTGGACCAAATATGTGTCATTGTGCCCTCGGCAGACCCACAACGCCAGCAATAGCTTGACACAGAGGAGTATCAGTAAAGAAGGACCATCGGAACATGATACCAGCGGGTGAATATCTTTAAGCTAGTCTCTTGGGCTTTAGTTGCAATTACCGTCTTATGGGGCAGGCAAAAGCACCTGATCCATTGTTCATGGGTAGTAGACTGTTTGTCCAGTCCTGTCTCCCAAGCCCAACAGTAATGAGGGAGGGCTGGCTTGCGATCTAGAAGAAAGCAATAAGCCATATATGGTCGATATCTATTGCTGAGGGCAGGATGAAGCCCTACATAGGTGTTCAAAAGGGCTGGGCTGGAAAGAATAGAAATGTCATAACTGGAGATACTCAAAAAAAGCTTAAAGCGTACCTGTCAGATCCAACAAAAAAACATTTCTTATAATATATCACTCAGTACCTAATCCTGACCAAGTACATCTAATTTTATTTTTTCTAGCACCTTTATTTTTTTTAATCTCACTTTTAATTTAGCTCACTAGTCTGAATTCCTCTCAAAGGGAGGGGGTGTGGCCTCACTGTGCAGGTCTCCGCCCCCTCCCTCAGTATGCTGTCTTCTCACATCTCCCCTAGCATTAGCAAAACTACAACTCCCAGCTTGTCCTCACTGACCGTAGCGGGACACAAGCTGACAGTGGGAGGATTTTTCCTCCAGCTGTGAACCCTGCACTCACAGCTGTCTATCAAGGACGTGTGTCCATGACATAGGTGATGATGCATGGACACAGTAGGACTAGTATGTGTTCAAGCAGGCAGGGGGGGCAGTTGTTTGACTGGATTTTTCAGTATGAAATACTGAAACATTTCTAATGAAAGAAATTGCAAAACCTATTGGTTTAGCATGCTTTACAACATATCAAAAGTTTCTGTATCTGACAGTGCCCATTTAAGAGAGTGTCAAGAGGCTTAAAGGAGCACTCCGGCTCTAAGACATCTTATCCCCTATCCAAAGGATAGGGCATAAGATGTCTGATCGCGGGGGTCCCGTCGCCGGGGACTCCCGCAATCTAGCATGCAGCACCCACCTGTGAGCGCTGCAGGAAGCGCTGGAGGCTCCAAGTCTTATGCCTCCCGACCACGGGGATGGAGTATCGTGACGCCCCACTCCCTGTATGCAAGTCTATGGGAAGGGTTGTCACGCCCCCTTCCATAGACTTGAATTGAGGGGGCGTGGCTGTGATGTCACGAGGGGCACGGCAGACCCCCGTAACACGAAAACAATGCTCAGAACATTTACTTCCAAATGCTGCCTGGTGGAGTACCCCTTTAAAGTGTTAATGTCAACCATTAGCTGATAACAAGGAGGCAGATTTTTGGTCACAAAAAAATACTATCTACCGCAAAATGACACCAATAAAAACTGCAGCTCTTACTGGAAAAAAATGAGATTTTTTTGTTCTTACCATAAAATCCTTTTCTCGGAGGATCCATTGGGGGACACAGACCTTGGGTATATGCTGTTGTTGCTAGGAGACTTGACACTATGGAAACCAAAAAAGTCGGCTCCTCCCGGCAGGATATACCCGCCTACAGAGCCTGAGGTAATCAGTTTAGTCCCAGAGCAGTAGGAGAGGACCGAAAGGCAGAAAACCAAGAACAATCGGAGGTAACCACAGAACAAAAAATAACTGAACGCACCCTCGGACAGGTAACCAAACTAGGAACACCAAAAGAAAGGGCGGGAGCTGTGTCCCCCAATGGATCCTCAAAGAAAAGGATTTTACGGTCAGAACCAAAAATCTCCTTTTCTCTATCGGCTCCATTGGGGGACACAGACCTTGGGACGTACAAAAGCTGTCCCTAGGGTGGGCACAGAAACCAGTCAGGGGGCAGGCTGGACCACCGCCGCCTGAAACACCTTACGGCCCAGACTAGCAACAGCGGATGCAAAGATACGAACCTGGTAGAATTTTGTAATAGTGTGCAAAGACGACCAGTTAGCCGTCTTACAGACTTGTGAGGCCAAAGCCCTGTTACAGAGGGCCCAGGAAGCTCCGACAGAACGTGTGGAATGAGCTGAAATCTTAAAAGGGAGGGGTCTTCCCTTTACAACGGTAAGCTTCCGAAATAGCAGACCTGATCCACCGCGAAATGGTGTCCTTTGAAGCAGGTTGTCCCTTACGTCGACCGTCCGTAAGAACAAAAAAGGAGTCACACTGACGAAAGGAAGAAGTGATGGAGAGGTAGGTTCGTACAGCCCGCACCACATCTAGTTTATGGAGCAAACGCTCCTTGGGATGAGATGGAACGGGGCAAAAGGATGGGAGGACGATGTCCTCATTGAGGTGGAAAGCGGAAATGATCAGGAAGGGAGAGCAGCAGGATAGAGCTGCCAGCTCTGAAACCTGTCTCAGGGTGGGTTCACACTACGTTTTCTCCCATACGGGAGCGCATACGGCAGGGGGGAGCTAAAACCTTGCGCTCCCGTATGCCACCGTATGCGCTCCCGTATGTCATTCATTCCAATGAGCCGGCCGGAGTGAAACGTTCGGTCCGGTCGGCTCATTTTTGCGCCGTATGCGCTTTTACAACCGGACCTAAAACTGTGGTCAACATCTCCCCTAGCATTAGCAAAACTACAACTCCCAGCTTGTCCTCACTGACCGTAGCGGGACACAAGCTGACAGTGGGAGGATTTTTCCTCCAGCTGTGAACCCTGCACTCACAGCTGTCAATCAAGGACGTGTGTCCATGACATAGGTGATGATGCATGGACACAGCAGGACTAGTATGTGTTCAAGCAGGCAGGGGGGGCAGTTGTTTAGCATGCTTTACAACATATCAAAAGTCGACCACGTTTTTGCCTGCGGTCGGGAAACCGCATACGGCCGAAAACGAAGCCGACCGGAGGCTGCGGTTCACTCCGGTCGGCTCATAGACTTGTATTAAATACGGTTCCCGAATACGGCTGAGTGCGGGCGCCACAATTAAGCCCCGCCCCCCTCCTCCAAACCGTATACGGGAACCGTATTTAAGAAATCGTGGTGTGAACCCAGCCTAACAAACGACCTCCCACCCGAGAAAAATCTGCAGGTGGGGGGCGTCCCCTCAGGCAGAAGTAGGTTTGCGGGTGCCTGCTTTGGCCGCAAAACAGCCGGAAAAGTTGTCCGATTTCCAGGAGGGACAGGTTTGGAAGGGGGAGCCTTCTTGTCCCGCAAAGGTGCCTGCCTGGCCGCCATATTGGCACCAAAGGTCCGAAAGGAGGTTGACTTGAGACGGGAAGCAGTACTGCGAGCCTTATTCTGAGGAAGTAAGGAACTTTTACCCCCGGTCGCCTCTGAGATAATTTCATCTAGGCGCTTACCAAAGAGCCGAGAACCAGTAAAGGGAAGTTCAGTCAGAGACTTCTTGGAAGCGGCGTCCACAACCCACGCTTTGAGCCACATGGATCGACAGAGGGCCACCAGGTTGCCTGTGGCAAAGGCAGCAATGCGGGCCGACTGCATGGAAGCAGAACACAGAAATTCTCCAGCTTTGGAAAGCTAAATCAGCCAAGTCCTCCGTGGGAGACCCAGAAAGGATACCCTGGCGGAGTTGGGAAGGCCAGACTGAAAGGGCTTTAGATACCCAGGCAGAAGCAAATGCAGGAAGAAGTGAAGAACTGGCCGGTTCAAAGGCAAACTTTGCCAAAGTCTCCACTTTCTTGTCTGCCGGATCCTTGAAGGAGGCTGCATCAGCTAACGGCAGAGTAGTCGCCTTTGACAGGTGGGAGACCGGTGGATCCACAATTGGAGGGGAGGTGCACCGAGTAATGAGGTCCTTGGCGAAGGGATACTGTGCTTGAACCTTCTTTGCTTCCTGAAACTTATCAGGGTGCCTCCAGGCAGATTCCAGTAAGGCTTCAAATTCAGCATGAGAGCTGAAAACCTTGGGTGCCAGTAAAGCACAGTGAAAGGAAACTTCTGGATCTACGTCCGTAGTTCCTGGGTCCTCTAGATGGAAGGTGTGCCTTATGGCCGAAATCAATGTGTCCACCCTGTCCGTTGTATCTGTTCGGTCCTCTGAGTCAGAGGCAGGATCCGAAGCCTCATCTACATGTTCTCCAGGAGAGTGGGAACGAGTGGAGGCAGCCTTGGAAGAAGGCGACTCTGACCTGGTACCCTGATCTGGAGATCCAGAATGGTGACCAGGGGAGCGTCCTCTGGAAGAGACGCGCGTGCAGAGGGGCGACACCTGTGAGGGGAGCGCCTGCGTCTGCTAGAAGATTCTGTGGATGAGTCTGAGGAAACACATTATGACGCTTCTGAGAGCGTTTAGCATAGTAAGAGGGAGAGCGGGCCTCCATGGAGGGCCGGTGTAAGGAGGACCTCTCCAGTCACCAGGAACGGGAGACCTGCGCCAAGTCGGAAATAGACTGGGAGAGGGAGGACACCTAACCGGGCGGGGATAGCCGAGCCCACTGGGTCTGGGGGAGCATCCTGAGTAGAAATACCAGGGGGTTCAGGGAGTGCATTGTTATAGGGTGAGAATATGGCAAGAGTTTTTATTTTTATTTTTTTTACTTCCAGACAGGCCCTTACACCCTCCCTGACCAGAATTTTATGGGGGTTTTTTTTTCGTTAGTGCATGCGATTTGAAAGCTATAATGCTCCATGTTGTTGAGTAAATTATATATTTAACTGATAAATTAAAATACTTTTTTTTTTTAAGTTACTTCCATGCAGGGGTGTATATGGAGAAGCAAAAGCTGTCATTTCGGACATCTTTTTATATTTTATTTTGTTTAATTTTTTTTCTCTCCCATTTACTGCTCACTTTTATATATTTTTTATTTATTATTTTTTAAATATTTTACCCCCCCATTTTATTTTAACACTAAACTTTTTTGTTATTGCCGATTTCTTCTCTAATAACTGGGGCTGACAAATGAGCCACAACCACAGTGCAAATATAGCCTCTTGACACTAAATGCGGGACTTTTCTGGCTCTCTATTGTTGCAGCGCACAGTGTCCATAACTGCTTACAGATCAGATGTTTAAAGGGAACCTGTCACGTATAGTATGGTGCCCATATAGCATAAACCATATAAAGAGTGTCACTGTGAGTCTACAGTCACACAGGCAAATATCCGTATGGAAAAATTCCGTGCGGACAATTCCCCGAAAGTGGATTGTCTGGCAATGCATTTCCATCTGGACTCCACAGAAAGAACAGACATGTCTATTCTTTCTGCGGACTCCAGAATTGAGATTTCCATAGAAAAAACATCTGAGAAGGGCTGAGAGCTTTGAGCCCAGGTCACATCCGGCTACGGGTCATAATTTTTTCATATTAACAGCACATGCTCCATTCATTTCTACAGGAGCGCCGAAAAGACCAGAGTACGGCTCACGGGCATCATCGCCACTCCTATAGGAAAGAATGAAGAGCGTGCCATGTACCGCTAGATGACACGTGCTCCTCACTAAGAGCGCGGGGGTCCCATCCTAGAGATTGCGATTGGGCACCAGCGGTCAGACCCCCAGCGATCAGCTATTATCTCCTATCCTTTGGATAGAGGATAAGTTACTTTTTTCAACCAGAGTACTCCTTTAAGTTCCACACCATAATTTTGTTAAGCAAAAACATAATCCCCTCGCATTGAAATGTTAATGTATCTTGCTTTCACCCCCAACATATGCCCTTCACAACAAGGATTTTTATCCAATGACATCCCTGTGCTTCTGTGACTAATACTGTACAGGAAAGCATGTGGTAGCACATGACACTACATGAGACAGCACAGTATGATTCCCCCTTTCCTCTGTACTTACGCATTCTCCTCATCAAAGTTGGCACGCTTAGATCCAATCTTATAGAATGATGGAAGCTGGTTGCTATTGGCAGAGCCATAGGTAGACGTTGCAGCGCGGAAAGCACTATGGGACACCTGTGGGAGCTTTGGTTCTTCCTTTTTTCCAACAGAAAGGGCAAAGCCACCAAAGCCAAAACCGCGTTTGCCGCTCGGACCCCCTTTGTTCCAGTTCATGGTTGCACTATAAAAGACAAAATTGACAAGCAAACGTATTACATACATGGTAAAGTAAAACCTCACACAAATGAATATGCTAAATAAAACAGGTATGTGCACAGGTGACTTTTCCACATGCTCTGTAAGCTTTGAGTTAGTTCAGATTTGGGGGGGCATGTATGTATGGTGTGTGACTGTGGTTGTCAATTGTTGGGTGGTCCTGCTCCAGGGGCTACACAATTGGCCCGATTCCTGGCAAGTGACCTTGTTTTACATGGAGACTCTACCTTTATACTGATGTATTGGTATCCTGCTTATATTTCTCTGTGTACAGTTTCCATTGTATCCTGTATAGTTTGGGCGCTCTTGTGGTGCTCTCTGGAGTATTGTTTTGTTTTTTTGACAAAAAAAAAGCCATGAAAAAAATAATAATTTAGGGGCCAAACTGAGGAGTCTGGCAGGAAGTGGTGGACTGAGGAGTCCGGTATGCGGGGCAGGCGGGGGTTGTTAGACTGAGGAGTCCGGTATGTGGGGGGGGGGCAGACTGAGGAGTCAGGTATGTGGGGCGAGGTGGCAGACTGAAGAGTCCGGTATGTGGGGCGAGGGGGCAGACTGAGGAGTCCGGTATGTGGGGCGAGGGGGCCGACTGAGGAGTCCGGAATGCGGGGCGGCCGACTGAGGAGTCCGGTATGCGGGGGGAGGCAGACTGAGGAGTCCGGTATGCAGGGGGGGGGGGGGGGCAGACTGAGGAGACCGGTATGCGGGGGGGGGGGGGGGGGCAGACTGAGGAGTCCGTTATGCTTTTGGCAGACTGAGGAGTCCGTTATGCTTTTGGCAGACTGAGGAGTCCGGTAAGCGGGGGGAGGCAGACTGAGGAGTCTGGTATGCGGGGGGGGGGAGGCAGACTGAGGAGTCCGGTATGCAGGGGGAGGCAGACTGAGGAGTCTGGTATGCGGGGGGGGGGGCAGACTGAGGAGTCCGGTATGCGGGGGGGGGGGGCAGACTGAGGAGTCCGGTATGCAGGGGGGAGGCAGACTGAGGAGTCCGGTATGCGGGGGGCAGACTGAGGAGTCCGGTATGCGGGGGGCAGACTGAGGAGTCCGGTATGCGGGGGGCAGACTGAGGAGTCCGGTATGCGGGGGGCAGACTGAGGAGTCCGGTATGCGGGGGGCAGACTGAGGAGTCGGGTATGCGGGGGGCAGACTGAGGAGTCGGGTATGCGGGGGGCAGACTGAGGAGTCGGGTATGCGGGGGGCAGACTGAGGAGTCTGGCAAGAAGAAGGGTATAGGAGCAGAGGAGAAAAGACGGAAGCCTCAGCAGACCACATTACAGTCACTATGCAAACAGTATATCTAGCAGTCTGGTATCTTCAGTAAAATATAACTTTCATTGTCAAATCATCATAAAATCTTACATTGGGACCCAGACTGACTGCTGGATAACCTGTGTTTGCATATATTCTACTTGCCCCAGCCCCTCCGTGCACAGGCGCCTTCATGCTGGAGTTAGTGGCGACATTGCAATCACTGTTGTCTATTAAAAGTCATGGGAATGTGACCTTACAGGTCTGATCAGTAGGGGGCAACCTCTGCAATACAATGGGGGAGATCAAAACCTGTCCAGAGGAAAAAAATTGCTGAGTTGCCCCTAGCAACCAATCAGATCACTTCTTTCATTTTGAAAAGGCCTCTGAAAAATGCGATATATTGGTTGCTATGGGCAACTCAGCAACTTTTCCTCTGGACAGATAAATGTCCCCCAATGTGGTCTAGTTGCAATTCCATCTATCTTTGAGTTAGTGACTCCAGGCGACTCATTTTTGCACCGTATCCGGTTTTATTGCCAGACAGAAAAAGGAGGCATGCTGCGGTTTTAAGCCCAACAATAAAACTGATGCGGTGCACAACTGAGCCGACTGGAGTCACTAACTCAAATGAATGAGATGCGGAGGGGATACGGCGCCGGCCGTTTGGCTGTCCGGGCATGCTGGGAGTTGTAGTTTTGCAACAGCTGGAGGCACACTGGTTGGGAAACACTGGAATAGACCTTTAGGCTGTAAAACTGGCACAAAATTCTAATAGCCTTATAGACATTGCTGGGGGAAGGGTCACCTGCCCCTTTAAAATCTGCTCCCCTTGTTACGTTAAAGGACTGCTTCCAGTCTGATTATAGTGATATATATATATGTGTGTGTATATATATATATATATATATGTGTGTATATATATATATATGTGTGTATGTATATATATATGTATATGTGAATGTGTGTATATATATATATATATATATATATATATATATGTGAATGTGTATATGTACGTGTGTATATATATGTGTGTGTATAGATAGAGATGTGTACGTATGTATGTTGTTGTGCCTGTGTGCGCGTATTAGTTCATCCTTCGTATAATGGAGCCCTATAGGCCGCTCCCGCGTCGTCCCTGCCTCCTCATGTATACGGTGACCCGTACCCTTCCGCTGATGCCACTCACACACACAGGCCCCGGGCCACCCCACACTCCCGTCACCGATTCTTCCTCCGGTCTCCGCGCTGCAGACTACAGCTAAGCGCCGCCTGTACACGTCACCAAGCAGCTGCCAGCGCCTAGTAATGACGTCACCACGTCAGCTCCAGACAGCACGCGCCCTTCGCCCCACCCCCTGTCTGTCCCCGCACAGGAGACATGTTGGAGACTTGTATCCGTGAATAAAATGGACAGTGATGCTGAGTGATCGGTAATAGAAGACAATTCTGGATGTTTGTGAAATGTAAATTATTACCCTTCAATCTACGCCAGATTTTTGGTCTTATTATTCATAAATGTGGTTCTATATGTAATAAGGAGACCCAGGCAGCATTGTTACATGCCTTTGATTTATAAACTGAGACATACTCCAGAACTGCACTCACTAATCTGCTGGTGGGGTCACTGTGTACATATAATACATTACTTATCCTGTACTGATCCTGTGTTATATCCTGTATTATACTCCAGAACTGCACTCACTAATCTGCTGGTGGGGTCACTGTGTACATATAATACATTACTTATCATGTACTGATCCTGTGTTATATCCTGTATTATACTCCAGAACTGCACTCACTAATCTGCTGGTGAGGTCACTGTGTACATATAATACATTACTTATCATGTACTGATCCTGTGTTATATCCTGTATTATACTCCAGAACTGCACTCACTAATCTGCTGGTGGGGTCACTGTGCACATATAATACATTACTTATTATGTATTGATCCTGAGTTATATCCTGTAAATCTTTTATTAGAAAAATATCAAACAAAACATAAACCAGCACAACTTTGCCATAACGGAAAACAACAACATGAAATAACATAAACCCAAACTTTACATTTAAATAAAAGAACAAAAATCCTGCCTAACCGGCCAGCCCAGCTTTCCTACTAGAACTAGAAATATTATAACTACACCTTTCATAGCCAAACAACACACTCATAAGAAACATAAAAATAGCACTATTTCGCTTTAACTCAAAAACACCCAAACTCGGGAAAAATCATACATTACAAATAGAAAACACAACAAGCACTCACACTGCACACCATGTTTTTTTTTTTTTTTTAAATAATAATATTAATAATGATATACTAACACTATACCACACACATGCACACATATATATCAATATATTAACTACATTTTACCAAGAAACCAACAAAGAAAATTAAAACTACAACTTAAAATACCCAAACTCGGGAAAATATCACAGAAAACACAACCGCACACCCTCACCAATTCTGCGTCCTCATTAATTTGGGAGGTTTCTGGCTTGTGCTTACACATATCTTTACTACATACTACATATATAAACCAAAGAAAATAAATCCACAGCGGGATACTAAAGAATTATTACTACAAAAAAAAAAAAACTGGTTCGACTGCCATGTCTATCTCTACTATAAATACTATATACTATAAAAATATATATATATAATAATATAACATATATTATACATACTATATACATAACTAACTATATACACTACTATATACAATACTATACACAAACTATATACACCTATATACACACCTAAAAATATACAGAAAACACACCTATAAATATAATAGAACATTCTACACTAAACTGTCCCTTCATCCACACCACCCGCCCTCCTGTACATGAGTCAGAGTCCATACAGTTCATAGTCCTCAATGTCCAGTCCACAACTGACCCATGCCAGGTCCACTAAAAGAAACAACCACCACCACCCACAAATACACCCTCCCAACCTAGAACTCCTCCCAACCAACTTAACCATAACCAGCTTTAACATACATAAACAAACAATACAACACACTTTAGGCCCAAGTTCGGTGCCTGTAAGCCCTTCATAACCTTAACATCTGAAAACAAAACAAAAAGCTATGGTGCACATGCATTAGCCCACCACCAGGAAGAAGGATGGCAATCCTGATACATACAAAAATTTACATTCTTTCCCCAACTCCACCCTACCTCTCTCCCTACCATTATCCCTAAAAATAAACTGACCCTACTATCACCCTAACCCTGTCCCTACATCACTGTCCCTAACAAAAACAAGGGTACTCTACCCAAAAGGTCTAGTACCTAGGGCACATCAAAAGAAAACCCTCTCCATAGGAGAGAAGCCCTACTGGTACCAAGACTGCCATACTCCAAAGACCTGATCTTCCCGAGGTCACCGGTGATGTTCCTACAGACCTCCACCTCAGAGAGAACTTTCCGCTGTGTAAACACTAAACACCGTGCATTCCACGTGTAGTACCTAACCACTAAGGTGACTAAAAACAAAGTGCCCCGGTCTCGGCCACCCAGGTTCCTGAATGCCCCATAAGCCCACTCCGGATAGGTAAGGCCGGCAAGTTGACTCCAGCCGATGGAAGCGCCCACCCGGTTGTAAACCCCTATATTAAAGGGACAATGAAGCAGGAAATGGTCCATGCTTTCCAGCATGTCCAAACACTCTTCTTGGGGACATCACTGGTCATCAGATCTCCTACACTTCAAATTGTCCCTCACATATAGCTTCCCTTGAAAGCAGCGCCAGGCCAAGTCCCAAAACTTCTGGGGGATCCTTTTCATGTTTAAAAGATACAACCCCACCCTCAGATCCCGACCTGGGCAGTCCCTGAGCGCCAAAGGCTTCTGGAAGAGGGTCAACAGAACCCGTTTGTCAAGGAACTGCCTTGACTGATCTCCCACACTCCCAGACCCCACCGACGTATCGCCTTCAGAGTCGGAATGGCGTAAGCCGGAAGATGCCCATGGGGTGTACGGAGGTCCTTCACTTGCCCTGCTGTCTCCCATTCCTGGAAGAAAGGCTAAAACCAATCCCTGCAGGAGAGTACCCAAGGAGGAGCCCTCTCTGACCAGAGGTTTGAGATGTTGGCTCATATTAACAACATGCACGGAGGGGACATAGGACAGTTATCCTTTATAGGTATCGAGAGAGTAACTACACCAGAAAGAAAGGGTAACGTGGACCGCATTTTATTACAGAAAGAATGTCGGTAGATACATAAATTAAATACAGTAGCCCCTAGGGGCATGAATGAGCATATACAATTTGGGTGTTATCTATAAAATTAGGGATTCCATGTGACCTCGCCCTACAATGACCAATTAGGCAGTAAGGGACGGCTGTAGTCAGCCGATAGGAGCTAGTGGTCATTACCTTTATCCAGGTATTAGTGTAGGGTTTTATAGGAGGTTCCTGTGCGGGACCGCCCTTTTTAGGGCGGCCACCCCGCCTAGGCTTTAGGGCCATTTATAGGGACATATAGGGTTAGTATAGTATCCCTTAGAGCCATATCTATATCCCTCCCCCTATTCTAAATAGTGAAACCTCACAGGCGGAGGTCACATGGAGCCCCATTTACCCTATATATGCCCATTATAAAATCTAAACCTAGTTAAATCCACCATATAACCATACCACTCTCCCTAATATCTCTGTCTATATTCCTACAATCCATAGAATTGCTGTCCTTGCCCCTGATGAATATCCCCTATAATTAATATAATTAATAATTTTTTCACTATTGTTAATAATAAATATGCTTCAAGGAAAATTGGATGTCCCCTGTCTTGTTAAACTGCCGATATGCTTCAACTAAATTTATCTAATTGCTCTTTTAGAGAGTTTTGTGATTGGGTCTGAATGGGACTTGAACCCTGTGCGCGTTGCACCATGGTCTGTGTTGTTGTTGTACCCCAGCCTTGAACTTACCTGTCTAATCATTCATATTTTTGTCACATTAGCGCTCCGGACTGCGATTCTAAATGGTGCGGGCTCTGACGTGTATAATTACACACGCCCTCTGTGTTTGCGTCGACCGGGAGGCGGGGCCGGGCGCATATTTAAATCGCGACTGGGAGCGGATGTGACGTCAGACGCCACACGCTCGCTGGAACCCGCGAAAGAGCCGGTAATCCCCGGCTCCCTGCTGGATGCAGGTGTCTCACGTCGCTCTGTTGTATAACTGCAATAACCGTGAGTACTAGGGCTGTTACTGTACAGACCTATAGACGTCTTCTCTTCACAGGAAACATTGTGAGTGGACTTTCTTTATTCCCTTTTTTTAGGTGACTTATACCAGTGGCGCCTGAACAAGCCAGCCCAAGGAGAAAATGCCCATGTGCTGTTATTGTTTTTTTCTCTACAGGACCATTACAGTGCAGACTTAGCCTTACTATTGGCATGATACATGTTTCTGTTTCTCTAGGTCCTTGGGCAATGATATATAAAGCAACCATTGGAAGCAATATTAATCAGGCTTCCCAATATTGTTGAATAATATGTTGGTAGTGCTGTTGCTTACTTCTATATATTGTAGTTCCATTGTACGACATTTGGACTACTTGATGAGTTACGACTGTGTATATTATATATGCCTCCCTGATGACACCACCGAGATTGGTGATTGGTGGTATAATTCCATGAGCTTTGATACTGTTCTATTTTTAGCAGTCAATTGCGGTACCGTGTGTGGCTGGGCCCAGCCACACCGAGTCAGCGTATACTCTATTATTTTTGCTTTGCCACCGTGCAAATATCATTTACCTACACTATAAATATACCTTTTAAGATATATATAATAGTAAAAGTTACTTTTTATGTGCACATCCTGAGAATTCTTCTCCAAAAAATGTTTCTTTCAAGAAGGTAGACAAACCCCCTAGTCTCCTCGTGCATGACGTAACCTCCCTCTTGACTAGGTTCATCCGGTTCCCCGATAACAGTTGGAAAAACAGGCTGTAGATCCTAGTGTAGTAGGCCTCTGGCAAGATACATACACTGCCCAAATAGATAAACAAGGGGAGAAGGTACGATTTGATCAGGTGTACCCTTTCACTGAGGGTCATAGACCAACCCTTTCATAGTCCACCTTCTGAGTGGCATCCTGGAGCTTACCATCCCAGTTTTTGGTGGGATAATCATCCTGGCCGAATGTGATGCCCAGAATTTTTGCTGACTCTTGGGGCCCTGGAAGGGTGTCCGGGAGATAAAACGTGGAATCTCCCCCCTCCCAGCCAGAGACTTTCACACTTATCCCGGTTGATCTTAGACCCGGATGCCTCCGAGTAGCGTTCCACCTCCAACATCACCACATCGACCTCCTCTCTCTCGAGGACACGAAAATGGTGACATCATCAGCGTACGCCACCACTCTCTGGGCGACATTCAGCTCTGCCAGACTCATCCCGACTCCTGCCAACGGCCCACAATCTACCCTCCGGACGAAGGGATCGATCGTGAACACGTATAAAAGCGGGCTCAAAGAACAACCCTGACGGACTCCGGACCCCACCACAAAAGAGCGGCCAGACCAACTGTTCACAGCAGGAAACTCTCTGCCCCTGCATATAAGATCTTAAGCCAATTAACCCCTTAAGGATGCAGCCCTTTTTCACCTTAAGGACTGAGCCCTTTTTCTCAATTTTGACCACCGTCGCTTTATGAATTAATAACTCTTAAACACTTTTACCGAATATTCTGATTCTGAGATAGTTTTTTCGGGACATATTCTACTTTAGTTTGGTGGTAAATTTTCGGCGTTACTTGCATTCTTTTTTGGTGAAAAATCACCAAATTTCATGAAAATTTAGCATTTTTCTAACTTTGAAGCTCTCTACTTGTAAGGAAATGGATATTCCCAATAAATTTTATTTTTATTCACAAATACAATATGTCCACTTTATGTTGGCATCATAAAATGGACATATTTTTGCTTTTTGAAAAAATTATAGGCTTCAAAGTAGAGCAGCAATTTTCAAAAATTTCATGAAAATTGCAAAATCTGAAGGGACAGATGTTACAGAACTACAACTCCCAGCATGCCTGGGGAGTCTATGCATGCTGAGAGTTGTAGTTTGGCAACATCTGGAGGGCTACTGTTTGGGCACCACTGTAACACTGTCTTCAACCCACTGTCCTGCGCTGCCATTGGTCAGAATCAGTTCTGACCAATGGCAGGGGATAGGAGGAGATCGCAGCACTGCGACCTCGCTCCTAGCCCTCAGGATGATCGGGGCTGTCACTGACAGCTCCGATCATCCTTATTTTCCTTGTGATCGGGTCACCAGAGACCCGATCAGCCCAGAATAGCAGAAAATCGCATGTCTGAATTGACATGTGATTTTCTGCAATCGCCGACATGGGGGGTCTCAGGATCCCCATGGGCGATGTGCCGGAATGCCTGCTGAATGATTTCAGCAGGCATTCCGGTCCGGTCCCCAACCGGCTAGCGGCGGGGACCGGAATTCCCACAGGCGTATGCATACGCCCCACGTCCTTAAGGACTCGGGATGCAGGGCGTATGCATACGCCCGGCGTCCTGAAGAGGTTAACAAAAGTACACGGTAAGCCATATCTCAGGTGGACGGACCAGAGGTACTCGTGGTTCACCCGATCAAATGCTTTGGTCAGATCTAAGGACAGCAAATACCCCTTCCAGAGACCTGCACTACTCTGCTCCACTGCCTCCCGGACACCGAGAACAGCATTTAAGGTGCTGCTGCCGGGAACCGACCAGTGCTGAGTCACCGAAAGGAGCCGAGGTGCAAACTTCACCAGCCGATTAAACAGTATCTTGGCCAGAAGCTTCCTATCCGTATTGAGAAGAGCTATGGGCCTCCAATTCTCAATACGGCTCGGATCTTTACCCTTTGAGAGTAGAGTCAGGGCTGACCTCCTCATTGACTTCGGCAGAGTGCCCGAGGAGAGACACTCATTGAATACCTCAGTCAAAAGGGGAGCTAAAGACTCCTTAAAGGTCCTGTATCACTCGGATGTTAAGCCATCCGGACCTGGCGACTTCTTAGGGGCAAGCCCCTCGATCGCCAGTCTCACTTCCTCTTCCCTGATTTCTTCTGACAAAACATCAAGAGAGGGGTCTACTCCTGGCTCAGGAATGGTTTCAGCCAGGAAAGCCAACATCCTGTCTCGATCCAGATCCTTCCTTCCCAAGAGGTGTGAGTAGAAGGATCTGACAACCTCCAAGATCCCTGATCTGGACCGATTCAGAGATCCCATACTATCAATCAGTCCTGAGATGATCTTACTACTCACTGACATCTTTCAGTTTCTGTAAGGGTCGGGCGAGTGGTACTTCCCTCTCAAAAACCAAAGATCGTACTGACACCTCATCAGCAAGGACTTCACTCTGGAGATATCCTCTCGGCTACCTCCAGTCGAGACAAGAAGCTTGAGTTTCCTCCTCAGACCCTGATACAGGTGATACCTGTTCAGGGACCTGAGGCCCGAGAGCTGGTGGAAGAACCCCGCAACCCGCTTCTTGAACATCTCCCACCACTCCAGCCTATTACAACAAAGATCCAGTAAAGGTACCTGACTCTGAAGAAAATCCTCAAAGATCTCTCTTGTGGCAGGTTCCAGATTGGACTTTTTGAAGCTGATAATCCATCCTAGACTTTTCAGCTTCTGAATGGTAACCTTAAAGGAATTATGTGGTGCAGAACAACTCATCCCCTATCTAAAGGATAGGGAATAAGTGTTTGATTGCAGGGGGTCTGACCTCGGGGATTTTTACAGGGAAGGAGGTGTGTCGGCCACAACAGGACGAGGTGGCTGACAAGCCCCCTACTTGTATCTCTATGGGAGAGGCGGAGACACAGCGTTCCTGTATATCCGCCTCCCCCATTGAGATTCATGAAGGGGGCATGTTGTCCCCCTTCAGACCTCGGTCAGACCTCCTGCAATCAGATACTATCCAAAGGATAGGGGATAAGGTGTCCTGCAACACATAACTCTTTTAAGATCTGTTAAGTAAAAGATTGTTTGTTTTTGCAATAAAAAGAAGGTTGTCTAGGTAAGGGACAATGTTTATTCCAGCATTTCTCAGAAGTGCTAATACTTTTGCCATAAATTTGGTAAATATCTTAGGAGCCAATGATAGATAAACGGAAGGGCTGTATATTGGAAGTGTTGAATAAGACCTTGATGCCCTACTGTGAATCAAACAAATTTTTGATACAGAGGATAGATTATGATATGTTAATATGCATCCTGTAGGTCTTCATCGACATCCAGTGACATCAATTAATGGAATGACAGATTTAATTAACTCCATTTTTAACTGATGATAAGCGACACATTTATTAAGCAGCTTCAGTTTTATGATGGTTCAATAGGAACCAACTGGTTTCTTCACTACGAATAGACAGAAATAATTTCCCATCCCCCTTTCTAACAGTGGGACTGGAACCACAACCGTAATATACAAAAGTTTCTTGATGTTCTTTTGAAGAACATTCTTGATGGAAGAGATGTTACAACAAACTTCTGCAGTGGATACTACTTGTCTTTTGTGTCTTATTGTCTGTACCTGGCTTGTTGGAGCCAAAGAAGATAGTCCTTTTTCTGCCACCCTTGTGATAGCTTCAACTGCCCATTTTTTTCTTTTCCTTTGGTTTCCTATAACTGAAACCTGGGCCCACAAAATTAACTCTGCTTCCTAAGATATCTAGGTTCTGGAAGTTCTCTTTTTCTCTTTTTATCGGAAGCTTTTTCTCTATTTTGTCCAAAGCTGGTCCAAGTATGTTTTCCCCTGCAAATGTTGCAGTGGGTGAAATAACTATTGAACACGTCACCATTTTTCTCGTTAAATATATCTCCAAAGGTGCAATGGACATGAAATTTGCACCACATATTGGTCAGATCAAAGTTACGTGAGCACGTATGCAACGTTTCAAGGGCAGTCGCCCTCTTTCTCAAACTTGACAAGTAGGGTGGCTGCCCTTGAAATATCGCAAACATGCTCACGTAACTTTGATCTAACCTCAGTAGAGGAATGGAGATGGCTGGAAAGAGAAAGATTTGTGCAGGAGCCTACAAAAAGGTCTCATTGCCGAGGTATTAAACAAGACACATCTCACAATGGGTAAGAGTCTCAGCCCCGCCAGCAGCGGGGACACAGACAAGGAGTGCTCACGGACAGCGTGTCCGGCCGGAGCACAGATGTTACATAAAATATAAGGATCGAGATGCCGCTGTAATAATCAGACATGGGTGTAGACGTCGTCCTATGAGAAGAGACATCACAGGGGGTTAGTAATGATCGGACATAGGTGTAGACATCTTCCTCTGAGAAGAGACATCACAGGGGGTTAGTAATGATCGGACATGGGTGTAGACGTGCTGGTTCAGTCCTTTGATGGCCTACAAAAAGGTCTCATTGCCGAGGTATCAAACAAGACACATCTCATAATGGGTAAAAGCAAAGAGCTCTTTCCAGACCTTCGCAACTCAGTTGTTGGAAAACATAATGACAGTGTTGGCTACAGGCGCATTTCTAAGCTTCTGAATGTTTCAGTGAGCACTGTTGATAATAGGGAAGTGGAAAGACAATCATTTCACCATAAATTTGCCTCTACCAGAGCAGTGAAAAGAAAAATCAGAAGAGATGTCCAAGAGCCAAGGACACTTGTGGAGAGCTTAAAAAAGACCTGGAAATAGCAAGTAATGTTGTCTGAAGAAAACAGTAAGATATGCACGCTTATCACGCAAGACACCACTGCTGAATAAAAAGCAGGTTGAAGCTTGTTAAAAGTTTGCTTCACAACATTTGGAAAAGCCAGTGAAATACTGGGAGAATATAGTGTGGTCAGATGAGAGCAAAAGGGAACTGTTTGGATGCCATAATACACACCATGTTTGGAGGAGAAATGGCACTGCACGTCACCCTATGAACACCATACCAACAGTGACGTTTGGAGGTGGAAACATCCTGGTGTGCAGCTGCTTTTCAGCAAATGGTCGTGGCAAACTTCACATAATTGAAGGAAGATGAATGGGCAAATATACAGAGACATTCTTGCCAAAATTTGCTGTCATCTACCAGGATGATGAAGATGTGATGAGGTGGACATTTCAGCAAAACAATGATACCAAATACACAGCCAAGGAAACTATCAAATGGTGTCAAAGAAAGAAAAGAAAGCTGCTAGAATGGCCCAGCCTATCAGCTGACTTAAAGGGGTACCCCTAGACATCTTATCCCGTATCCAAAGGATAGCGGGGGTCCCACCGCTGGGGCCCCCCGCAATATAGCATGCGGCACCCACCTGTTTCTTGTCCGGAAACGCTGGAGGGTCTGGGTCCCAACCACGGAAACGGAATTCCGTGACGTCATGACTCCGCTCCCGTGTGACGTCACGCCACTTCCCCTCAATGCAAGTCTATGGGAGGGGGCATGACGGCCGTCACCCCCCCTCCCATAGACTTGCATTGAGGAGATGGGGCGTGACGTCACACAGGGGCGAAGTCGTAACGTCACGGACTTCCGTTCCCGTGGACGGGACCCAGACCCTCCAGCGTTTCAGGACAAGAAACAGGTGGGTGCTGCATGCTATATTGCAGGGGTCCCCCTCGATCAGGCATCTTTTCCCCTATCCTTTGGATAGGGGATAAGATGTCTAGGGGTGGAGTACCCCTTTAAGTCTCATTGAAAGTCTATTGAAAGAACTGAAGATCATTATTCATAGAAGAGTCCAACAGAACCTTTAAGATTTGAAGACTGTTCCTCTTTGTTTGTCTGTGTCTGCCACATTCACACCAGAGCAATACACGCGACTAGTTTCTTCATACAGGTGCCTTGAAGCTGTCTTATTAACAAAGGCTTTTGTACATAGTATTAAATAAATATTAGTAAATGTGTTTAATAGTTGTTCCCTGTGTCATTTCACATTAATACACATAACTTAATTTCTGAGACTATTTCTTTTGGTTTCTTTCTATGTATGAATTTCCAGCGCAGCTTCACGGATAAAATCTTGCGTTTATTTCAAATCAGCAGACATACAAGGATGCACAGGTACAGGATACACATTTCAGTTGATGTACTCAACCTTTGTATTCCGTGTCCGCAGAAAGAATGAACCTGCGCACTCCACATGGAATGCATAGCTGACTATGAGACGATGCATTAGCATGCGGTCTTAGCGCCGACATGTTAGTCTCAAGGATGTCCGCACAGAGATTTTCCGTGATCTGATGATACAGAGTCAGTATTGGTTTTCAATCTCTTCAATTTTTCTCCTTAGGTGATATTTTTTCTAAAAGTGATAAGAGGGGGATTATTGGGTCACCTCCTGTAGATTGCTGTCGGATTCGAAAATGAACCAGTTGTGGCGGATAGCACTGACCACTTTCTGGTTCATGTTGGAATTAGCTAAGGAAAAGGTAAATCTTTTCAGGGTGACATTACATCTTTTCTTATTTTCATTTTCAACTGTAGATTTTTATTAAGGTTTCAATATTAAGGTACAATAACAAGTACATAGCAAGGACATCATCATACAATAGGTGCAGCAAAAAAAGAAAGAAGGGAAAAAACTAGCTCCGGGAACGGACCAGGAGATGCGCCTTCCCAGAGCAAACATAGGGCAAAACATTACAAGGTCGGGCAGACAATAACCCACATGTACGAGGACGACACACACAGAAGAGGGAACACAAGACTCTACAGGGAAAGGGGGAGGAAGGAGAGGAGATAGAAAAAAAAGGGGGGGGGGGGAAGATGGAAAACAAGAGAGAGCTAAGAAGGCTGCCGATCTGCAAACCTTATCCACAAAAAATGTCCCTGGAGGTAACAGGGCAAATCATAAATTCAACAACCTTTGAGGGGTTACCCCCTTGCGGGGATTAACCCCTTGGGGACGGAGCCCATTATGACCCTAAGGACGGGAGCATTTTTTGCAAATCTGACCACTGTCACTTTAAGCATTAATAACTCTGGAATGCTTTTACTTATAAATTTGATTCCGAGATTGTTTTTTCATGACATATTCTACTTTATGTTAGTGGTAAATTTTCAGCGATACTTGCATCCTTTCTAGGTGAAAAATGCAAAAATTTCATGAAAAATTTGGAAATTTTGCATTTTTCTAACTTTGAAGCTCTCTACTTATAAGGAATATGGATATTCCAAATAAATTATGTATTGATTCACATTCATACAATTTGTCTACTTTATGTTTGCATCATAAAATTGATGAGTTTTTACTTTTGGAAGACACCAGAGGGCTTCAAAGCTCAGCAGCAATTTTCCAATTTTTCGCAAAATTTTCAAAATCGGAATTTTTCAGGGACCAGTTCGGTTTGAAGTGGATTTGAAGGGTCTTCTGGTTAGAAATACCCGATAAATGACCCCATTATAAAAACTGCACCCCTCAAAGTATTCAAAATGACAATCAGTAAGTGTGTTAACCCTTTAGGTGTTTCACAGGAATAGCAGCAAAGTGAAGGAGAAAATTCAAAATCTTCATTTTTTACACTCACATGTTCTTGTAGACCCAGTTTTTGAATTTTTACAAAGGGTAAAAGGAAAAAAATCCTCTCAAAATTTGTAACCCAATTTCTCTCGAGTAAGAAAATACCTCATATGTGTATGTCAAGTGTTCGGCGGGTGCACTAGAGGGCTCAGAAGGGAAGGAGCGACAATGGGATTTAGGAGAGTGAGTTTTTCTGAAATGGTTTTTGGGGGGCATGTCCCATTTAGGAAGCCCCTATGGTGCCAGAACAGCAAAAAAAACCACATTGCACACTATTATGGAAACGACACCCCTCATGGAACGTAACAAGGGGTACAGTGAGCCTTAACACCGCACAGGTGTTTGACAACTTTTTGTTAAAGTCGGATGTGTAAATGAAAAAAATATATTTTTCCACTAAAATGCTGGTTTTTCCCCAAATTTTACTTTTTTACAAAGGGTAATAGGAGAAAATGCCCCCCAAAATTTGTAACCCCATTTCTTCTGAGTATGGAAATACCCCATATGTGGACGTCAAGTGCACTGCGAGCAAACTACAATGCTCAGAAGAGAAGGAGCGCCATTGAGCTTTTAGAGAGAGTGTTTGGAATGGAAGTCGGGGGCCATGTGCATTTACAAAGCCCCCCGTGGTGCCAGAACAGTGGACCCCCCCACATGTGACCCCATTTTGGAAACTACACCCCTCACGGAATGTAATAAGGGGTGCAGTGAGCATTTACACCCACTGGTGTTTGACAGATCTTTGGAACAGTGGGCTGTGCAAACAAAAAAATTAAATTTTTCATTTTCACAGACCACTGTTCCAAAAATCTGTCAGACACCTGTGGGGCGTAAATGCTCACTGCACCCCTTATTACATTCCGTGAGGGGTGTAGTTTCCAAAATGGGGTCACATGTGGGTATTTATTATTTTGCATTTATGTCAGAACCGCTGTAAAATCAGCCACCCCTGTGCAAATCACCAATTTCGGCCTCAAATGTACATGGTGCGCTCTCACTCCTGAGCCTTGTTCTGCGCTCGCAGAGCATTTTACGTACACATATTGGGTATTTCCGTACTCAGGAGAAATTGCGTTACAAATTTTGGAGGTCTTTTTTTCCTTTTACCTCTTGTGAAAATAAAAAGTAAAGGGCAACACCAGCATGTTAGTGTAAAAATTTTTTACACTAACAGGCTGGTGTAGACCCCAACTTTTCCTTTTCATAAGGGGTAAAAGGAGAACAAGCCCCCCAAAATTTGTAGTGCAATTTCTCCCGAGTACGGAAATACCCCATATGTGACCCTAAACTGTTTCCTTGAAATACGACAGGGCTCCGAAGTGAGAGAGCACATGCGCATTTGAGGACTAAATTAGGGATTGCACAGGGGTGGACATAGGAGTATTCTACGCCAGTGATTCCCAAACAGGGTGCCTCCAGCTGTTGCTAAACTCCCAGCATGCCTGGACAGTCAGTGGCTGTCCGGAAATGCTGGGAGTTGTTGTTTTGCAACAGCTGGAGGCTCCATTTTGGAAACACTGCTGTACAATACGTTTTTTATTTTTATTGGGGGGGACAGTGTAAGGGGGTGTATATGTAATGTTTTACTCTTTATTAGGTGTTAGTGTAGTGTAGTGTTTTTAGGGTACATTCACACTGGCGGGTTATGGTAAGTTTCCCGCTAGGAATTTGCGCTGCGGCGAAAAATTTGCCGCAGCTCATACTTGAAGCAGGAAACTTGCTGTAAACCCGCCCGTGTGAATGTACCCTGTACGTTCACATGGGGGGGGGGGACCTCCAGCTGTTTCAAAACTACAACTCCCAGCATGCACGGTCTGTCAGTACATGCTGGGAGTTGTAGTTTTGCAACAGCTGGAGGCACACTGGTTGGAAAACCTTCAGTTAGGTTCTGTTACCTAACTCAGTATTTTCCAACCAGTGAGCCTCCAGCTGTTGCAAAACTACAACTCCCAGCATGCACAGTCTGTCAGTACATGCTGGGAGTTGTAGTTTTGAAACAGCTGGAGACACACTGGTTGGAAAATACTGAGTTGGGTTCTGTTACCTAACTCAGTATTTTCCAACCAGTGTGCCTCCAGCTGTTGCAAAACTACAATTCCCAGCATGTCTGATCACAGAAGGGCATGCTGGGAGATGTAGTTATGCAACAGCTGGAGGAACGCAACTACAACTCCCAGCATGCCGAGAAAGCTGTTTGCTGTGTGGGCATGCTGGAATTTGTAGTTTTGCAACATCTGGAGTGCTACAATTTAGAGACCACTGAACAGTGATCTCCAAACTGTGGACCTCCAGATGTTGCAAAACTACAACTCCCAGCATGTCCAGACAGCAAACAGCTGTGTGGGCATGCTGGGAGTTGTAGTTTTGCAAGATCTAGAGGGCAGTATAGAGATCACTGTGCAGTGGTCTCTAAACTGCAGACCTCCAGCTGTTGCAAAACTACAAATTCCAGCATGCCCACACAGCAAACAGCTGTCTGGGCATGCTGGGAGTTGTAGTTTTGCAACATCTGGAGGGCTACAGTCTAGAGACCACTATAGTGGTCTCAGACTGTAGCCCTCTAGATGTTGCTATGCAACTACTCACCGGCTTCCGTCGCATCGGGGAGCCGTCCTCTTCTGCCGCACGCCGCCGCAGATCTCCGTCGCCGCCGCCGATCCCCGTCGCTCCGCTGTCTCTGGAGGGGTAAGTGGACTCCGGCGCCGCTCCTCTTCGTTTTCCCCGTTCTGCCCCGCCTATTGTGGGAGGGCAGCACCGGGAAACCGAAAGTAAACCCCTCCGCCCCTGATCTGCTATTGGTGGTCGCATCTAGACCACCAATAGCAGAGATAGGAGGGGTGGCAACTCTGCCACCTCACTCCTATCGCTTTAGGGGGATCGTGGGTGTCTTAGACACCCGCGATCCCCCTTCTATTCCGGGTCACCGGGTCACCATAGACCCGTAATGACCCGGAATCGGCGCAAATCGCAAGTGTGAATTCACTTGCGATTTGCGCCGATCGCCGACATGGGGGGGTCTAATGACCCCCCTGGGCATTTGCACGGGGTGCCTGCTGATAGATATCAGCAGTCACCCCGGCCCGGTCCCCGTCCGGCGCGCGGCGGGGGCCGAAATTCCCACGGGCGTATGGATACGCCCTTCGTCCCCAACAGGTTAAACCCTTCACTAGAACCCCCCCTTAAAAACAATCTTTATTCTTAACTTGTTAAAATATTACCCCTTCACACAATTGTTAAAATTATCAGTGGAGGGTATAGTGTTAGGGAGCTATGATTGCTCCTCTCTTTATATATAGAGCTTGTTATATATAATTCTCCGTGCCAATCTTCTATTGCTTTGGCGCAGAGTATACCTATGCTCTAAACTATTATTGTCCCTCCACTGTTTAAAACTTAACTACCAGCCCACCCGACGTTTCGGCATTAGCCTCTAACCCTTGACAAAGGTGATTTATCACCGAAACATCGGGTGGGCTGATGACATACTGGTGGTCTGGCATTCTTCTGAATTTGAGTTTTTCAAATTTGTAAAATGCGATGGATAGCAAGGCTGAATGCCACAGGCAACATCGGCTTGAATGACCGCAATGAGTATAGCTCCTTTTTATAAGGATTGTATAGATGTTTGCACTTGAGATGTTTGTATTTTTGCTTTCTATGTATATTTTCCACATTGGTCACATGACCCCTTTTGTATACCAGGTTACCTCGCAACTGCGGTGCACCGCCTCTATGAATGAGGGAGCGACACATGCAGTTGCCTTCCAGGTTTTTAGGAAGTGCGCCAAATGCACTAAACAACTTGTCCAGCTAGCACCGTCATCCACCACCGCTCCCCCGCCTGTTACCTGCAAGATGTTTCTTCACTGTGAATAAACATTCCTGCTTGGTGAGTGCCGCCTACCGTTGCATTCTTTATAGCATTGGATATATTACAAAAACCGAGCTTATATCTGAACATGAAATTCTGCCACAATTCATATGTATACATATGTAAAATCACTCCTAAATTTGGGACAATGAATACAATGTTTAAAAACAGAACAAAGGTTAGACCAAAATGGCAGAAACTAAATTGCAACAGTGTGTACAGGGACAACCACCACCTCTCATAGGCAGGGACACCTTCTCAATCCCCTGTACAGTAAGAGTAGAGAAATCACCCACATTTCTTAATGCAATGTTTGGTAACCATGGACACATGCCATAAATTAAAATGGGGTATATCCGACAAGTGTTTTCTCACTCTCACCTTGAGGGGATTGGAAGTGTAACCCACACATTGCACTTTGCATGCATGACATGAGAAAAGATAAATCACAAAAAGTGTGTTGCAGTTAATATACTGCTTAAAGGGGTACTCCACCCCCAAAGGATAGGGGATAAGATGTCTGACCGCGGGGGTCCAGCCACTGGGGACCCCCACAATATAGCATGCAATATAGCTATATGTATACATTGTGATGTCACGCCCCGCCCCCTAAATGCAAGTCTATGGGTTGGGGCGTGACAGCTGTCACGCCCACTCCCATAGGCTTGCATTGAGGGAACGAAGCGTGATGTCACATGGGGCGGAGCCTTGACGTCACATTGCTCCGGCCCCGTGATCAACAGTAATCAGACCCGGAGCTAACACGCTCCGGGGACTGATTTTAACGGGGTGCGGCGTGCAAGATCACGGGGGTCCCCAGCGGCGGATAGGGGATAAGATGTCTAAGCGCCAGAGTACCCCTTTAACCGAGCATGTTTCCTGGGTTACATAAGACAAAAAAGTAGATGTGTTGGTCATGATTCTACAACAAATACATTGTGTGTCCACATTTATATGACCTCAATCTATTAAGCCAAGTAGGTTGTATATTTACCTGGTTATTAAATAAGCTAGGGTACACTCTCTGACCCACTGCTTGTGCTCCGATATCCATTGCTAAATACTTCCCTACTAACAATGGGCATATATTTGTAGATAATATCACACACTAGTTTGTACTCTTGATTAAATCATGTTAAAAAAAAAACAATGGGATTTTTCTTTTTTTTTGACTCTCCTTTTTGTCTTTTTCTCTAGTGTAGATAAGGGTTCCACGTTTTGTTTTTTTTGTCTTCGCTATTTGTCTAGCCCACATAACACTCCACCATCTTTCTGACCCAAATGGACTCCAATTTCATCTGCTTCCTGGCTAAACTCTTCCCACAAAGTGCAATTACGTCTAGATCTTTGATGATATGAAGATGCAATTGAAAAAGAGGGAACTTACCCTTGAAACGCGTTTTGTATGAATAGAATACATGCTGCTTTCACCTACTGCATCAGTCTTCGATTCTTCATACCTCTAAGGCAGGGCCACCACAAGTCTTTTTTCTGTTTCTTATGCTTGGATTTTACTGACTCCCTAAAGGAGCCCGGTCGACTCTGCAGGCTGCAGCCGAGGACCTCCCTACAGCTACCCCGATGCCAAGGGGTTACATGCACGATACCAAGTATTTCCTAAGGTGAGCAACATACAACTTAGGGCACCTGGAACCCACCAAGCCCACGGAATTACGCGAGGCGCTGCCCTCCTTTTTTTCCTCTTATTTCCGCTGCTGAAGAAAAGGCACCCCACAGCATGATGTATATACCATATTTCACCATGGCACCATTTCCCAACCAGGATATCTCCAGATGTTGCAGCACTACAATTCTCAGCATGTACCAACAGCCTTTTGTTGTCCGGCATGCTGGGAATGGTAGTTTTGCAGCAGCTGGAGGCACCCCGTTTATAAAACACTGCACTATGGGGGATCGTGTGCTCAGGGTTATGGGCAGTGTTAAGTTTCCGTCACACATTGAGGGACATTTATCATAGTTTTTTTTGGTAAGCGAGTTCTGAAAACATTTTTTTTTTTATTTACATGCAACATACTTTTCATACTAACAGGGGTTTGATAAATTTTGAGCACATAAGCAAATCAAAAAAGTCTCTGTTAAGACTTTTTTGCAACTTTTTCATTTATTTGCTCTGGGTCATTATTATTATTATTTTTTTTTTTTACCTAACCTTGATTTGTACTTCTCCACTTTATCCCTGACCTGTTTGGGGACTTCCTTGGTTTTTTTATGCTGCTGTATGTAATGTCAGTAATGCTCTCTAACAAACTCTGAGGCCTTCATAGAGCAGGTTTATTTGTACTGTGATACAATGGCAGACAGGTGAACCCCTATTTCCTAATACTGTGACTTGTGAAGGCGGTGGCATCAGATCTTTGTTAGGGGGCTTCGCTGTAAAGGGGTGAATACTAGAGATGAGCGAACTTACAGTAAATTCGATTAGTCACGAACTTCTCGGCTCGGCAGTTGATGACTTATCCTGCCTAAATTAGTTCAGTTTTCAGGTGCTCCCGTGGGCTGGAAAAGGTGGATACAGTCCTAGGAGACTTTTTCCTAGGACTGTATCCACCTTTTCCAGCCCACGGGAGCACCTGAAAGCTGAACTAATTTATGCAGGAAAAGTCATCAACTGCCGAGCCGAGAAGTTCGTGACGAATTGAATTTACTGTAAGTTCGCTCATCTCTAGTGAATACATATGTACTCAGATTTTTATTTGTAAATAAATTTGAAATCCATTGAATATCTCTTCCCCCCCCCCATCCCAATTCCAAATGATAGACTATTTTGTGTTCATAAAAATTGCAAACAAATTTGAAGCGTTAATTTTTAACGTAAATTTGTTTTCCCTTAGTCCTAACAGCAGCACAAGTGGGGTGTTCTGCCCCTGTGAAGCTGGCAGGACGGTGGAATTTTTAATTCCGCCCAAGCAATTTAAATTAATTAGCCCCCCCATAAAAGGCCTCCTCCCCTAGGCCATCTCGCTTAATAACAAGTAACAAAAAAGTTTAGGGCGGGAAATTTGTGTGCTGCTGTTAGGACTAAGGGAAAACAAATTTACGTTAAAAATTAACGCTTCCCTTACGTCCTAACCAGCAGCACAAGTGGGGACTTAGCGAGTAACAACACAAATAGGGAGGGACTACGGCAGAGTGGCACTTAGGATTGACTGCCCAAAGGCCAACTCTTCCGATCGTTTGGCATTAACCCTGTAATGACTCAAAAAAGTATTGTGGGTGCTCCAAGAAGCAGCAGCACAAATCTGTTCCAGAGGAACAGACCTTTTCTCAGCAAAGGAAGTAGAGACTGCCCTAGTGGAATGGGCAGTGACAAAGGCAGGAGGAGTTAGCTCCTGGACTATGAAGGTCTCTCGGATTGCCTCCTTAATCCACCTACTTAGGGTAGGTTTAGAGGCTTTCAAGCCCTTGTTCTTTCCAGAAAAAGAGACAAGGAGGTGTTCCGACTTCCTGAATTCTCCAGTTCTTGAGATATAGACTCTGAGAGCTCTAGAGATGTCCAGAGTGTGGTCAACCGCTTCTTCAGGAGAGGATGGATTAGGCAGTAGAACTGGAAGAGAAATGACCTGGTTGGTATTGGAGAAAGTCGGAACCTTAGGAAGGAAGGTAGGTAAAAACCTCAACAGGACTCTGTCCTGAAGAAAAACAGTGTAAGGCTCGAAAGCCGAAAGGGCCTGAAGCTCACCCACTCTCTTGGCTGAGGTTATGGCCAATAAAAAAGTGACTTTAAGGGATAAATACCTAAAGTCTACTTCTTCCAGAGGTTCAAAGGGGGGAGCGCATAACCCCCTGAGAACAGTGGTTAAATCCCAACTGGGAATAGGTCTGAGAACTGTAGGTTTAAGTCTTTCAGCCCCTTTGAGGAATCTTCTAACCAGGGATTCTTGTGATAGAGACCTGCCTAGGAAGGCAGAGAGTGCTGCGACCTGAACCTTTAAGGTGGATGGGCTAAGACCCTTGTCAAGGCCATCCTGGAGAAAACGCAGTACTGCAGAAAGAGGAGGATCTGAGGTAACTACCTCTTTCGTTGCACACCATTGAAGGAAAATCTTCTTTATCCTGGAGTAAACCTTGTTTGTAGACTCTGCTCTCGAGTGTGCAATAGTTCTCAAGACCTCCGCAGGAAGCCCACTCCTTAGTAGGGTCCTGTCAATCTCCAGGCTGTCAGATTGAGTCTCCTCAGATCTAGGCAGGAGCCTGTGTTGTGAGACACAAGGTTCTGCACGTGGGGAAGCCTCCAATAACACCCCTGACTCATCCTCATGAGTTGGGTGAACCAAGACCTCTTCGGCCAGAATGGGATGATGGCAATCACTGAGGTCTGGTCTTGCCTGACTTTCATCAATACCCTGGGTATCATGGAAAGTGGAGGGAATATGTAGGCCAGCCTGAACCTCCATGCGATGGACAGAGCGTCTATCGCCACCGGATTGTCCTCCTTGTAAAGGGAACAAAACTTGCTCACTTTGGCATTCAGCCGGGTTGCCATGAGGTCTATTTCTGGTGTACCCCACTTCAGGGTTATCCTCCTGAAGATCTTCTCGTTGAGAGACCATTCTCCCTGGACTGCAAGCCCGCGACTTAGACGATCTGCCACTACGTTGAGATCCCCCTTGATGTGGACTGCAACAAGGTGGGATAGGTTGAGCTCTGCCCATGATAGAATAAGTCCGGTCTCCCTGAGGAGCACTTGGGACTTTGTGCCACCCTGTCTGTTGATATAAGCCACTACAGTGGTGTTGTCTGACCGGACTCTTATTGCTTTCCCTAAGATATGGGGAGCAAAGTGGAGGAGCGCAAGACGAACTGCTCTCAGTTCTCTCATGTTGGATGAGAGTAACCTTTCCTGAGGGGTCCAGGTACCCTGGACCGGATGGTCGTCCAGATGGGCTCCCCACCCTAGAAGGGAGGCGTCCGTGGTCAGAGTGATCCACAGAGGTTGAATCAAGGACTTCCCATCTGTCAGGTTCGTCCACCACCTGAGAGAGGCACGGACTTCGGACGACAGGGTGCATTTTTTGTCCAACCCACTGGGGTTGCGATTCCAGGCAGTCAAGACCTGATCTTGGAGAGGTCGGAGGTGCCACAGGGCCCAGGGGACTGCTTCTGCAGACGCTGACATGTGGCCCAACATCTTCATTAGAGTTCTGATGGGCACTCTGCGTGGTACCGACAAAAACTCTGCGGCTCTTATGACGCGCTCTCTCCTTTCTGGGGTGAGAGACAGCGTCATCCGAGAGGAGTCTAGGACAAACCCCAGAAACCTTCTTGAGGTAGATGGGATGATCTCGGATTTTTCCCAATTTATGAGCCACCCTAGGTGTTGAAGAAAATCCAGGGTCAGTTGAAGATGAGCTTGAAGAATGTCTAGAGTCGCGGCTTTTAAAAGCCAGTCGTCTAGATAAGGAACAATCTCTAGGCCTTTTAGTCTTAGAGCAGAGACAACTGGAGCCACCACCTTTGTGAAGGTGTGGGGAGCGGAGGTAATGCCGAACGGTAGAACAGCAAATTGGAAATGCCTTACCATACCTTTTATGGTGACGGCGATTCTTAAGAACTTCCTGTGGGCAGGAAATATAGGGACATGAAGGTATGCATCCTTCAAGTCTATAGTGACCATGAGATCTTGTGGGTTCAGGATACTGACCACCGAGCGAATGGTTTCCATTCTGAACCGCCTTTTCCTTATAAATCGGTTTAGGTAGCGCAGGTCTATTATCATGCGCCAGTCGCCATTTGGTTTGGGAACCAAAAATATCGGGGAGTATACGCCAGATCCTCTTTGATCTGGGGGAACTTCTTCCAAAGCTTGCTTTCCCAAGTATTGGAGAACTGAGGTTTCTATGACAGCCTGTTTTGGCTGAGGAAGTAACTTTGTTAAGACAAACTTCCTTGGGGGAGGGGAGGTAAATTCTATCCTGTACCCCGACTGAATAACCTTCAGAACCCAGGGATCCTGGATTTCTTGCATCCAGGTTGTAAGGAATAAACTTAAACGTCCTCCTACTGGAGGAGGATGGGCAGATAGATTCTCTGCAACAAACACTTGAGGGGAAGGGAGAGGGAAAACGTTGGTGGATGTCAGTGGAGAGTCATAGCTCGGCCTTCCGGTCTTTACCGTGGCCGCGACCTCCACCACGTTTTTGAAAGGACTGACGTCTCTGGGATCTAGGAGGGCCCTGGGACTTCCCCCCTCTTGCTCTACCTTTACCCCGAAAGGCCTGAACAGGAAGGCACCTGCCTTTCTTGTCAGCATAACCTTCCATTATGCGATCCAGCTCAGAACCAAATAGCCAAGTAGGCTCGAAAGGCATCCCACACAAGTTAAACTTGGAGGTGTTGTCCGCTACCCAAGGGCGTAACCACAAGGGACGTCTGCTAGCAGAAGCGAGTGCCATGGACTTGGCAGCTAGCTTAAGGTGTTGCTGGGAGGCCTCGCAGAGGAAGTCTATACCAAGGAGGAGTGTCTTGAAGCTGTCCAAGATGTCTTCCCTGGGGACATTGTTGTCAATCTCAGTCTGTATGCGCTCCACACGCTCCTTCACGAAGTCAGACACTTCTCCCGAGGCAATAGCCACAGAGGCAGACGCTGATGCTGCTGAATATGTGCGTCTGAGAAGGGAATCCACCTTCCTATCAAGCGGGTCCTGGAGGTTGCTTCCATCATCCGCGGGAACCAAGACTCTCTTGGACAGTTTATTTACTGCCATATCAACCTTAGGAGGTGGCATCCAGGAATCAGATTCCGCGTCCGAGAGAGGGTACATCAATTTGAAGGTACGAGTGACAAGCGCAGGTTTATCTGGGTGCTTCCACTCAGCCTTCATCATCTTTTTGCGTGCATCATTCACCTTGAAAACCCAAGGTTCTCTAGAGGTGGATGCAGAGGCTTCCCCTTGGTCAACATCCTGGTCCCTTGACCGGATGGACCTAAGTAATCTCTGCGTCTTTTCCGCAGGGAAAAGAGGCGGACACATCTTCACCTCAACAGGCTGTTCAGACTGTACAGATGACCTCTGGTCCAATACATCGACCGACATAACGGATTCTTCCGCCACAGAAGGAGGAGTGGATTCAGTTCTAGCTCTTTTGGGAACAAGAGCACTCTTAATTTCAGATATGGAATTTCCCATAAATTCCTTCATCCAGATGAACATGTCCTGGACAGTAGGTTCAGCTGGATTAGGGGGTGGACGGCAACCGGGACACCTGTTATATTCGTAAGCGTCCGGAAGCGGAGTGCCGCAATTGGCGCAAGCTAGATGGCGTTTTTTGGCGCTAGCCTTACGACCACCAGAGTGTGGGTCACTAGAGGAAGGAGTAGACATGACTCTGGAAAGAAAGAAAATAAGTTAGGGATAATAAACAAAATTATTATCGCCCTAACGCCAAATAGAGAGGGAGAGATACCTATAATGCAGATAGGAGCTCTAACCACTAATGCTAGGCTTGTAAATAGGACTAGCTATGATGGCAGCAGAGACAGAATGAAGGTCTCAGCTGTCTTTATATGGGAAGGGGCCCGGAAGCCCCGCCCCCTTCAGAAAAGACCAGCCTGCAATAGGCTGAAACACCCGGAGGGAAATTTTAATAAAAATTATCCACTGAGCCCTTCCCTAACTAGGAAAGGGCTCACGCCTGAATTTTCACCTAAGTATAAACTTAAAAGGCAGCGCAAAGCGCTGAAGAAAGTGAGGCCGGGACCGGAAGTCGTCAGATGACGTACTTCCGGTCCACGGCTCGCACAGAGTAATGGAGGCGAGCGTGCGCCGGGACACGTGGGACGCCAGGCGGGTAAGAAAAAAACCCGCAGCGGCATCCCTAATGCTATGAGGGATCACCGGATCCTTGTAGCAAATAAAATAGTCAAAAACAAATAGTTTTAAGATAAACCAGGCCGGAGGCCCAGGTAATATAAAGAGAAAAAAACAGGGGGCAGTTGAAAAAGGTACTGCGCCCCAAAAATATCTCCCCAATACAGGGGAGACATCCAGGCAGGCTCCAAAGGAGCCTGCACCGTCCTGCTGTCCTTACACAGGACAGAAAAAAAGCGAGATGGCCTAGGGGAGGAGGCCTTTTATGGGGGGGCTAATTAATTTAAATTGCTTGGGCGGAATTAAAAATTCCACCGTCCTGCCAGCTTCACAGGGGCAGAACACCCCACTTGTGCTGCTGGTTAGGACGTAAGGGAAGCTGTGGTTATACCATGACAATGTAGAAAAGGCCAAGGAGGTGAATACTTTTGCAAGGCACTGTACTCATGTAATACTATAAACAAAGACACAAAAGCCATGTTTTATTTTATTACATCCATTTTAATGTTCACTTGCCAAGTAAAAACCCTTTTGGTGGGTAATAGCTGCCGTGCATCCGCAAGAGGACACGTAACCGCGGACCAGGGAGGGGGGATGAAACATTGCAGACAGTCATCCTATCCACAATCATTTGTGTATGAAAGCAGCAACTGGATATTTAAGTTCCTGAGTATCTAAATCTGATTTTTCTTGTCTCCTTTATTGCTAGACATCATTTCTATAATAAATCAATCATGGTCAATCATAATTCTATTAATGAGAATGGACACACATTCAAGCCTGGAAGTGGGTCAGTAGCTTTAGGGTGAGCAGGGCTGTGGTCTTCCATCATGCAGCAGAATCCGCTAACACAGTGTTTCCCAACCAGGGTGCCTCCAGGTGTTGCAAAACCACAACTCCCAGCATGCCCGGACAGCCTTTGGCTGTCCGGGCATGCTGGGAGTTGTAGTTTTGCAACACCCAGAGGCACCCTGGTTGGGAAACACTGCTCTAACACAATGGCCTGACAGCTGTTGCATAGCTAGAACTGCCAGCATGCTAGGAGCTATACGTACACAACACCTTGGGAGCCACAAAATCAGCTTTTTTTCCCGAACCAACGTCACCCTTGTCCATAGGTTGTAATGGAGTTGCAATACGGGGTAAAGCATACGAACAAGAGTTTTAATTTAAAGAGGCTGTCTAAGACTAGAAAAAAAAAATAGCACTGAAGAAACAGCTAGAGATGAGCGAACTTACAGTAAATTCGATTCGTCACGAACTTCTCGGCTCGGCGGTTGCTGACTTTTCCTGCATAAATTAGTTCAGCTTTCCGGTGTGCTGGAAAAGGTGGATACAGTCCTAGAAAAGAGTCTCCTAGGACTGTATCCACCTTTTCCAGCCCACGGGAGCACCTGAAAGCTGAACTAATTTATGTAGGAAAAGTCATCAACTGCCGAGCCGAGAAGTTCGTGACTAATCGAATTTACTGTAAGTTTGCTCATCTCTAGAAACAGCACCACACCTGTCCATGGGTTGTGTCTGGTAGTGCAGCTAAGGCTTTGTTCACATCTGTGTCGGAGGCACTGTTAGACTCCATTCAAGGCAACAAATTGTACCTGGATGATCCGTTGCACTGACTTTAAAGAGATACATCGGGTTTCCATCTGGTGGCTGTTTATTTAGCAGGATTCGACTGGATTAAAAAATATAATAATAATAATAATACTGCTTGTGTAGTTGTGCATACAACAAATGGACAGGTGAGGTGTTGTTATCAGAAGAAAGCACCAATGTTTTTCTAATTCAGTAAAACCCCTTTAATTCCCAGCAACTTCTCATCCGTAAAGCAGTTAAAGGGTACCTTTCAACAAAAAAACTTCTGATATATTATAGATTAATGTATGCAGAATAACTTTCCAATAGCATGTTATTAAAAAATATGCTTCTTTCTATTTCATTTTCCACTTAGAAAAAATGACCACTAGGGGTCTCCCTAGTCCCTACCAGTCCTTTTTATTTATTTTTTTTAAATAGATTTCAGACTCATGCTGGAGTCCTAAATCTCAGACTGCAGCCGGGACACAGACAAGCACAGCACTGCTCCCTGGCAGTGAGCAGTGCTGAGTTTGTCTGTGTTCCAGCTGCAGTTTCAGATTTAGGACTCCTGAAGTCCTGAACTCCATGAGTCTGAAATCTATATATAAAATATATATATAAAAAAAAAAAAGGGACTGCTAGGGAGACTCCTAGTGGTCATTTTTCAAAGTGGAAAATTAAATAGAAAGAAGCATATTTTTTTATAACATGCAATTAGAAAGTTATTCTGCATACATTAATCTATAATATATCAAAAGTTTTTTTGATGAAAGGTACCCTTTAACACATCAATTCAGCCATTTTTATATATGTTCCAGGAAAAGCTGAGTGACAACCTAATATAAAGTTATAGTGGCTGATAAGTTGGTTACCGCCCATTTTATTTTTTGTAGTCACATTGTAAGATACGACCTGGCGATACCTTCAGATCGTAGGGTCACACATTACCGGTCAGATGTTGGAAATATCATCAGGACATAATGGTTTTTGTTTACATAGCTTCCGATCTGTAAATGATAGGGAGAAAAGGATTGGGCGAGTTGGATTTTAAATTACCCAATCCTTTTGTTCTTGTGGGGATAAGCGGCTAACCCTCCTGTCTCCATCCATAACCCCTAAATACTCAGCAGAGCGTTTTTGTGTATGGCGGAGAATGGGAGAGATAGCTGTCCGCCATACAAGCTATGGCTGACAGCTGTCATGTGTATGGCTACCCTTAGACTTTTATATTTCCTCTAAAGAACTTGCAGCGATCCTGGGGTGTAAAATACTCAAAAAGTAAAGAGCAATGGTCTCATTGAGACCAGATATTAGCTTAGATTAGAAAATAAAATATAAAAAACTAGTGTACTCTGCACTTGTGTGAATGGATTACTGTTAAACCAGCCAGTGACACAAATCAAGAGTGCCGTGACCTGTGACCTCCACCCATCAGTAGAATGGTTTTGACTACTTTCTTGCACAAACAGCTCCACACCTGTCCATAGATTGTGCGTTGAATTTCAGCTCAGGCCCATTTAAGTTAATTGAGCCGAGATGAAATACAAGACACCTTGTGGACAGGTGAGGAGCAGAAAGAAACAAGTCCCCCCAATTCCAGTCTATGGCTGGGCAGCCAGTATTACCCCCTGAGATCTGATGTCAAAGTGAAAAGGCAATGACACCCATTCATTCTACCAATTGGTGGGGGATCCATGAGCCCATTAACCATTTCTGAGTTTCACAGCATACAGAAAAACCACCCGCAGCGTGTCATCCAGCTTTGCAAAGACCCTGAATGCAATATACATGAGCACTGTCACAACCAATAATAATGTAGGTTCATTTGTTGTACAGCAGTGTTCTTCAACCTTCAGCTCTCCAGTTGTTGCAAAATTCCAACCCCCATCATGCCATGAAAGCATTTATCTGTCAGAGATTGAGGCACTTGTAGTTTTGCATCAGCTGGGGAGCCAGTTAGGAGAACACTACATGGTCAGTGGTCACACATAGCTGCTGCCGCCTTCCAAGAACATATTTGGTTATACAGAATAGTACAAGGATGACAACTTCTATTTTCCTGCTATTCCAATGTTTGCTCCTTATAAATTTACAGGCTAAATATAAATCAGCTACTTTCTTCTTACAACCCATCGGACAACATTGTGGTCTATGAAATCCACACACACAAGCTAAATATTGCCCCCTGCAGGTGGACACTATGGATAACACTACTATTCTGTTTTATAGAAACATTTTGCAATAACTTAAATACTTTTTATATTAAATTTATAAAATATCAGGCCAAGAGATTATTAAACCTAACGTAGTGAAGACCTAAAATCAGAGGCCATATTCTTATAGGCTATGCCTGCGCATTGTAATGATCACAGCAGCATTTTATCTGGGGTAATGGGGACACTATGACAACCTCATCTAGGAAGACGTATGGTAGACATGCTACTGATGCTGAGCAAAGTTTTCTCTTCTGTTTTGCTGACATGTTATTGTTTTTAACCCTGTTGGTGCCAGAGATGTTAGAACATTGCACACAAAGAACCCAATGTCATAGAACAGTGATCTTAAAGGGGTACTCCGGTGCTTAGACATCTTAGCCCGTATCCAAAGGATAGGGGATAAGATGCCTGATCGCGGGAGTCCCGCTGCTGGGGACCCCCGTGATCTTTCACGCGGTACCCCATTTGTAATCAAAGCGTGTTCTCTCCGGGTCTGATTCCCGGCGACCACAGAGCCGACGGCGCGTGACGTCATGCCTCTGCCCCCGTGTGACCTCACGCCCCGCCCCTCAATGCAAGCCTACGGGAGGGGGCGTGATAGCTGTCACGCCCCCTCACATAGACTTGAATTGAGGGGCGGAGCGTGACGTCACACGGGGGCGGAGGCGTGACGTCACGCGCCGTCGGCTCTGTGGTCGCCGGGAATCAAACCCGGAGCGAACACGCTCCGGGGACTGATTACAAACAGGGTGCCGCGTGCAAGATACCGGGGGTCCCCAGCGGCAGGACTCCCGCAATCAGACATCTTATCCCCTATCCTTTGGATATTGCTGAGAAAAGATTACATTCAATTATATTATGTAATACAGTGTATGTTAATACTACATGTGTGCTCTCTAAAACTCCCCCACAGACATACAGTATTTATCAGCATTTCCATGTCTATAGGATAGGACCATCACCCAAGGACTGTGTGGACTAGGTGGAAACAAAGATTGGGCAGCTTGTTTTACCTATCCTTTGTGAATAGTCTACCAGGCCCTGGCATCGCTGATCGCAAGCTGAAAAAAACTGTAATTGAAACCAAACTGAACAAGTATTTCTGGTAGGTGGTAAAGGGGTTGTCCCATCTGGTAAAGTTATCACCTAACTAGCTGGTTGTGGGAGGCCCCTTGCGCATGCTTGCTGCCACTAAATTAATTCTCTATGGAAGCCGCAGAAACACCAGAGTACAGTGACCCCTCGACCTACGATGGCCCCGACATACGATCATTTCAACATACGATGGCCTCTCAGCCACCGGATAGCCGTTTATGGTGCCCCGTGAGCTCCAGTGATGTCTCTTACCTGTTTCCGGCACGTCCTCTTCGGGATCCCCTGCATCGTCAGCGCTCTCCATCAACGTCATCACTTCGCTGCGCACACCGTCCCGTCATCCAATAGGAGCAGCGTGCGTAGCGACGTGATGGCGGCGACGGAGAGTGCGGATGCCAGGGAAGCAGAGGCCTTGCCGGAGCGTTGGGGACACAGCCACGGACGGCGACATCCCAGGCAGCGGTGACGGTCCGGAGCGGCGGGGACAGGCGAGTACAACTTCCTCTAACAGTGGTCTACAACCTTCGGACCGCCAGATGTTGCAAAACTACAACACCCAGCATGCCCGGACAGCCAACGGCTGTCCGGGCATGCTGGGTGTTGTAGTTTTGCAACATCTGGAGGTCCGCAGGTTGTAGACCACTGTCCTATACTTTACATTGAACGGATCCCTCAACATGCAATGGTTTCAACAAACGATGGTCCATTTGGAACGGATTACCATCGTATGTTGAGGGACCACTGTACAGTGTTTCTGGCAGCTCCTATAGAGAATTAGCGGAGCGGCCGCACAAATGCGTGACACACCGCTTCATTGTAATGGGAGACTGGGATCTCGTTTCTCAAGATTGCAGGTGCCTCCAATGGTCAGACCCATCCCTCCCGCAATCCGTTACTTATCCTCCATCCTGTGCATAGGGCATAACTTTGCCAAAGGGAACAACCCCTTTAATGTCTAAAGACTGTCCTTTACATGTGGTGGCATCCAATAATCATCAAGATCTTAGTTACTTAAATATAATACTGTTGAATGATTCTCGTCTTCAGTACTTGACATGGCTGAGGGTAAAACATTAAGATGAAAAAACTCTGTCCCATAGGTTTTATCCATAAAAGAGCTCATAGGCGGTATTAGGATTGGTATCCTGAAGTTCATATAGAAAAGTTTTTCAGAACTGTGCAGAACTGTTACCAATTCAATAGGGTCCATGTTGCTTTAGATAGAGATGTGCAGGACAGGGGAACAGTTCTCGCTGCACCTGAACAGTCTCTGGCTTAAGATACTTATTAGCAATGTTCCTGGGAGGAGGTGTGAGACACTAGGTCCTCAGGACTCTTACATAAAGTCGTATAGGAAGACAATAAACCAAATCATCACAACCAAGCATATACTATTCCTAAATGAGGTTTCACTTTCTCCCCCTACTATCCTGACTTAAGCTGCATTAAAGAAGGAGATAGGATTGGCTGGGCTGTTACATAGCCTTCACTTTAATCTGCTTCATTTTCATCTGCTTTTTCTCCATCTTCTTCTGCTCCCGGCGTTGGGCAGCTTCCTGAAAGGGATAGAGAAAAGAGAAAATGTATTTAATGGATAACTGTCTCCAGTTCTTAAAGGGCTAATCCCAAATTACAATTTAACACCAATCGGTGAGACATCCATGGATCACGGGAATGGGAGTCCTTTGTTCCCTGCATGTGAATAGGGTGACAATTAAGCATGTGTACCGCCATTCCATTCACTCACTACAGTGGTCCCTCAGCATACGATGGTAATCCGTTCCAAATGAACCATCGTTTGTTGAAACCATCGCATGTTGAGGGATCAGTGCAATGTAAAGAATAGGAAGTTGTACTCACCTGTCCCCGCCGCTCCGGACCGTCACCGCTCGTCACCGCTGCCCTGGATGTCGCCCTCCATCGCTGTCACCGTGTCGCTCTCATGTCACCGTCATCACGTCACTACGCACGCCGCTCCTATTGCATGACAGGACGGCGTGCGTGGTGATGTGATGACGACGATGGAGAGCGAAGGCCATGGAGGGAATCCCGAAGATGACGCTCTGGAACCCCCGAGGACAGGTAGGAGACGATCACCGGAGCACACGGGGCACCGTAAACTGCTATCTGGTGGCAGCTGAAGCAGTCTGCGCTGCCGGATAGCTGTTTATGCGATGGGCCCCAACATACAAAAAGCATCGTATGTTGATGCTGCCTTCAACATGCGATGGCCTCTGAGAGGCCATATGTCGGGGCCATCGTAGGTCGGGGGGGGTCACTGTATTAAACTGTTGAAGACAGCCGAATGCTGTACTTGGCCAGCTCTTTAAAGGGATTATTCAAAAAAAGAAAATCAGAGCAGATTTCTTTAAAAAAAAGCCCCTCACCTGTCCTCTATGTGTGGTATTGCAGCTCAGTTCAACTGAAGTGAATGGAACCAAGTTTTAATACCACACACAAGCCAAGGACAGGTGTGGTGCTGTTTTTTTGAAGAAATTAGCTCTGTTTCTCTATTCCTGGATAACCCATTAAAGAAGGAGACAAGTGAGACACCTTTTCTTGTGATCTTAAATCCTAATTGGCAAGACATTTGTCACTTACACAGGGGATAGGTGGTAAATTGTAATTTTGGGATAACATGTTTAACCTAGGGATCGACCGATTATCGGTATGGCCGATATAATCGGCCGATAATCACGATTTTGGGCATTATCAGTATCGGCAATTATCTTGCCGATAAGCCGATAATGCTCCGCCCCCGCCCCCACCGCACCGCGAGCGCTACCCCCCCGACCCACCGCACCGCGTCGCACCCCCCACCGTGATGCTGGGCGGTATACCGGTATGGATTTTTGCCCATACAGCTATACCGGTCGGGCCCTTCCCCCACCCTCCGAGTCAATAAAAAAAAATTAACTTACCCGTAATGGGGGTGGTCCGGGCCATCCATCCATCGTTCCTGTAGTGTCCGGGGGCGTTCCGGGTGAAGAGTGAACCAGTCCGGGCTGTCCTTCTTCTCCGGCGGTCCTCTTCTCCACTCCGGGCAGGCTCCGGCCTAGTACACTGCATAGACATAGCTACGCCGTGACGTCAGGTGCGTCGCTGCGCACGGGCGTCACGGCGTCTATGCAGCGTATTAGGCCGGAGCCTGCCCGGAGTGGAGAAGATGACCGCCGGAGAAGAAGGACAGCCCGGACCGGTTCACTCTTCACCCGGAACGCCCCCGGACACTACAGGAACGATGGATGGATGGCCCGGACCACCCTGACAGGTAGGGCAGAGAAGCGGGTGGGGGCGGCGGCCTATGGCCCCGCAAAAGCCACTGCAGATCATTGATTTAAAGCGTCCGCTTTAAATCAATGTTCTGCAGCGGTGTCGCAGGGGGTTAAATAGCCGATAACTTATACCGGAATATCGGTATAAGTTATCGGCTCTAACCTGCATCGATTATCGGTATCGGCCCTAAAAAAACGATATCGGTCGATCCCTATTTTAACCCCTTAAGGACCAAACCCATTTTGGCCTTAAAGTGGTACTCCCGTGAAAAGCTTTTTTATTTTTTTAAATCAACTGGTGCCAGAAAGTTAAACAGATTTGTGCATACCCTCTAAATGTAAAAGATAGGTGGGAAGTGGATGTGGGGCCTCTGTCGGGTGAGCAATGGGAGCGAATACTGACCATGACCCCGCGATTGGCTGTCTCAGAGGCCCATCGGGTGTCCCAAATCTTTTTATTGCACAGGGTGTATCGTACCCCTGCCTTTTTGCACAAAATCGGTGTCCGTCCAGACTCATGCTGTCCCCGTTGCTTCCTGCCAGATGCTCATATATTACATGTTATGTGGAGCTGTCCCACATTTGGTCAATTTTGGGGTGAGGTAGGACAGCTTGTCCAGAGAGTATATGGTTGCCCGTTGACTTTATCGGCAGTAACATGTATATTGGGCTATTTGGATGGGCTAGATGAAGATAGTGGATTGTATATAGGTATAAGTCGGATTTTATATCAAGCCCGTAAACTAATTGCTCAGCACTGGTTGCGTCAGCTCCTCCCACTGTCTCTGAACTTGTCAATAAGCTTAATCATATTATTAGACTGGAGAGGGGTGTATATCTTAAGAGGAAGGCTACCCGTATGTTCGAGTCCATATGGGGTCCTTGGATAGACACTCCAGGCTTACCATCTGCATATTTAAGGAGAACTCCGATGGATGTCCTACTGGGGGGGGTCTCTTAAGGTAGTGTGAAGTCATTCACTCCTTGCCTTACCCTGGTCTGTGTTTGTGTAGGTGCTCTTTTTTGTTACTCTCTAATATTGCTTGTAGATCATTTGTGTTTCTTGGTGGTCGACCTTCTTGTCTTGGTGTGCTAACTTCTCCAGTGTGCTCTGTCCATGTTTTATTTGCCTGTCTTCTAGTTGGTACTGGGCCGGCCATGTGGTGTGATTGTGATGTCCTCCTACGGGATTAATCGCTAATACAAGACCTTGTTCATTAGGTTTCTGATATAGTTTCTTATGCTTACGAAGGGAAGACACAGGGGGTGGGGTTGGGTGTTTTGTTTTATCCTGTGGGGGGGAGGGGGCTAGGGGTTGGGTATGTAAATGTTTTCCTTTGTGTGTTATACCTTGAAAATGTTTCTATAAAAACTACTTGATTTAAAAAAAAAAAAAAAAAAAATTATTATCTATTAAATAATCTTAATCCTTCCTGTACTTATTAGCTGCTGAATACTACAGTGGAAATTCGTTTCTGTTTAAAACACAGAGCTGCCTGCTGACATCACGAGCACAGTGCTCTCTGCTGACACCTCTGTCCATTTTAGGAACTGTCCAGGGCAGCATATGGGGATTTTCGCCTACTCTGGACACTTCCTAAAATGGACAGAGATGTCCAGAGTAGGCGAAAATCCCCATATGCTGCCCTGGACAGTTCCTAAAATGGACAGAGGTGTCAGCAGAGAGCACTGTGCTCGTGATGTCAGCAGGCAGCTCTGTGTTTCAAACGGAAAATAATTTCCGCTGTAGTATTCAGCAGCTAATTAGTACAGGAAGGATTAAGATTTTTTTAATATCTGTTTAACTTTCTGGCAAAAGTTGATTTAAAAAAAAAGTTTTTCACCGGAGTACCCCTTAAAGGACCAGGCCAATTATAATTTGGCATTTTCGATTTTTCCTCCTCGCCTTCTAAAAATAATAACTTTTATATTTTCATCCCCAGACCCATATGGGGGCTATTTTTTTTGCGTGACCAATTTTACTTTGTAATGACATCACTCATTTTACCATAAATTGTATGGCGCAACCCAAAAAATATTTATGTGGGGAAATTACATTTTGGAAGGTTTTGTTTTCACGCTGTACACGTTACAGTAAAAATTACATGTTTTCTTTATTCTTTCTGTCAAAAAGATTAAAATGATAGCCATGTTATATGCTTTTCTATAATTTCAAAAGATTTGTATGTTGGAAATTGCCCTATTTTGACCACCTATAATTTTCTCAGCTTTACGTATACGTGGCGGTATGAGGGTTCATTATTTGCGCCGTGATCTGTAGTTTTAATCGGTACCCCTTTTGCTTATATTTTACTTTTAAATACATTTTTATACATTTTTTTGGGGAATAAAAGGGACGATTTACATTTTTATTGGGGGGAGGGGATTTTTAAAATTTTTTAACTTTTTAATTTTTTTTTTAAACATTTAAAAAAATAATAATTTTTATGTCCCCATAGGGGACTATTTATTGCAATCATTAGATTGCATATACTGAACAGTGCTATGTATAGGGCATAACACCGATCAGTGTTATAGGCAATCTTCTGCTCTGGTCTGCTCGATCTCAGACCAGAACAGAAGACCCCAGGAGACGGACAGAGGCAGGTGACGGGACCTCCGTCCGCCTTTCTAGATGATCGAGATCCCCGCGGCAGTGCCACAGGCGATCTGATCATTCATATTAAGTGCTGCACTGCACAGATGACGTGATCTGTATATATCATGGCATCTGAGGGGTTAATGGCGGACATCAGTGAGACTGCTGATGTCCACCATAACCGGAAGGTCCCTTATTGCTGACAGCAGCCAGGACCTGCCGTGCATGATGCGAGCACCGGTCTGGTGCTCGCGGTTATGTTCATGATGTAAATGTACGTCACGGTGCGTTAAGTCCCACTGCACCATGACGTACATTTACGTCCAATGTCTTTAAAAGGTTAAAAGGAAATCTGTCATCAGTATCACCTGCACTAACCCGTCATACAGGCTTGTAGTGCGGGCGAGATACTGATCAAAATGATACTTACTGCATCTTGATCCCTTCCCCCCGTAATGCTTCTTTTTCTGTATATGCAAATTAGTTGCTTGGGGCACGGGTGGAACTACGATCCCTGCTCCGGGCATTGTGATGTCATCCTCGCCAGGTGGGCGCTCCGCCCGGCTCCTCTATCTTCATAATCCCCCTCCCTGCTCATTCGGTGTACGTTACTGTTCGGTGCATGCGCCGTTCCCTGGGTACACCCGGAAGCGGTGTATGGCTGAGCCTCTTTCCAGCACGCCTTCCGGGTGTACCCAGGGAGAGGCGCATGCACCAAACAGTAACGTACACCGAGAAAGCAAGGAGGGGGATTATGAAGATGGAGGAGCAGAGTTCCCCAAGCAACTACTTTGAATATACAGAAAAAGAAGAATTATGGCGGAACGGTGCATCGGATCTAGATGCGGTAGGTATCATGTTGATCAGTATTACCCGCACTACAAGCGCCTGTATGACAGGTTAGTGCAGGGGATAATGATGACAGATTTCCTTTAATGGTCCCCAAACACATCAGAAAAAGTTCACCAAACCTGTTTTGGCATGACCAGCCAGACAGAGAAATGATTGAGAGAAGGATCGGGCATGTTGTATTTCAATCTGTTCTCAGGGAGATCATCTGCAAGCTGTCTGGCAGCGGTAAAACCTATCCTTTCCACATTCTGACCATATGAACCCTTGGGAGAGATAGCTGTCTGCTAAATGAATGTTCAGCCGACAGCTATGCACTGAAACTGGCCATACACTTCAGGTATCTCATTCACCCTCCCCCACCAATAGACAGGCACAGTCAACTCTGCTGAGCATGCATGCATTCATTCTGAATGGGCAGAGGAGAGAGCTGCTGCTGCCAGGTACCTGTGAAGGGTTGGAAATATTGATATCAAACTGCTTGATTCTCCCCCTTTCTTCACCCCTCAAAATCTGCCATGGAGACCCCCGTGCACATTAGATAGTTGGTCTGACAAGCTTAGGCTTCTTTTCACCGCCGTTCGGACACGACAGTGTGACGTCCATCGGTCGAGCTTGCACCGTCTTTTTCTCCCAAAAAACAATGGTGCCCGATGGAACCCATTTTAGTAAATGGGAGGGGACGGGACCTGGTGTTGCCCGTTGTACCCCGTCACGAGAAAGACTAACGGCTGTTCTTGACGGGGCACAACGGCAAAAGGGGCCTTATATGTACAGGCACCCTAAGGCTATGTTAACATAGTGGAATTTCCAAGTGGAATTCTGAGGGAATATTGTACTCGGAAATCAGGCTGTAGCAGAGTCCCATTGATTTTAATCCAGGCATTCATTCTGCATATTTTACTCCATCTGAACATTATTTCTCATAACTAACCTCCAGTCGGCGCTGTTTCTCCGGATCCTCCTCATTCATGATGCGCTCCTTCTCGGCTCTCTTCTTCTCTTCGCGTCGGGTCTGTGCGGCTTCTTGGCGTTGCACATGTGTAAGCTTCAGAAAGTTCTCTTCCACGCGGGCACGGTTCTTATCAGCTTTTTGCTTCCCCTGAAATGGAGGGCCAGACAGGGGGTGTTAACAGTAGGTGGCAGGATGACACATACCATGTACTATAATTAAATTATTCCCGCAAAAACTCACCTCTCTATTGAGACGGAACTTCTTCACTTTGTCGATGCTGTAAATCACCATGTTCATCAGTGGCAGAAGAGACTCCATGTCTTTTACTGATGCGTTTCCAGCTCCAGGCACTAGAATGTTGGGATAGAAATGATTAGATGGTTTCCCCAATACTTCCTGCATTCCCTTACTTGTTTACCAGCGCACTCCAACATGCTTACCATTAAATGTAAACAGAAGGGTCTTCTTGGTCTCTGGCAGTTTAAGGGGCTGCCCCTCTCTGTAACATACAAATACACAATTAATATGATAAATACACAAGTAAAGTGATAACATATATCCAAGACTCTAGGTCTGTAAAAGAGATCTTCTATACAATCATCAGTTTATCTCTTGGCCAGAGTGATGAGCAGCTACAAAAAGCATCTCTTCCTCTGAAGGACCTGCCCCACAGATATGACAGGCCAATGTGTAATGCTACATACCGTATTTTTCGCCCTATAGGACGCACCGGCATATAAGACGCACCCAATTTTAATGGTGCAAAATCTAGAAAAAAAAAAAGATTCTGCACCCAACAGTGATCTTCAACCTGCGGACCTCCAGATGTTGCAAAACTACAACTCCCAGCATGCCCGGACAGCAAACGGCTGCCGGGCATGCTGGGAGTTGTAGTTTTGCAACATTTGGAGATCTGCAGGTTGAAGACCACTGGTAGGAGGTAGTACTCACGCTGTCGCCGCGTCCCCGGGGTGTCCCCGACGCTCTGGACATCATCTTCCCCCGGGATCCACGCTCTCCGTCATCACGTCGCCACGCACGCCGCTCCTATTGGATGAAGGGACGGCGTGCGCGACGATGTGATGACGTCAAAAGAGAGCACCGCCATGCAGGGGATCCCGGCACGGAGCAGACACCGAGGAGGCAGGTAAGGTCCCTCCCGGTGTCCTGTAAGCTGTTGGGGACGCCACGATTTCACCGCGGTGGTCCCGAACAGATCGACTGAGCAGCCGGGTTAGTGTCACTTTGGCTTCAGACGTGGCGGTCAGCTTTGATCGCCGTGTCTGAAGGGTTAATATAGGGCATCACCGCGATCGGTGATGTCCTGTATTAGCCGCGGGTCCCGGCTGTTGATGGCCGTAGGGACCGATTCGATAGGTGTGTGTATTCGCCATATAAGACGCACCAACTTTTCCGGGAAGAAAAAGTGCGTCTTATATGGCGAAAAATACGGTATGCTGCGTGTTTTCCCCACAGAGAATAGCAAATATTAGGAGTCTCTTGATATAAAAAAAAAAAAAAAAAAAAACTAAAACCAAAAACCCCAGAATGCCTATAATGTTCTAATGTTCTAACTCGCTTTGTGTTTTAAGATCGCCATTCCTAAGACATTACCATGCTGTGTGTTACTGTGAACATTATCCTTTACTTGCAGAGGCTTCAAACCAATACAATAGTTATGTACAACACAAAAGCTGATTGTTACAATTATGACCAACTCACACAGCGGAATTACCACACAAAAGCCAGCTGAAAAATTCAACTCGGAAATTCTGTTGCATTAGACTCCCATTGATTCTGCTGCACCAAAACACATGGAGATTCCGGACTCTGCAGAAAGAATGAACATGTTCATCCTTTCTGCAGAATCTGCTCTGAAACGCTTTGCCCTCTATGGAGACAGCGCATTTCCGAGTGGTCCTACCACAGACTGATTGAGCTGGCATCTGTCGTTTTTTGGGGGGAGGATATTCTGCCGTGTGAAAGGGCCCTAATTGTCTGCTAAATACATTGGCTCTACATATTTCTTCCCTGCCTGGATAGCTTTCTTTTATGCATTAAAGGGGTTGTCCAAGAAGCAGAAAAGTAGGGGTGTAAGAAAAATAATAATAAATCGATTCACTCGATTATCGCGATTTTTCATTTGGTGATACTATACCGATTCAAAATATCTTAGGATCGATCCTTTTAGGGATGTGGAATTCGTATCTCCCGACGCCCGGGACATGCAGTTCCAGGCACGCAAATTTTTCTGGCTCGTGCAAGCAGAGCCAGAACTAATAAGCGCGGCGGCGCTCTGGGTGTATGGAGCGGGCTCCCGACTCGTGCCCGCTCTGTACTTTGCAGCCCTCGGCTAATTTCAGTAGCCCGGGGCCACCGCTAATAGCCAGCTTGTGGCGCTCAGCAGTCTGTATGGAGCGGGCTCCGGACTCCTGCCCGCTCCATACTCTGCAGCCCCCAGCTGTTTTCAGTAGCTGGGGGCCGCCGCTAATAGCCAGCATGTGGCGATCGCCACGGCTGGCTATTAACCCTTTAGATCGCCGCTTTCAAAGCTGACAGCTGTGTCTAAAGGGACCTGTGAATGCTCCCTGGTGGGCTAGTGGGTTGGATCGCCCCCCCCCCCCCCCGCAGCACGATTGCGGGCGGGCGGATCCACTGTGGAGGTAGCAGGAGGACTTACCTCTGCTTCCTGCTGTCCCGTGGCTCTGTCATTAATAGAGCCTGGCTGGACTAGGCTCTATCAATGGAGCACAGAGTAATGGAGTTCCATAGAACTCTATTCATCTGTCTGAGGAATCTAATGATTCCTCCTAAAAGTCTTATAAAGTGTATAAAAAAGAAAAAAAATGTTTTAATAAAAGTGTAAAAGACACACATTAACCCCTTCCATATTAAAAGTTCAAATCACCCCCTATTCCTATATAAAAACATGTAAACATAATAAAAAAAAAAAAACATATTTGTTATCACTGCGTGCACAAAAATCGTTGTATATTGTTTTTGAGACAGAATCGGGATATATCGCAAAATATTGTCTCGTAAACAGAATCGGGATATATCGTATCGTCATACGTGTATCGCGATACGTATCGCCAGATTCTTGCCAATTCACACCCCTTCAGAAAAGGCGTTACCTCATTGTGATTATTGCATGCTGGTGAAACCACGCCAACATGCTACGTCCAATATTACAGCGACATTGCGCACCTATTGGACATTGCACATGGGCGTGGTTTCACGTGCATGCAATGATCATACTTTGGAGACATGCACTGATTGCACTTGCTCGGTATGAAATACTTACTCTTGCATAACCTTTGGACCAGAAAATTGGTCCGAGAAATGGATGGATTCAATCTTATCAGCATAATGTGTTAGGTAATGAACCATCTGTAGAGAAAAGACATCCAGACAGTTAGCATTCAGTAGACAAAGTTAATCAGAGAAGAGTAAGGACTCTAAAGTGGCCTTCCTTACCTTAGTGTCTAAGACACCATCTGTCACCTCCCCCATCTCAGAAAGGATGGCCAAAGAGTCCGAGATACCTAGCTTGGCTGCAGACTTAGGCTTGTCACTGCAAAACTCACTCTGCACACAGGAAAAACATACAATGAATCATTCCTTACCCAGAAGAAGAATGCTAACCTACCCCCTACTGCCTAACTTACCAAGTCCTGCATTTCTTTCTGCAGCCGAGCAAGGGTCTTTCGTGTCCCCACAGCAAACACATATGTGTCCATGTCCTCATCATTCATTGTCACCTTTACTTGCTGCGGGATAATGGTAAAGATTTGTATGGGAAAAGGAACCCAAATGGCATAAGTGTCATAAGGATTACAACACAGGCCCTTATTTACTAAGAGTGTTGTGTAGGTTTCTTTGTGGGTTTTAATTCCCTACAATTTATTTCCCACGGTATTTACTAAGGTTTCCCTACATTTTCCTTTATTTTACACATGCTCTGATCTGTAGGGTTTTCCTCAGCTGAAATCCACCACATTTTACGTCATTTTGTGTGGAAACCTTAGTAAATATGTTGGGTTTTTGTGAAAATGTCAGGAACACGGCAATTTTCGGAGACCACGCCCACTTTTCGCGACAACCACGCCCCTTTTTTCGGGTTTTCTTAGCAAATTGGAGAGTTAGTCCGGGTTTTTTCAATTCTGGCGAACATTCTGGCGCAGACAGAATTTGTGGCGCAAATTCTTGCGCAGACAGAATTTGTGGCTCAGATTCTGGCGCAGACAGAATTTGTGGCGCAGATTCTGGCGCAGACAGAATTTGTGGCGCAATGCGACAGAATCTGGCGCACAACCCGACAAAACATGTCGGGTTTGCAATAGTAAATGAGGGCCACAGTGTTTAAGCAACTGTTGTGAGCCGTGGGCCGTCAGGGCATGTCAAGCTGTAGAACAACTTAAAGTATGTCAAAGGTGCTTCACAACTGTATGAAATAATACACCTGAAACTATGGCATTATAAAGTGTTTTTCCAGGATTTTTTTTAATTGATAGCTTATCTTTAGGATAGGCCATCAATATCCGATCACTAATGCAATGGTTACAGCCTTTTCACTTACAATAAGGCACAGTTCATTACATTTCACTCCCAAAAGGACAGAGCTGCAATACCAGGTATGCAGAAATACTGGGTGCCGACTATAATGCCAGTCATATTGGTTGTCACCCAGCTTTCCCAGAAACGACAAATAACTAAGGAAAAGCCTAACAGATAAATATGATACACGATTTAATTTATTTAAAGGCAGAAAAGCTCTATTCTAAAGAGCAGTGGTCTCCAACCTGCGGACCTCCAGATGTTGCAAAACTACAACTCCCAGCATGCCCGGACAGCCAACGGCTGTCCGGGCATGCTGGGAGTTGTAGTTTTGCAACATCTGGAGGTCCGCAGGTTGAAGACCACTGCTCTAGAGTAATATTAGTCACCTGCTGTATCAGCCAGGTTGTCATTGCTCCACTTACCACTTGGTCACAAGTTGGGCGCATCATACGAGCCAACACATTCAGCAAGTCTTGGCGCTTTAAAAACTGAAGATGTAAGAAAACAAGAAATTGTTTAAACGCTCTCCCTACAAGAGGTTATTAAGCGATGGATCATACAAAAGAGACAGTAGCTTTATACTGGAGAGAATTAACACACAGTGGGTCATATTTACTCATTTTGTGCTAAATTTAGGCAGCAGAAAACTAGGCCGTGCAGGCAGAAGATGTGCCAAATTTATCACTGTGGTGCATAATATATGATAACCGTTGTATGATATATTCGCAACACCTTGCTAAATGCTTTTCTCCTAAGATTACATTTGGCTGGACGCTTGCTCAGCAGCTATATCGATCGACTCAAATACAGTGACCCCCCCCAACCTATGATGGCCCTGACATACGATAATTTCAACATGCGATGGCCTCTCAGAGGCCACCGCATGTTGAAGGCAGCATCAACATACGATGCTTTTGTATGTCGGGGACATCACATAAAAGGCTATAAGGCAGCGCAGACTGCTTCAGCTGCCACCGGATAGCCGTTTACGGTGCCCCGTGTGCTCCGCTGACGATCACTTACCTGTCCTCCGGGCTCCGGAGCGTCCTCTTCGGGATCCCCTGCATCGTCGGCGCTCTCCATAGTCGTCATCACGTCGCTGCGCACGCCGTCCCGTCATCCAATAGGAGCGGCGTGCGTAGCGACGTGATGCCGGCGATGGAGAGCGAGGATGCCGGGGAAGCAGAAGCCTTGGCGGAGCGTCAGGGACACCTCGGGGACACGGCGACAGCGATGGAAGGCGACATCCAGGGCAGCGGTGACGGTCCGGAGCGGCGGGGACAGGTGAGTACAACTTCCTATACCAGTGGTCTTCAACCTGCGGACCTCCAGATGTTGCAAAACTACAACTCCCAGCATGCCCGGACAGCCAACGGCTGTCCGGGCATGCTGGGTGTTGTAGTTTTGCAACATCTGGAGGTCCACAGCTTGTAGACCACTGTCCTATACTTTACATTGCACGGATCCCTCAACATGCGATGGTTTCAACAAACGATGGTCCGTTTGGAACGGATTACCATCGTATGTTGAGGGACCACTGTACCCAGTGCTATCAGTGACTATATTAACATCAACACCTTTTCCGGGTACTATTAGTGCTTTTGCACCCTCAGCCGCCCTGTACTCCAGCGCTTTGCAACCACCAGCTGGAGATCAATCAGCTGATCAGTGACGTCTGACACCGTCTTTGCCGAGACTTACAGTCTTTACTCCGGGCTGAGGACCGGTTGCTGTGACCGTACATCGTACCCAGCATTGGTAACTATATCAGATCCCCAGCGGAGCTGACAGACGGCATTTATACCTGAGGAGTGGTGAGCGGTACTTAGTACCAATCGTTCTATATTATATGTGGTGACACTGTTGCAGGTCATATCTCACTACGGATCATTGAACTGTATTTGGATTCTCTAGTACGGTCACTTTATAGCAATGTAAGGCTACTATGCTACCATAGGATTTCTTTCCTGCATTACAGGACTGTATTATTGTGAATACATTGGGACATTTTAGGTCTTTTTTTTCCTTTGCAGGTTGTATCCAGGCCCCTTTTTGTTTGAATTTGTACATCACATGGGCCCTGTGAGACAAATTTTATATGTGACCATTTTAGATAAAAATTCATTTCTACCAATTATGCATTGTACATCCATTTTGGTTGAGGTACTTGAGGACTGGGATTCTCTTTTTCTATTTGGTCTCAGGAGTTAGATCCCAGCTATAGGATAGGGAATAACCCCTTTAAGGTATCTGTGATAGAGCATATGGATAGGGGTAGTGGTAGTGATTTAAATCCCCTAAACTCGGATCACTAGCAAACAGATTAGGGTGTTAAAGAATAACATGGCAAGGAGGAGCTTTTATTTCAAAAGAATAATATCTGCAGCATAAAGACAGCACCTTGAGTTGGATCAGCATACCCTCGCAGCACAGACGTCCTGAGCACCACAGGTTGTAGATGTGCTCGTTCTCCTGGTTTAGCTTCCCAGTGCTTACTGCGTCCTTACTTGTCCCATCATCCCCTGTATTAAAACAAGAGCATTATAGCAGGTCTCAAAATTTTAAAGTGATATCACAAGATTAAAAGTTATGAATGGAGTGGGACTGAGCATGTTGACTGCCGCTGCATCTACTAATGAGAAAAGGGACCTCGGTCCTTCTGATCAATGCCGTCCCAGCAGTCAAAGCGGATAACTGATAATAGCTGATAACGTTACGTTTTTGGGATAAATACTTTAGCTTCTATAGGAAATGCAGAGAGGTATTGCCCTTTAAAGCTTAGCACCTACCCACAAGGGAAAAGTTGCTCTCCAGTAGTTCACGATGAGAGTTAAACCAGGCCTGTGCCAAGCGGCTGTTCTTATTCTTTCCAATAATGTAGTTCATTATGTATGCCAGGAGCCCGGTCACCATAAGGATCTCCATGTAATAGCTCTCCCAGCTGTTCTGCAGATGAGCAGGGACCTAAAGCAGGTGAGTAAATAGAACATGAAAACAAGGGAAAAAACCATGTTATTGCTCTTGAACATACAGTGATCCCTCAACTTACAATGGCCTCAACATACAATAGTTTCAACATACAATGGTCTTTTCTAGACCATTTTAACTTGAAACCAGACTCAACATACAATGCTATGGAATCTGTGAAACGTGTCAATGGCTGGAAGAACCGACCAATTAGAATGGGCATTCACTGGTAAAACCCCTGTATTCCTAAAGTGCATGCGCTGACTGGCTGTCTGGTTGCGCCCCCTACAGAACAGGGAGGTATTACATGTTCTGTACTACTTTTAACCTATGTCACGGTTAGCTGCTCCTTTGGACACCAAGTAAGGGCAGTTCCATTTTACTTTTTTTTTTTTTAGAACACTGTGTACTGTACAGGACCCTGAAGAAGATCCTGTCCTCTATATAGACCAGTGTTTCCCAACAAGGGAGCCTCCGGCTGTTGCAAAACTACAACTCCCAGCATGCCCGGACAGCCAAAGGCTGTCCGGGCATGCTGGGAGTTGTAGTTTTGCAACAGCTGGAGGCACCCTAGTTGGAAAACACTGATATAGATAGTGATTACAGCTCCCAGCAGATCTTTCTTACTTTTATATGGAAGGACTTGCTTTATCTATATTAGTTATCTACTTATTTTTGTTTAATCCTCCCTTTCTCCTATTTTTAAATGCCATTTTGGTGGCTTCAGAACCAATTATCAGGTTTCCATAGAGTTATGGTCTCAACATACAATGGTCTCAACATACAATATTAATAGGTTCCAGGACGACCATTGTAACTTGAGGGACTACTGTACTAACATTTGTAACATAAGGCATAATGCTCCTCTAGATTCATGGTAGGAAGGCTACCACTGGTACTTAGCTGACTTCACCAACTTCTATAAAGGGTCTGTCGGGCTGCGCTGTGGTTTCTGTCACTTTGGCAGGAAGAACAGCACAAGCAGGCAGCATGACTATTTTGTCCAATCAGTCTCCGATGGGAGTGTGACCAGAAGCCAAGCATTCTGAGCTACATCAATGGAAGTGCTGGAACAGAACTTACATCTACAATGGTGATGGGGTCCTTGCTTTTGATAGTGTTTCCCGAGTCCATCTTGTCTTCATAACCTTCAAACTCTTCATCATCATATGGCTCATTATCACTGTCGCCATCCTAGGGGGTGGAAAGAAAGATCAGACTCTCCTGGAGAGCGAGAGAATTAGGAACTAGAAATGAGAAAAATACGGCCATCCGCACAAGTACTTACCTGTCCTTCTGTGTCTAGTTCAAACTCCTCCTGTCCCTCTGACTCCACTGTTGCTTCCTCATCCTCCTCCTCCTCTTCTTCATCAGGTAAGTGCTGCTGATGAGGAGGATGTGTAGTGGGGGCCTCATCTGCTGTATCTTCAAACTCTGCAAAGTCATTGTCATCGTATTCAGTCACGTCATCTCCGTCATCAAAGTCCTGGAACTTGGCATTGGAGCTGGCGACCAAAAGGAGGAGAAGAGCGACCAGCAAGCGAGGAGAGGGCAACATTTTCACTGAAGCACTCTGCGTGGAAAGAATAGGACCAGTTAATTTAATGGGTGTTTCCAACTCCGACAGATATAGCACATCTTAAGGATATGTCGTCATCTTCTGTTTGGTGGGGATCCAACCTCTGGGACCACTGTGATCCTGAGAATGAAGAGGTGGCAGCACTCATTAAGCTCTGTAGTACAGTGACTAGAGATGAGCGAACTTACAGTAAATTTGATTCGTCATGAACTTCTCGGCTCGGCAGTTGATGACTTTTCCTGCATAAATTAGTTCAGCTTTCAGGTGCTCCGGTGGGCTGGAAAAGGTGGATACAGTCCTAGGAGAATCATTCCTAGGAATGTATTCACCTTTTCCAGCCCACCGGAGCACCTGAAAGCTGTACTAATTTATGCAAGATAAGTCATCAACTACCGAGCCGAGAAGTTCGTGATGAATAGAATTTACTGTAAGTTCGCTCATCTCTAACAGTGACCATTTTTTCTTTTTTTTTCACAGCAGCATATCCAGCCACCCAGCTGTGCAGGGAATGTGACCAGTCGCAGTTTCCTTGCATGGCGGAAAGAAAAAAAAAAAAAAGAGGGGGGGGGGGGGGCTCAGCACTGAATCATTGCTAAAGACCTTTATTTCTTAGGATCAATGGGGTCCCAGAGGTTAGACCACCACCATCTGTAAAGTGATGTCATGTCTGGGAGATCGGATGAGGTTATGTAACTTTTTTTACACACTATGGGGGAGATTTTGCAAAACCTGTGCAGAGGAAAAGTTGACCAGTTGCCCATAGGATTCAGATCGCTTCTTTAATTTCTAAAGAGGCCTCTCTAAAAATGAAAGAAGCGATCTGATTGGTTGCTATGGGCAACTGGTCAACTTTTCCTCTGAACAGGTTTTGAAACATCTCCCCCTGTGTGCTTTATATTCTTCAACATGTTCAATATCCCTGCTTCATGTCAGAATGGAAACATTTATTGGCTTGGCCCAGATCTACTAAAGCTCTATTTAGATCAACTGTTTGAATTAAATTATGCAGAATGTAGGGGCAATGTAGGGGCACAGTGTCACATATTAGGACATGCCCCTTTTAACCAAGACTACCACCCTTTTCAAGTTCATCAGAAAAGTGCATTAAATGTGGCAGAGTTTATGTAACACACACATTGGGGGAGATGTATCATTAGGTGTCTGCAGATCTGCCCCTTTACACTCTTGTCTAATTTACACTCTTCCTGAAGATTAAGTTGTGCACTTCTTTGATGAATTTTGTGCAAATATAGAAACGTCCCCCTCGCTCTACCGTGCACTCCTTCTCTACCGCTGTACACTACTTACATAGCTAGAAGTGTCAGAGCGGCAGTGTGCGCCAAACAAAACTCTGCACAATAGTAAAATTATAAATCTTTATAAAGTCCACAGAGGGGGAGATTCTCAAAGAATTTTGCACCCAAAAAAATTTTGGCGCGAAAAGTATCGACCAAATTTTCAAAGAGCTTTGTGCCGCGGTTTACATTGTTGATGTCAGTTTTGTATAAGTGGGCGTGACCACCTATATTGTTGCTTTACATTATATTTTCGAAGGGGTGAGAGTCCAGTTTACATCAAAAATTTCCCACCAGCATTTTGCTAGTGTAGAAATCACAGACATGGTTGAAGTTTTGTTGTTTTTGCTTTCTTCTCATTTTAGATACGTGAATGCGGAGGACTACGTCAGATTCAGCGGATTGCGATGATGAACAGCGTTTTTTAAATGTCAATAAAAGGGTTAACGAGGGCTGTAGGGGGAGTTTTTTTTTAAATCATTTTTTTTTCCAATGCGTTTTGTTTTTTATAATTGAATTTTCAGGTTTAGTAGTGAAAGACGTCTTGTAGACAGAATCCACTGTGCAAGAAAAGTGCATTTGCGCATTCTTTTGAATTTAAAAAAAAACAAAAAAACACGCAGTTAATAAATTAGATTCTACAGTAGAAAGTGCTCTATGGTAAATAGAGATGAGCGAACTTACAGTAAATTTGATTCGTCACAAACTTCTCGGCTCGGCAGTTGATGACTTATCCTGCAGAAATTAGTTCAGCTTTCCGGTGCTCCCATGGGCTGGAAAAGGTGGATACATTCCTAGGAAAGAATCTCCTAGGAATGTATCCACCTTTTCCAGCCCACGGGAGCACCAGAAAGCTGAACTAATTTATGCAGGATAAGCCATCAACTGCCGAGCCGAGAAGTTTGTGACGAATCGGATTTACTGTAAATTCGCTCATCTCTAATGGTAAACTTAACCTTAGACATGGCTATAAAGAATTCTATCAGATTTTGCACACACACAAAAAAATCTTGCGCAAATTTTTGCATTAAAAAATAGACAAAAAAAGCTCTATATACAATGATAAATTCCCCCATTGTGCCTACATTCTGTCAAATATTGATTCTAAAGTAAATCTGATCCGAATACACAAGTACACTTGTCACAGTGTAGCAGGAGGGTCTCTGATAAAGGCCAATTCACCATCAGCATGCAGAGATCTTGGAAGTGGTGAGCAACTTGTAATGTTTATCATACACAGCAGATATATATCGGTTGGACTCACCAATTGTGGCGAAATTGCAAGACCATCTAAAGCAGTGATCTCCAACCTGCGGACCTCCAGATGTTGCAAAACTACAACTCCCAGCATGCCCGGACAGCCGTTGGCTGTCCGGGCATGCTGGAAGTTGTAGTTTTGCAACATCTGGAGGTCCGCAGGTTGAAGACCACTGATCTGAAGTATACGGGAATCTCAGCTCATCCCCAACCCCTTTAAAAACACATGCATGCAAACTAAGCATGCAAGTGTATGGAGGGGGGGGCATGCTAGACAGCTGTTGGACAAAATAAAAGCTTGCAGTTACCTAAAGTATTTGGCCAGATTTACAGCGCGTTTCTCACTCTATAGGTTGTCATCTAGCTTTTCTAGTGTCCATTTGCTGTTCTAGGATGTATATAAGCTTGATTCCCAGCTAGCTAATGTGTAGAGCAACCTGGCTCTGGAGCTCTGAATCCATGTATTACTACATTTCCCTATGCGGCACCCACAGTTTTTCCCCATGGTTGTCAGCCAATCAAGAAGCCAGCTGCAATGTAAAAGCGGGAAAGGACCCTTTAAAAGGGGTATTCCAGGAAAACACACACACACATTATATATATATATATATATATATCTCAACTGGCTACAGAATGTTAAGCAGATTTGTAAATTACTTCTATTAAAAAATCTTAATCCTTTCAGTACTGATGAGCTTCTGAAGTTAAGGTTGTTCTTTTCTGTCTACGTGCTCTCTGATGACACCTGTCTCGGGAAACGCCCAGTTTAGAAGCAAATCCCCATAGCAAACCTCTTCTAAACTGGGCGGTTCCCGAGACACGTGTCATCAGAGAGCACTTAGACGGAAAAGAACAACCTTAACTTCAGAAGCTCATCAGTACTGAAAGGATTAAGATTTTTTAATAGAAGTAATTTACAAATCTGCTTAACATTCTGTAGCCAGTTGATATATATATATATATATATATATGTTTTTTTCCTGGAACACCCCTTTAAGAATCAAAAGAGAACATCCAAAATGTAAAAGCGAGGAATGCCATGTGTTAAGCCCTTCACTGCTCTGTAATCTGCTTAAAAGAAAATCCCATTGTGTCTCGCCGTGTCCTACATAACACCCTTCTTGCAAACCCAAATGTATCCTCATTGTCTACGTACAGGGATCTAGAGAGCTTATTGTCCATCCTGTTGGGAGGACAACCAATTAACAGAATGTTCTTGTATTGTTACTGGGGCAGGAAGGAGAAAGCTGGACATTCTATCAAACATTAAAGGGGAACTCCGGTGGAAACAAGTAGAAAACAAATGTTTTCAAATCAACTGGTGCCTGAAAGTTAAACAGATTTGTAAATGACTTCTATTAAAAAAAAAAAAAAATCTTAATCCTTCCAGTACTTATTAGCTGCTGTATAAAACAGAGAAATTTGAGAATTACTTTTCTGTCTGGCAACAGTGCTCTCTGCTGACACCTCTGCCCGTGACAGGAACTGTCCAAATTAGAATCCTACCCGCATAGAAAACCTTTCCTGCTCTGGACAGTTCCTGACATGGACAAAGGTGTCAGCAGAGAGCACTGTGGTCAGGCTGGAAAATTTCTCTGTAGTATATCTGTAGTACAGTGGTCACTCAAGTTACAATATTAATTGGTTCTGGGACACCCATTGTATGTTGAAACCATTGTATGTAGAGACCATAACTCTATGGAAACCTGGTAATTGGTTCTAAAAGCACCAAAATGTCATCCAAAAATAGGAAAAAGTGAGAATTACAGTAAAATAAGTAGATAACTAATATAGATAAAGCAAATCCTTACATATAAAAGTAAGAAAGATCTGCTGGGAGATGTAAATCACTGTGTATTTCAGTGTTTTTTCCAAGCAGGGTGCCTCCAGCTGTTGCAAAACTACAACTCCCAGCATGCCCGGACAGCCAAAGGCTTTCCGGGCATGCTGGGAGTTGTAGTTTTGCAACAGCTGGGGGCACCCTGCTTGGGAAACACTGGTTTATGTAGAGGACAGAAGCTTCTTCCGGGTCCTGTACAGTACATGCAATGTCCAAAAAAAATTAACATGGAGTCGCCCTCACCTGGTGTCCAAAGGAGCAGGTAACCCTGGTACAGGTAAAGAGTACAGAACATGTAGTACCTCCCTGTACTGTAGGGGGGGGGGCGCTACCAGACATCAGTCAGTGCATACGCTTCAGTAATACAGGTGTTTTACCAGTAAACTGTCCATTCTGATTGGTCGGTTCTTCCGGCCATTGACAGGTATCACAGATCTGGACTGTCTGCACATTGTATGTTGAGTCTGGTTTCAAGTTACAATGGTCCAGAAAAGACCATTGTATGTTGAAACTATTGTATGTTGAGGGATCCCTGTATAAAGCAGCTGATAAGTACTAGAAGGGTTGAAGGGGTATTCCAGGCAAAACCTTTATATATATATCTATATCTATATCTCAACTGGCTCCGGAAAGTTAAACAGATTTGTAAATTACTTCTATTAAAAAAATCTTAATCCTTCCAATAGTTATTAGCTTCTGAAGTTTTCTGTCTAACTGCTCAATGATGATGTCACGTCACGGGAGCTGTGCATGATGGGAGAATACCCCCATAGGAACTGCACAGCTCCCGGGACGTGAGTCATCAGAGAGCAGTTAGACAGAAAACAACAACTCAACTTCAGAAGCTAATAAGTATTGGAAGGATTAAGATTTTTTAAAAGAAGAAATTTACAAATCTGTTTAACTTTCCGGAGCCAGTTGATATATAAAAAACAAAGTTTTGGCCTGGAATACCCCTTTAAGATTTTTAAATAGAAGTGATTTACAAATCTGTGATTTACTTTCTTGCACCAGTTGAATTGAAAACATTTGTTTTCCACCAGAGTTCCCCTTTAACTGGCGTGCTAAGGAATTCTGCTTGCAAGGAACATATCTGATCATCTGAGTGTCCTACAGCCCCCAATGTATGACTCTGCAGCTGTTGCAAAACTACAAGTCTCAGCAGGCAGGCTGTCCGGGCTTGCAGAGGGAGTCAATTCTTGCATTACTAATAAGGATCTGCTTGAAGGGAACATTGGCTAAGCTCATTAATAAAGCCAAGGTTAAACGCTTGGAAGAATATGTGCAGAATATGCCCTTCACGGCTGCTGCTCACTGCACTAGTCTTTTTGTTGTAAAAAGCCAGTCATGGCAGGTAGGTATGACCACTAAGCTGGTGGCTGTCGGAGCATGATGAGAATTGTAGTTATAGAACAGCTGTAGAGCCACATGTTAGTGAACAATGTTGTGCAGGAAAATGATTGGGAACCTGCATTCCCTTATACCCCTATATCCATTCTATTTATAGGACTTTACCCAGGGGTTAGGGCAGGGTCACTTTGGCTAAGTTCCCACTTGTTTTCCTGTGTTTTTTTTTGTATTTGAGAGGAAATTGCATTTTGGCACTTTGGTGTTTTTTTCAAAATTTGTTGGGTACCAAGAAAAGAAAATGCGGTAGTGATGAAAAAGAAAAATGTATTTAACAAAATGTATATATATTTTTTTATAAAGACATTTTTATGAATTTATAAACAGGGATCAGTTTATGTGGGCAGGCAGGGCACTAAAAATGGAGCAGACAATAATAATAAAAATGTAGTGTGTTTTTCAAATTTTTTTCCCCTTCATTTTTCATATTTTTTTTAGGTAGTACTACTACTCCCAGCATGGAACACACTGTTCCATGATGGGAGTAGTAGGTCCTGTACTGATAGACAGATCACTCCTGACACCCGATACGATCGTCCGTAATATAGCAGAGATGTGGCGCTCTGTACTCTGGCCAGTGATGTGAATAGAACATCACTCATTCATATTTTCTGCCCAGAGTGGGGATTGGCCGCATGGCGGCAGCCAATCACCGCTCTCAGAGGGAAATATGAATGAGTGAGTGGCCGGCCGGAGTACAGAGCAGAGATGCGAGCGCAGGAGAAAGCTGCTCCGCATCTCAGGGATTATGGATGATCGCAGCGGGTGTCAGGAGTGACACCCACTGTGATCTGTCCTTTACTGCAGGTACTGCTGTGATCCTCCTGTATAATGTATAGATGCGAGCGCTCATTTATGGTCCCCTGCACTACCATATATTTGTATATTATATATATATATATATATATATATATATATATACATACATACATACATACACACACACACACACACCTATTCATATTCCCCACAGAGTTTTGATTGGCTGGAACCATCTGGCCAATCACAGCTCTCTGTGGGAAATATGAATAGGTGTATATACGGCACTGCAAGGACCATAGAAGAGTGCCCCCCCGCATCTATACATTATACAGGAGGATCGCAATGGGTGTCAGAAGTGACACGGGCGATCTGTCAATTAGTAGAGGTACTACTACTCCCATCATGGAACACATGCTACATTTGTATTATTGTCGGCTACATTTTTAGTTTCCGGCCCGCCCACATAAATTGATCCCTGTTTAAAAATGTCATAATAAAGATAAATGTTGCTAAATACAATTTTTTCCATCACTACTGTATCTTTTTATATATTTTTTTTAATGGTACCCTACAAAATTTTATTTAAAAAGGTATCTCCATCACTTTTTTGGATCACTAAAGTCCAAAAAAGAATAAAAACTGCCTGCAAAAATGCCAAAGTTAAAACCCACATGTCGTTTCAATTTCAGAAAAAAAAAAAGCCATAGGCTCAACATGCTGCGACTTTGCAAAACCGTCAAGGAGCTGAAAAACGCCAAAAAAGAGTGAAAAAATTCCAAAAGGATAAAAAAAAAACCCTAAACTGAAAAACCCAAAGTGAAAAAATAATTTTGTGATTTCTCCTTGATTTACAGCTAACATCAGGCCGCAGCGTTTTGTGACCGAAAAACATCATGAGGCAGAATTGTCGTTTCCCTCCCCCCAAAAAACCCAAGTGTAAACTTAGCCTTAAACACTGGCAGAGGGCGGTAGATGGTTCCTTACATCCAAATACAAGAAGAATAAATATGATCATGAGAAGATGCCGGTGGCTGTGACAACACGAGGGCAGCTGTCCACAACAGTGACTGACGGGGGGACAGGTGTTGTCCAAAGATACACACAGCATCAGTGTTACCAAACCTGTGGATGTCCAGCTGGTACAGAACTACAACTCCCAGCATGCCATGAAAGCAGCAGCCTGTCAGGGCATGCTGAGAGTTGTAGTCTTGCACCAGGATGGACAGCACTGAGCTAGAATTTACAGATATATTCTATATATACTAGAGGTGCACCGAAATGGAAATTTCAGAACCGAAACGAAACCGAAATAAAAAAAAAATGTCCGGCCGAAACCGATACCGAAAATGACTTCTCCCCGTGTTCTGGTAAAATGCAGTGCTCCGCTCATTAGATTAGATTCCCCCACATTAGATTGCCAGCTCCCCCACATTAGGTCGGGAGTTCCCCCACAATAGTAGGCAGCTCCCCCGCAACAGTAGGCAGCTCCCCCGCAACAGTAGGCAGCTCCCCCGCAACAGTAGGCAGCTCCCCCGCAACAGTAGGCAGCTCCCCCGCAACAGTAGGCAGCTCCCCCGCAACAGTAGGCAGCTCCCCCGCAACAGTAGGCAGCTCCCCCGCAACAGTAGGCAGCTCCCCCGCAACAGTAGGCAGCTCCCCCGCAACAGTAGGCAGCTCCCCCGCAACAGTAGGCAGCTCCCCCGCAACAGTAGGCAGCTCCCCCGCAACAGTAGGCAGCTCCCCCGCAACAGTAGGCAGCTCCCCCGCAACAGTAGGCAGCTCCCCCGCAACAGTAGGCAGCTCCCCCGCAACAGTAGGCAGCTCCCCCGCAACAGTAGGCAGCTCCCCCGCAACAGTAGGCAGCTCCCCCGCAACAGTAGGCAGCTCCCCCGCAACAGTAGGCAGCTCCCCCGCAACAGTAGGCAGCTCCCCCGCAACAGTAGGCAGCTCCCCCGCAACAGTAGGCAGCTCCCCCGCAACAGTAGGCAGCTCCCCCGCAACAGTAGGCAGCTCCCCCACAACAGTAGGCAGGTTCCCAAATTAGATCAGCATTTCCCCCACAATAGTAGGCAGGTTCCCCACAATAGTAGGCAGCTCCCCCCAACAATAGTAGGCAGCTCCCCCCAACAATAGTAGGCAGTTCCCACACAATATTAGGCAGCTCCCACCAACAATATTAGGCAGCTCCCCCCACATTAGGTCAGCAGTTCCCCCACAATAGTAGGCAGGTTCCTCACAATAGTAGGCAGCTCCCCCACATTAGGTCAGCATTTCCCCCACAATAGTAGGCAGCTCCCCCCAACAATAGTAGGCAGCTCCCCCCAACAATAGTAGGCAGCTCCCCCCAACAATAGTAGGCAGCTATTTTCGGCCGATATGTATCGGCCGTCGATATATCTGTGCATCCCTAATATATACACTAATGCAATGCACAATGCTCTATTGTACACGACAAAACTGTATCCCTTACATTTGTTCCTTTCAGCTCTCAGAACCTTCCCCTGAGGCTCTGCAGCTGGGGTAACACTACAACTCCCAGCATGCTCTGACCATCCTAGATTTCAGCACGTAGAACCCTCCAGAAGTAGAGAGGAGCAAATTGATTTAAAAAGAAATTTCCATAAAATTTGGGTTTTACTTATTTAACTTTTTGGGCGAACCACAAGTATGTATATAATCAGAATTAGGGATCGACCGATATCGTTTTTTTTAGCGCCGATACGATAATCTGTTGAGGTTAGGGCCGATAGCCGATAACTTATACCGATATTCCGGTATAAGTTATCGGCTATTTATCCCCCCACGACACTGCTGCAGATCATAGATTTAAAGCGGGCGCTTTAAATCAATGAACTGCAGCGGCTTTTGCAGTGCCAGAGACCACCGCCGCCACCCGCATCGCTCCCCCTGCCTGTCCGGGGGTCCTGAGTCCTATCACCGCCACCGCCCCCCCACCACCGCACCGCTCTGCTCCGTGCCCCCTAGCGCCCCACCGCACCGTGCCGCGTCGCACCCCCCACCGCACCACCCCGGCCCCATTGCCTCCCCCATCCCCGATTTTATAATTACCTGTTCCCGGGGTCCACTCTACATCTGGCTCCGGCGGCGTCCTCCTGAGGTGTCACTGTGCGCACTGACGGTGACGTCGCGTCACTCGTCATTGCGCACAGCGTAACGCAGGACGCAGCAGGAGCCAGAAGTAGCGTTGACCCCGGGAACAGGTAATTATAAAACCAGGGATGGGGAAGGCAATGGGGGCGGTGCGGTGGGGGGTGCGACACGGTGTGGTGGGGTGGGTCTGTGGGGGGGCGGTCGCGGTGCGGGCGGTGCAGGGGGCATTATCGGATTATCGGTAAGGTAATTGCCGATACCGATAATGCCCAAAATCGTGATTATCGGCCGATAATATCGGCCAAACCGATAATCGTGGATCCCTAATCAGAATCCCTGCTTCTGGACCAACTCAACAAACTTACTTAGGAAGATTTCCTTATCGCTAGCAAAGAGTCAATTTTAAGGGGTTGTTAAGCCACTAAATTTTTATAGAATGTTATGAAATCATGGAAGTGGGAAAACTGCCCTGGTTCCCTGTGAGCCACATGTGTATGTCTCATTATAGAGGTAGCCAGAAGGCTTACCTCTGCTTCCCTGCTGTCCCACTCTGTCATTGATAGATCCTGGCTGGATTAGGCTCTATCAATGGAGCACAGAGCACACAGATCAATGGAGTTCAATAGAACTTTATTGATCTCTATGAGGAATCTAATGATTCCTCCTAAAAGTCCACAAGGGACAAATAAAGTATTAAAAAAAAGTTTTTAAAAGACACACATTAACCCTTTCCATATTAAAAGTTTAAATCACCCCCTTTTCCCATATAAAAAAAATAAATAAACATATTTGCTGCGTGCGTAATTGTACGAACTATTAAAATAGAACATTATGTATCCCGTATGGTAAATGTAAAAAAAAAAAAAAAAATATCCCAGAACTGCAATTTTTATAAGATCAATACCAAAATGGTACCGATACAAAAAAACAGATTATGGCGCAAAATATGAGCCCTCATACAGACTGGTATGCAAAACTATTTTTTTTTAAAGCTACAGGGGTCAGAAAATGTCAATAACATTTATTTTTTTTAAAGTTCAGATTTTTTTTTTTATAATTAGTAAAACATGACGGAAACTATACAAATCTGGTATCGCTGTAATCAGGCGACCTAAAGTATCAAAATAACATCTTACCTCAACCACAAGGTAAATGGTGTAGAAAAGAAAACCACCAAATCTGCTAAATTATCTTTTACTATCACTTCACCAATATACATTTTTTTGGTTCGGAGAATTTGTTTTGAAAAAATTAAAAGGTATCATTATAGTAGGTAGTTATGGTTATTATAGGGCGAGGAGGAAAAAACGAGAGTGTAAAAGCAAAAATAGGCCCCGACAAGTGGATCGTCATGAGGGACAAGTAGAATTTGCTCCGTTTTAGTCCCGTGGACAAGTAGTTTTTTATTACATTTCCACACTCCTGATATGTATATTCTAGCTCAGTGCTGTTAATCCAGTGGCTCTCCAGCTGTTGCAAGACTCCAACTCCCATCATGCCCTGACAGGCTGCAGCTTTCCGGGCAGGCTGGGAGTTGTAATTCTGCAACAGCTGGAAAGCTGTAGGTTTGGGAACACTAATGCAGTGTGTATCTTCTGACAACACCTGTCCCCCGTCAGTCACTGTGCTGGACATCTGCCCCCGTGTAGTCACAGCCACAGACTTCTTCAAGGGGATCATGATATTTAAAGGGGTCCTCTGGTGGAAAACTTTTTTTTGTTGTTGTTTTTAAATCAACTGGTGGCAGAAAGTTAAACAGATTTGTAAATTACTTCTATTAAAAAATCTTAATCCTTCTAGTACTTATTAGCTGCTGAATACTACAGAGGAAATGATTTTCTTTTTGGAACACAGAGCTCTCTGCTGACATCACAAGCACAGTGCTCTCTGCTGACATCTCTGTCCATTTTAGGAACTGTCCAGAGAAGCATATGTTTTCTATGGGGATTTTCTTCTACTCTGGACAGTTCTTAAAATGGACAGAGATGTCAGCAGAGAGCACTGTGCTCATGATGTCTAGAGATGAGCGAACTTACAGTAAATTTGATTCGTCACGAACTTCTCGGCTCGGCAGTTGATGACTTATCCTGCATAAATGAGTTCAGCATTCAGGTGCTCCTGTGGGCTGGAAAAGGTGGATACAGTCTTAGGAGACTCTTTCCTTGGACTGTACCAACTTTTCCAGCCCACCAGAGCACCTGAAAGCTAAACTAATTTATGCAGGACAAGTCATTAACTGCCGAGCCGAGAAGTTCGTGACGAATCGAATTTACTGTAAGTTCGCTCATCTCTAGTGATGTCAGCAGAGAGCTCTGTGTTTCAAAAAGAAATTAATTTCCTCTGTAGTATTCAGCAGCTAATAAGTACTAGAAGGATTAAGATTTTTTAATAGAAGTCATTTACAAATCTGTTTAACTTTCTGGCACCAGTTGATTTAAAAAAAAAAAAAAAAAAAAAAAGTTTTCCACCGGAGTACCCCTTTAAAGCTCTGTATCCAGCCTCTCCTTGGATGTTAGGAACCTTCTACCTCCCCCTGCCTGTGTTCTGGTGAACCTGCTCTGGGTCAAGTCATATGAATATCAGGCGCTCCTGAAAAAAAATAATACACAACATTGTCCACCAATGTCTGACTCTACAGTCTACTACTCCCGCACAGCCCCCTGACATAAAGGGCATTGCAAAAAAAAAAAAAAACACTAGCACAAAAGGGCATCAGATGTGAAGGGCATGTATACAGAAGAAATATGAAAGCTCCTGTAAGGCAGTGTCTCCTAACTATAGTGCCTCCAGCTGTTGCACAACTTCAATTTCAAGCCAAAGGCTGTCAGGGGATGCTGGGAGATTTATTTTTGCAACAGCTGGAGGCACACTGGTTGGGAAACACTGCTTTATAACACTTATTGGCCCTCCATGATGCGATTTAGAGCAGTGTTTCCCAAATAGGTGCCTCTGACTGCTGCAAAACTACAATTCCCAGCATGCCCGGACAGCCTTTGGCTGTCCGGGCATGCTGGGAGTTGTAGTTTTGCAACAGCTGGAGGCACACTGGTTGGAAAACACTGATTTAGACGAATTTATCAAATCAAAACCTGACATGTCTTTACAATATTAATAACTGGCGCCATAGAAGACCATAGATACAATGCTGTGCTTGATAATACCTGTGGACATCCAGCTAACTTGACACTACAACTCCCAGCGTGCACTAAGGCATATGCCAATCACTACCCCTGACATATCTGTATATAGTCTTCCTCATTATACACCCGTCTCACCCATAACCCTATATATTACCCGACCTCTCCCGGTATCCGTACCTTTCCTTATCGCCTCTCCTACAAAGTCCAGGCCGCGGCGGAAGTGACGTAGCATAAGGTAAACCCACAGGAGACAGCGCTGCCTATACTTACGTCACTTCCGGGGCAAAGCGGAAGTAACCGAGGTCCAGACAGGCAGAGGAAGAGGGGTGTGTATTGTGTCAGGCAGTGTGTGTGTTGTCACTCGGCTGTGTGTATTGTGTATACTACTACTGCTTACGTGTAACCGGCGTCCCTTTCCTTCAGAGCTGCTGAGGTACTGTAAGTCACAGCATGCCAATGTCTTAATGGGGGGGTGCCAGGCTTATGGTGTAAAAGTGTTTCCAAACCAAGGGGCCTCCAGCTGTTGCAAAAGTACAATTCCCAGCATGCCCGGACAGCTTACCTCCAGCTGTGGCAAAACTAGTTGTAGTTTTGCAACAGCTGGAGGCACCCTGGTGAGGAGACATAGGTCAGTCTATATCATTGTTTCCCAACCAGGGTGCCTCCAGCTGTTGCAAAACTACAACTCCCAGCATGCCCGGACAGCTGTTAGCTGTCTGGGCATGCTGGGAGTTGTAGTTTTGCAACAGCTGGAGGCACCCTGGTTGGGAAATACTGGTCTATGTATTTGACCAATCAGGATTTGGTAGCTATTTTTATTTTTTTTTTGTCAAGCAATTTTGGGCTGTTATGGACATGCTGGGACTTGCAGTTCCCTGGCAAGAATCATTAAAGGGGTTATGCTGGAATAGAAAAAAGATAAACATTTCTTTAAAAAAAAGAAAGAAGCAGCGTCACACTTGTTCTTGGGTTGTGTGTGGTATTAAAGGAGTTATCCAGAGTATAAAATTGTATCCATGTTAGATTTCGGAAGGGGGGGGGGGGGGGGTTCGCGGGGCATGATGATTGACCACTGAAAAGACTCCCCCCCCCCCCCCCCCCTCTTAAATGCAGTGTGTCAACCATGGCACAAAGTGCTTGCCGGTACGCCCCCTTCATGCATCTCTATGGGAGAGTCAGAGATACAAGGTGTATGGAGGGGGTGTGCCAGCCACCGCTTTGTGACATGGCAAAGCCAGGGCGGGGATAGGGGATAGATTACTTCTATTTTTAAATCTTAATCCTTCCAGTACTTATCAGCTGCTTTATGCTCCACAGGAAGTTCTTTTCTTTTTGAATTTCCTTTTCTGTCTGACCACAGTGCTCTCTGCAGACGCCTCTGTCCAGAGCTGCATAGGTTTGCAATGGGGACTTGCTTCTACTCTGGACAGTTCCTGACATGGACAGAGGTGTCAGCAGAGAGCACTGCGGTCAGACAGAAATAAAATTCAAAAAGAAAAGAAATTCCTGTGGAGCATACAGCAGCTGATAGGTACTGGAAGGATTAAGATTTTTAAATAGAAGTCATTTACAAATCTGTTTAACTTTCTGGCACCAGTTGAAAAAAAAAATTGTTTTCCAGCGGAGTACCCCTTTAAGGTACCCCATCCTCTGGTTATCAGGGCATGATAGGAATAGTTTAATAACAGCTGGCACATGTTGGGGAACACTGATGATAGACATGTAATGTAGTTAATTGGTGACCACAGGGCTCCGTGTCCTGAGGTGTGGAAACTGGAAAAAAAAAAAAAAGTTTTTCCAAGGGACTAAAATGGAAGCACATTTACTTGCACTTTTTAATGACGCCTTTTATTTTTCCGTAAAATATGCCCTGAAGCAAAAAAAAAAGAGAAAAATATTGGCGAGGTGAAATTGATATAATTTTTTTTTTTTTTTAAATACCTAATTTTGCAACTTTGGTGGTTTTCTTTTTTACACCATTCACCTTGTAGTCAAACTTACATGTTACTATCTACTCCACTAGACCACCAGGGAGCTTTACCTGTCCCTTTAGACATCATTAACAGCGGTGATCTAAAGGGTTAATAGTTGGCCGGGGTGATCGCCGCATGCCGACTATTAGCTGTGGCCACGAGCTACTGAAATCAGGGCTGCTGGGTATATGGAAAGATTTGAGTCAGTAGCCTGCTCCATACACCCCTGAGCGCCCTGGGTTATCTGTCCAGCCCCCTGGGCTAAATGTCAGAGAAATTCTCTTGCTCGGCACCCTGAACTGCTTGTCCTGAACTGCTTGTCCTGAACTGCTTGTCCTGAACTGCTTGTCCTGAACTGCATGTCCTGAACTGCATGTCCTGAACTGCATGTCCTGAACTGCATGTCCTGAACTGCATGTCCTGAACTGCATGTCCTGGGCGTCGTGCGATAGGATTTCCACATCCCTGATGTCTCTAGGAACACTTCTGTTCTCTTTGGGCTACACGTACACCTCTGATCAGGTTGTAAAACTGTTTTTTAGATATATACACCAGTGGTATCTATACTGTGGACTTCCATGCTGGGAGTTTTAGTTTTTCAACACTTGGAGGTCCAAAGTTTAGAGATCACTGGTCTAGATAGATATATAGAAACAGTAATTTGATAGCAAATGTGAAGGCGGAAATGTCACTCCGAACATCCAAATTGTGAAGAAAATGGGGGAGATTTATCAAAAGTTGCTGAGTTGCCCATAGCAACCAATCTGCTTGCGTCTTATTTTTCAGAGACCTGATTTTCCTCTGGACAGGTTTTGATAAATCTCTCCAATGTGTCTATTCAGGGTGTGCTTGCATTCATTATTTTTTGGACTGTAATGTGATGTCAGATGTTTCCTCTGTTTGCAGGTTCTAGTTTATGGCATCTCATAAATCCTTCAACATAAAGAGGACCCCATGTCTTTTCTTGTAAGTATGTCCATACATGTTTACTGAGCAACTGAAGAACTGCAAGAAATCCATAAGCTTGTGAACAGTCACCATCTTTTACCCTGAGGTTTTTAGGTGCATCATTCTGTATAGCAGGGCTCAACAAATTTCTTATTAATTTAGGAGCCAGCAAAAAAATGTTAGGAGCCAGGATGCCACATGTCAAGCAACATGATGTTATGTGACGTCATATGATCATTTATTAGTGTCCCCTTATCTCCCAGCTGTGTCACAGTCATTAGTGTCCTCTCATCTCCCCCCTCTGTGTCACAGTCATTACTGTTCCCTCATCTACCCATGTGTCACAATCATTGGTGTCCCCTTATTCCCCTGTGTCACAGTCATTAGTGTCCTCTCATCTCCCCCTCTGTGTCGCAGTCATTACTGTTCCCTCATCTACCCGTGTGTCACAATCATTAGTGTCCCCTTATTTCCCTGTGTCACAGTCATTAGTGTCCTCTCAAAAGATTTCTTGGTTCTATGTGTTCTTAAGAAAACTGGATGACAAACATGTCTGTCACAATGTGTGTCATTCCTCTTACCAAGTCTGGGAAAGCTGAATGACACACATGGTGACAGCAATAGGATGAGGACGAAGAGGCTTCATTGCTGAGGTGCAGTGCATCCGGTATTTTCTATCCGCTCCTGTCTAGTCCTCCAGCCTCTGTGTCCCCAGAGGGTCTGCTCACAACACTCTGGCATTCGTTCCTCCTCATACCTCTCCATGTGTAAGGAAGTAAAGCCGCTGCCCGGGTGAACCTACCGGCAGGCACTGTGAGGGGCAATCCCAATTTGTTATTGGCCAAATGTGGGAAATACCAACATTAAGAATGGTGGCAGAGTGAGCAGCTGTGACAACTGTATAGAACAAGCTGACCAGATCACTGGTGCCAAACTTTTAGTTGCCATGGCGACCTGGTATTTGTCTAGGCCTGTTGTATGGATTTTTACTTAAAGTGTACTTGTCATATCCCGAAAAAAAAAGTGTCCTTACTCTGTATGACTTGTGTTCCTCCCTGAGAGCTTAGTCTCATGCAATCACTGGAGGCTGCTCTGTGACTCCCTCCTCTCTGCTGCAGCCTGATGGGACAGGAGTGAGCACAGAGGAGTACTAATCCCACCCTCACTTACTGGACTTTGTCCATTCCTGTGCTTCAGCTTGGAAAAAGATGATGCTGCAGCCAGACAGGATTGTGTTCTGGATGGTATGGGGACCCCTAGTGGTGTGTTTTTAAAAAAAAATTTTTTATAAGCCATGATTTCTATTAGGGATCGACCGATATAGTTTTTTTAGGGCCGATACCGATAATCGGTGGAGGTTAGGGCCGATAGCAGATAACTTATACCGATATTCCGGTCCGTCATGTCACTCGTCATTGCGCACAGCTTAACGCAGGACGCAGCAGGAGCCAGAAGTAGTGTGGACCTCGGGCCCCGGGAACAGGTAATTATAAAACCGGGGATGGGCGAGGCAATGGGGTCGGGGTGCGTTGGGGGCGCTGCGGGGGGCGGGAAATTATCGGCTTATCGGCAAGGTAATTGCCGATACCGATAATGCCCAAAATCGTGATTATCGGCCAAACCGATAATCGGTCGATCCCTAATTTCTATAAAAGGAACATTTTTAATTTTCTTATCAAGTATATTAGAAAGGTTAAGGTTTTGCCAACATGTACAACATATAAAAAGTTTTTGAATCTGACGCTGCTCATTTAATTTATCTTTAAAGAACTCGTTTTTTTTGTTTTTGTTTTTTTCATACTGAGTGGAAGGATGCATCCATCGAGCAGCGATATTCAGTGGGAGAATTTCACAACCGCCTGCTGCCAGATTCGTGCCATACCTGATTTATTTGAATGAGTTGAATGGAGTCAGCTAGTGACTCCAGTTACCTAACTTTCTGACCATATCTGGCTTTTGACCTGGACTGAAAACTGCAGCAGAACATCTTTTTCAGTCCAGGTCAAAGAGCCAAATACAGTTGGAAAATGAGCTGACTGAAGTTTGGCTCATTGAAATAAATGGGGTCCTGCATGGATCAGGCAGAGATCTGTCAACAAGCTGTTTTAAAATTCTCCTGCCGGATGCATAAAATGTGGTGTGCATGCATCTTTTAGGCTAGATTTCCATGCAGGTTTTTTTCTGGCGTTTTTTGGAAAGCTGCCACTGCAGTTTTTTAACCACAATAAAAAGTGGATCCAGTAGGAAGGAGAAGTATAAGTCCCTATTTTATATTTCCCTTTACACTTCTGGCTTTGGCTCAAGATTTGCAATGCCAGTATTCCAAAAAATACCGGAAAAAAACCTAGACTGAAGGAGATCTTTCTGTTGATGGCTTATAGTTAGGATTTATCAGCAGATCACTGGAGCACCACTCCACACTTTTCACACAGCATCGGCCCCGGCTCTTTATCTCGTGCTGGTAACGTCAGACATTCTTTTCTTGATCTCCACAGCGTTGGGTTTCAGACAGGATCCTGGTTGATGGTTTGAGGGAGTTGGAGTTTTTTGGAGGTAAGTCGGCTTTATCCCTCCCTTATGGAGAATGTCTCTGAAATGTCAATTTCCTACACTCCAGGCAAAGCTAATACACTATGCCTAGTGCAGGGCCATAGGGGGTCATGCATAACTAACTAGCTTTGCCTGGAATGTCCCTTCAGCCTGTTTAAAGATACCATATATTATTTTATCAAGGTAGCAGGCATTTAAAGGAACACTCCATGTTTGTGTATAATATGCATACAATAAACCAATGTTAACTGTTGAATATTTCTGCATATACTGTACTTTGCTTTACTTATTTTGCTTTTGTCCCTTTTATTAAGACTGTTAATGTGTCACAAAGACATTTTAACAGTTTTGATTGGTCTTGGTCTCAATTCTGATCATTAGAACAAATGACCTCTAGATCATAAGTCTATGAATGAAATGAAACTGGCTGGAGATTGCAGAGAACAGGGGATAGAAGCGCACGTTCTAATGATCGGTGGGTGTCTCAGTGTTGACACCTAGACTGATAAAACTTTTGACAAAAGTGTTACTGTCGTCTATGTACATTAAGATGTTGTACAGGCAATTGTTAGGCTCCATCCAACAGCTGTGCTTTATTATAGTCTATGGAGCACATCAGTCAGATGGGATGGCCTGCGGTAAAGCGGAATGCGCTGTTGCATGCTTTACCTGGCTATAACTCATGATCACAGTGGGTCTCAGGACTAAGGCCCGGTGCGATTTAGCTTTTGACAGGTCTGAACGACATGTCAAAAATTTCTACATATAATAGTAACGCTTTAAACTTCTCTGTTCTGAGCATTTATTCTCTTATTAAAAATTCTGCTGGATTCCTGGAACCTGGGAGCAGTGCGTTGCAGAAGCCCAGATATAGTTATGTATGAGCTGTTTGGTCGCAGTGCTGCTAATATACAACATACTGACTTCAAGAAGGAAACTGCAGAATTTTTTGAACTTTTTCTTTCGGTGCGATTGGAAGTGGAGTTTAATTTTAAAGCAGCAGTTGTGTCCTATTCTTGTGCTGTTATAAGCTGAGCGGATCCTCCTCTCCCTCCCTCCAGACTCTCATTTAGGGGACTCTCGAAGGAAAGTAAGTGAGACGTCCTGTCTCTGCACCCTGTTTCTGTATGTGCTGCATGGAGACATTGTGATGTGAGGCTCAGTTTCATCCCCAGCATCTTGGTCAGGCCTGTAAAAGTGTCTCTTGCACCTGTACAGTTAGATTAATGATATGTGCAATGTACGGTCAGTCTGTCAGTAGGTTTTTATGGCTCTTCCTAAAACCTGAAAAGAAGTTAGTTGGGGTGTTTTGTTGTAATTGGTCTTTATTAAAGGGGTTGTGAGAATATTTTAAGGGATCCCTCACTGAAGACCTCTTCTTCATATAGCTGGAATAAAAAACTGTCTGGAAAAGCGTCCTATTCCCTGTAGGACCTTTCCTAACTACATTGAGATCATTCAATATATTTTAATGGGTCCTTTGAAATCCTTTCTTTCCCCTGTGGTAACACTACAGGCAAATTGAACCTGTGGACAATCTCTTTATATAAATTGTTCAAGTATCACGTACTGTTTACATTGTTTTAGATCCATATTTAAACCCTAATGCTAATGTTATACACTTTTAAAGGGGTAAAGCTAAAGTGTACCTAAAGGTTTACACAACCACTGAGACCTCTCCCCACTAGAATAAGCGACACAATCGCTCGTCTGATAACAAAGTGACCCATGCACTCCATGAGACTTTCACTACATCCGTACTCCATGTGCTCAGCTTTTTTCAGAATTGAAGAGACACAACGTTCGGTGCTTGGTGGGGATCTCGGGGATCATAACTTCTAACATACAGTAGGGCAAAAAAGTATTTAGTCAGCAACCAATTGTGCAAGTTCTACCACATAAGAAGATGAGAGGCCTGTCATTTTCATCATAGGTATACCTCAACTATGAGAGACATAATGAGAAAAAAAATCCATAAAATAAAATTTTCTGATTTTTTTTTTTTTTTTTAACTCCTTAAGGACACAGAGCGTCCTGTACCTCTAACAATGACCGGGACACGTGGCTAATAGCAGGCGTCACCGATAGGGGTGATGCACACTATTAACCCTTTAGACAGTTAAAGTCGGTCGCCGCGGCTAAAGTTACAAAAATGCACTCCTGGCAGCTCAGTCGGGCTGATCGGGACTACCGCGGTGAAGGTCGCACGAGGAAGATCCCTTACCTACCTCCTCCGCATCCAACCGCCGAATGACTGCTCCGTGCCTGAGATCCAGGCTGAAGCAGTCAGGCGGCGATAACACTGATCAAAGCTATGCTATGGCATATGTCATTGATCAGTGTGAGAGTGTATTGCATGTTATAGCCCCCCCATCTATAACATTGCAAAAAAAAAAAAAGTGACAAAAAATTAACTGTGATTTAACCCTTCCCCTAATAAAAGTTTGAATCACCCCTCCTTTTCCCATTTGAAGAAAAAAAAAAAGTGTGTGGATAAAAAATTAAATAAATGTGGTATCCCTGCGTGCCTAAATATCCAAACTATAAAAATATATTGTTAATTAAACTGCACGGTCAATGGCGTACGCGCAAAAAAAATTCCACATTCCAAAATAGCGTATTTGGTAACTTTTTACACCAGAAAAAATTAATAAACGATCAAAACAAAAATGATACTGATAAAAACTTCAGATCACGGCACAAATATGAGCCCTCATACATCTTCATATGCATGCATATTTCGTGCATGAAGTTATGATTTTTTCCAGAAGTAATACAAAATTAAACCACCTATATAAGTAGGACATCATTTTATTCGTATGGGCCTACAGAATAAAGATATGGTGTCATTTTTACCAAAAAGTGCACTGCGTAGAATCTAAAGCTCCCAAAAGTTACAAAATGGCTTTGTTTTTCTTCCAATTTTGCCCCACAAATATATTCTTTTTTGGGGTTCACTGTAAAGTTTGTGGTGAAATGATTGATGTCATTACACAGAACAATTGGTGGCGCAAAAAAATGTAAGCCCTCATATGAGTCTGTAGGTGCAAAATTGAAAGCATTATGATTTTTAGAAGGTGATGAGGAAAAAAACGAAAGTGCAAAAACTGAAAAACCCGTGGTCCTTAAGAGGTTAAAGAATTTATTGGCGAATTATGGTGGAAAATAAGTATTTGGTCACCTACAAACAAGCAAGATTTCTGGCTCTCACAGCCCTGTAACTTCTTCTTTTAGTGCCTCCTCTGTCCTCCACTTGTTACCTGTATTAATGGCACCTGTTTGAACTTATCAGTATAAAAGATACCTGTCTACAACCTCAAACAGAAAGGGAGGAAAAATGAAAAAAGATATGGGGCGCTCTCTGACGTAGTAGGTAGGATACTTCTTAATGGAAAGAAGAGGGAAGAGAAGGGAGATAACCCACCACCACACCTATGCAGTGGTACTGACCTCCAAGAGTGATGCGGCATGTATGGCACTACTCTGTGGTGGTGTGAGGTGGACTGTTACACCTTGCTGCTTGGTTCCCCCTTGTCCGTTATACCCAGGCAGGGTGACGGAAAGAACTATATAGGAAAAGGAAGCACAGAAAATGCAGGGGTTCTGTCTCCCAAGCGCTACTGTTTAGATGAAATCGAGATGCCAATGGATACACAGGATTCTTTTATTCTTGTATATAAGGTACAACTGGACAACGTGTTTCGGTGTGTTCTCACGCTTTCCTCAGGTCCACAGTAAAAACTGCAAAGGTGCATATAAGTATACATACATGGTTGGTATATAAAAAACATATGTATATATAAATCTGGATGCCCCGTTTTGGGTAAGTTCCATAAAAGAGTAATAATCAGGATAAAATCATCATAATGACACCAATAAAAAGGTATGTATACATGGTCATGTAAAAGGTATGGTGATGTGTAGGGGAGACATCAGGTCCTTATGTTAAAACATTTTGGATGATGATAGCAGATAGATATGAGTCCCTGGGGTAGTGGTCTTAATCAAGACAGGCAGTAAGGGAAGTATAGATGGACAATGAAGGTACTGATGTCCCTAGTAAGGATGATGGCCTATTACATTAGGTGAAGGAGGTATAGGGAGGCAATGAAGGTTCTAGTCATTGCCTTCCTATACCTCCTTTACCTAATGTTATAGGCCATTGATGGCGAACCTTTTTGAGCCCGAGTGCCCGAACCGTAATGCACGCCAACTTTTTTCCCCTCAAAGTGCCAGCACAGCAATTAAATCAGAATACACATTAGCTTGGCAGTATAGTTCCCCCACATTAGGTGCAGTATATAGTCCCCCACATTAGGTGCAGTATATAGTCCCCCACATTAGGTGCAGTATATAGTCCCCCACATTAGGTGCAGTATATAGTCCCCCACATTAGGTTGGCAGTATATAGTCCCCCACATTAGGTTGGCAGTATATAGTTCCTCCACATTAGGTTGGCAGTATAGTTCCCCCACATTAGGTTGGCAGTATAGTTCCCCCATATTAGGTTGGCAGTATAGTTCCCCCACATTAGGTGCAGTATATAGTCCCCCACATTAGGTGCAGTATATAGTCCCCCACATTAGGTGCAGTATATAGTCCCCCACATTAGGTGCAGTATATAGTCCCCCACATTAGGTTGGCAGTATATAGTCCCCCACATTAGGTTGGCAGTATATAGTTCCTCCACATTAGGTTGGCAGTATAGTTCCCCCACATTAGGTTGGCAGTATAGTTCCCCCATATTAGGTTGGCAGTATAGTTCCCCCACATTAGGGTTGGCAGTATAATTCCCCCCCACAAGGTTGGCAGTATAATTCCCCCCCACAAGGTTGGCAGTATAATTCCCCCCCACAAGGTTGGCAGTATAATCCCCCCCCACAAGGTTGGCAGTATAATCCCCCCCCCCCCCCCCCCACAAGGTTGGCAGTATAAGTTCCCCCACATTAGGCAGGCAGTGTTCCCCCCCCCCACATTAGGCAGGCAGTGTTCCTCCCCCCAACTTAAGGCAGGCAGTGTTCCCCCCCCCACATTAGGCAGGCAGTGTCCCCCCCCACATTAGGCAGGCAGCCTACAGCCATATACAGTGTATGGCTGGAGGCTGTATGCCTGTGTCGGAACACCGAAGATGATGTCCCGCTGGTCACTTACCATGCGCGCGTCATCCTCCGTCCTCCCTGATGCTCCGCTCTGCTCTGCTTTATGGGCGCACGCATGGGACGTCATTGACGTGACGTCCCTGCGTGCTCTACCTCCCGGTGGTCCTTGCATTTTTAAAGCTAACGCTGGACTGCAGAGAGGTAACCGGGACATCCTTGTGTCCCGAAATGTGTCCGGAATGTGACGGGTGCCTGTGGCCGCATGCCCACAGAGGGGGCTCGGCGTGCCACCTGTGGCACGTGTGCCATAGGTTCGCCATCACTGTTATAGGCCATCAGCCTTACTATGGACATCAGTACCTTCATTGTCCATCTATACTTCCCTTACTGCCTGTCTTGATTAAGACCACTACCCCAGGGACTCATACCGATCTGCTATCATCATTTAAAATGTTTTAACATTTTAACAAGGAGTTGCTGTCTCCCCTACACATCACCATACCTTTTACATGACCATGTATACATACCTTTTTACTGGTGTCATTATGATGATTTTATCCTGATTATTACTCTTTTATGGAACTTACCCAAAACGGGGCATCCAGATTTATATATATATGTTTTTTATATACCAACCATGTATGTATACTTATATGCACCTTTGCAGTTTCTACTGTGGACCTGAGGAAGGCATGAGAACACACCGAAACACGTTGTCCAGTTGTACCTTTTATACAAGAATAAATAAAAGAATCCTGCGTATCCATTGGCATCTCGATTTCATCTAAACAGTAGCGCTTGGGAGACAGAACCCCTGCATTTTCTGTGCTTCCTTTTCCTGTACAACCTCAAACAGTCACACTTCAAACTCCACTATGGCCAAGACCAAAGAGCTGTCGAAGGACACCAGAATCAAAATCATAGACCTGCACCAGGCTGGGAAGACTGAAACTGCAATAGGTAAGCAGCTTGGTGTGAAGAAATCAACTGTGGGAGCAATTATTGGAAAATGGAAGACATACAAGACCACTGATAATCTTCCTCGATCTGGGGCTTCACGCAAGATCTCACCTGTGGTGTCAAAATGATCACAAGAACGGTGAGCAAAAATCCCAGAACCACATGGGGGGGACCTAGTGAATGACCTGCAGAGAGCTGGGACCAAAGTAACAAAGGCTACCATCAGTAACACCCTATGCCACCAGGGACTCGAATCATGCAATGCCAGACATGTCCCCCTGCTTAAGCAAGTACATGTCCAGGCCCGTCTGAAGTTTGCTAGAGAGAATTTGGATTATCCAGAGGAGTATTGCGAGAATGTTATATGGTCAGATAAAACCAAAGTAGAACTTTTTGGTAAAAGCTCAACTCGTCGTGTTTGAAGGAGAAAGAATGCTGAGTTGCATCCAAAGAACACCATACCTACTGTAAAGCATGGTGGTGGAAACATCATACTTTGGGGCTGTATCCGTGTAAAGAAAAAAATGAATGGGGCCATGTATCGTGAGATTTTGAGTGAAAACCTCCTTCCATCAGCAAGGGCATTGAAGATGAAACGTGGCTGGGTCTTTCAGCATGACAATGATCCCAAACACACCGCCTGGGCAACGAAGGAGGGGCTTCGTAAGAAGCATTTCAGGGTCCTGGAGTGGCCTAGCCAGTCTCCAGATCTCAACCCTATGGAAAACCTTTTGGAGAGAGTTGAAAGTCCGTGTTGCCCAGCGACAGCCCCAAAACATCACTGCTCTGGAGGAGATCTGCATGGAGGAATAGGCCAAAATACCAGCAACAGGGTGTGAAAACCTTGTGAAGACTTAAAGAAAACATTTGACCTCTGTCATTGCCAACAAAGGGTATATACCAAAGTATTGAGATTAACTTGTTATTGACCAAATACGTATTTTCCATCATAATTTGCAAATAAATCCTTTAAAAATCAGACAGTGATTTTATGGATTTATTTTTTTTTCCTCATGTCTCTCATAGTTGAGGTATACCTATGATGAAAATTACAGGCTTCTCATCTTTTTAAGTGGGAGAACTTGCACAATTGGTGGCTGACTAAATACTTTTTTGCCCTACTGTATCAGTAAGACATGTGAACATTTAGGTACACTTTAAAGGGATCTCCAATTCATAGGAAGACCTAGTCCAGCCTGCGCATTTTCCCTGCAGTGGCCACTGCAGGTGATTTTTGGTATTACATGGCACCTTTACAAAGAAAAGGGGGGCCATGTAAAACAGTCCTCCAAAGTGGAAGACACTCTTTGCAGTGGTTTTCTATCCCTGCTAATAGAGGGGTGTCACAAATGACAGAATCTACTCAATGTAGCCCTATCATCTAATCATATAAAGAAAATCCCATTAACAAAGACCTTTTAAAATCTTTAGTCCCTTTCCATAAAGTTTTACTCTTTATCTAACTTGATTATCTGTTTTGTAGCTTGTGCATATAATCGAATTGATCACCATTTTTCTATTGTCTCTTCAGCCAAGTGTTTATATGGTAAGGTAAAACCATGATGTACATTATATCTAGAGCTTATGACACCAGTAGGCTGTTATTAGGTAATATTAACTACACTGAAGGTATGAAAAACGATGGGTTCCCTATAAAGATTTGCTATAGACCAAGCTGCTGGGATGAGACTGTGGTGCTCACACAAGTCCTGCCTGTTCTGTACAGTGCTGTGACGTCTGTCATTTCATTATCATGTTCACATTTAGCATATCACTCCTGTATTAGCAGATTGTTGGCCCAGGTCTGCAAAATGCAAGCGACTTAAGGCTAGTTTACCTTTCCCAGACAAAGGACAACTACCTGGTCTAGTATTGACAAATCATTTATTGTTGTTCCCATTATACTATGCACTCTGCGGTAAAATACAAGTCAGTAGACAGGATAGTGGTTCACAACCTTCTTGTCTAGTCAGGAGCACAGGGTAGGCATATAGATGGCTCCAAATATCCCTCCCCCAGCCTCTCTATGCTAGGGCCTGTCTGAAGAGACTTGTGCTGTACAGTGTGGACTGAAAGGGTACTGCAGCCAAAATTGACAGGATAGGGGATTGCAGGGTCCCTGATTGCAGGGAGAACGGCCGCTGGGACCCTCCCACGATGTCCGGAACAGAGCGTGCTCTATTGATTTCTGTGAGAGCCTCGTATAGAACAGAGTCCAGCACTCGGCAATCATCAGCACTCCCATAGAAATGAATAGAGTGCCTGCCGTCACTGAGCGAAACAGGGTCCCATCCCGGAGATCGCAGGGGGTCCCAGCGGTCGGACCTCCACACTACTTTATCACCTATCCTGTGGATAGGGGAGAAGTTAATTTCAGCTGCAGGACCCCTTTATGCTGTAAAAGGCCCACTGTTATACCAACTCCTGCAACAGATTCACTGAAAAATGATCATATCACAACCATATGCAGTCATGGCCGTAAATGTTGGCACCCCTGAAATTTTTCAAGAAAATGTAAGTATTTCTCACAGAAAAGGATTGCAGTAACATGTTTTGCTATACACTTTTATTCCCTTTGGAGCAAACCAAAAAAGGAGGGGGGAAAAAAGCAAATTGGACATAATGTCACCAGACTCCAAAAATGGTCTGGATAAAATTATTGGCACCCTTTCAAAATTGTGGATAAATAAGATTGTTTCAAGCATGTGGTGCTCCTTTAACCACTTTGGGACCACGGACGTACAGGTATGCCCTGGTACTTAAGGACCAAGGGTGTACCCGTACGCCCGTCTGAATTTCGGTCCCGGGCAGGGACCGGACCGGGATGACTGCTGATATCTATCAGCAGGCATCCTGTGCCAATACCCAGGGGGGTCCCCCGCATGTCGGCCCCATGAATTCACACCGGCGATTTGCGGTGACCCTTGAAAATAAGGGGGATCAGGGTTGTCCAAGACACCCACGATACCCCTGAAGGGATAGGAGTGAGGGGGCAGGGGAGCCACCCTTCCTATCCCTGCTATTGGTCAGTCAGAAGCAACCGATCAATAGCAGATCGGGGGGGGGGGGGGGGGGGGTTAAAGTTTGGTTCCCCCGTTCTGCCCACCCACAGTAGTCCGGGCTGAACGGGGAACTGACGGTGACTGGAGCCGGAGGTCCACTTACCATCGGCAGCGGGCAGCAGAGGACGGCGATGCGGCTCCCTGGTGCGTCAATCCTACGGAAGCCGGTTAGTAGTAGCCTAGCAACATCTGGAGGGCTACATTTTAGAGACCACTATACAGTGGTCTTTAAACTGTAGCCCTCCAGATGTTGCAAAACTACAACTCCCAGCATGCCCAGACCCCATATGTGGATGTAAAGTGCTCTGCAGGCGCACTACAATGCTTAGAAGGGAAGGAGCGCCATTGGGCTTTTGGAGAGTAAATATGTCTGGAATCGAAGGCCACGTATGTTTACAAAGCCCCCATAGTGCCAGAACAATGGAACCCCCCCCCCCCCCCCTGTTTGGAATGGAAGTCAGGGGCCATGTGCGTTTACAAAGCCCCCTGTGGTTCCAGAAAAGTGGACCCCCACATGTGACCCCATTTTGGAAACTACACCCCCCATATAATGTAATAAGGGGTGCAGTGAGAATTTACGCCCCGCAGGTGTCTGACAGATTTTTGGAACAGTGGTCCGTGAAAATGAAAAATGTTGTTTTTCATTTGCACAGCCCACTGTTCTAAAGATCTGTCAAACTCCAGAGGTTTGTAAATACTCACTGCACCCCATATTAAATTCTGTGAGGGGTGTAGTTTCCAAAATGGGATCACATGTGGGGGGTCCACTTTTCTGGAACCACAGGAGGCTTTGTAAACGCACATGGCCCCTGACTTCCATTCCAAACAAATTGTATTTCCAAAAGCTCAATGGGGGTCCTCCTCTTCTAAGCATTGTAGTGCGCCAGTAGAGCACTTGACGTCCACACATGGGGTATTTCCATGCTAAGAAGAAATGGGCTTACAAATTTTGGGGGGCATTTTCTCCTATTACCCCATGTAAAAATGAGAAATTTGGGGAAAAAATGCATTTTAGTGAGATTTTTTATTTTTTTTTTTCCATTTACTCATCCGACTTTAACAAAAAGTACTGCACAGTATTAGCAATCAACTGATTGCAATGAATAGTCCCCTATGGGGACATAAAAAGTGTAAATAAATAAATAAAATAATTTAAAAATGTTAAATAAAAATGTGAAAAATCACCTCCCCCAATGAAAAAGTAAAACGTCCGTTTTTCCCATTTTAACTCCAATAATGAATACACTTATTTGGTATCACCGCATGTGTAAGTCTGACCTATTAAAATATTTTGTTAATTATCCCATACTGTGAACGGCGTAAACGAAAATGTATTTTTAACAAAGGTCCAAAATTTTATTCCCAAAAAAATTTATAAAAAAATTTATAAATAGTAAAACCTTAGCAAAAGTGATACTGATAAAAATTACAGATCATGGCGCAAAAAATTAGCCCTCATATCGCCCCATATACTGAAAAAATGAGAAAGTTATAGGTGGTCAAAATAGGGGAATTTCAAACATACTAATTTTGTTAAAATGGTTTGAGATTTTTTTCAAGCGGTACAGTTATAGAAAAGCATATAACATGGGTATCATTTTAATCGTATTGACCCACAGAATAAAGAAAACATGTCCTTTTTACCGGAAAGTGTACAGCGTGAAAACAAAACCTTCCAAAATTTGCTAAATTACAGTTTTCTTTTCAATTTTCCCAAATAACTAATATTTATTTATTTGCGTACATTTTATGGTAAAATAAAGGATGTAATTACAAAGTACAATTGGTGAAGCAAAAAACAAGCCCTTATATGGGTCTGTGGATGGAAATATGATGATTTTTAGAAGGCGAGGAGGAAAAAATGAAAATGCAAAAATAAAATTGGTCTGGTCCTTAAGGCCAAAATGGGCCTGGTCCTTAAGGGGTTAAACTCACCTGGGGCAAGTAACAGATGTGGGCAATATAAAAATCACACCTGAAAGCAGATAAAAGGAGAGAAGTTCGCTTAGTCTTCGCATTGTGTGTGTGTGCGTACCACACTAAGCATGGACAACAGAAAGAGAAGAGAACTGTCTGAGGACTTGAGAACCAAAATTGTTGAAAAATATCAACAATCTCAAGGTTACAAGTCCATCTCCAGAGATCTAGATTTGCCTTTGTCCACAGTACGCAACATTATCAAGAAGTTTGCAACCCATGGCCCTGTAGCTAATCTCCCTGAGCGTGGACGGAAGAGAAAAGATTGAGGTCTAAATGCAGGATAGTTCAGATGGTGGATAAGCAGCCCCAAACAATTTCCAAAGATATTCAAGCTGTCCTGCAGGCTCAGGGAGCATCAGTGTCAGCGCAAACTGTCGACATTTAAATGAAATGAAACGCTATGGCAGGAGACCCAGGACGACCCCACATCTGGCACAGAGACATAAAAAAAAGAAAGACTACATTTTGCCAAAATCCTTCTGGGAAAATAACTTGTGGACAGATGAGACCAAGATAGAGTTTTTTTGGTAAAGTACATCATTCTACTGTTTACCGAAAACGGAATAAGGCCTACAAAGAAAAGAACACAGTACCTACTGTGAAATATGGTGGAGGTTCAATGATGATTTGGGGTTGTTTTGCTGCCTCTGGCACTGGGGGCCTTGAATGTGTGCAAGGATTCATGAAATCTGAGGATTACCAATGAATTTTGGGTCTCGCTGTACAGCCCAGTGTCAGAAAGCTGGGTTTGTGTCCAAGATCTTGGGTCTTCCAGCAGGACAATGCTCCAAACATACGTCAAAAAGCCCCCAGATATAGATGGCAACAAAGCGCTGGAGAGTTCTGAAGTGGCCAGCAATGAGTCCAGATCTAAATCCCATTGAACACCTGTGGAGAGATCTTAAAATTGCTGTTGGGAAAAAGGCACCCTTCCAATAAGAGAGACCTGGAGCAGTTTGCAAAGGAAGAGTGGTCCAACATTCCGGCTGAGAGGTGTAAGAATCTTATTGATAGTTATAGGAAGCCACTGATTTTAGTTATTTTTTTCCAAAGGGTGTGCAACCAAATATTTAAGTGTGCCTATAATTTTGTCCAGCCCATTTCTGGAGTTTGGTGTGACATTATGTCCAATTTGCTTTTTTTTCTCCCTTTTTTGGTTTAGTTTTAATACACACAAAGGGAATACACATGTGTATAGCAAAACGTGTTACAGCAATCCTTTTCTGTGAGAAATACTTCATTATCTTGAAAAAATTCTGGGGTGCCAACATTTACGGCCATGACTGTACGTACCAAGTCAAATATGTTTCAATAAACAGAAATCCTTGACTTGCCTATATGTTAAAAGCATCTCTTCTAAACACAATATGGCAATTTGGAACTGTTGGAAGGAATTGTGTATGTATCTGTGTATAATTTTATGAAGGGTGTAATGCAGTCCCATGTGATTGTGCTCTCCTGGTTCTACTAAGAACCCCAAAGCCTCATAAGAAAAGCAAATGTCAGTTAAAACTGAGTATATCCACCTCCAGAACCATTGTACTATTGATATAAAGTAAAATCTGTTCGAGAGGTCTCAAAGAAAATGGTCACTATGCAAAATGTATGGTGGACTGGAAATCACAAGAAAATCTGGTCTGGATACATATATACATTACTTGTCCTGTACTGATCCTGAGTTATATCCTGTAATTTATTCCAGAGCTGCACTCACTATTCTGCTGGTGAGGTCACTGTGTACATACATTACATTACTTATCCTGTACTGATCCTGAGTTATATCCTATACTATACCCCAGAGCTGTGCTCACTATTCTGCTGGTGAAGTCCCTGTGTACATACATTACATTACTTATCCTGTACTGATCCTGAGTTATATCCTATACTATACCCCAGAGCTGTGCTCACTATTCTGCTGGTGAAGTCCCTGTGTACATACATTACGGTACTTATCCTATTGATCCTTGATGATCTCCCACAATGCAGGTGGTTTTCCACATATGGTTATAATATAATGATAATATCACAATGACGGGGCACTAAATAGCTAAGAATATAACTTTAAACCTTGCAGAATTGTGAGTGCAGATCTGGAGTATAACAGGCTGCATCTCTGACTATAAATAATAATAATGGAGCCTCATGCATCTTCTAATCCATGGACACTTGTTCATTCTCATTCCATTAATCTGACATCTTAATTTAACATTGTATTGTTTTGTTCCAGTGCCAATGTTATTTGGTATTTTAGTTGTTTCCATGTGTAACAATGTCCTATTTCTTCACCCATCTGACACAATTTGTCTCCATCCTGTGACATCCCACAAGTCTAATGGCCTCATGTTATGTTCTTTGTGCTTTACCTCCAGACGGATGAAGCAGCCAGTGTTGAGTCTATAGCCTCCTGCCGCGGTCCGGACACCATGGGGGTATACACACCGGACAGTAACTGCTATGATTTGCTTACTATCATAGGTAAGAGGGCAGCTGGTGGCATGAGCGGGAATAGATGGCTAGGTGCCTAGGTGGCCCTTCTATCCCATTGTCAGCACAGAGCTATAGTAGAAGGACTGGAGACCTCCTTTCTTAGGACAAGTTTCCACTTGTTTTTTTTTTCTCAAAACAGCCACAAACCCTGTCCAAACGGCTAAAGATATTAACATGAAACTTGGCCACATGTTACTTATATGTCAGCAACAAACATAGGATAGGTGATTTAACCCTTAAACCCCGCCCCTGGCAAATGGGGGTGAGTATGTTTAAAGTCCCATACAAGTCAATGGGAAATATATGTTACTACATAACTTCCAAACGGCTGGAGATATTTCAATAATACTTGATCACATGTTACTTATATATCCACTTAAAATATAGGATAGTTAATTTAACTCTTCACTACCCCCATTTGTGAGGGTCTGGGTTTTTGTTTAAAGTCCCATGCAAATCAATGGGAAATGTATGTTCCCACATAACTTCCGTACGGCTGGAGATATTTCAATACCTGGTAAACATATTACGGGTCCGGATATGAGGATGGGATGGGAGGTCGAGATAGGAGGACTGGATATGAGGTTGGGATATGACAACAATATATGAGGACGGGGTATGAAGTCAAAAGCTTCCTCCTTTGTTTATTTTCCACCCCAACAAGGATTAGGAAGGAAAAACCGGGCAACGCTGGGTATTCAGCTAGTGTGTGTATATATATATATATATATAAAACTCAATGTGTATGTATGTATGTATGTATGTTCCACAAAAATGTCCAAACGGCTAAAGATATTAACATGAAACTTGGCACACATGTTACTTATATGTCAACAACAAACATAGGATAGGTGATTTAACCCTTACCCCCATTTGTCAGGGGCGGGGTTTATGTTTAAAGTCCCATACAAGTCAATGGGAAATATATGTTACTGCATAACTTCCAAACGGCTTGAGATATTTCGATAATACTTGGTCACATGTTACTTATATGTCCTCTTAAAATATAGGATAGTTAATTTAACCCTTAACTACCCCCATTTGTGAGGGTCGGGGTTTTTGTTTAAAGTCCCATGCTAATCAATGGGAAATGTATGTTCCCACATAACTTCCATACGGCTGGAGATATTTTTTTTATTTTTTTATTCAATGTTTTTATTTTATTTCAATAGAAAACATAACAAACCAACAGGCGCACCGTTTTGTGCGATGGTACATAAGAAACTGACAGATAATGCAATAACATATTCCTATCAATAGTACCAAATAGCAGTCAAAGTCTAAAGTATCAAACAGGGACTGTAGCAATCGGTAAAGAAGCAACAGAATTGCAAGGTATCAGGAAGGGAGAGTCATCCACCATCAAAAATAAGGACGAAGGAATAAATACAGGTGACAAAACCAGCAGAAGAAGGGGAAGATAGCCCACTGAAGGGGGCAGACGTGAGAAATAGAACAGTGGACAAGGAGTAACCAGCCAGAATTAAGGAGAAAAGGGAGAAAGAGAGAAGCCAGGCTGGGAGACAAAAGCATAACAGACCAGGGAAAACGACCCGACAACACAGACTAGGGAAGTACAGGGGTATGAAGACAGAGACCAACACCTACAAGACATACACGGAAGGGCAGAACAGAAGGGGGGATCGGGAAAGGGAGGAATACAGGGGTGAGAGGGGAGAAACAATGGAGGGGAGGGGATAGAAGCAGCCTATCATGTGGCCGTAGGGGGACACAAGGCCAAAAGAGCATTAAATCGGGGAGAGGACTGAAACATGAGCCATTCCAGCCAGGTTTGGGAGTACCTATCGTATTCCTCCGGGGTAAGAGCAAGCAAGTCCTCCATACGCTGGGTGGTGGCAATCTACGGCTGGAGATATTTAAATAACTGGTACACATATTACGGGTCGGGATAGGAGGAGGTCGGGAAAGGAGGACGGGATATGAAGTCAAAAGCTTCCTCCTTTGTTTGTTTTCCTCCCCAACAAGGATTAGGAAGGAAAAACCGGGCAACGCCGGGTTATAATAACTCAACGTGTGTATGTTCCAGCATCACGTCCAAACGGCTGAAGATATTAACATGAAACTTGGCACACATGTTACTTATATGTCAACAACAAACATAGGCTGGGTAATTTAACCCTTACTCACCCCCATTTGCCAGGGGCGGGGTTTATGTTTTAAAGTCTCATACAAGTCAATGGTAATTTTGGCATAACTTCCAAAACGGCTGGAGATATTTCCGTAATACTTGGTCGCATGTTACTTATATGTCCACTTAAAATATAGGATAGTTAATTTATTCCTTAACCACCCCCATTTGTGAGGGTCAGGGTTTTTGCTTAAAGTCCCATGCAAATCAATGGGAAATGTATGTTCCTACATAACTTTAGTACGGCTGGAGATATTTCAATACCTGGTACACATATTACAGGTCGGGATAGGAGGTCGGGATATGACAACAATATATGACGATGGGATATGAAGTCAAAAGCTTCCTCCTTTGTTCATTTTCCTCCCCAACAAGGATTAGGAAGGAAAAACATATATATAATTATTATTATTATTATTATTAAAAACATTTTTTTTCTTCAAATAGTTGGTTTAAGTTGTCACCCTCTCCCTTCCCCCTGTGTTTTTCTCATGACAAGTCATGTGATTCCTCATGTGGCCCAAGGGTTTCCATTGAAGCAATAAGGGGGGGGGGGGGGGGTTGGGTAGTATGGTGGACTCCAATGCTAACCCACATGGCTTTTTTTTATTGGCTATATTTTTCTCCCATATAGTTTTATGCCAGCGAAATACCAAGCTTTTGTCCTTTAAAAAATACAAAAAAACTGCCTCTTAGTTTATTGGATTTTTTTTCCTCCCCCAATTTTTAGGAAAAGGATTTGAAGACCTGATGACAGTCAATTTAGCCCGTTATAAACCATCTGGAGAGTATGTATGTGTCAGAAGGATTAACATGGAGTCCTGCACCAATGACATGGTTGCTTTCCTGCAGGTGAGGTGAACATGCATGTATGTAACTGGGGCAGTGTCATGAGAAAACCAAAAAGACTCAAATCATAATAAGCAGGGTTCCTGGCAGCACAGAGTATTTAAGCAAATACATACTGATTTTGTAGGATGATATAGCAGCAAGATAGAATCAGCTCACCCCAGTGCCCAGCCGCCGAGCATGGAAACAGTGCGGACTGCACTGACCTGCAAAGAAAACCAGATCCAGCTCGTTCTCAGATCAACGGTGCCAGCTTTATTCACATACAATTGTAAAATAAAAATAGAGAAAAAGAAACGTAGCCGCACATCCACAATTTGTATTTTCATCTACTTGCTTCTCAGCATAAATAAAAAAAAACTTATACTAACAACCTGTTTAGTTTTTTTAAATTATGCTGTGAAGCAAGTAGATCAAAATACAAATGGTGGATGTGCGGCTGTGTTTCTCTATTTGTGTTGTACATTTATTCACATACAGCTACATGGGTCGCAGGTAGGTGGTAGGCTGTGATGCGTTCCAGCCAGGTGCTGTCCTTACTCATACACTGATTACAACTACAAAGGATCATATATATAGAGGCAGAAGGGAAAAGAAAATGACCGGAAACACTTGTTCACATGGCATTAACCTCTTCTCCTCCATTCACACAAGACATACCATTATGTATACCAGGGTTTCCCAACCAACCTTTTAAGGCTTTAAAAAAAAAAAAGAGAAGAAAATTACATAATGCACAATATCTATTTATCTGTGGGTGTGTAGTTTACAGTGCTGCTTTATACAGCAACTCACAAATGATGTCTTTTCTGGTAAGCGTCGTTACCTTCTCCTTCATCTGGTCCGGAACATGGGTGGCAGAGGGGTGTACATGGTTGTCAGAGGGCTGTACATGGGTGGCTGAGGAGCTGTACATGGGTGGCAGAGGAGCTGTACATGGGTGGAAAGGGTACAGTACCTTAAGAGCCATTTTTCTTCACTACACCGGCACAGGAATCGATGTGGGGAGGGGGACTCTGGGGCATTGGGTCACTACACTGGCACTGGAATCCGGCAGAGCACCGCCAGGGCACTCGTTCATTGCACCGCAGGGGGGACTCTGGGGCACGGGTCACTACACCTGCAAGGTAATCCGGCAGGGCACTCACTCACTGGGCCGCAGGGGGGCGGGGGACGTGGACGCTGGGGGACGCTGTGTACGCACGCACAGCAAAGCTCACACATACTTCCCTTTCCCCCACCCTGCGGCGCTGTGAGTCACAGGCACGCAGGCCGAGGTGGGAAATTTAAAAAAAATCCTGCGGCACCCTGGGTAGTGCTGGGGCACCCAGGTTGGTAATCACTGATGTATACCATTATGTACATAATGATATGTCTTGTGTGAATGGAGGAGAAGAGGTTAATGCCATGTGAATAGGTGTTGCCTGTCTTGTCATTTTCTTTTCCCTTCTGCATATATATGATCCTTTTGTAGTTGTAATCAGTGTATGAGTAAGGCCAGCACCTGGCTGAAACGCGTCACAGCCTACCACCTACCTGTGATCCATGTAGCTGTATGTGTATGTGCTGTTGATCGGAGAATGATCTGGATCTGGTTTCTTTTTGTAGATTTTGTAGGATGAGTTCCATACATGATTAGTAGTAAAGATAGAGCTGCATATGACTTTGGAACAGTGGTACAGAAACGGAATAGAGACAAGTGGAGGTCATATAGCGCCTGGAGTCCACTAACAGTGATGTGAAGCTTATACCTTCTATGCTGAGACATCCTAAACCTATAGGTTACCAGTGATTTTCTATTAATCTTGTCTCTTCTCTGCAGACTGAACTCCATGTATCCAAGCTGTTCAATCACCCCAACATCCTCCCTTACAGAGCAACGTTCATTGCTGACAATGAGCTGTGGGTGGTCACCCCATTTATGGCTTATGGTGAGTAGAATGGGGCACACATAGCAAACAAATGAGTTTGCTTATATCACTTTTTAAGGAGTTGTCCACTCAGGACAGCTCTCATCCGTATGATGTGTTAGGACATATGGATGTTATACAAGTGCATTGTAACCTGTGCAAGAAATTCAGCACTGGCAGGAATGCTGAGTATGAGAATGTCCCCAGGTCTTACCAGTGCAGGAGGGGAAGGGTACACTGTCGCCCCACACATTGACTATGGCTGTTGTGATTTCCCTACAGGATCAGCCAAAGACCTGATCTGCACACACTTCACAGATGGCATGAGTGAGCTGGCCATTGCTTACATCCTGCTGGGATTGCTGAAAGCCCTGGATTATATTCATCACATGGGATATGTGCACAGGTAATTACATCAAACCTCCAGTGACTGCTTGTCCTTCAGTTGCCCCCTCTCGTGTATCTCATGATGTTCTGGAAAAGCTGGACATCTGCCTCTACAGCTCCCATCGGTTTGACCACAAAGTTTTGCCAGAATACCAAATTGTTGTCATGCAGTGATGCACCCATCTATAACTAGATTAACAGGTATGTTGATTTGTTGTCCATGAGCCTTTGGAAGTGGAGAACAATGTGGAGGGCTGATGTTATTATGTTAAATTAAATGTTTTTTATGAAAAGACTCTTTTTTTTTTTTTTTTTTAAATAAAATATATAACATAACATATATATATATGTGTGTGTGTGTGTATATATATATATATATATATATATATATATATATATATATATATATATATATATATATATATATATATATATGTGTGTGTGTGTGTTCAGTGATGCGTTGCAGAATCTTGTAATATTTTTATTGGACTAACATTATTCACAAAAATTGAAGTATATATAATCTGAATATATAATCCACCATATAAGGGGGATCAATTACTCAACAAGAGAAGGAGAATAGAAAGCAGAACTGGGATATCACATTTGGATCAGACCTAGACACAACCTCCTTAGGTCTCTGGAGACTAGACCAAAATTCTCTTGCCACCCCCCCCAGAACTTCCTGAATTTGTGCAGGGAATTAAGTCCTTCTCCATATTGACCAACCAGTTAAGCAATAAATTCAGTGACTGTCCAGGGGGCCCATCCAACAAATTCAGTTCAATTCATTTATGAATGTTATAGAGCAGGGGTATTTTTTTGTAGGTGTCTGCCTGTTGTACAACATTATTATTACCTTATTGAGTCACAGGGGAAAACAAGCTTCTGTAGTGTGAGGATTTAACTCTACTGTACCCTGTATGACCTGCATGCTGTCACATACTGTGCCCCTGATTATAATACTGCAACACACTGTGCCCGAGTATACTATTACCATATACTGTGACCCTGAATATAATATTACCACATGCTGTACCATCAAATATAATATTGCCAAACACTGTGCCCTGCACCTGCTTAATTATTGCCACTGTGCCTGATATGAACTGTGCCACTATGCCCTCCCTATATGAACTGTGCCACTAAGACACCCATGATATGAACTGTGCCACTATGCCCTCCCAATATGAACTGTGCCACTGACACCCATGATATGAACTGTGCCACTATGCCCTCCCAATATGAACTGTGCCACTGACTCCCGTGATATGAACTGTGCCACTGACACCCGTGATATGAACTGTGCCACTGACACCCGTGATATGAACTGTGCCACTGACACCCGTGATATGAACTGTGCCACTGACACCCGTGATATGAACTGTGCCACTGACACCCGTGATATGAACTGTGCCACTGACACCCGTGATATGAACTGTGCCACTGACACCCGTGATATGAACTGTGCCACTGACACCCGTGATATGAACTGTGCCACTGACACCCGTGATATGAACTGTGCCACTGACACCCGTGATATGAACTGTGCCACTGACACCCGTGATATGAACTGTGCCACTGACACCCGTGATATGAACTGTGCCACTGACACCCGTGATATGAACTGTGCCACTAAGACACCCGTGATATGAACTGTGCCACTGACACCCGTGATATGAACTGTGCCACTGACACCCGCGATATGAACTGTGCCACTAAGACACCCACGATATGAACTGTGCCACTAAGACACCCACGATATGAACTGTGCCACTAAGACACCCACGATATGAACTGTGCCACTATGACCCTCTCATGTAACTGTGCCACTGCCCCTTATATGAACTTTGCCAATATGCCCCCTATATGAAATGTGCACTTGTTATTTCCTGTGACCCTCCAGCAGTTGCAAACTACAACTCCCATAATACACAGGTCATGATAGGAGGTGTAGTTCTGCCACACCTGGAGAGCTACAGATAGGACTGTTCACCTGAGAATGCCCCCCTCTCCCAGGCCCCACACTCATTTGCTTCTCAGGTTTCTTCCAGTCATTTGTGGCCAGAGCAGAATGATGTAGGCAGCGATAATCGTGCAGTCTGTATCATAGAGGAATTGTCGAGCGGCTGGGCAGGGAGTAGTGTTCACCTTCTCCGGGACACACTCTGCTAAACATTTCAATCGGTGTCTGGTTTTACTAGGCTACGCCCACATGCCAGAGCTTTAATGGTGGCCATGTTGGTTGCCACCTAGTTTTTCTAGATAACATTTTTTTTAATATTTTGTTGTAGGGATTGCTTATGGTGGAAATGGGTATCCGGATTAGCCAATGTCCCGTGCTCATCAGCTGTAATATTTATTTGTAACTGTGTAACTAGATTGTTCATGACTGCAGTGGATTACTTGCATAGTACAATTTATCTGATCTTTCCGGTCTTTGGGTTATTTAGTCTGCTGTCAGTTCTCACAACTGTGTTGAACCTCTTTCTCTTAGGAGCGTAAAGGCCAGTCACATCCTGATCTCTGTGGACGGTAAAGTTTTTCTGTCTGGTCTGCGCAGCATCCTTAGTATGATAAACCATGGGCAACGTGTTAAAGTAGTCCATGATTTCCCCAAACACAGCTCCGGAGTCCTCCCATGGCTTAGCCCAGAGGTCTTGCAGCAGGTAGGAGGGTAGAACCTTTTATCATGTGACCTATTTTCCTCTCTTATTGTTCGTTGTCTCTGGATTTTTATAGTTATCTGTTTTCCCTCAGAACCTACAGGGATATGATGCCAAGTCTGACATCTACAGTGTGGGGATCACAGCATGTGAATTGGCTAATGGTCATGTGCCATTCAAAGACATGCCAGCAACACAGGTAAGGGAAAGGGCTTAGGTATCAGAACTTAAAGGGGTACTCCGTCCCTAAGACATCTTATCCCCTACCCAAAGGATAGGGGATAAGATGTCTGATTGCGGGGCGCCCGCCGCTGGGGACCCACGCCATCTCTCATGCAGCACCCACCTCTCAGCTGCATGAAGCAGTGATCGCTCCATGTCTGAAGCCTCACGACGACGGTGCCGGAGTATCGTGACATCACGACTCCGCCACTTTGTGACATCACGCCCCACCCCCTCAATGCAAGTCTATGGGAGGGGGCATGATGGCTGTCTTGGGGCCGGAGTACCCCTTTAATGGGGTTATCAGGATACCTGAAAAAAAAGCTCAAAAACAAATACTTTCCTACCTCGGTTTCCCAGGTCTTCCGATGTTATATCATTTGGTCCCCACAGCTCTGGCTCCTTCCTGAGGGACGCTGCTGCAGCCAGTGATTGACTGAATGGGCAGTCACTGTAGAGAAGAGCTTTTATAAGTAGAAAAGTAGACAGAGCTGAAGTGGACTGGATGAGGTCACAGCCGGAGCCTCGGGAACCAATGATTGTTGTTACAATGTCTTTCTTTCATGTAAATCCTCTTTACCCTAGATGCTCCTGGAAAAGCTAAATGGCACAGTACCCTGCTTGCTTGACACAGCTACTATTCCCGCCTCTGAACTCACTATGATGACCTCTCGCTCAGGAGCTGACTCTGGCATTGGTGAGGGGACCTCCTGTCGCCCGTCCAATGGGGAACCAAGCATGCACCCATACAATCGCAGCTTCTCTCCTCATTTCCACAACTTAGTGGAGTTGTGTCTGCAGAGGAACCCTGAACTCAGGTAAACTATGGCAGCTTGATATATAACAGGGTATACCAACCCATAGTTACAAAACCACAGCTCACATCATGCTCTGACAACCTTTGCTTTTCAGTGCATGATGGGAGATGTAATCTTGCAACAGCTGGAGAGCCACAGATTGGTGAATGCTGATATATAACTCTAGGAAGGGCAGTGTGACATGCAGATTTATCATAGGGTCAGTTGGCAGTGTGACATGCAGATTTATCATAGGGTCAGTTTAGAACTAAATTGCGCATGTGATCTAAAGCCAATTGAGAGCTACCTGTCATCACTTTTTTTATGCTGCCTGAAATACGAGTCATCAGGGTGGTCCCCGACTGCTTCTCTACGAACCACCAACCTGGATTGAGAGATCTCTCGCTGTTTAGGTATAGGGGGAGAAACCTATCGTGACCTCCCTGATGACTTATTGAGGCAGAATGAAAGTGATGAGGATCCAGAAGAGGGGTTAGATCACTAACAACAATAATCACCTAATCAGTGGATATGATCACTGGGACCCCCATCCATTTCTTGTGTCCCCTGATGAGGCAGTCATGATCACACTCCCAATGTCGAACTGCCAAGAATAGTCCAGTACTGTATATCTGAGAGTCCTGTAGTATTGAATGCAGTGACATGCTTTACTGCTGCACCATTCATATTTATGTGAGTGAAAATAGTGGGTAGGTAACTTCTGTTTAAGGATTGATATGAGGGGGAGGATGGGGTTAAAGTCTGTCCCCTTCCTTCTGGTGTCATGGCCTTTTACTTTCTTTGTTGCAGGCCGAATGCTGGCACGCTGCTCAATCATTCCTTCTTCAAACAGGTAATAGTTCAGCTCTGTCTTACAAAAAAGGATCTGCCAAAGCAGTATGAGATCCAAAATGCAACCTTTCCAATGTCTTCCAGATAAAGCGCAGAGCGTCCGAAGCCCTTCCTGAGTTACTCCGTCCTGTGTCGCCCATCACCAACTTTGAGGGAGCAAGGAGTTCAGCGCCTCGGGGCGTGATGGAATTGGCATCTGATCTGGAGCACTTAGAGGTGGACGATTGGGACTTTTAAGGCAAACAAAAGAGGGACTAAGTGGGGGGATGGGAAGGATGTAAATCCTGATAATGTTTACACAGCATGGACCTCATTGGGGTCTCACTTATTGTAGGTGCATGGGAAAAACCTACCACCAAAAAGAAAGTGTAGACGCTGACACTGGTGTTAGCGATGTTCTCCTCTCACTTTGTGTTTCTTTTCATGGAAACCAGCACAATATGCTGAAAACCTGTGCTATCAATGCTTAGTTAACCTGGTCAGCACTGTATGGATCTAACACATCACTGTATAGTTACCCGTCAGGGTCCAGCCACTCTTTTTTTCTAGAACAGTAATGACCTGGACTTTGGGGGCAGGCAGCCCTGATTTCGCTCAGGTAGGACACCTGAGAAGCCTCTTCATTGTTGGTAAGCTTCTGTGATGTTTTGATAAATCCTGTTTACCCCCGCCCAATTTTGTGATATATAAACTTTCAGTCTTATTATAGCACCTCAAAGACTGGGGCAGTAATACCAGTGTGTGGTTTTTAAGGTGATATGCATGTGATTTTTTTTAAAATAAACTTTTATAGCTCACCCACAAAACAATCAGTTGGTTGACATTGCACCCTGGAATTGGACTCTGGCAGAAGAAAACATTAAAGCAGTGTTTCCCAACCAGGGTGCCTCCAGCTGTTGCAAAACTACAACTCCCAGCATGCCCGGACAGCCAAAGGCTGTCCGGGCATGCTGGGAGTTGTAGTTTTGCAACAGCTGGAGGCATCCTGGTTGGGAAACACTGCATTAGAGCATCGGTTGCCCTCTCCTGTTCTGTTGAACCCCAGATTAGTGTAGGATTTTATAGTAACCTAAGCTCTGGCCAATAGAACTACAAGGGTCTAGTCCTTTCAGCTGTATTATGGCCCCGTCATATTTAGTGTATTAGATTTGATTAACATATTTCTGATAAGGTAATTCTCTAATACTAGAGGAGGGATGCGGCTCTGCTAGAAGAATACTTACTCTGTTGTATGGGAGATAGGGGAGCAGGTTTCAGAAGCATAGTATCCCACTTCTTAAAGGGTCTGCTGCTCCCCCCCCCCCCCCCCAAAGAAAAAAACACAGTTCAGCTCAAAACTTAAAATAAACAAGGTTAACTGAAACAATACCTATACCAAAAGTGTGAATAGAAACTAAGAATAAAGGAAAGAAAAATCCCAGTCAATAAGCCCTGATGAATAATGAAAATGTTGTCCAAAAATTCTATATATAAAAAGGGAGATTAATCATAACTCATCCATAAGGGGCTGTGCTGCAATGCCAGAGATAGCCCATATAGGTTTTGCAGACCTTTTCTCAATCCTTTTTGAGGTTTAAAACAGAATATAATCTATATAAGAGAACTACAGTAGAGCTTACAGCCAGTTAAAAAGCTAGGAAGGATATTAACATCTTCATCTTACATTGACAGCTTGTAATATATTATATATCCTGCCACCAGGAGAGGTCACTATTGACTGGCACAAAATATATATATATATATATACCTCAACATACAATGGTCTTTTCTTGACCATTGTAACTTGAAACCAGACTCAACATACAATGCTATGGGATCTGCAAAATGTGTCAATGGCTGGAAGAACCGACCAATCAGAATGGGCATTTCACTGGTAAAACCCCTGTATTCCTAAAGTGCATGTACTGACTGGCTGTCTGGTAGCGTCCCCTACAGTACAGGGAGGTATTACATGTTCAGTGCTACTTTTAACCTATGCCAAGGTTAGCTGCTCTTTTTGAACCAGGTGATTGAGGCTCCATTTTACTTTTTTTAGGACATTGCGTGTACTGTACAGGACCCTGAAGAAGCTCCTGTCCTCTACATAGACCAGTCTTTCCCAACGAGGGTGCCTCCAGCTGTTTCAAAACTACAACTCCCAGCATGCCCGGACAGCCAAAGGCTGTCCGGGCATGCTGGGAGTTGTAGTTTTGCAAAAGCTGGAGCCACCATGGTTGGGAAACACTGACATAGACAGTGATTTACAGCTCCCAGCAGATCTTTCTTACTTTTATATGTAAGGATTTGATTTATCTATATTAGTTATCTACTTATTTTTCTTTAAGCCTCACTTTTTCCTATTTTTGGGTGACATTTTGGTGACTTCAGAACCAATTACCAGGTTTCCATAGAGTTATGGTCTCAACATACAATGGTTTCAACATACAATGGTCGTCCTGGAACCAATTAATATTGTAACTTGAGGGACTACTGTGTATATATATATATATATATATTTGCACAGTGTGCCAGTCAGTAGTGACCTCTCCTGGTGACAGGTTCTATATGCCCCTTGCAGTTTGGCATAATTTCATATGTGGTATCCTTTCTCCTGCTGTAAACATATAAGAAAATAAGCCAGTGTTTCTCAACCAGTGTGCCTCCAGCCTTTGGCTGTCCGGGCATGCTGGGAGTTGTAGTTTTGCAACAGGCGGAGGCACACTGGCTGGGAAACACTGACATAAGCCACATGTAGAGTGAATTATAAGGTTGCCTGCATTTTATATAGTAGATTTATATTTCATAGAATGCCATGACTTATACACCGCTCAAAAAAATAAAGGGAACACGAAGATAACATCCTAGATCTGAATGAATGAACTAATCGTATGAAATACTTTCATCTTTACATAGTTGAATGTGCTGACAACAAAATCACACAAAAATTATCAATGGAAATCAAATGTATCAACCCATGGAGGTCTGGATATGGAGTCACACTCAAAATCAAAGTGGAAAACCACACTACAGGCTGATCCAACTTTATGTAATGTCCTTAAAACAAGTCAAAATGAGGCTCAGTAGTGTGGGTGGCCTCCAAGTGCCCGTATGACCTCCCTACAATGCCTGGGCATGCTCCTGATGAGGTGACGGATGGTCTCCTGAGGGATGTCCTCCCAGACCTGGACTAAAGCATCTGCCAACTCCTGGACAGTCTCTGGTGCAATGTGGTGTTGGTGGATGGAGCGAGACATGATGTCCCAGATGTGCTCAATCAGATTCAGGTCTGGGGAACGGGCGGGCCAGTGCATAGCATCAATGCCTTCCTCTTGCAGGAACTGCTGACACACTCCAGCCACATGAGGTCTAGCATTGTCTTGCATTAGAAGGAACCCAGGGCCAACCGCACCAGCATATGGTCTCACAAGAGGTCTGAGGATCTCATCTCGGTACCTAATGGCAGTTAGGCTACCTCTGGCAACTACATGGAGGGCTGTGCAGCCACCCCCCCCCCCCCCCCCCCCAAAGAAATGCCACCCCACACCATTACTGACCCACCGCCAAACCGGTCATGTTGGAGGATGTTGCAGGCAGCAGAACGTTCTCCACGGCGTCTCCAGACTCTGACATGTCTGTCACATGTGCTCAGTGTGAACCGGCTTTCTTCTGTGAAGAGCACAGGGCACCAGTGGCAAATTTGCCAATCTTGGTGTTCTCTGGCAAATGCCAAACGTCCTGCACGGTGTTGTGCTCTAAGCACAACCCCACCTGTGGACGTCGGGCCCTCATACCACCCTCATTTAGTCTTTTTCTGACCGTTTGAGTGGACACATGCACATTTGTGGCCTGCTGGAGGTCATTTTGCAGGGCTCTGGCAGTGCTTCTCCTGCTCCTCCTTGCACTAAGGCGGAGGTAGCAGTCCTGCTGTTGGGTTGTTGACCTCCTCCACGTCTCCTGATGTACTGGCCTGTCTCCTGGTAGCACCTCCATGCTATGGACACTACGCTGACAGACACAGCAAACCTTCTTGCCACAGCTCGCATTGATGTGCCATCCCGGATGAGCTGCACTACCTGAGTTACTTATGTGGGTTGTAGACTCAGTCTCATGCTACCACTAGAGTGAAAGCATCACCAGCATTCAAAAGTGACCAAAGCGTCAACCAAGAAGCATAGGAACTGAGAAGTGGTCTGTGGTCACCACCTGCAGAACCACTCCTTTATTGGGAGTGTCTTGCTAATTGCCTATAATTTCCACCTGTTGTCTGTTCCATTTGCATAACAGCATGTGAAATTGATTGTCAATCAGTGTTGCTTCCTGAGTGGACAGTGGGATTTCACAGAAGTGTCATTGACTTGGAGTTACATTGTGTTGTTTAAGTGTTCCCTTTTATTTTTAAGTGTTTCCTTTTTTTGAGCAGTGTATTAACCTTATTTGATGACAGCCATTGCACTAGAATTTCAGTCCATTCCACAAAAACAATTTTCCTAAGTTGAATACAGTAAGATGTGGGGTTGTTGGATTTTTCTATACATCTTCTGCTGTCTGCACCAACAGATATTACTAACCTGAGACAGCAGCATCTTGAGATATGAGCTTTCACATTAGTGACTTGCTACGAGGCATCGAGTTGTAATGCACAAATATGTTTAGTCTGGTCATTGACAAGCTGGAGATATTCTGTTACATGTAATTGTGTTGCCAAACATAATAAATTAACTATTTCACATAATTCTTTCTGATGTCCTGAGTTCAATCACAGCTGTCATATAAAGGCCTGCTCTGTGAATGGTCATGTGACTCTGTCCGCATGCACTGCTCTGTCTTGTAGGTAGACCCCATTGAAAATGTATGCCAAAGCTTTACAGTGTCTGCAGTGCTGTCTCTATCCCAGCCATTACCATGTAGCTTGCCAATACACTCTAATGGTGAGGCCTTTTCACTATGTGTCATTGGGAACATCGCCATAGCTTGGTGACTGCTGCAAGATGACACAAAGGAACGTTAGCACTTACATGGGAAGAACAGTAAGAACTGTTTTCCTGCACAATATTTCTGAGCCTTCTTGGAAGCATCCAAATCAGATCATTCCCTACCACAAGTTCCTCAGGAGTCTTTTTCCAGTTTGGATTTTAGTATTTGTAATGATCTTTGACCGGTATAGTCTTAACCCTAAAGTCATTGCAGTCCTCTAGATCAGTATTTCCCAAACAGTGTGCCTCCAGGTGTTGCAAAACTACACTGATCAAAAAAATAAAGGGAACACTTAAACAACACAATGTAACTCCAAGTCAGTCACACTTCTGTGATTTCACACTGTCCACTCAGGAAGGTACACTGATTGACTTAATTGTGGAAATTATAGGCATTTAACAAGACACCCCCAATAAAGGAGTGGTGACCACAGACCACTTCTCAGTTCCTTTGCTTCCTGGCTGATGTTTTGGTCACCTTTGAATGCTGGCGGTGCTTTCACTCTAGTGGTAGCATGAGACTGAGTCTACAACCCACACAAGTGGCTCAGGTAGGGCAGCTCATCCAGGATTGGCCCACCTGTTCCCCAGACCTGAATCTGATTGAGCACATCTGGGACATCATGTCTCGCTCCAGCCACCAACCCCACATTGCACCACAGACTGTCCAGGAGTTGGCGGATGCTTTAGTCCAGATCTGGGAGGACATCCCTCAGTAGACCATCCACCACCTCATCAGGAGCATGCCCAGGAGTTGTAGGGAGGTCATACACACTACTGAGCCTCATTTTGACTTGTTTTAAGGACATTACATAAAGTTGGATCAGCCTGTAGTGTGGTTTTCCACTTTGATTTTGAGTGTGACTCCATATCCAGACCTCCATGGGTTGATACATTTGATTTGCATTAATAATTTGTGTGATTTTGTTGTCAGCACATTCAACTATGTAAAGACAAAAGTATTTCATACGATTAGTTCATTCAGATCTAGGATGTGTTATCTTAGTGTTCTTTTTTTGTGAGCAGTGTACAATTCCCAGCATGCCTGGACAGCCCAAGGCTGGCCGGGCATCCTGTGAGTTGTAGTTCTGCAATACCTGGAAGTACCCTGGTTGGGTAACACTGCTAGACGCTTGGATGTAATATTGGGATTTTGTATCAGTATCTTACCTAAGATGTTAGGTACGTATAGAATGGAGATTTATCAAAACCTGTGCAGAGGAAAAGTTGACCAGTTGCACATAGGAAATGGAAGAAGCTATCTGATTGGTGGCTAGGGGCAACTTTTTCTCTGCACAGGTTTTGATGTTTCTTTAATAAACTTCCCTTGTCATTCTATGACAATACAAAAACAAGACCACATTTAGACTTGTATAAAGTTTATTGAAGTGAAAAAAAAAAAAATATGCTGCAAAATCTTCCCCTAACCCTGTTCATCTCCAGAATCTCTGTCTTCCTGGTCGGCCTTCTGCTTTTCCATCTTTGCAATTAATTCTACAAGCAAAAATGAGGTTTATTAATAAATTGCAAAAGCTAAAATTTATCTTTTCATTTTTGCATTTTACTTTTTCATCCTCTCCATTTAATAGCCATAACTCTCTCTACCTAGAGACCCATATGAGGGCTTGTTATGACCTCACTCATTTTACCACAAAATCAAAAACTTTTTTGAAACTTTTGGGGGTTTGGTTCCGTGCAGTGCCCTTTATGGAAAAAAATTACGTTATCTTTATTCTGTAAATCCATATGTTACAACAATACCCAATTTATATAGGTTTTTGTTTTACTACAAAAAAAAAAAAAAACTTTTAGAAACTGAGTATGCTTTAAACTGTCCCCTTCTGACCCCAATAAGGCTAGGTTTAGACTGAGAATGCACCAGCCGGAGATTGAGTGTGACTGTTTGGACATTGCCATCCCCATCGACTGCAATGCCTGCAGAGTAGATTCTGCCTTAAGAATGGACAAGACAACTCTTGGCAGCAAAATTCCAGCTGCTAAAATTCCAGAGTGTGCTCCGTGCAACGAAATCCCATTACCTGCACTGGAATTACCGAGCGGAATTTCAAAATGAAATACTGTAGTGTCAACCTAGCCTTACACTTATTTTTCAGTATACAGGTGTGTGTGCTATGATCTGTAGTTTCTCCAGCGCTTCATTGGGGGACACAGGACCATGGGTATATGCTGCTTGCCGCTAGGAGGCTGACACTAGGCTCCTCCCAGCAGGATATACCCGCCTCGTGAGCAACTCCGTTTTAGCTTAGTGTCAGCAGGAGGCAAACACAGGTCTGGAGCTCTCCAGCCCTGGTCTTATTTCTTGTTTTTTTCCTAGTGTCAGTGTCTAGTTTGATTTTCTCTCCCTTTATTTTTCTAGCGTGGGGTGACAGGAGCATGGCACTGCCTGATCACCCACCCGCAAGCTGGGGGCATGGTGCATTGCTGAATGGGCAGTCAACAGCGCTTGGTGGTGTACCCTAGGTCCGGGTCACCCATTTGCCCCTGTTTGCCAGCCAGGCTGGCTTAACCCCTTAAGGACCAGGGGGTTTTCAGTTTTTGCACTTTCGTTTTTTTCCTCCTTACCTTTAAAAAATAACCCTTTCAATTTTGCACCTAAAAATCCATATTATGGCTTATTTTTTGCGCCACCAATTCTACTTTGCATTTTACCCAAAAATCTACGGCGGAATGGAAAAAATCATTGTGAGACAAAATTGAAAGAAAAGCCATTTTGTAACTTTTGGGGGCTTCTGTTTCTACGCAGTAAATTTTTCAGTAAAAATGTCATGTTCTCTTTATTCTGTAGGTCCATACGATTAAAATGGCGGTACCCTTTTTGTATTGATCGGACTTGTTGATCACTTTTTATTCATTTTTTCAGGATTTAAAAAGTGACCAAAAATACACTATTTTGGACTTTGGAATTTATTTGTGCGTACGCCATTGACCATGTGGTTTAATTAACAATATATTTTTATAATTCGGACATTTCCGCACGCGGCGATACTACATATGTTTTTTTTTATTTACAGTTTTTTTTTTAAATGGGAAAAGGGGGGGTGATTCAAACTTTTAATAGGGGAGGTGTTAAATGATCTTCACTTTTTTTTTTTTTTTTGCAGTGTTATAGCTCCCATAGGGACCTATAACACTGCACACACTGATCTGTTACATTGATCACTGGTTTCTCATAGGAAAGCAGTGATCGATGATTCTGCCGCTTGACTGCTCATGCCTGGATCTCAGGCACTGAGCAGTCATTCGGCGATCGGACACCAGGAGGCAAGGTAGGAGACCCTCCTTGTGTCTAACAGCTGTTGGGGATGCCGCGATTTCGCCGCTACGATCTCGAATATCTCCCTGAGCTAACCGGCATAGTTTCACTTTAGACGCAGCGTTCAACTTTGAACGCCGCGTCTAAAGGGTTAATAGCGCGCGGCACCGCGATCACTGCCGCGCGCTATTAGCCACGGGTTCCGGCCCCCAACGTCATGGCCCCGCGTTATAGAAAGGGAAAGGACTCAGGACGTACTGGTACGTCCTTGGTCCTTCAGGGGTTAAGGCAGGTGGTCCTAGCTGGTCGAAGTCTTCAGGGTAAGTATGTACTAAGTGGGTAAGTATGTTTTAACCCTTTCTCCCCCTTTCTCCTGTATTGTGGCTGGCTAATGCAGCCTCCTTTTAAAGACCCCTCAGATAAGCGCATTGAAAATTTGGTGAAATTCGCCTTTGAAGCGTCAGTCTTGGGCTTTTTTAGTCCAATCTCTTCATTGTCCGTCCCATTCTCCACTTAACGCTTCTGAACCCTTATGTACAGCTTTGGAATTTTTGGATGGAATCCCTGCGGTCAGTAGTCTCCTCCATGGATCTGGGAGAGTTCTTCTCTTCTGTGGACATACGGGATGCCTATTGCACAGCCCAATCTTTCCGGCCAATCAGCGGTTTCTCAGATTCGCTGTTCCTGCGGGTCACTTTCAGTTTGTCGCCCTGCCCTTCGGGCTGGCAACTGCGCCTCGAGTGTTCACCAAGACTTTGGTGGCTCTACTCCACTCTTGGGGTGTGTCGTTTCTTCCCTATCTGGACGACCTTCTCATCAAAGCACCGGGAGCAGAATAGAGTCAGCCTCCACATCACTCTGCAGACCCTCTCCAGTTTCGGTTGGATCATCAACCGCGAGAAATCCAACCTGGTCCTGTCTCAGTCTTTGACTTTTCTCGGGATCCGCTTCGACATGGCAGCAGCTCGTCTCACTCTTCATGAGGGCAAGCTTCAGGAGCTGCAATCGGGTGTTCGCTTGCTTCAGCGGCCGGGCCCAATTCCTGTCCGTGCCTGCATGTCTGTTCTGGGCAAGATGGTGGCTTCCATGGAGGTGGCTCCCTTTGCCCAATTTCGGTATTGCTCCCTTCAGTGGGCCATTCTCTGTGGGACAAGTCACCCTTGTCTCTCCACCTAAGGATCTGGCTTCTGCTCAGTGTTCATCGCTCCCTCTTTTGGTGGCTCTGGTCTCCTCTCCTCCGGGAGGGTCGTTCCTTCCTGCCTCTCAATTTGCACCTCTTTCCTCCGCTTCCACTTCTTCCCAGGGTCGTCCGGAAGCTCAAGACTGAGGGCGATTCTGGTGGCGTCGGATGTGGTCAGTCTCGTGGCAGATGTTCCCTTCAATCCTCTGGATCATCCCGACCTTCTCTCCCAAGGACCCCTCTGCCACCCCAATTCACTTCCGCAGCGTTTGACGGCCTGGTGGTTGAAACTGCGGTTTTGGGGGTTCTCTTCTCTGGTGATCCGGACCATGCTCCATGCCCTGAAGCCTCCATCAGCCAGGAGTTACCACCGTACCTGGCGGGCCTATTTACGCTGGTGCGAGGCACGTTCCCCCTCTCCCACCTTTTTTTTCATTGCCAAACCTCCTGTCCTTTTTGCAATCAGGACTTGAGACGCGCCTTGCCCTCAGTTCCATTAAAGGGCAGGTTTTGGCACTTTCTGTTCTCTCCATATCCTGCTGGGAGGAGCCGGGTTTATTTAGTTTTTTTGCCTATTGTCAGTCTCCTAGCGGCAAGCAGCATGTACCCATGGTCCTGTGTCCCCCCCAACAGAAGCTCAGAGATTTTATGGTAAGTCTAAAAAATGTTTTTATTGCTACCATTTTGTTTTGATAGGACTGTTTGATATTTTTATGAATGACAAATTTTCGGATTTTGTTTTAGGTTTATACAATTCAATTTCAGTATCATATTTTAATAGGTCAGGCATTTCTGCACAAAACTACCATGTTTGTTTTTGTTTATTATTGTAAAAAAGGGGGTGATTAAAATTATTAGGGGAGGGGCTTCATTTAACTTTTTTTTTTTCTTCACTGTTTAATTCCCATAGGGGACTAATGCCTGAAATTTTTCTATTGCATACACTGAAAAACGCTGTGCATAGATTGTGTCCTTAAAGGTTATGATAAGAGATGTAAACCATCAATACCTATAGACAGGCATGGTACTGCTTTTGTAAGCAAACAGCCCTGGTTTTCTAATCCAGTATAACCCCTTTAAGATGTGTGATTTCTGTTCCTTCTATCCATGCTATATGGTAAAGAATTCCCATATGTACTAATGTCCTACTGGGAGATGGACAGAAGCAGCATGAACCACTAAGGAGAAAGGTGAGATGAGGCAGCCACAGTAACAAGCCAGTGCTGTTCAACTAAGTAGCATGGATATTGTCCATATACTATTATCGGAAATTACACACTTACCTTTAGCTGGGTTAAACACTCCATTAGTTTGTGTGTTGCACACATAGCAGCGCTTGGATTTGCGGTAATGCTGTAAGGCACAGCCCTCACAGAAATAATGTTTGCATCTGGAAGGGTAAAGAGTCATGATCAAGTATTAGAAAATTAAGCAAATAAAGAGGACTACAGACTTCATCTCTATCGTTCTCCCTAACAGCTATTGCAAAATTATATTTCCCCATCATACCCATACAAAACAACAACCCCCATCATGCTAAAAAGGAGCCACAGGGAAGGATACAGTTCTCCTATACAGTGCATTCAGAAAACCTTCAGACCCTTTCATGTTTAAGCTCCCCCCATCATTCTGTACGCCGTACCACAAAAGTATTTAGACCCTTTGTCAGGGATTCTGGCCTCCAGTCCTCTTGTGATGATGCCACAATGTTTACACCCCTGAATTGGAGATTTTCTTTCATTCTTCTCTGCAGAATGTCTCAAGCTCTGTCAGGTTGGATGAGGACCATTGGCGGAAGCTTTTTCAGTTCTCTCCAGAGATGTTCAAGTCTGGGCATTCACAGAGTTGTCCTGTGTTGTCTTGGCTGTGTGCTAAGGGTCATTGTCTTCTGAAGTCTAAGGTTCAGGATCAGGTTTTTATTAACATCTCTGTACTTTTTTTTTTTTTATAAATTAGTTTTATTGACACTGAAACGCATAAATTACAGTAATAAGTGGAGTGAAAAAGGTACAAGTACAGAAAAGAAAGCATGTACAAAACATTAGTCATGAGACAACAACAACCATTACTACTGTGCAAACTATAGAAACAACACAAAAAACCCTGTTAGAAAATACTCCCACCATACACCCCCACCACCAAATTTTTGTGGGCAATGACTGTGTTGGTAGACCACCTTCTCATATAGTATGACCGAATTAACAAGTCCCTGCCACAGTTAGTGAGGGGAGTTGATCTGCCTTCCATCTCAATACATTGGATTTTCGTGCAAGAAAGTGTTTCCCACAGGAAAATTAGTGTATGATATTGCCAGAGCTTCTCATCCAAAGAACCAAAAATATACAGAAAATTCCCAGCAAGGAGGAGAGGAAGGATAGCACACCACTCCAAATTAATTAGATGGGCCCACCCATATGAGAAACAAAATCAGCCTAGTTTCTCTGAGCAGGGCTGCAGCTGGAGAGCATTTCGTCTCTGTGGCAGGGTTCCCCCCCCCCCCCATATCATGTGGTGCACCTTGGGGCCACAGCCAGCAGATGTCTAAATTTCAGCCCTCATAGGAGCCTCCAGTGGGTTCCCCATCTCACACCTTGCTTCTTGTAAGTGTGCTAGGGCCCTGTCCTTGGACTCTTCACTTGACTCCTTGGCTTAGGTGGTGGCCGCTCCGCTCACGCTCTCTCTCTTCCTCTCCCCAGCTGCCCGTGATTGCCTACCTTCCTGTGGCCGGTCTGCTAGGGCCTGTTCTCGGTCTTCAGACAGTCGTTCCAGGTCTACCACTCCCCACTTTAAAAGGGCATCACAGTGCCCTCCCAGTCTCCTGGAGAGCTGGTGGATGCGGACCCACCTTCAGACTGAGGAGATGTCCTGTATGTCTAACATGGTGAATAGTCTTGTGTCAGCTGTCAGAGACACCTTTCACTTACAGGACCCAGGAACTTCAAAGTGGTACCCAAAGTTTATTTCCGCCACGCTCGCCGTTCCTATAAAGTCTTCAGTCCTCGCACTGAATTGGACAAACTACTGGACGTGGCTAGGAAAAACCCGGAGAAGCAATTTTAAGGAACTAAGAGGCTTCGGGCCCTTTTTCCAGGATCTGGTTTCAAAGTGGTCCTCCCTGCCTAAACTGGATTCTCCTGTGTCGCTACTACCCTTCCGCTGGCAGCTTCCTTTAACCTGTTGGGGACGGAGGGCGTATCTATAAGCCCTCCGCCCACTCCCTTTCTATAACGCGGGGCCATGGTAAGACCTTGCCGGTTAGCTCAGGGGGCTGTTCGGGATCGCCGCAATGAAATTGTGGCATCCCAAACAGCTTACAGGACAGCAGGAGGGCCCCTACCTTCCTCCTCGCTGTCTGATCGCCAAATGACTGCTCAGTACCTGAGATCCAGGCATGAGCAGTCAAGCGGCAGAATCCTTGATCAATGGTTTCCTATGAGAAACCATTGATCAATGTAAAAGATCAGTGTGTGCAGTGTTATAGCCCCCTATGGGAGCACTGTATAAAAAAAAAAAAAAAAAAGGGAATAAAGAGCATTTAACCCCTTCCCTAATAAAAGTTTGAATCACCCCCCTTTTCCCATAAAAAAAAAAAAAGTGTAAATAAAAATAAACATGTGGTATGGCTGCGTGCGGAAATGTCCGAATGATAAAAATGTCATTTAACCGCACAGTCAACGGCGTACGCACAAAAAAATTCCAAAGTCCAAAATAGCGTATTTTTGGTCACTTTTAATATCATGAAAAAAATGAATAAAAAGTTATCAAAAAGTACCATCAATACACAAATGGTACTGCTAAGAACTTCAGATCACGGCACAAAAAATTAGCCCTCATACTACCTGGTACGCAGAAAAATAAAGTTATAGGAGTCAGAATATGACAATTTTAAACGTATAAATTTTCCTGCATGTAGTTATGATTTTTTCTAGAAGTACGACAAAATCAAACCTATATAAGTAGGGTATCATTTTAATCGTATGAAACTACAGAAGATAAGGTGTAATTTTTACCAAAAAATTTACTGCGTAGAAACTGAAGCCCCCAAAAGTTACAAAATGGCATTTTTTCTTAAATTTTGTCGCACAATGTTTTTTTTCCGTCATTACAATGTAGAATTGGTGGTGCAAAAGATAAGCCATCATATGGATTTTTAGGTGCAAAATTGAAAGTTATGATTTTTAAAAGGTAAGGAGGAAAAAACGAAAGTGTGAAAAGCCTCTGTCCCCAAGGGGTTAAGGACCCCTCTGATAAGTGCATTGAAAATCTTGCTAAGTTTGCATTCAAGGCATCCTGTTCCACTCTGTTACTGGCATTCGCTTCCACAAGGGTGTCTAAGGCCCTGTCTGTTTGGATTCGCTTAGGTACCGTGGCTACCTGGATAACTGTTCGCCTTCTTCGTCGCCCAGGGCAGGCTCCATTCACTCCTGCATGGAAGTGCTGGGCAGGATGGTGGCGGTTATGGAAGCGGTTCCCTTTGCCTAGTTCCGGTATCGCCCTCTCCATTTGGCCATTTTGTCACTATGAGACAGGTCCCTTCTTTCCCTCCGCCTCAAGATTTGGCTTCCTTCCAGGGTGGCAGCTCCCTTCTCTGGTGGCTTAGGTCGCCTCTTCTCAGGGAGGGTTGTTCCTTTCTACTGCTTCGCTATCAGGTCCTGACAATGGACACAAGCCTCCTCGGCTGTGGGGGGGTTAGGAGAAAGAGTTCCAGGACTTGACAATTCAAGGCAGGTGGACCCCTCGGGAGGCCCGTCTTTCCATCAATGTTTTGGAGCTTTGGACGATATCAATCGTCAAGCTGTGGCATATATCAATCACCAAGGCAGTACCTGCAGTGCCTTGGTGATGGCAGAAATAGCCAAGTTTCTTGTCTGGGCACAACGCCACATCGCCTCCATCTCGGCAGTCTGTATTCTGGGGGTGGACAATTGGGAGGCTGACTCTGAGTCGCACCCCTGCAGACCCCGGGGAGTGGTCCCTCCACCAGGTCTTTGCACAGATATGCAGTCGCTGGGGGACTCCGGATGTTGAACTGTTTGCATCCCGCCTGAACAGTCAGGCCAGGTCTTGAGACCCTCTGGCGCTAACCTTAGACACTCTGGTGATCCCTTGGACCTCCTCCTCCCTTCCCTATCTCTTCCCCTACTTCCCAGGGTTATCCAGAAGATCAAGCGGAAGGACTCTCCACGATTCTGGTGCCTCCGGATTGGCCACGCAGCTTGTAGTACGGACGCTCCCTTGCGTCTTCCGGACAGTCCCGACCTGCTCTCGCAGGGGCCCCTCTGCCACCCCAATTCACTTCCGCAGCGTTTGACGACTTGGCGGTTGACTCAGAGCTTCTGAGGGTTATGGGTTTCTCTGCCCAGGTCATTTGTACCATGCTTTGGGCTTGGAAGCACTTGTCTGTCAAGATTTACCATTGCACCTATTTTCACTGGTGTGAGGTGCGGTCCTTGTCTCCCACTTCCTTTTACTTGCTAAACCGTCTGTCTTTTTTGCAAGCCGGGTTGGAAAAGTGCCTTAAGCTCAGTTCTCTCAGAGGGCAGGTGCTGGCACTCTACATTCTCTTTCAGCGGCCTCTGGCATCTAATCCTTCATGTTCGCATGTTCTTGCAGGGCATGGCTCACGAGGCTCTGCTGTATCGGTCTCCCACTCCGCTCTGGGACCTGGTCTTGGCTTTGCAGGGCATTCCGTTTGAGCCCCTCCAAGAGGCCTCTTTTTGTTTCCTTCCCTGGAAAGTGGCCTTACTCAATGTGGTTACGTCCATCAGGCGTCTCTCGGAATTGGCCACTCTCTCCTGCCGCCGTTCCACTTTCCTGCCTAAGGTAGTTTCCACTTAAACAAGGATATTGTGTTGCCCTCATTATGCCCAGCCCCGTCATACCCCCGGGAGCGCTTTCTACATGAGCTGTATGTGGTCTGGGCCATTCAGACCTACCTGACTGTCACCTCTTCCTTGCGCAGTTTTGACTCGCTGTTCGTCCCTCCGGAGGGGTGGCCAGGGGGCTCCAGGATCCTAAGGCAACTATCTCCCGGTGGATACGTTCTGCCATTTCAGAGGCCTATCACTGGGAAAGGTTCCACCCTTTCGAGTGACAGCCCATTCCACCCCCACCGTGGGGGGCCTTCTGGGCACTCAGTAACAGTGCTTCGTTCGTTTGCGTCCACTGACGCGGGGCTTGACCACAAGGTTTCGCAGGCGGCGGTGGTTCAATCATCCGCCTGACTGTTCTGTTTAGGATGTTCTTTCCCTGCATTTGGACGTCCCATGGTTCCTGTGTCCCCCAATGCGGCAACCGAGAAAAGTAAATTTTTGGATTCACCGTAAAATCTCTCTCGGAGCAGTCATTGAGGTACACGGCACCCACCCATCAGTTGTTGGTTACCCGGTCAGGTATGGTCATCTGATGGTGGGGCTTTTTCAGACTGGGTCTTCTCTGTCGGTGTTCTACTGCTTTGGGACTAAACTGATTAGCTCAGAGACAGGGGGTGGGTATATTCTGCCAGGAGGAGCAGACTTCTTTTTTTTCTTTTTCCTAGTGTCAGCCTCCTAGTTGCCAGCAGCATATACCCATGGTTCCTGTGTCCCCCAATGATGGGTCCAAAAAAGATTTTACAATGAATACAAAAAATCTACTTTTTAAAAGGAGTACTCCGGGATATGAAAACGTATCCCCTATCATAAGGCTAGGGGCCCCCCCGTTATCTCCCCCCAGCTCTTTGCCAAAATAGCACGCTTCGACGCAGCACCCGACGCGCCCCCTCAATACAGTGGGGATCAAAAGTTTGGGCACCCTAGGTAAAAATTTGTATTAATGTGCATAAAGAAGCCAAGGAAAGATGGAAAAATCTCCAAAAGGCATCAAATTACAGATTAGACATTCTTATAATATGTCAATAAAAGTTAGATTTTATTTCCTTCATTTACACTTTCAAAATAACAGAAAACAAAAAAATGGCGTCTGCAAAAGTTTGGGCACCCTGCAGAATTTATAGCATGCACTGCCCCCTTTGCAAAGCTGAGACCTGCCAGTGTCATGGATTGTTCATCATCTGGGAAGACCAGGTGATGTCAATCTCAAAGGTTTTAAATGCCCAGACTCATCTGACCTTGCCCCCAACAATCAGCACCATGGGTTCTTCTAAGCAGTTGTCTAGAAATCTGAAACTGAAAATAGTTGACACTCACAAAGATGGAGAAGGCTATAAGAAGATAGCAAAACGTTTTCAGATGTCAATATCCTCTGTTCGGAATGTAATTAAGAAATGGCAGTCATCAGGAACAGTGGAAATTAAAGCAAGATCTGGAAGACCAAGAAAAATATCAGACAGAACAGCTCGCAGGATTCTGAGAAAAACAATTCAAAACCCATGTTTGACTGCACAATCCCTCCAGAAAGATCTGGAAGACACTGGAGTTGTGGTACACTATTCCACTATAAAGAGATACTTGTACAAATCTGGTCTTCATGGAAGAGTCATCAGAAGAAAACCTCTTCTACGTCCTCACCACAAAAATCAGCGTTTGAACTTGGCAAATGAACATATAGACAAGCCTGATGCATTTTGGAAACAAGTTCTGTGGACCGATGAGGTTAAAATTGAACTTTTTGGCCGGAATGAGCAAAGGTACGTTTGGAGAAGAAGGGGAACAGAATTTAATGAAAAGAACCTCTGTCCAACTGTTAAGCATGGGGGTGGATCAATCATGCTTTGGGGTTGTATTGCAGCCAGTGGCACAGGGAACATCTCACGAGAAGGAAAAATGGATTTAATAAAATGTCAGCAATCTGTGACAAAGCTGCAGTTAAAGAGAGGATGGCTTCTACAAATGGATAATGATCCTAAACACACCTCGAAATCCACGGGGGATTACATCAAGAGGCGTAAACTGAAGGTTTTGCCATGGCCTTAACAAGCTCCTAACCTCAACATAATTAAAAATCTATGGATAGACCTTAAAAGAGCAGTGCGTGACAGACAGCCCAGAAATCTCAAAGAACTGGAAGACTTTTGTAAGGAAGAATGGGCAAAGATACCTCAAACAAGAATTCAAAGACTCTTGGGCTGGCTACAAAAAGCGTTTACAAGCTGTGATACTTGCCAAAGGGGGCAGTACAAGATATTAACTCTGCAGGGTGCCCAAACTTTTGCAGAAGCCATTTTTTTGTTTTCTGTTATTTTGAAAGTGTAAATGATGGAAATAAAATCTAACTTTTGTTGACATATTATAAAGAATGTCTAATCTGTAATTTGATGCCTTTTGGAGATTTTTCCTTCTTTCCTTGGCTTCTTTATGCACATTAATACAATTTTTTACCTGGGGTGCCCAAACTCTTGAACCCCACTTGGTACATCTCTATGGCAGAGCTGGAGACTGCCGAATGCAGAGCTCCGGCTCTCTCATAGAGAAGTATTGAGGGGGTGTGTCGGCCGCCGCATCATGCAGTGGTTGGACAATGCCCCTGGCCGTTGAGTGCCGGGGCCCCAGTGGTCCGCCCCCCCCCCCCCCCCCCCCCGATCTGAATCTTATCCCCCATCCTTAGTATAAGGGATAAGTTTTCATATCCCAGAGTACTCCTTCCAAGCTCCTGGCCGCTTTCATGGGTCTTTTTCTGAGGAGAGGCTTCTTTCTGGCCACTCTGCCATAAAGTCCAGATCAGTGGAGGCTACAGCGACAATTTACCTTCTGAGAGCTTCTCCAATCTGCACACAGAGTTGTTGGTCACCTCCCTTACCAAGGCCATTGTTCCCAGATTACAGGGGCAAGCTTCAGGATGAGTCCTGGTTGTTCCGAACTTCTTCCTTGTAACAATTATGGAGGCCACTGTGCTCTTGGGAAAGTTCAGTGCAGCAGATATATACCGGCGTATAACACGCACTTTTTAGGCTAAAATTTTTATCCTAAAGTCTATGTGCGTGTTATACGCCGATACAGGAAAGGCAGTGCGCCGCGCAGCGCATAGCGACGCAGGGGATTCACACCGGAGGCCTGAAGCAGCGCGGACCCGACCCCGGCAACAGGTAATTATGCAACCGGGGATGGGGGGGCCAGCGGCGCCGGCAATGGGTGCCGGTGCCGCTTCTCTCCCCCTGGCTGTCGGCGCCGCTTCTCTCCCCCTTGCTATCGGCGCCGGCAATGGGGCGGCGGCACCGATAGCCAGGGGGAGAGAAGGGCCGGCAGCAGGGCTCTAGACCCCAGGAAAGGCAGGGGGAGAGAAGCCGGCAGGGACGGCCTCTCTCTCCCTGACTTTCCTGGGGGTGTATCGGGGTATGCACGCGCACACACGCACTCTCATTTTACCATGGATATTTGGGTAAAAAACTTTTTTTACCCAAATATCCTTGGTAAAATGAGGGTGCGTGTTATAGGCCGGTGCGTGGTATACCCCGATAAATACGGTATATATATTTTTTATACCCTTTGCCAGATCTGTGCCTCCACACAATCCAATCTCTGAGCTCTACAAGCAGTTCTTTCCTTCTCATGGCCTGTTTTTGCTCTGATATACATTGTCAGCTGTGAGATCTTCTATAGACAGGGCTGTGCCTTTCCAATCAGCTGAATTTAGCACAGGTCACTCCAATCAAGGTGTAGAAACCTCTCAAACATCAAAAAATGGGGTGATCCACTTATAAATTTCAAGTTTCATAAAGGATCTTAATACTTATGTTCATGCAAAATTGAAGTTTTTTTTTTTAGTTTTTTTACAAATTAGCAAAAATGTCTATAAATCTGTATTTACTTAGTCATTATGCAGTATGAGTGCAGCCTGATAGGTAAAACTTAAATTTCTTTGATTTTAGCACAAGGCTACAACATTGAAAGTGTCTGAAGTCTTGCTCAATGCAGAGTCTGTATGTGCAGGTAATTAGGTCAATGCACTGGTTGGCACAAGTGAGAAATAGAGCAGAACAGATGCATATCAGACTCACATGCTGGTCATGTGTTCTGTAAATGTATATTCTAGTTCAACAACCCATGGCTGTCCAGTGTTGCAAAACTACAGCTACCGACTGTCAGGGCATGATGGGAGTTGCAGTTGTGCAATACTTGCAGAGGCAGATTTGGAAACATTCATTTTTAGGATCCTCCTCTACTTCACTTACTTTGTAACAATTGGGTCCTTGAAAGAATTTCTACAAATGAAACATTTAAAGGGCAGGTCTTCTTCATCGCTGCTCACTTCATAATTCTCCTCATCTGAAAAACATCACAAAGCAATGTCTCAGGTTGACAGGCAGCACCAAGGCAATATACATATTTATGGTTATTCCTTTCAAACAGTCAGATTCTATTGGTGTCTCTTACGATAAGTGGCACTAGCTTTCTGGTGTCCTCTTATTCCCCTCCTCCATAAAAACAACATACTTATGTATAAGGTGACATTAAAGGAGTACTCTGGTACTAGACATCTTATCGCCTATGTCTGATCCCCTGCCCTATACTGTAGATAGGGAATAAGATGTCAAGTCCTGAAGTACCCCATTAAGAAAAGAAGGCTTGTGTAGCCTATAGCTGTTAAATGTGTTTGTCGAATTTGAGGAGAAAAATAATCTTCCTGCTATGAATACACTATATGGAGACTTTATGGATAACTTTTCAATCTTAAAAGCTGCTTAGTAACATCACAAATATATTTGGGGTTCTGCATGATACTGGGTCAATTCTAGAACTTCATCTCTTTAACCACTAGAGGACGCAGGGCGTTAACGTCCGCCTTTGAGGTCAGGGACTTAACTGTGAATGTACACCCTGGAACGCTAAGTAATTTTGAAGCGAGTGCAGGAGCAGCACTCTCTTCAGAGCAGGAAGTGTTGGTTAACATAAATAGCCAGACATACACTGCTAAAGACTGGCAGTGCCTGAATCATTTAACCCTTTAGACGCTGTGAGTCCCCCTATGAGGATTCAAATAGTGTAAAATATAAAACACTCCCCTAATAAAAATAAAATCACCCTTATTTTCCCATTTTACAAATTTTTTTTTTTTTTTACATATTTGATATGGCAGTGTCTGTAATTGTCCAAACTATTAAAACATAATGTTTATATTCTCGTATGATACAGTGTAAACGTTAAAACATTTTTTACCAAAAATACTAATTTTTAATCATATATCAGAAAAAAAATTACTAAAAAGCCATGAAGTCCCATCAAAACTGCAGAACATGACAAAAAATGAGCACTGTATACGGAAAAATATAAGTTATAGGGGTCAGAAAAGCCTCAAAAGAAGAGAAGGAAAAAACAAAAATGCAAAAGTGAAAACTGCCTGCATCCTTAAAGGGGTTCTCCACCATAAGGTGATTTAGGTACTTACCTGCCAGACAGTAATGGACATACTCAGCCATCAAACACAGATATTACACTAACTTTACAGCCCCTATAACATTGTCAAATAAAAACCTAGAATACTCCCTTTAGAGTAGGGTCACACAGAACGGATCCGCAGGGTATTTTACAATGCGAATCCACCGATGATAGACCCTACAGTGTGCCTCCAGCTGTGCCTGCTCGTAGCGGCAATCGGTGACTCACAGATCGGTGTGTCTGCTCGTAGCGGCGGATTGCCAGCTACAGCTAGAGGTGAACTGTAGGGTCCATCATTGGCAGATCCGCAACGTAAAATATGCTGCTGTCCAGTCCTTCTGACCCTACCCTTAAAAAAAAGGGCTGAAATATGAGAGTGGGAAAGTTAGACAATAATATATATGTAGACAATGATATTGTACAAAAGGCATACAGAACACCACGTACCATTGGCACCATAACGTCCCTCCTCCAGCTCTCGCTCTAGCTGCCAACCATGCTTGTAGTCAGAGCGGTCGTGAAGAAATTTACAACTGTCTGAAATGGAAAAGAAAAAAGTAGGATTGATATAAGCAGGTATACACATTTATAAGGAGAAGTCTACATGTAATGAATGGTCTCCCTGGGGTGTCTCCTCAATAAGATTAGCCATTATTGATTTATTTATCCATCTTCACAATTTTTTTTCCCCATTTTTTTTTTATGCAATTTTTATTTTATTTACCTTATATACATTTTATTTATCTTGCATCCCTATTTCATACACTTAGATATGAGATATTATAGTAGACAGGTGGAAGCAGACTATCATTTTATTTATTATATATTTATGCATTCACTCCTGTTTCCTGGTTTACATTTTCTTTAGTCCAGTGGAGTCCAACTATGAGGATTACAACAGGTGAAAGACTTGTAGAAAGAATGTAGGGACACAATGCCAAAGAAGCTGCTGAAGAAAGAGGGAAGGTGTACCCCCCTTGAAACGCGTTTGGCTGATCACATGATGAACATCCTATAGATCAGGGGTCTCATTATCTGGGGGCCACTGGCTGGGTGAGGCTAAGCCACATGCGCCCCTCACATATAATGCCCCCGTCATGCGCCCCTCACATATAATGCCCCCGTCATGCGCCCCTCACATATAATGCCCCCGTCATGCGCCCCTCACATATAATGCCCCCGTCATGCGCCCCTCACATATAATGCCCCCGTCATGCGCCCCTCACATATAATGCCCCCGTCATGCGCCCCTCACATATAATGCCCCCGTCATGCGCCCCTCACATATAATGCCCCCGTCATGCGCCCCTCACATATAATGCCCCCGTCATGCGCCCCTCACATATAATGCCCCCGTCATGCGCCCCTCACATATAATGCCCCCCGTCATGCGCCCCTCACATATAATGCCCCCATCATGCGCCCCTCACATATAATGCCCCCATCATGCGCCCCTCACATATAATGCCCCCATCATGCGCCCCTCACATATAATGCCCCCTGTGCTGTGCCCCTCACATTAAATATTCCCTTTTCTCTGCCTCCCAAGTTTTTAAATCCCCCCTCCTGTACGGTATAATGCCCCCTGGGCCCTGAGCATACTAGTCTTAGTAACAGTATGTGGGCCGCGGGAACGGGATCCTGGTGCGATTATGTGACGTCATCGCGCCAGGCTGCCGTGGATTGCGTCCATGTGCTGTGTACTCACAGTGTGTGTGGAATGTTAGTGGATGGAGAAGCGGGAGCTTACAGCTTCCGCTCCAACATGCTAGAGTACGCACCCCCTCTTGCTACGCCACAGTGCAGCAGGCCGCAAAATTCCGTAAATGGCCCGCGAGTTTCAGACATCTGCTACAGACATTTATCTATTGTCCTTACATGCACATAAATATCTACCAGTAAAGACTACACAGAATTACATTATAACCCGTAAACGGATTAAGGAAATTCATTTTTATGAACTGACATACGAATACAAAGTCCATTTTAGGACATCATCAGTCGTCAGCCGTAACTCCATCCCGCCTCCTCCCTCAGACCAATCACTGTCAGGCGTCAGCCACAACTACCTCCTCCCTGCTCTCTCATCCGAAACTCAGTCATCCCTCAGTCAAAAAACGTCCTGCCGTGTAGTAGAGCAGAGTCAGTGTTGGCTCTCTGCTATACAGTTCTGCTGTACACGCTATTCAGTGTGAGCTCTGCTATACAGACTTTGTAGAACATGTAGTGTCTGTAGTACATGTGCAAGTTTCACATTATCGGGCCTGCTATGCGGCAGGATGTTTCGTCTGAGGGATGACGGAGCTTTGGACGAGGAAGTTGTGGCTGATGACTGACAGAGGATTGGTGTGAGGGAGGAGGCAGGATGCTGTTTCACCTGAGTCGGAACGGAGTTATGGCTGACGATGTCCTAAAATGGACACTGTATACGAATCAACCGGTTGACATAATCACCTATAATACTTTTTTTTATTGGCTGGATATATTTATAGTTATGACTTATGACATTTTTATAACCCATTTATTGGGCATGTTTAATATTTATAAACCAGGCTGGTCCTGTATTTTATTTTTATTTTTTTTTCTGACCTAAGGGCCCTGTGGTGACATTGCCCAACTAATTTAATCAGCTACACTAGCCTGATGGAGTCAAGAGTAGAAGGATTTTTTGATTTAGATAATCATAAAAACTAACACTTATTTAATTTCACATGGTGACATCATTCTTCCGAGAGCTTAGAGAATTGATTTTAATGAGATTATCAATATTATAAAGAGACAGGAAAAAGACAAGCCCTGACCAACAAATGAACTCGCAATAATAGTACTTAGGTGTTTTACCTCTATCCAGCCTCTAGGTGGTGGTAATAATAATAATAACAATCATTTCCATAGTTTTATCTTTTTTTAATACTGCCACTGCAGTTTTAAAGTCAAAGCCAGAGGTGTATTAAAAAAAGATATGGGAAATATAAAGCAAGGACTGATTCTTCTCCTTCCTACTGGATCCACTTTTTACTTTAGCTCAAAAACTGTATGGAAGTCCAGCCAAATAGAGTAAAACCACAGATCTTTGAGTTGGATGATCAGCTGCCAGCACTCACCGCCAAAGCCACAAAATCCGGTTTCTTTGTAATCTTTGCATATATCGGGCTGGTAGTCCCATCGCACTGTGGCTCTAAGATGTTCAGGGGCTCTGATTGGGCCTTTTCTGTAGTAAAAAATAAAATCTGTGAAATTGATGTACAGCAACAGAGGACATTGTGAAGCAGCAGCATCCACATGGTCAGGGCTGGGGCACACAAGCCTGTGTTCTGTGCAGGACCTGGACTCCCCTGCCTTTCCCATTATCAACTACAGATCACTTTCACAGTGGATACAAGTTCTCTTTAATCCTCATTGACACCTGGGGCATATATTCAGAACTCTAGTGATTTAAGAGGTTTTCCCACCAACAATACCATCTGCAGGATAAGGAAGACATGTTAGCTTGGTGAGAGTTTATTACTGAGATCCCCCCCATCTCTTCGGTGGAAAACTATTTTTTTTCTAATCAACTGGTGACAGAAGGTTAAACTGATTTGGAAATTACTTCTGTTTAAAAATCATACTACTACCAGTACTTAGCTGCTGTATGCTCCACATGAAGTTATGTAGTTCTTTCCAGTCTGACCACAGTGCTCTATGCTGACACCTCCTATGTTCATGTCAGATACTGTCCAGAGCAAGAGAAGTTTTCTATGGGGATTTGTTCCTACTCTGGACAGTTCCTGACACAGACAGAGGTGTCAGCAGAGAGCACTGTGGTCAGACTGGAAGGAACCACACAACTTTCCACTGGAGTACCCCTTTAAAGAGTTTTTTATGGTGCTGTGGCCTAACATGTATGCTCCCACTTTATACAGGTCTATAGAAAAAACTGTGGGCATGCTAAAAACAGTGGGCATGCTGCAAACAGCTGTTTCCATCTTGTGTATTTGCACCATACAACTCCTACCTAGGCTGTCCATAGTAACAGAACAGGATTCCAGCAGTCAGACTCCACCAATCTAATATTTCCTATGGATAAGCGATACATTATTTTACATCTCATATTAGAAAGAGTATGCCCAAGAGCTTAGTCTCTCATATTTTCCCCCAGATACAAGCTCTTGGTGATGGAGCACAAGTAGTACTTTACACCTACAGTTTGGAGGGAAGAAAAAAATTAATAAAATCATGAACACCAGTACCTGACCATGCCAGAAGATGCATTCCCTAAGGATGTGTCTTTAGGTTTAATGAATTTCTGGTAATTGTGCATACCACGATAAATCTTATCATCTTCCTTTCCCTTTATTTCCTACAGAAAAAACAAAAAGAAAAAAGGAAATGAGTCATAGAGGAAAGATTCATTGTATATGTTGTACAGTAAATGTTGACAACTCCATGTGTGTACTATCCCGAACAACAGACCCTTCATGGTTCAGCTCCATATTGAGTTTTTACCAGCAACTAGGATAGAGGATGAGTGTCTGACCACTCCCCACAAATCATGAGGGACATGGAACCCCTGTTCTTGTGATCGCTAAGAGTCACAAACAATCAGACTCTCATTACCTAATGTCTAAGGCTTCTTTCACACTGCCGTTCGCACGTGGCAGTGTGAAGGCCGTCTGAGAAGCCTGGGGAAAGAGCGGGAGAAAAATTACTGATTGCCCCATCATTTTTATCCCGCTATTCCCATAAAAAAAAAAAAAAACAGCACCCGTCAGCCCCCATAATAGTAAATGGGAGCTGTCAAGACCGGTCATTGCCTGTTGCTCCCCTTCCCGAGAACGGCCGTTAAAGTCGCACAAAAAAAAATAAATAAAGACTTTCACCGCAGTTCTTGACAGGGAGCAACAGCAGTGTGAAAGGATCCTAAAACAGATGAGCTGCTTTCTTAACAGTGATTTCCCTACCTATTCCTTTTTCAATACTAAGTGCTGGTCATTGACATCAATAGGCAGAAACATAATTCACTAAACAAAACAGCAATAAACTACAATTCTCAGCATAACCTGATAAAAAGGAACAATGTCAACACTGTTTAGTCATGGCCAATTCTAAAGTACAGTAAAGTACAGGTAGCCCTGGCCAATTCTACTTACCTCCTGTATTTTCTGGCTCCTTTCAAATATCGCCTGAGCATCCTTGTCCTTCTCTGTGTCCAGCTCATAGGTGGCTGTTGCTCCCATATCATCTGGGCCTTCAGGTTTCTAAAAAAGCCACATGAGGAAGAAAAGAAAAAAAAAAGTTTAATAATTATACAAAATAATAGTACCGTATTTATCGGGGTATACCACGCACCAGCCAATAACACGCACCCTCATTTTACCAAGGATATTTGGGTAAAAAAGTGGCGTCTCCTGTGTCGTTGCTATGCGCTGCACAATGACGAGTGACGTCGCATTGAAGACGCGCCTCGCAGCGCATAGCAACGACACAGGAGGCGCCACATCGGAGCCAGAAGCAGCGCGGACCCGACCCCGGCAACAGGTAATTATAAAACCTGGGATGGGCGAGGCAATGGGGCAGCTGCGCCGATAGCCAGGGGGAGAGAAGCGGCGGCAGCAGGGCTCTAGACCCCAGGATAGGTAGGGGGAGAGAAGCGGGCAGCGACTGCCTCTCTCTCCCCCTGCCTTTCCTGGGGGCTTCTGCGGGGTCTGAAAAAACGGGGATGGGGGAGGCAATGGGGCAGAGGATAGGCAGGGGCAGAGAATCGGGCAGTGACGGCCGGTCTCTGGACCTGCAAAAGCCGCTGCTGTTCATTGATTTAAAGCGCCCACTTTAAATCATTGAACTGCAGCGGCTTATCGGCGTATAACACGCAGATAGACTTTAGGCTACAAATTTTAGCCTAAAAAATGCGTGTTATACGCCGATAAATACAGTAATTAAAAACGGTCATCGCATGATGGGAGTTGTGCTTTCACACGTGCTGGAAAGCTGCAGGTTGGGGAACATATTCACTGCACCAGCGCACAGAGGCAAGACAGCATAAAATGTTTTGTGTAATGTAATAATTTGCGCAACACTTTGTGCAAAAAAAAGAGGCTTGTGCAATTTTGACAGGTGTGGAAGGGAATACAGTAAGTATGGGCTCAGGATAGGAGTGAAGATCATCTCACCGCTGACCGTGTAGATTTGTAGGACACACTTATGGAGCTGGATGACTTCTCCTCATCTTCGCTGCTGCTCGCTTTATAATCCACCTCCTTCACTCGTTGCTTTGTCTGAAAAAAAAAAAAAGAGAGACAATAACTGAAAAGCTCAAAGCAGCAACACTTCTAATGGAGTTCCTGCCATTTCAAATTTCATAGTGATAGAGACAGCAGAATTCTTATGCTCAGGACTAGTATATGGTATTTTCATATCTTACCGCTACGATGTCTTTACTTGATGTGGGAGATCAGCAGTTGCACCACTGCTCTGGCCTTTTTTTTTTTTAGCTTTGACAAAAGGAAAATTATGAGATCCATTTCACTATCCACATCCTAACGGACTTGAATAAAGGCGATTGGTAATTGATGTGGATGGTGATTTGGAGCCATAAAAGGACCCCTTTTCCACTATGACAAAGCTGAAAGAGTTAATTAGGTTTGCCATGAATTTGTCATGAAGTTGCCAAGAATTCTTAGAGTATGTGTACACGGTGGAATGTCGGTGTGGAATTCCTCCGGAATATTCCGCAAGTACATTCTGTTGCAGCAGAGTCCTATTGATTTCAATGGGATTCTGCTGCACTGTGCACACGGTGGAATTTCCGCAACAGAAAAAGTTCAATTCTGGCGTCCACAGAAAGAAAAGACTTGTCTATTATTTCTGCAGATTTTGCTTGGAAATGCACTACAGTCTTTGAGACAATGCATTTCCGAGCGATCATAGTGCCAGCCTGATTAATGAGCGGAATGTCAGCCAGTGTTTTCCGGGCAGACATTCTGCACATTTTACACTGTGTGAACATGCACTTCAAGAGCATCCACATTTCACTTTGGGCATACGGCAGGAGAATTTCAAAACCGCCTCCTGCCGTATCCCATTCATTTCAATGAGCCAAAGTCAGCTAATGACAGCAGCTGGCTCATTTTCCAACCATATCTATTTTTTTTAACTTGATTGAAAACCGCGGCCTGGTGAGGTTTTCGGTCTGGCAGGGATACGGCGGGAGGCAGTTTTGAAATTTTCCTGCTGTATTCGCGTGACGGATGCACAGACAGAGATGTAAATGCACTCTTATCAGTAGTACAACTGCGGGTCAGACACTTCAAACTAGGGCTGCACGATATGGGGAAAATTGCGATTGCGATTTTAGGCCTAAATATTGCGATTTGGATATGCGATGAGATCTAATAAAAAAAAATGGTGAAATCCCCCCCATTTCATGTCCAATCGCCTCCAATCTACCTACCCATTTTATGCCCACCGCCTATTTCACATCTCCCCCTTGTCACTTTCTCCTCCCCCCTTGTGACACCCCCCCTTGTCACATTCTTGTACTGCAGCAATAGACTGGGTTTCCCGGGCGGATTTCAAATCTTCTGCGGGACCCGGGAAACCTAGTGTATTGCTGCAGTACAAGACCTTCCCCCCCATCAGCCAATCACTGTCTTGACACGTGACACCACTGTGGCCAGTGATTGGCTGAAAAGGGAAAGGTCCTACTGCCTGTACTAAGAAGAGAGGAAACTCCGGAGCACACGGAGACGAATCTGCAGGGACCGGGACTAGGTGAGCAGAAGGTTTTTTTTTATTTTTCTCCCTGCACCCTAGCAGGGGGCCTCCAGCTGTTGTGAAACTACTAATCCCAGCATGCCCGGAAAGCCTTTGCTGATCCGGGCATGCTAAGAGTTGTAGTTTTGCAACAACTGAAGGCCCCCTGGTTGGAAACACTGACTTTTAGTATTTAATTTAGTTTTTACCTGCTCTGGCCGGCCCCCGCCACGGGAGCCAGCCCGAGCAGATAATCGCATGTTTTCTTGGGGGGCCGTATCGCTATATTGCAAAAAGCAAAAATCGCGATTTGATTGCTTTTGCGATATATCGTGCAGCCCTACTTCAAACCCATCATATTTAAAGGTTTTTTTCATTAATTTAATCATAACCTATTTATCCACAGTATAAGTGTCTGTCTGGCAAGAGTCCTATTGGTGGGACCCCCACCAACCACATGTCGCCTTGTATGAATGAAGTGACAATAGAGCATGCACTGCCAAGGACAGCTGGGTAGAGCACTCAGCTACCTCTGACAATCCTTCAGAGATTTAACTCAGCAGTATGCATTTCCGACTGCTGCTCCATTTAACAGATTTTTCTAGAGATTGATGGAAAACTCAGTGGTTAGACATCTCCTACCGTGTGGAGTGGTGACATGTTTGGATTATGGGAAGACCCTCTTACAAAGGGTTGTGGGTGTCTCACTACCTTCTGCACCATGGGGTTGACAGTCTCCCGCTTCTTCCTTCTGATCACAGATGCTTCCTCCTCATCCTGTTCTTCACTGCTATCTGTAGAGAAAAAAGTACAAACAATCAAATACAGAAGTGCAAGCAATACCATCATATAGCTGCTTTTATGCAAGTAAGCGTAAGGGTCCATTCACATGCACTATATTATATATATATATATATATATATATATATATATATATACACACATATACAGGAAAAAAATGTACAATATAAAATCTGCAGCTTATATTGTACGTGTAAACATACCCTAAGAGTACGATCCCACATACAAAATCTGCATTGACTTCAACGCATTTGCAGCATATCAGATGACAGAAATTACGTGCTGCAGATTTTCCTACCCATTGAAGTTAATGGGTAGAAAATCAGCAGCGTATTTCGCTACGCATTGACTTCAAGGTCTCTATGGGCAACCAAAAGAACCAAGAAGATGATTTATCAAAACATGTATAGAAGAGCGGTGCAGTTGCCCATAGCAACCAAGCAGATCACTTTCCTTTTTCACAGGCCTCTTTGAAAATGAAAGAAGCGATCTGATTGGTTGCTATGGGCAACTGCACCGCTCATCCTCTGCGAGTGTTTTGATAAATCTCCCCCAAGTCCCTGTCACATTATCATAGGTCCCTTTAAAACCCCTTCTCTTCCCAGAATCCTTTGCGCATGCTCCCAGCCATTCCCCCCTTCTCACCCCGCTCCTCGTCTCTCCGCTTCCGTCCGGCGGTGAATTTTCTAGTCGTTTTCTTAAACGTAAAACTGCAAACCGTTTTTTTGGATCCCTCCGTCACCGAGGAGCCGGGGTCGGCCATGTTTACGTTTGAGGCAGTGTCTGGCGCGCCAGCCATGACTGTAGTGACGTCACCGGAACATAGAGCCATAGCTGCTGGAGATCGTCTGCAGAGCAGACTGGAGTTGGAACGGCGACACCTGCAGGCTCCGAGTAGTATTGCAACGGCCTGAGGAGTGGAAGCATGGCCTGCACAAGTGGTTCACAGGTTACTGCTTATGAATAGTAGATTTAAAAATATTTATTTTTAATTAGGTGAGTATTTTTGCTTCTTAATTTACTTTTAGTTTAGAGACACAGAAGGTGTTGGACAATTGTTGCAATATTGTTTAGATGTAGAAACACATGTTTATGTACTAGGTATTCTCCCATAGAACTGTATTTTCCAAACAGCGTGCCTCCAGCTGTTGCAAAACTACAACTCCCAACATGCCCGGACAGCCAAATATGGGATTGGTACCAAGATGAATACACTATGTCAACAGTCTCCAACTTGTGGTCATTCAGCTTTTACAATACTACAACTTCCAGCATGCCCAGACAGCCATATGATGAATACCCTCTATATCAGTGGTCTTCAACCTGCGGAACTCCAGATGTTGCAAAACTACAACTCCCAGCATGCCCGGACAGCCGTTGGCTGTCCGGGCATGCTGGGAGTTGTAGTTTTGCAACATCTGGAGGTCCGCAGGTTGAAGACCACTGCTCTATATCAGTTAAACAATGCCATATTTAATTGGATGTAAAAAAAAAAATAATTCATACAAAATAAAAGGCATATTGAGGTAAAGTGTGACCCCACAAACCTGTATGGACCCCATATCTGGCCATGAACACAGATTTTATGCCGAACCACTGCACTTTCAGCCAAAATGTATCCACAAATCGCACAGGGGATTCACCTAGTGTGAACAGAGCCAAATAATTCAGAGCTTGTACAGAGCCTTAATACAATCTTGTTCATGAGGCCTAATGCATGCGGCTTATTTGTTATTATGGGATTGGGTTCTCGCCTAGCAGACGAAATATGTCTGAGGTTCCTTTGCTGACATGGAAGTCAGTGCTGCTTTTAATATGGCTTCAGCTGTAAACATTTTATCATTGGCTGCCCAGCTTTTGTGCGCTTCTGGCTCGGTTCACTGTGTATTGGGGCACCACCGCGCTAACAGACTGGGGGTGCCAGGTGTTGCACCCCACTCTGAGAATAGGCCATCAATGAAAATATCCTAGAAACTAGGGATGCACCGAAAGGGAAATTTTGGTCCAAAACCGAAAATTTGGGCTGTGCTTGACCAAAAATTGAAACCCGAAAATGCATTGTCCCACCCCCTTTTTTTTTATATATATATATATATCGTTTTTGTTACATTTTATTAGGTATATAGATAGATAGAGATATATAATTTATTTTTATTTTATTTTTTGGCATGTGATGTGACTAGAGATGAGCGAACTTACAGTAAATTCGATTCGTCACGAACTTCTCGGCTCGGTAGTTGATAACTTTTCCTGCATAAATTAGTTCAGCTTTCAGGTGCTCCCGTGGGCTGAAAAAAGGTGGATACAGTCCTAGGAGACTCTTTCCTAGGGCTGTATCCACCTTTTCCAGCCCACCGTAGCCCCGGAAAGCCGAACTAATTTATGCAAGAAAAGTCAGCAACCGCCGAGCCGAGAAGTTCGTGACGAATCGAATTTACTGTAAGTTCGCTCATCTCTAGATGTGACCAAAATCAGCAATTTTTGCATTTGGAATTTTTTTGCGTTTATGCCATTCACAGTGCAGGATCAGAAACCTAATAATTTAGTCCACCCCGCTGGAACACCAGGGAGCATTTACATGTCCCTTTAGACGCAACTGTCAAAGCTGGGTTAAAGGGGTATTCCAGGCAAAAACTTTTTTATATATATCAACAGGCTCCAGAAAGTTAAACAGATTTGTAAATTAATTCTATTAAAAAATCTTAATCCTTTCAGTATTTATGAGCTTCTGAAGTTAAGGTTGTTCTTTTCTGTCTAAGTGCACTCTGATGACACCTGTCTCGGGAAACGCCCAGTTTAGAAGCAAATCCCCATAGCAAACCTCTTCTAAACTGGGCGTTTCCCGAGACAGGTGTCAACAGAGAGACAGAAAAGAACAACCTTAACTTCAGAAGCTCATAAGTACTGAAAGGATTAAGATTTTTTAATAGAAGTAATTTACAAATCTGTTTAACTTTCTGGAGCCAGTTGATATAGAAAAAAGTTTTTGCCTGGAATACCCTTTTAATAGCCGGCCGTGGCATTCTGCGCATGTCTGCTATTAGCGGCGGCCCCCATCTACAGGGGGCTGCCGGGTATGGTCGATGACGGACATAGGAGCAATCTCCGATGTCCGTCATTACAGGCAGATGTCAGCTGCTGATAGCAACAGGCATCTCCTCTTTATAACGCAGACCCATGTCATGTTCTCACCCAAACCATGATTTACATGTATGTTATGGGTTGGGAAAGGGTTAAGCCATGCCCCCCGAAACTATCGGCGGAAAATTCAGTCAGCCAAAAATTACAAAAGGGGCATTTTCGTCTGATAATTTTTGGTGGCCGGAATTTCGATGCATCCCTACTAGGAACCTCTTTAGAGGGAACCTGTCGCTAATTTTATACTGCCCAAACTGCAGGCAGCGCTTATGCCGGGAAATTTATAGAGAGATTTAGACGGGGTTTTATGTGGTGGTTTGGCACATAAAAAAGGTCACATGCACGTTGCGTGCAACTTTTTAGCACCTTTTTTTTTTTTTTTTTTTTGCCACACAGCAGATTACTGAGAAATCACTACTGACAGTAATATTTTAAATGCTCCTAGGACTCGGGAAACCTGTCATTGGGGCAGGTGGCTGCTCTCCTCCCCGCCAGTACTGCATGGCTCCTATCTCCCTGTACACAGGTAGGGGCCAGGACCCACCTCCAATACTACCCATGACTTGGGGGCATATTTAAACTATCATTTCTCTGAAACGCCAGAACGTATGAGAGTAATTCATAGTGTCCCGGCATCGCGCTGCCTATACCAGTTTTATGATGACAGGCTACGTTTAAAGTGGTACTCTATAAAGTTAAACAGCTTTGTAAATTACTTCTATTTAAAAACTCATGCATTCCCAGACTTATCAGCTGCTGTATGCTCTGGAAGATTGTCTCCTGCAGCAGCCTGGCACAGACAAAAGTCAGGAAATGCAGGTGGGACCTCAGCTCAGCATAGGGTATAGAGCTGAATATTTCGGCTCCCTTTCTTTTTTAGCTGAACTAGACTGTAAAGTCATGATGCCTTCAGTGCATAGTGTTGAATATTTCTGCTCCCTTTTGCAGCTGCTGGTCAGAGCTCACACTGTAGAGTTCAGTGCTGTGAGCTGAATGGGGAGTGTGCGGTCTCAGCCAATTACAGCCCATCTCACACTGAACTGCTCTTGGCTGAGGTACAAGCATCACCCTTATTAGGGTGAGTGCCCTAGCTATGTTCAATACAGCTTGGGATTGTTTTAGCTGAAGGACCAGAAGTAGGGAAATATTATCTACATCACTTATGGCTTTCCCCTAATGGTGAATATTAGGAGGGTAGAGAGAGAAGCCAAAATAACTCTCTCCACAATTGACCACTGTTATGTACTCCTATACATCACCCTTATTTTATATAAATCAGGTACTTCAACATTAATGTTAATTATCATTTATGGTTTGATTACTCTGATCTATGCACATTTGTATCTAGTCGCATCTCATCAATGGGGTCACTTATATGTTTTTTAATAGGAATGATAATAAAAGTTATATTTTATGTAGACATCTTGGTACATCTATACCACAGTACCCAGTTTTATACAAACATTTTCAAAATAATAACATGGCACAGAGCAGTGTGTGTGTATGTGTATGTGTGGATATGTGTATGTGTGTGTGTTTATGTATGTATGTGTGTGTGTAATATATGTGTGTGTGTTTGTATATATGTGTGTGTGTGTGTGTTTGTTTGTGTATGTATGTGTGTGTGTTTGTTTGTTTGTGTGTGTGTGTTTGTTTGTGTATGTGTGTGTGTGTGTGTGTGTGTGTGTGTGTGTGTGTGTGTATACAGCTCATGACAAGTGCTTTCACACTTGTGTTACTGCTTACTTATAACATGGCTCTGGGTTAAGGGGGGACATGCCATAGATGCTTTACATGTATTTTACTGCAGTTTTAATGGTATTAAAGGAGTATTTCAGTTTAGGGAAAAAAATATTTCCTATTCAAAGGATAGGAGATAAATGTCAGATCGCGAGGAATCCAACAATTGGGACCCCCCACAATTTCCTGCATGTTGCCCCAGCTCTCCCCATGCACGGAGCTGTGTCGACCACCACATGAAGCGGCCCCTCCATGCATCTGTATGGGAAAGCCGGAGATACATGTGTACAGTGCTTTGGCTCTCCCATAGAGATGCATAGAGGACGCATGCACCAGGAGAGCCGGAGCGCCCTGCAGGAGATCGTAGGGGGTCCTAGTAGTTAGACCCCCGCAATCTGACATTTATCCCCTATCCTTTGGATAGGGGATACATTTTCCTAAACTTGAGAACCCCATTAATAAAAAGGCTGCGCTCTTCTAAAAACAACACCACACCTATTAAAGGATTGTGAAAAGTATAGCAGCGCTGCCTTATCTACTTCAATAGAGCAATAGCAGACACAGGTGTGGCAATGTTTTTGGAGAAAAAGAGTCGGTGTGTTTCTTTTTCTGTATGTCCCCTGTAACCATATTACTGTAAAGATAAATTTAGGTGGAGGACCCACAACACTTTTTTATTTTTCTATTTTACACTATTTGAATAGTTCCTCTTTTTGTTTAAAAAAACCCCAAAAAAGAATTAAGTGTTCACATGGTGTCGGCATGTAAAGAGCAATGCAAAGGAGAAGTGGAGAACAGGATTGCTGAAACGGAAGAGTTGGCAGATATTGCAGAGTGCAGAAGGGTATTCTGGGGGGTTACAGTGGTAGTGCCCCACAAGCAAGGGTGATAGTTTATCATAGATCAAGTAATAACTAACAAGTTTTCATTTGTTATATATGTAAACGTATACTACAAGGGTGTAACATAATATTGATATACAGTGGTCCCTCAAGTTACAATATTAATTGGTTCTGGGACGACCATTGTATGTTGAAACCATTGTATGTTGAGACCAGAACTCTATGGAAACCTGGTAATTGGTTCTAAAGGCACCAAAATGTCATCCAAAAAATAGGAAAAAGTGAGGATTAAAGAAAAATAAGTAGATAAGTAATACAGATAAAGCAAATCCTTATATATAAAAGAAAGAAAGATCTGCTGGGAGCTGTAATCACTGTCTGTGTCAGTGTTTCCCAAGCATGGAGCCTCCAGCTGTTGCAAAACTACAACTCCCAGCATGCCCGGACAGCCAAAGGCTGTCCGGGCATGCTGGGAGTTGTAGTTTTGAAACAGATGGGGGCCGTCTGCTTGGAAAACACTGATCTATGTGGAGGACAGGAGCTTCTTCAGGGTTCTGTACAGTACACGCAGTGTCCTAAAAAAGTAACATGGAGTCGCCCTCACCTGGTGTCCAAAGGAGCAGGTAACCCTGGTACAGATAAAGTGCAAAGAATATGTAATACCTCCCTGTACTGTAGGGGGCGCTACCAGACACCAGTCAGTGCATACACTTCAGTAATACAAGGGTTTTACCAGTGAATGTCCATTCTGATTGGTCAGTTCTTTCAGCCATTGACAAGTTTCACAGATCTGGATTGTCTGTAGCATTGTATGTTGAGTCTGGTTTCAACTTACAATGGTCCAGAAAAGACCATTGTATGTTGAAACTATTGTATGTTGAGGCCATTGTAAGTTGAGGGATCACTGTATGTTGGTAGACAATGGCAGACTTCACCGTTCCATAGCCACCACCTCATCCTATTGTGGGAGTCTTGGCTATGAAGCAGATCCCCTGCTCTCTTCCTTATCTTCTAGTTGGAGACCAAGATGACTGATCATCAGTGGGAGTATGAACACTAGCATTTTGCATGGGAGCACTACACCATTGGATGACTTTTAGGTATTTTTTAGGGTGTCAGGTCATTTAAAAGTTACTGACTTTTAGGGTAGGGTCACCCGTGCCATATTTCACTGTGTATTTGCTGGTGCATATTTTTCTACCCATTCAAGTCAATGGGCAGCAAAATACGGCACGTTACCCTACCCTTAGGGTCCATCCATATGTGGCATTTTATTGCAGCTTTTATGTTTTTTCTTCATTGATGTCGAGGGAGAAATTCTTTAACATGTCTGCAGTAATCTGTAATAGAATAAGCATTCTGTGGATTCCAAAGGTTTCACAGGCTCTTACCACATAGATTTTTTTGTTTCTTGCAACATTTAAACCATTCGTAAATTCAATACAGTAATCCACCATAAAGTGATTTTAGTACTTACCTGCCAGATATTAATGGGCATGGTTAGAAAAATACATGCTTGTCTTAGGGCTAAATGTTGTGTTTCCACTATAATGCATTTTGTGAAATGGCTATTGAAGTTCCCTCCCTCCAACTACAAGTTCCAGGATTCCTTGTTTGTAAGTGGGATGTCACTCTTCTCCCTCCCACACATCAGCCACTCCACCCATTTAAGTATAGATCTGCTGACTTCTATGCTGTGCTGTAATCAATTGACCAGTGTTTCCTAACCAGGGTGCCTCCAGATGCTGAAAAACTACAATTCACTGCAGAATGATCTCCCTAACAGTCTATGGCTGCCCAGACGGCCATAGGCTATCCAGGCATGCTTGGAGTTGTAGTTTTGCCACGGCTGGAGACATGCTGTTTGGAAAACACCGTCTCAGGGTACTTTCTCATGGGATGGATAGGCTGTGGATTTTCCGTGCAGATTTACATGCAGAAAATCCATAGTGTGGTACAGTATCAGTGTTGTGACCAACTATTAAAAGAAATAGCCTTTTTTATAAGCCGTGAAAAAAATTGGGCAAAATCCCTACAGAAATTGACCAATGAGGATTTTAAATCTGCATCATGTCAATTTATAATTTGTCAGAAAATCTGCAGTAAATATAAAGAGGATTTTGTCAATGCTTATTTGGTACTCCACTGGAGAAGTTATATATTTTTTTATTTTTATTTTTTTTCAACTGGTGCAAGAAAGTTAAACAGATTTGTAAAATACTTGTATTTAAAAATCTTAACCCTTCCAGTACTTATGGGCTGCTGTATGTTCCAGAGAAAGTTCTTTTCTGTCTGACCACAGTGCTCTCTGTTCATGTCAGGAACCGTCCAGAGCAGGAGCAAATCCCCATAGCAAACCTCTCCTGCTCTGGACAGTTCCTGACATGGACAGAGGTGTCAGCAGAGAGCACCGTGGTCCGACAGAAAGGAAATTCAAAAAGAACTTCCTATTTAGTATACAGCAGCTGATAAGTACTGGAAGGATTAAGCTTTTTAAGTTTGTAATTTACAAACCCGTTTTTAATTTTCTGGCACCAGTTGATTAAAAAAAAAAAAATGTTTTCTAGTGAAGTGCCCCTATAACACTAGAAAAGTAGCCCACGGTCTGCAGACTTTTTTTTTTTTTTTTTTTTTTTTTTTTTTTACTTTTTAGTGCTTTGCGTAAAAATTTGAGAGGTCTGTGCAAAAATTTGCAACTTTTTTAATGCCAGAAACCTAGCATTTTGCAAGCCGTCATAAATTTCCTCCAATTCACAGCATCATTTCACCTTCAACCACGGTTTCCTTTCTCGCCCATACACCTGTCTGGAACGCGACACCCTCGATCTCCATGGTAACTGTCTCTGGATAATGGGAGCATCTATTTGGTTTCCATGGAAACCAAAGCATTTGCTGCCCCTTCTGTGCATAAAGCAGCCAGACAGCACAGGGTTTCTATCGTTCATTCATTTATAGACGGATCAGCGTGTGTTCTGTACATTTTTCTATAGACTACCCCCCCCATCCGCGCCCTTCCCCCCCCCCCCCCCCGGACAGGATGGGAATTGAGCGATGGAAGTTGGAGGATGATTTAACTATTAGATGTACCTAAAAAGCGATTCTCCAACCTGCTGCAAAAGCCGAAAGCCTCTCAGGGCATGATGGGCATTGTAGCTAGAGAGCTGCAGCTTGGGGGACATTGCTTTAAAGGGGTACTCCACTGCCCCAGCATCCGGAACATTTTGTTCCGAATGCTGGGTGCAGTCAGAGAGGGTCGTGACGTCATGCACACGCCCCCTAGTGACGCCACGCCCCCTCAATGCAAGTCCCATAGACTTGCATTGAGGGGGCGTGGTGTGACGTCACTAGGGGGGTGTGTGCCACCCCCCCATAGCCTTGCATTGAGGGGGCATGGTGTGATGTCACTAGGGGGCGTGTGCATGACGTCACGACCCTCGCTGACTGCACCCAGCATTCGGAACAAAATGTTCCGGACGCTGGGGCATTGGAGAACCCCCCTTTTTTTTTTTTTTTTTTTTTTTTTAATCAGCTGGTACCAGAAAGTTAAACAGATTTGTAAATTACTTATATTTAAAAATCTTAACCCTTCCAGTACTTATCAGCTGCTGTAAACTACAAAGGAAATTCTTTTTGAATGACCACAGTGCTCTCTGCTGACACCTCTTTTTTTTATTTTAGGAACTGTCTAGGGCAGGAACAAATCTCCATAGCAAACCTCTCCTGCTCAGGACAGTTCCTGCTCTGGACAGAGGTGTCAGCAGAGAGCACTGTGGTAATTTACAAATCTGTTTAACTTTCTGGTACCAGTTAATTTTGAAAATAGGTTTTCGAGGGGAATACCCCTTTTAAGGTTGTAATCAAAGAAAGTACTGGAGAGGTTTAAAGGAGAACTCCAGCGAAAATTAACTTATCCCCTTTCCAGATCGCGGGTAGCGACGATGATGCTCAGGTCTTTTCGGCACTCCCATAGAAATTAATGGAGCAAGTGTCTCCTGCAGCACAAGCTCCTTACAGAACATCATGGGCCATTCAGGAGATGGCGGATGGACCCCCCCCCCCCCCCCCCCCCGTGATCAGCTACTCCTGTGGATAGGGGATAAGTTAATTTTCAACGGATTTCTCCTTTGTCATACTCGAAGACTCATCTCTAGCATTTTCACATACATTCTTTTACATAATTATTAACATGAGGCAAACGTGATTTGACCTGTAATCACAATTGAGGTGTTCTAGGAAAATTTCAAGTCTTCAGGCTATGTTTTTTTACTGCCTTTTTGTATCTTTTTTTACAGTGTTTTAATCATGTATATATTAATTTAAGATTTGTGAAATTGCAGTAACATTTTCACCTACTACTTTTATTTTGTATACATATCCTATAAAGATAGCTGCAGCAGCAGTATACAGGTAGAGCTGGGAGGAGTCTGTGAGCTAGCGGGGAGGGATCTGGTAGGTAATGATGTCATCACGTAGTTTACAGGAAGTCAGCTGACCCAAGACAGACCACTTCATCTGAAACATTAAAGGGGTACTCCACCCTAGACATCTTATACCCTATCCAAAGGATAGGGGATAATATGTCTGATCACCGGGGTCCCGCTGCTGGGGACCCCAGCAATCTCCCATGATCAGACATCTTATCCCCTATCCTTTGGATAGGGGATAAGATGTCTAGGGTGGAGTACCCCTTTAAGCACTGAAAACCGTGCCTATAGACTTCCCATTCAAAACCGTATGCACCATAATGTTTACGGTTGTCTCCGTTTTTTAAACCATACTTTTTTTTTTTTCCGGACAGAAAACTGTGGCTTAGGCTGGGTTCACCGTATGCATTTTTAAACTGTATACTGTTTTTAAAAGTGCATACAGTTCCGTCCGTTTTTACAAAAAAAAATAAAATGCTTTTTTGATAATTTTGTCCATTTTTAATGGGAGGGGTGTTGGCTGGGGACTTTAATGCGCATGTGCAAAGTAAAAACTGTATACGGCTTCCCGTATGGAACTGTATTACATGTGCGTTTCCCATTGACGTCCATGTTAAAAAAAAAAAAAAAAAACATATGCGGTTGCAGTACGGTTTTTAAACCGGAGACGAAAACGTGGTCAACTACGGTTTTGACTCCGGTTTAAAAACCGTACTGCAACCGCAGTTTTTTTTTTCTTTAAAAACGGATGCAACCGGACATCATTTTTCAAACCGTATACGATTTTGAACCCTATACAGATAAAAATTTGTACACATGTTTTGATACAGTTTAGTCAGGCATTGGGGAATCCGTTTATTTTTTATTTTTATTTTTTATCAAAAACCTGATGCGGGACCTGTATTGCAAAAACTTGGTGTGAACCCAGCCTAAGTATGATGGTTGGCAAATGGACAGTCAACCCAGCTTCATTGATCAACCTACATACGGTATTTCGCTCCTAAAAGTTTTTTTTATTTTTAATTTTTGCCTTTATAACTTGTACTCTCTCATTTAGAGTACGTTCACAAGTACGCAGATTTTTTTGCAGAGGATTTTCTGCTGCAGATTTCAGTGTAAACTACATGACTGAGCACAGCTTCTAATCTACGTGTGAACGTACCCTAAAGGTTTTTTTTTTTTTTTTCCCCAAAATCAAATGTTACCCCCTATTCATAGATTGGTGGGAGTCCGGCTACAAGGACCTCCACTGATCACAAAAACTGAGGTAAATTGTCTATAAAGTAGCAAGCCCAGCCTCCACTCCATTCACTATCTATAGCAGTGGTCGTCAACCTGCGGACCTCCAGATGTTGCAAAACTACGACTCCCAGCATGCCCGGACAGCCAACGGCTGTCCGGGCATGCTGGGAGTCGTAGTTTTGCAACATCTGGAGGTCCACAGGTTGGAGACCACTGATCTATAGGACTTCCAAACAAAACCGCAACAGCGCTACGGATCCATTCACACGATGGACAGTTGACCTCTCTGATCAGCTAGATAGCCCATAACTTGGTGCCCTAAACAGACACGTACTCCACCTACCTGTCCCTATCCCGCATTCAGCACCCTGCTCCCTATAGGAGTCAGTGGACCAGCAATTCTCATTGACTTCTATAGAATGTGACTGTCACATCACATTGTCTAAGTCGTGCATCACTTGTATCCTTTGTCAGTTCACATAATGATACAATAGTCTATAGGTCCAGATCGCCTTACAAAAAACACCTATTAGGGTCTGTTCACACGTACAGTATTCTGCGCAGATTTGATGCGCAGGATTTCAAGCTGTGTTCAGTTTACATTGAAATCTGCAGCAGAAAATCCTGCACATCAAACCTGCACAGAATACTGTACGTGTGAATAGACCATTAAAGGGGTAATCCAGGAAAAAAACTTTTTATTTTTTTTTATAGATCAGAAAGTTAAATAGATTTGTAAATTACTTCTATTAAAAAATCTTAATCCTTCCAGTACTTATTAGCTGCCGAATGCTACAGAGGAAATTCCTTTCTTTTTGGAACACTGATGACATCACGAGCACAGTGCTCTCTGCTGACATCTCTGTCCATTTTAGCAACCGTGCATAGCAGATGTATGCTAAGGGCAGCATGGTGTCCCAGTGATTAGCACTGCTGCCTTGCAGTACTGGGGACTTGGGTTCAAATCCCACTAAGGACAACAATAAATAAAGTGTTTTTATTATAATAACGTCAGCAGATAGAACTGTGCTTGTGATGTCATCAGAGAGCATTCCAAAGAGAAAAGAATTTCCTCTGCAGTATTCAGCAGCTAATAAGTACAGGAAGGATTAAGATTGTTTAATAGAAGTAATTTACAAATATGCTTAACTTTCTACCACCAGTTGATTTACAAGAAAAAAGGTTTTCACCGAAGTACCCCTTTAAGTTGTTCTTTTCTGTCTAATTGCTCTCTGATGACACGTGTCTCGGGAACCGCCCAATTTAGAAGCAAATGCCCATAGCAAACCTCTTCTACTCTGTGCAGTTCCCGAGGCAAGCAGAGTTGTCAGCAGAGAGCACTGTTGCCAGACAGAAAACAACAACTCAACTTCAGCAGCTGATAATTATTGAAAGGATTAAAGGAGAACTCCAGAATATAAAAATTGTCCTCCATACTGCCGGCAGTAAAAAAAAAATCAAGATGTACATACCTTCCTTTGCTCCCCCGGGGCCTCCGGTAACCGGCTCCGGTCTCCGCCACGATCCTCTTCCTGGTGGTCGGCGAGTCATACTGCGCTTAGCCAATCACCGGCCGCAGTGAAGTCAGACTCGGCCGGCGAAAGGCTGAGCGGCAGTGTGAGAACACTTAAAGACACACAATTCTTCACTACACCGGCACCTGCTGCCGGGGCCAAAAACTTCACACTGCCGCTCAGCCTATCGCCGGCCGAGTCTGACTTCACTGCAGCCGGTGATTGGCTGAACGCTGTATGACTCATCCGACCACCGGCAACCAGGAAGAGGATCGCAGCGGAGACCGGAGATGGTTACCGGAGGCCCCGGGGGAGCGAAGGAAGGTATGTACATCTTTATTTTTTTACTGCCGGCAGTATGGGGGACAATTTTTATATTCTGAAGTTCTATTCTGGAAAGTTAAACAGATTTGTAACTTACTTCTATTAAAAAATCTTATTCCTTTCAGTACTTTTTAGCTGCTGAAGTTGAGTTGTTCTTTTCTCTCTAAGTGCTCTCTGATGACACGTGTCTCGGGAACTGTCCAAAGTAGAAGCAAATCCCCATAGCAAACCTCTTCTACTCTGGGCAGTTCCCTAGACGAGCAGAGATGTCAGCAGAGAGCAGTGTTGCCAGACAGAAAACAACAACTCCACTTCAGCCGCTGATAATTATTGGAAGGATTAAGATTTTTTTTTATAGAAGTAATTTACAAATCTGTTTAACTTTCTGGAGCCAGTTGATATTAAAAAAAAAAAAAGTTTTTTCCTGGAATACCCTTTTTAATAACATAAATGAATAATATATAATAGAAAAAATGGTATTTTAAGTTGATGCTTTTCACCATGCGGAGGGGTGGAGAGCCTCCAGCATGTTCGGATTTTGTTTTTGGATAAGGAGACAGAAGGGATAGATAAACCGGACAGAGAGAGCAAGGAGGGGAGGAGGACAAGGCTGTGAGGGTCCAATAGAAGAGGAGGAGGAGTATTGAGAAGAAGCAATGGGGGGAGGGTGGCTGGGGATGGAGGGAGAGAGATAATAGGGGAGGAGAGGAAGAGGGGGAGGGTGGAAGGCTGTTGCATGAAACAAGCACACAAAGGAACAGGGCTGTGAGAGAGAGAGAGAAAAATCAAGCAGGAAGCGGCATCTCAGAGCCAGGGTGGCCGGGAATGAGGTGAGTGCAATGAGCATTATACAGGAATATACAGTCATTGGTCCAGAAATCACCGAAAATGTACCCAGCCATATTCTACCTATATACAAACCATTACACAGAGGCAGACAATGGGAGAATGGAGAGACTATCATCACAAGATGCAAAGCAGGACCACTAAACCAACTTCAAGCTATACACCATGCAAAGCTATAGCAGCAGATGCAAAGCAAAAAAAACAATGGGCCTTGTGATAGAATCGGATATGACCAGCAGCTATACATAGGACCAGAATGTCTATAGGGAACGAGGGAAAATCTCACTACCGGTGACAATGGGAAAATCTAGGCATCCATCCATTGATGGGAGAAAACTTTATTCAGTGACAGATGGAGCAGAGACAATTTTTTAAGTGCTAGATCACAATTGGGTTAGGTTTTACCTATAGTGCTATATTTGGTAAACTTTGCTTGACTCTCTGGTGTATTCGGCTCTGCTACATCTAGCTAACGGTCCTCTGCTGCATCTTCTCATGTCCTTAGACTGGACAAGACTGTGCAATCAGGCTTGCAGAACAGTTTGTATTGTGTTTTGCATATATACATCTTTGTGTTGTTTTTTTTTTATTTTTTATTTCTTTTTTTTTTTTTTTTTTTTTTTTTACCCCTGACAGCACAGATGGTAATAAGAGACACGTGTACAGATATAATGTACCAGCAGATGTCCGCCACTACGCCCTGACATCTATATGACTGAAACCCATGGTCTATTACTTTCTGTTCTCGCCTTGTTCCCATCCTATGGTTTAAAGCAGTGTTTCCCAACCAGGGGGCCTCCAGATGTTGCAAAACTACAACTCCCTGCATGCCTGGACAGCCTTTGGCTGTCCAGGCATGCTGGGAGTTGTAGTTTTGCAATACCTGGAGGCACCCTGGTTGGGAAACAATGGGTTAAAGAGTCATTCTGGCTGCAAAGTACATTGTATATGTTGATAGAGATAGATAGATAGAGATAGAGAGATATATATATATATATATATATATATATATATATATAGTGATATAGATGCGTGTGTGTGTATATATATGTGTATATATAGACGTGTGTGTGTGTGTAGTATATATATATATGTGGATATATAGACGTGTGTGTGTGTTTATATATATATATATATATATATATATATATATATATATATATATATATATATATAATATAAATGATGTGGTTGTGGTGATATAGACGTGTGTGTGTGTGTGTATATATATATATATATCTATCTATCTCACAAGGAAAGGTAGAGCTGTGGCATCCTTCCTAGATATATATATAGATTTATTTTATTTCTTTATAGAGCACACATTCATAATAATACAGGTTCAGATTGATTACCACAGGTCTGATCCAATGTCTTTCTTAATGACGTAGGGATCTCCAGCCATTGTGTCTAGGGCATAAATATAGAAGCCGTCTAACTGTAATGTATACACTGAGCCAGAGCTACCGCGAGAGGTGCGGAAGTCGCGGCTTAGTGAATTCGGCTCTTTAATAAGGCCCCTTTCACACTACAAAATTACTCCGTTTTAAACATCCGTATGAAGTTCCATCTGAAAATCAGCTGTAAAACGGCAGTTACAAAATCCTATATGGCCGTTCGAAAAATCCCATAGACTATAATTGGATTTTCTAATAGCCGGTTTAACCCGTTATAGTCCGTTATTAATAATGGCCGTTATTTTGTGATGGGCGAATGAACGGGAGGAATAGGGTGCATGCACTAATTCTCCCGTTACTATCATCCGTCACAAAATAACGGCCATTATTAATAACGGGTTAAAACGGCTATTAGAGAAATCCCATAGGCTATAATGGGATTTTCTAACGGCCGTATAGGATTTTGTAACTGCCGTTTTACAGCTGATTTTCAGACGGAACTTCGTACGGATGTTTAAAACGGAGTAATTTTGTAGTGTGAAAGAAGCCTTAGCCAAAATGGAATATATTGTCCAATAGTTTAGAAGACATTGGAAGACTAAGCTTCTTACTAGACCTCGATTTGCTCTCTTGCGGTCATCCATTTGGTCTTATGACGTAAAAGGGGTACTCCGGTGGGAATGTTTTTTTTTTTTTTTCTGTTTTTTTTTTTTTTAATCAACTGGTGCAAGAAAGTTAAACAGATTTGTAAATTACTTCTATTAAAAAATCTTAACCCTTCCAGTACTTCACAGCTGCTGTATACTACAGAGAAATTTGTGAAGTTCTTTCCAGTCTGACCACAGTGCTCTCTGCTGACGCCTCTGTCCGTGTCAGGAGAACTGTCCAGAGCATGAGAGGTATTCTATGGGGATAGGATTCTAATTTGGACAGTTCCTGACACGGGCAGAGGTGTCAGCGGAGAGCACTGTTGGACAGAAAAGTAATTTGCACATTTCTGTTTTATACAGCAGCCAATAAGTACTGGAAGGATCAAGATAGCAGTGAATTGGAATTTCTGCTCTTTTACTATTTCTTACTTATCTGTTCTGAGAAAGCTGTGTGACAATTGATAGGGCCGTTATTACAACACTGATGGGGGGGGGGGGGGGGGTGTCTCCCAGCTTTCCCAGACTCAATAAATATGGGGGCAAGGGATGTCTTAAGTATCTATTCACACCCAGCAGAAATTTCTGCAGTAGAAAAATCTATTCCATACATGTATGTGAATCGGGTTCTTTTTGTCTTCAAGCTCAAGTTGCATGCGAATATACTCTAAAGCAGTGTTTCCCAGCCAGCGTGCCTCCAGCTGTTTTAAAACTACAACTCCCAGCATGCCTCTGGCTGTCCGGACATGCTGGTACTTGAAATTTTGAAACAGCTGGAGGCACACTGGTTGGGAACAACTGCTCTAAAGTATTGTTGCAGATTTTGAAGTTCAGGAGCTTGGGAAAGCTGGGTAAAATTTTTGAAACATTAAAGAAATGACTGGATAGAATATCAGTTAGACTGGAGAGGAAGTATTAGCGACAGTGAATTATTTATTTTTATTTAAAGGGGTATTCCAGGAAAAAACTTTTTTTTATATATCAACTGGCTCCAGAAAGTTAAACAGATTTGTAAATTATTTCTATTAAACAATCTTAATCCTTTCAGTACTTATGAGCTTCTGAAGTTAAGGTTGTTCTTTTCTGTCTAAGTCCTCTCCGATGACACGTGTCTCGGGAAACGCCCAGTTTAGAAGCAGATCCCCATAGCAAACTTCTTCTAAACTGGGCGGTTCCCGAGACAGGTGTCATCAGAGATTACTTAGACGGAAAAGAACAACCTAAACTTCAGAAGCTCATAAGTACTGAAAGGATTAAGATTTTTTAATAGAAGTAATTTACAAATCTGTTTAACTTTCTGGAGCCAGTTGATATATAAAAAAAAAAGTTTTTTCCTGGATAACCCCTTTAAAAATGTTTGTTTTAAATTCCATAATGTCTTTGGCCAACCTTGTCTGCCTTTACAATGCGGAATTGACAGGTCCCCTTTAAACACTATAGGCTATACCAGTGGTCTTCAACCTGCGGACCTCCAGATGTTGCAAAACTACAACTCCCAGCATGCCGGACAGCCGTTGGCTGTCCGGGCATGCTGGGAGTTGTAGTTTTGCAACATCTGGAGGTCCGCAGGTTGAAGACCACTGGGCTATACCGATGATATAGCAGAAAAGGACTTATGTCCCCCTATGCTACCCCATAATCATGCACATTCAGCTTGGATGAACTTGTGTGTTATTTTGGAAATAGATAAGTGTCCGTCAGACACTGGGTGCCGCTTATCTTAAAGAGGTATTCCAGGAAAAAACTTTTTTATATGTATATAAACTGGCGCCAGTAAGTTAAACAGATTTGTAAATTACTTCTATTAAAAAATCTTAATCCTTTCAGTACTTATGAGCTTCTGAAGTTAAGGTTGTTCTTTTCTGTCTAAGTCCTCTCTGAGGACACCTGTCTCGGGAAACGCCCAGTTTAGAAGAGGTTTGCTATGGGGATTTGCTTCTAAACTTGGCGTTTCCCGAGACAGGTGTCATCAGAGAGCACTTAGACAGAAAAGAACCTTAACTTTAGAAGCTCATAAGTGCTGAAAGGATTAAGATTTTTTAATAGAAGTAATTTACAAATCTGTTTAACTTTCTGGAGCCAGTATATATATATATATATGTTTTTTCCTGGAATACCCCTTTAAGGGTAACACAGCACTAAGCCGGAGAAAATACAGCCAATTCTACACAAATATGTATATATATGACTATCCTATGTGTGCTTTATTGATGTATGTACCACTTTAAAAAACAGCAGCCAGAGTTAACTTTGGCTATAAGCCCATGCCGCTTGTGGGATTTTGGATTCCAGCAACTGAGATCATAATTTTATTTGTACATCCTGATCCTTCAACCTTCAAAATATGTAACAGAGTCCTGTATCTGTTTGTTTGCTACTGTGACACAGTTCTCCATGTACACTGCGTTCGAGTACAATATTCACGTAACGGGATCCCACAGATATCTTCTCTTCTCCTCAAAAAGATAATGTGTGTGCCAAGGATTAGAAAAACAGATACTTTCCTCTAGAACAGTGGTCTCTAAACGGTAAACCTCCAGATGTTGCAAAACTACAACTCCCAGCATGCCCAGACAGCCGCAAGCTGTTTCGCAACAGCTGGAAGTCCACAGTTTGGAGACCACTGTTCCCGCACCGTACCTGTCCATGGGTTGTTTCTGTTATTGCAACTCAGCTCTTTAATAAAGTGAATGGGGCTGCAATACCAGACACAACCTGTGGGGTAAGAGGTGGTGCTGTTTTTGGAAGAAAGCAGCCATGTTGGGAGACATGGTGAAATGTGTTAATTTTAGGCAAAAATCAGCACTATTTTTAGTCATCTCAACATACCCTTAAAGGGGTATTCCAGGAAAAATCTTTTTTTTATATATATATATATCAACTGGCTCCAGAAAGTTAAACGGATTTGCAAATGACTTCTATTAAAAAAACTTAATCCTTCCAATAATTATCAGCGGCTGAAGTTGAGTTGTTGTTTTCTGTCTGGCAACAGTGCTCTCTGCTGACATCTCTGCTTGTCTAGGGAACTGCACAGAGTAGAAGAGGTTTGCTATGGAGATTTGCTTCTACTTTGGACAGTTCCCGAGACACGTGTCATCAGAGAGCACTTAGACAGAAAAGAACAACTCAACTTCAGCAGCTAAAAAGTACTGAAAGGAATAAGATTTTTTAATAGAAGTAAGTTACAAATCTGTTTAACTTTCTGGAGCCAGTTCATATAAATTTTTTTTTTTTTTTTCCTGGAATACCCCTTTAAAGCCAGGTTGAAGAGGTAACCGCAGCCATGTTTATGTTAACGTGAAAATACTAGGCCTCATGCCTTAAAAAGCCAGCGCAGATGTAAAATGAAGCTGCTGCCCATAGCAACCGATCTCTGCTTTCATTTCCTTAGCAGCTCTGGAACAATAAAAGCCGTGCTGTGATTAGTTGCTATCGACAACAGCGCCATTTTAAGTCTTCCCCGGTTTTAATGCAAGAGGCCTAGTACTGTTTTCTTAGTATCATAAACATGAAAAAAAACTAATAAAAATAAGGTGCCGTAAAACGTAACTTTTACTGTTAGTAGGGTAAAAACCACCCAAATAAATTTTATACAAAAAGTGACAAAAGAAAATCAATCACCAATAATTGTAAAAAAAAAAAAAAAAAAAAAAAAAAACTATCAATGCATCCCGTTATGTAAATAAGGATAACATACTGCAAGATATCATATGGTATGTCAGAAATCTTGATCGAAAACAGTTATAACGCTGCATGACATATTTACAAAATAAACTCATAGAAATGACCCAACGCGTTTCTGTTGCGGTTTAAGTAATTAGACAAATCGAACGTCATCAGGGGTATTATAGAACATATAGGGTGCCACAGAAAATAGCTAATTATGATCAAGATAGAAATTGTCCGCGGCAGCCATAGAATGGGGCGAGTACCAATAATCAGTCACCATTTGTAATAATAATGCTCTGTGCTGGAATAAGGTAAATAGAAAGATACTCCTCCTATATAGGTCATAAGTAGAGATGAGCGAACTTACAGTAAATTCGATTCGTCACGAACTTCTCGGATCGGCAGTTGATGACTTTTCCTGCATAAATTAGTTCAGCTTTCAGGTGCTCCGGTGGGCTGGAAAAGCTGGATACAGTCCTAGGAAAGAGTCTCCTAGGACTGTATCCACCTTTTCCAGCCCACAGGAGCACCTGAAAGCTGAACTAATTTATGTAGGAAAAGTCATCAACTGGCGAGCCGAGAAGTTCGTGACGAATCGAATTTACTGTAAGTTCGCTCATCTCTAGTCATAAGGATCCCCCGCAGATCAGCGATATCACTGCAGGACTGTTGTGAGGCTCTACCTCTATTGACCAACTGCACAGCCGTCGTTGTACCCTAGTTCTCCCCCAGTTGTACCCTAACTAGTGACGCTGATCTGCGGGGGATCCTTATGACCTATATAGGAGGAGTATCTTTCTATTTACCTCATTCCAGCAATGGTGACTGATTATTGGTACTCGCCCCATTCTATGGCTGCCGTGGCAATTCGTGTCTTGATCATAATTTGCTATTTTCTGTGACACCCTATATGTTCTATAATACCCCTGATGACATTCGGTTTGACAAATTACTTAAACTGCAACAGAAACACGTTGGATGATTTCTGAGGTTTTTTGTAATTATGTCATGCAGCGTTATGACTGTTTTTCGATCAAGATTTCTGACATACCATATGATATCTTGCAGTATGTTATCCTTATTTACATAACGGGATGCATTGATAGTTAGTTTTTTTTAACAATTATTAGTGATTGATTTTCTGTTGTCACTTTTTGTGTAAAATTGATTTGGGTGGTTTATACCCTACTAACAGTAAAAGTTATGTTATGTTTTACGGCACCTTATTTTTTTTTTTTTTTCATGTTTATGATACGAAGAAAACAGTACTAGGCCTCTTGCATTAAAACCGGGGCAGACTTAAAATGGCGCTGTTGCCGATAGCAACTAATCACAGCACGGCTTTCATTGCTCCAGAGCTGCTAGGGAAATTAAAGCAGAGATCGGTTGCTATGGGCAGCAGCTTCATTTTACATCTGCACTGGCTTTTTAAAGGCATTTTTTTTTTTTTTAAATCAAATGTTGCCAGAAAGTTATACAGATTGGTAAATTACTTCAATTAAAAAAATCTTTATCCTTCCAGTACTTCAAGTTCTTTTATTTTTAAATTTCTTTTTTGTCTTGTCCACAGTGCTCTCTGCTGACACCTGATGCCCGTATCAGGAACTGTCCAGAGCAGGAGAAAATCCCCATTGCAAACCTATACTACTCTGGACAGTTCCTGAAACGGAGAGAGGTGTCAGCAGAGAGCACTGTGGACAAGACAAAAAATTTATTCAAAAAGCTAAGAATTTCCTCTGTAGCATACAGCTGCTAATAAGTACTGGAAGGATAAAGATTTTTTAATAGAAGTCATTTACAAATCTGTTTAACTTTCTGGCACCAGTTAATTTAAAAGAAAATATAGTTTTCCACCAGAGTACCCCTTTTAGTTTTTCTTATTTTATTTTTTTTTGTAGTCTATCCGCTAAGGTGAAAATATTAGGTTGGCGTGTGACCCTAATTTTTACGCGTGTTATTCAGTATCATAAACATGACTGTAATAACAGATATGGCTGTGGTTACAACTGGCTGACAACCCTAATGACCTTCGTGACAATGGATGTGACTTAGTTTATCCAGTCTTTTGAAGGCCAAAAGTACATTTGTTTACTAATCAGGAGTCTGAAAAAGCTTGGTGGCAGCTCAGCTAAAGACGTAACCCCGGCCATGTCTCTTGTCACCCATGTTTGTGACACTAAGGAAATGCAACTAGGCCTCATGCAGATATGAAAAGCAGTTGCCCATAGCAACCCATCAGATCTCTGCTTTCACTTTCTAATCCGCTCTGGAACAATAAAAAGCTGGAATCTGGCTGCTGTGGGCGATGGCTTTGTTTTACGGCTGTACTGGTTTCTAGACACTGGGACCGGTATATTCTTCCTTTCGTGATGTTGCTGTGTAGTAAGACAGCTGGGGCCTCTCAGTTCACCGTCTCAGGGGAGTGATGGGATACATCGCTTTTATTAAAGGGGAAACGTGCAAATATTTATTTTACGCAATGTAATATGTTCATATAAAGTATAGTGGTTTATTACCTAAGAAGATAGTGTGGCGGTATGAAGGGATACAAACTATGGTGTAGCTATAGGGCAGTATTCTGCAATTCGTGGCTCTCCAGCTGTTGCAAAACTACAACTCCCATCATGCCCTGACAGCCAACGGCTGTCATGGCATGATGGGAGTTGTAGTTTTGCAACAGTTGGAGAGCCACAGATTTTGGAACACTGTTAGGCTGGGTTCACACTACGTTTTTTACTTACGGTCCCGTATACGGCTGAGAGGAGGGGGCGGGGCTTAATCGCGGCGCCCGCACTCAGCCGTATTCGGGAACCGTATTTAATGCATGTCTATGAGCCGACCGGAGTGAACCGCAGCCTCCGGTCGGCTGCGTTTTCGGCCGTATGTGGTTTCCCGACCGCAGGCAAAAAACGTTGTCGACCGCGTTTTTGCCTACGGTCGGGAAACCGCATACGGCTGAAAATGCAGCCGACCGGAGGCTGCGGTTCACTCCGGTCGGCTCATAGACATGCATTAAATACAGTTCCCGAATACGGCTGAGTGCGGGCGCCGCGATTAAGCCCCGCCCCCCTTCTCCCAGCCGTATACGGGACCGTAAGTACAAAACATAGTGTGAACCCAGCCTTAGGGTGCATGCACACCACGTTTTTGCAATACAGTTCCTGTATCAGGTTTTTGGTGAAAAACGGATTCCTCAAAACCAGACTATACTGTAGCAAAACGTGTGTACAAATTTTAACTCATATATGGTTGAAAACCGTATTCGGTTTGAAAAATGATGTCCGGTTGCATCCGTTTTTTTTAAGAAAAAAACTTATACGTTTTTAACTTTTCACTCCATTTTGAATAAAGTTTCACTTGTTTGATTGAAATTCCAAGAAAAAAAAAACTGTGCAAAGTCAAAAACCGTATGGTCAGAACTGGATGGAACCCTACGCACATATGGTGAGATTTATGAAAACCTGTGCAGAGGAAAAGTTTCCCAGTTGCCCATAGCAACCAATCAGATCGCTTCTTTCATTTTTAACAAGGCCTCTGCAAAATGAAAGAAGCAATCTGATTGGTTGCTATGGGAAACTGGACAACTTTTCCTCTGGACAGGTTCTGATAAATCTCTCCCATACAGTTCTGTACGTATACGGTTTAATACAGCTTTTCACCCGGACCAAAAAAACGGGGTAGACTACGGTTTTGCGTAAGGGTAAAAAAAAAAAACGATGATGCATACGGGTGACATACGGTTTACAATGTAAAGTCAATGCATACAGTTTTCTATACAGTTCCATACGATTTTTAACTTAAAACCGTATACGGGAACTGTATAGCAAAAACGTGGTGTGCATGCACCCTTATAGAGGATGCAAAGTTAGCCAGTGCACCACGGCCCTAGTGTCTCAGGGGACCCAATGGTCTATTGTTAGCGAGATCGGGGTGGAGGGCTGTTACCGATTTTGCTTCAGGTTACGCCTTTGGTAACGGACATAAGTGCAAAAAAAATAAAAAATACCCATCCTAGAGACTATATAAAATACAGATGGATAAGCTGACCATCAATCATCCGATCAGCAGCTTCCATATAAACATGCACGTTCTGTTCAACTGAGCCTGCATGCTATTAATACAGGGGTATAGATAAGCAGCTGCCAGACACCGCTGATCTGAAAGCATACAATAGGATCCAATAGGTTTAAAGGGGTACTCCGGTGGAAAACAAATGTTTTTAAATCAACTGGTACCCGAAAGTTAAACAGATTTGTAAATGACCTCTATTTCAAAATCTGAAGCCTTCCAGTACTTATCGGTAGTGTTGAGCACGAATATTCGAAATGCTATTTATTCCGCGAATATCGGCACTTCGCGGTTTAGCGAATATTTAGAATATAGTTATATTTATTCGTAATGACAAATATATGCGAATATATGAAAATATTCGCGAATATCAGCACTTCCAGTCAGAGGACACTGATCCCTCCCTTCCTTTAGGTGAAAGATATAATCGCACATGCGCACTATGCAAATTTTCATTACAAATTTTCATATGAAAAAAAACGAACATAGCGAATATGCAAATAAAGGACGAATATTCGTCCATATATTTGCAAAATATTGCAAATTCGAATATGGCCTATGCCGCTCATCACTACTTATCAGCTGCTTTATACTACAGAATATTTTGTGAAGTTCTTTCCAGTCTGACCACAGTGCTCTCTACTGACACCTCTGTCCATGTCAGGAACTGTACAGATTAGAAGCAATTCCCCATAGGAAACCTCTCATGCTCTGGACAGTTCCTGACACTGACAGAGGTGGCAGCAGAGAGCACTGTTATGAGACTGGAAAGAACTACACAACTTCCTGTGAAGTATAGCTTTAGTATACAGCAGCTGATAAGTACTAGAAGGGTTAGGATTTTTTAATAGAAGTAATTTACAAATCTGTTTAACTTTATGGCACCAGTTGATTTAAAAAAAAAAAAAAAAAATTCCCCCTCCGGAATTCCCCTTTAAATCTAATCCATGTAATCTGTAGTCTGTTCACAGGGACCTGATGCTGTTGTTTGATCTCCTCAACATTTACCAACCAATATCTCAAATCAATGATCAGAGAATACAAAAGTAACTAAAAAAAACATTATATTTGTTGGCAAATGCAGACAATTCTCTAATAATAGATTGAGGTAAAATTGCCTTTATCTGTATACACTTATCTGATGATTAAAGGGACTGTCAGTGTTCAGGAAAGATGAGCGAACTTACAGTAAATTCAATTCGTCACAAACTTCTCGGCTCGGCGGTTGCTGACTTTTCCTGCATAAATTAGTTCAGCTTTCCGGTGCTCCGGTGGGCTGGAAAAGGTGGATACAGTCCTAGGAAAGAGTCTCCTAGGACTGTATCCACCTTTTCCAGCCCACCGGAGCACCGGAAAGCTGAACTAATTTATGCAGGAAAAGTCAGCAACCGCCGAGCTGAGAAGTTTGTGACGAATCAAATTTACTGTAAGTTCGCTCATCTCTAGTGTTCAGGCAGGTAGGTTCCTGGGATAAGCGGCAGCAGGAGTGTTAGGTGGACGCTTATCAAAGTCCCACTATAGAACATACATGTTTATTGGCAGGGTATTGGGTCTCTGACATCAAAGCATCAGTTTGTTCAGTTCTTGTTAGTTTTTAGCAGCCAGTCATGTCCCCAGCTTCATATAAAAATAACATGAAGGACATGACTATTATCTTGTGCCTATATAGACAGATATGTACCTTTATAAATTAATCCAATAAAAGGGGGGGGGGCTTACTATATGGACCCTGTATATTTGTATCACTTGATATGTGTAGAAGTCCTAATGGCTGCAACACCCAGGTATATCATGTATGTAGCAAAACAGTGCCACCTTTCTCTATAGACTGTGCCTGGTACTGCAGCTCATCACTCCACAGCTGAATACAATAGCAAACATGGCCTATGTCTATCAGGCTTGTTTTCTTTATGCGGAAGCCAGAGAGACAAGGAACAAATTTCCCAAGGTCGGCTGGTCAGATGAACAAGCAGAAAAATAGACATACGGCCAGAAAGCCAACAGGAGATGCAGCCAGAAGAAAAGATCATCTAGACTTCCGCTGTAGCAAAGGAGACGTTCCAGTAAAATGAGTGCAGGGCTCAGGAATACATTACTTTAATATGAATGCGCTGGGGAATCGAGTTGGCATCTGCCCTGTTTTTTTATATGAGGTTTTGGGAGGTCACGTCCAGCCTCTAATGTGATGTTCTGGAGAAAGATCTGAAGCCTAAGCAGATCCCCGGTGATGTGATGAGATACTCATACATAATTTATTACAAGAACAACCCTGTAGAAACATGATGGGGATCACAATATCCTTGATGCCCTTTCAAAGATCTTTTGCAGGGAAGGTGGCATACCGTCTACCCCAGTATTGAATGTCCAGTGTAAATATTATCATTAAAGGGGTATGCCAGGAAAAACGTTTTTATATATATATCAACTGGCTTCAGAAAGTTGCAGATTTGTAAATGACTTCTATTAAAAAATCTTAATCCTTTCAGTACTTATGAGCTTCTGAAGTTAAGGTTGTTCTTTTCTTCTGTCCAAGTCCTCTCTGATGACCCCTGTCTCAGGAAACGCCTAGTTTAGAAGCAAATCCCCATAGCAAACCTCTTCTAAACTGGGCGTTTCCCGAGACAGGTGTCATCAGAGAGCACTTAGACAGAAAAGAACAACCTTAATCCTTTCAGTACTTATGAGCTTCTGAAGTTAAGATTTTTTAATAGAAGTAATTTACAAATCTGTTTAACTTTCTGGAGCCAGTTGATATATATAAAAAAAGTTTTTTCCTGGAATACCCCTTTAAGGGTATGTTCACACGTGCAGGTTTTCTGCTACAGATTCTCCTACTCATTGTAGTCAATTGGTTGGAAAATCAGCAGCAAAAAATATTCAGCTAAATATTCACGTCTGAAAGTACCCTAAAGGGGTTCAGACCCTTGGCATTATTAGCTATCTATATATTTTGTAGAATTTTAGTTTTTCTTCTTGCAGGCCTCTTCTTGTGTTTTCTTTAAAGGGGTACTCCACTGGAAAACATTTTTATTTTTTTTAAATCAACTGGTGCCAGAAAGTTAATGCCAGAAATAAAATAACTTCACCTTTATTTTCATCCAGATTAGAACATCGACATGGATTCGTCTCAGACACAAATACAATGGTACAAAACTCAGGATACGTCCAGCATTACGCGTTTCAGGTCATGTGACCCTTCATCAGATGCAACTGATGAAGGGTCACGTGACCTGAAACGCGTCATGCTGGACGTATCCTTCGTTTCATACCATTGTATTTGTGTCTGAGACGAATCCATGTCGATGTTTTAATCTGGACAAAAATAAAGTTGAGGTTAATTAATCGCTGGCTATTGCCGTTTTGTATCTTCGTTGGAGGTCTTCTGTCTTGCGATAGGATCGGGTGAGCTACCTTAACCAACCAAGATTTGTAAATTACTTCTATTAAAAAAATCTTAATCCTTCCAGTACTTATCAGCTGCTGTTATGATCCACAGGAAGTTCTTTTCTTTTTTTTAATTTCCTATCTGTCTGACCACAGTGCTCTCTGCTAACACCTCTGTTCATTTTTAGGAACTGTCCAGAGCCAGAGAGGTTTTCTATGGGGATTTGCTCCTACTCTGGACAGTTCCTAAAATGGACAGAGGTGTCAGCAGAGAGCAATGTGGTCAGGCAGAAAGGAAATTCAAAAAGAAAACAACTTCCTGTGGATCTTAACAGCCGCTGATAAGTACTGGACGGATTAAGATTTTTTTTTTTAATAGAAGTAATTTACAAATCTGTTTAACTTTCTGGCACCAGTTTATTTAAGAAAAAATGTTTTCCAGTGGAGTACCCCTTTAAGGTTCTAATACTCTAGGTGTACTCTAGTATCCATTTGACTTCCTGTCTGGGTGTCCACCATATAAGGACTTGTTGGTACATTAGTTGAAATGACCATAGGACGTTCTTTATGATGCACTTCCTCTATATGCTGCACAGGCTTCAAGACGCTTGGGAGGTTTACTATACTACTTCAGTATGTAAAACGCCTATGATTTATAACAAGGGTGCATCCTCTAGAGCAGTGGTCTTCAACCTGCGGACCTCCAGATGTTGCAAAACTACAACTCCCAGCATGCCCGGACAGCCGTTGGCTGTCCGGGCATGCTGGGAGTTGTAGTTTTGCAACATCTAGAGGTCTGCAAGTTGAAGACCACTGCTCTAGAGAAATGAACATTTCTACACACTAGCATAGAAGACATTCTTTACTGTAAGAATAGTGGGACTATGGTGTAAGGAAGCAATAAGGGCCCTATTACACGGGATGGTTAAAGGGGTAGTCCAGTGGTGAAAAACTTATCCCCTATCCTAAGGATAGGGGATAAGTTTGAGATCGCATGGGGGTCCTATCGCTGGGGCCCCCTGTGATCTCTCTGTACGGGGGCCAGGCTCTCCGGCCAGATAGCGGGTGTCGACCCCCGCAAGAAGCGGCGGCCGACACGCCCCTCAATACATCTCTATGGCAGAGCTGGAGATTGCCGAGGGCAGCGCTTCGGCTCTGCCATAGAGTTGTATTGAGGGGGCGTGTCGGCCGCCGCTTCGTGCGGAGGTCGACACGCCTCCTTCCCGCGGGCTGTTGGGGGTCCCAGCGGGCGGACCCCCCGCGATCTCAAACTTATCCCCTATCCTTAGGATAGGGGATAAGTTGTTCACCACTGGGTCACCACTGGACTACTCCTTTAACGGCTGAACAGGCCAATACTTCCCAGTGTAATAGGCCCAGCGATCAGCTGACAAACAGCATTGACCTAGTAATAGAGGATGTGACGTCCCTTGTGATCATAGTCAAGCACTGTAATAAGCTCATTAAAGGGGTACTCTGGTGGAAACCTTTTTTTTTTTTTTTTTTTTTTTTTTTTTTAAATCAACTGGTGCCAGAAAGTTAAACAGATTTGTAAATTACTTCTATTAAAAAATCTTAATCCTTCCAGTACTTATTAGCTGCTGATTAATACAGAGGAAATTCTTTTTTTTTTTTTTTTTTGGAATACAAAGCTCTCTGCTGACATCTCTGTCCATTTTAGGAACTGTCCAGAGCAGGATTTTTTTTTTCTATGGGGATGTTCTCCTACTTTGGACAGTTCTTAAAATGGACAGAGGTGTCAGCAGAGAGCACTGTGGTCATGATATCAGCAGACAGCTCTGTGTTCCAAAAAGAAAATTATTTCCTCTGTAGTATCCAGCAGCTAATAAGTACTGGAAGGATTAAGATTTTTTTAATAGACGTCATTTACAAATCTGTTTACCTTTCTGGTACCAGTTGATTTAAAATAAATAAAAAATGTTTTCCAGGGGAGTACCCTGTTAACATTGATCATCAGCCAAACCCACTGATTTTGGGGAGACCGGTGAATCATCCCAATTCTACATGATGAGGAGGGAGAGGAGAACTGAGCATGTTGAGTTTCAGCTGCCTGATCTCTGTTTTACTTGAGCTGTTTTCACCAGAGGAGTCTGGCAGCAGCTTGCCCCCCAAACCCCCAACATCTCCTTATTAATATATGTATGGGAAGATCGAGAGAGATAGCTGTTGGGCGAACAAGCGTCTTCCTTACTTAAACTATATACAGCGTGTTTATCCATAAAGGACCTCAGTAGGGGGGCAATTTATATAAATTTACATGAAAAAACATTTGAGCGTTTCTAGTTGTAAACAGCAGCTAAATCTACAATGTGACATCTGTTGCCCAGTTTTGTAAAGTTTTTACTAGTTGGGAAATGTCTGAAATGTTGCGGCCGGCTGTAAACTCCGATGTTTGTAATCCCTTTTTGATTAGAGAAGACTTTGGATCGTTGAAAAACAAACAAGCTTTAGGAGGACACATGCGGACAAGACGCAGATCTCTACAAGTATTTGGCTGCTCCACGCGGGAGGGAGGAGGGCAGCGCAGTCACTCGCTCTTGTGTCTTTGAAGGGTTTTAATATAATGCACCCAGAAAGGAGCCACAAAGCCTTCAATTAAAGGAGCCAGATGAGGCCCAGTCCTCTGCACCTTAGAGAGAACCCATCAAGAATAGGACTCTGCTCCTCCAATTCTCCTTTTCCATCCCTTTTTTTTTCACTATAAAAACTTAAAATATTTCACCAGATTGTACCCAATAATTGATGCCAAAGTTGCCCAGAAAAGACATGCTGTTACCTTACATTAGTTATGCTGTTGTAATCTATCTTTTCCAGAGTCCTGAAGGGACAGTCTTCCTAGTAATATTCCTAGTTATATTAGGATTCTACGGGTTTTGTGTCACTGCACAGTTTGGCAGGATTGTTATTCAGGAATCTGAAAAAGCTGGGTGGCTATAGCTGTGGTAGCAGTAATGGCGATCATATTGGTTGTCACCCAGCTTTCCCAGAGACAACTGTAACTGAAACAAATGGTTGAATGATTTTATAAAATTACATTCTGCAATAAGAAAAATGTACAAAATGAGCAAACCGCAGCAGAGACAGCCACAGTGCCTCAGTGTATACTACTGACAAATTTGCCACAAAATCTGTTTGCCTTAGACCTTGTTCAGAGTGAGTTTGTTTTTTTGTTTGTTTTTTTAATCAATGGATTCTACATTGGAATCTGTGGAAACCCATGTAGAATCTGCTTTCCATTTTTCTTGGTAGGAATTAAAAATGCTGTGATTTATAGGGGGGCTGGGGTGCAGAGGGTACAGTTGCAACCAGGCCCCATAGTCTGAGGAGCCCTAAGATCTCTTGTCCCCATATGAGGAGACCAGCCTTATACAATCCTAGCTCATCTCACACTGAACTGCTCTGGGCTGTGTGTAGCAGAGTGAGGGAGGAAGTTCTCCCCTGTTTGGCTTCAGATGATGTGACTCCTGCTGGGTAACGTCCCTTCCCAGTCTGTGAATCTGACTGAGCAGAAAATACAGAGCAATATCGAGGTAGAAAACTAACAAATAATAAAAAATAAAGGCAGGGGGTGGTTTATCATGATGGGGGCAGTGAACTGGGAGGATTATAAAATTTAACAAGATCATGACAGGTACTTTTTAAGTGCCACCCACAATGAGTGCCCAGATGAATGCCAGCACCAGAGAAGCATTCTACTAGCTGCTCCCATATTCCTGTTCTATGTATGATATTCAGGAGCCTTATGCGTACAGATAAATTGATGAAAGTGGTAAAAGTGAGACCTGGCAGAGTTGGCACATATGAAGAAGGGTTGTGCTCTGTTCCATGATGTTGTGATGTCTGACTTAATAAGTTCAAGAAAAAATATAATAGAAGTTATGGATACTAGATGTATGTGGATAGAATGTTGATCCAGGGATTTATTCGTATTGCCTGTCATGGGGCAATTGGCATCGGCCTCATGTTTTTTTTTTTTTTTTGCGTTCCTTTGGATCAACACAGTAGGGTTTTAGGTTAAACTTGATGGAATCTTGTCTTTTTTTTTTTTTTTTTTTTTTTTTTTTTTTTTTACGTATAAAATGCATATACAGTGCGGCAGAGTGGATTTAGACTGATGGGCACTCCGGCATGCAGACAAACATGGCTTCTATCCTACCAAGTGTCTGTCAGAGGTTTTATAGCCTTTACATGATAAGCTCCTACATTAAAGAGGTACTCCGCTGCTCAGCATTTGGAACAAACTGTCCCGAACGCTGGAGCCGAGAGCTCGTGACATCATAGCCCCGCCCCCTCATGCTGTCGTGCCCCGCCCCCTCAATGCAAGTCTATGGGAGGGGCGTGACGCCGTTATTGCAAATCCAGCTTGGTTTTCATTATAGCTATTTAGTATCTTTACCATAGAGGCAACCATGTAGCTGCTGTGTGGCCCCTGGAGAGAGAGAAAGAGAGAGGGTCCATTCCGAGTGGGTCTTGTGTCACATTTTAATAGAGTTGGGACTTGTACAAGAATGTCCTCTTCACTTGAGTCGTGAAAATGAGATGGGGGCACTAGCGCCTCCTGCTGTGGATGGATAGGGGTGTGCTAGTGTCAGGGAGCACCTCGTTTTTATTGCTGTGACACAGGCCCAGATTTATGAAAGAATGTCTATGGTAGAGCTATTTTCCCACGTGTATTTGGGTGGTGGGTTTGACTAGCGTGCATCTTATTTATCAAGAAGGTGCAGCAGGATGATGAATTTTGCGCAGCTCTGCTGTGGTGGGAAGAGCTCTACCACATACCCTTTTTCTAGACGCTTGTGAGGGAGGGAAGTAGACACTTTCCCAGGTCCTGAATTTGGCAGGTTAGGTGTTTTTACTTAAAGGACAACTGCAGCGCAATATATACTTATCCCCTATCTACAAGATAGGGGATAAGTGTTTGATCGTGGGGGGTCCGACCGCTGGGACCCCCCCACGATCTCCCTAACGGGGCGCCGCCATTAGCGCTCATAGTGAGCGCTAAGGCCCGTAGCATCGACCTAGAGGTCGACGGTGACTCCCCGTCCCAATACAGTTCTATTGGGGGAGGCACGAACGCTGCCTCCCCGCCTCTCCCATAGAGATGTATGGAGGAGGCGTGTCGGCTGCAACGTCATGCTGCGGCTGGCACGCCCCCTGCACGGGACAGCCGGGGCCCCGTACAGGAGATCACAGGGGGTCCCAGCGGTCGAACCCCCTGTGATCAAACACTTATCCCCTATCCTGTGGATAGGGGATAAGTGTTAATCACGCTGCAGATGTCCTTTAATTTCACAGCACTGCCGGGACATTTTTACTTGCATTTTAGACGCTACAATCAAATTTGATTGCGGTGTCTAAGGGGTTAAAGCCGGGCATCACCGTGATCGGTGATGTCTGTCATTAGAGATGGCCAGGACTACCCAGCTATGATCCGTGCTCAGCTCCTGGGTGCGTGTCATAGAAGGGGAGTGGGACACTGTCGTCCACAAGAGGTTAAAGGTCGAAGTAATTCTCACGCCTACTGGTAGGTGGTGTAGCTTTGCGCCTAAAAAAGTACCTTTGCGCACAAAATAGCGACTTTTGACAAAAGTCGCAAATGATAAATACGTGACCTTTGCATGGTCAAAAAGAAAAAGTTCTACAGGTAGGCAAAAAGAGTGAAACTGTCAATATCAAAAGACGCAGAAAAGTCTCTAAATATGCTGCTTGCGCCTGAACTGAGCCAAAACATAGACAAAAAAATGCTCTAAAAGCAAAGATAAATCTCCCCCATAGTCTCTTGCACTGAGCTGTGCACACAGCGAGTCCAGGAAGTGTTGTTGTGTCTGATGTGCGCATCCTGTGTGTGCCCTAGGGAGGCGACTTACACACTCAGATGTACAGGGGGCGGGGGAAGTGTCATCTCTCCAAATTCTGGAGCCTCAGTGTCAGGAGAGCTGCTGCAGTGAGTACATCATTTTCTATCTTTTATTGGGTCTCGGCACTTTGTATCCTTCCCCTGCTTATTATCAGCTGCTGCTTTTCCCATTTCTGGTTCCTGGTAACAGTGGGTGGTCGGGTTCTGTGCGCATCACAAGCTATTTTTATATGTGAGGAGAACATGCCATCTGGGCACACAGGGAACTTCAGTGAGATGGCATTGCGGCGGCGGCAGGCATTACTCTGCTGTTACTTCTGTTAGGTTGGCGCTTAGATTGGTCTTGGGTACATGCTGACCCTTGTTTAGTAAAATTCCTTTAAAGCAGTGGTCTCCAACTTGTGGCTCTCCAGCTATTGCGAAACTACAACTCCCAGCTGTCTGGGCATGCTGGAAGTTGTAGTATTGTAAAAGCTGAATGACCACAAGTTGGAGACTGTTGACATAGTGTATTCATCTTGGTACCAATCCCATGTTTGACTGTCCGGGCATTGTGGGAGTTGTAGTATTGCAAAAGCTGAATGACCACCATTGGAGACCGCCGATATAGAGCAGTGGTCTTCAACCTGTGGACCTCCAGATGTTGCAAAACTACAACTTCCAGCATGCCCGTACAGCCATCGGCTGTCCGGGCATGCTGGGAGTTGTAGTTTTGCATCATCTGGAGGTCCGCAGGCTGAAGACCACTGATATAGAGGGTATTCATCATATGGCTGCCAGGGCATGCTGGGAGTTGTAGTTTTGTAAAAGCTGAATGACCACAAGTTGGAGACTGTTGACATAGTGTATTCATCTTGGTACCAATCCCATGTTTGGCTGTCCGGGCATGGTGGGAGTTGTAGTATTGCAAAAGCTGAATGACCACCATTGGAGACCGCCGATATAGAGCAGTGGTCTTCAACCTGCGGACCTCCAGATGGTGCAAAACTACAACTCCCAGCAAGCCCGGACAGCCATCGGCTGTCCGGGCATGCTGGGAGTTGTAGTTTTGCATCATCTGGAGGTCCGCAGGCTGAAGACCACTGATATAGAGGGTATTCATCATATGGCTGCCAGGGCATGTTGGGAGTTGTAGTTTTGCAACATCTGGAGGTCCGCAGGTTGAAGACCACTGATATAGAGGGTATTCATCATATGGCTGTCAGGGCATGCTGGGAGTTGTAGTTTTGTAAAAGCTGAATGACCACAAGCTGGAGACTGTTGACATAGTGTACCAATCCCATGTTTGGCTGTCCGGGCATGGTGGGAGTTGTAGTATTGCAAAAGCTGAATGACCACCATTGGAGACCGCCGATATAGAGCAGTGGTCTTCAACCTGCGGACCTCCAGATGTTGCAAAACTACAACTTCCAACATGCTGAGAGTTGTAGTTTTGCAACATCTGGAGCTCCGCAGGTTAAAGACCACTGATAAAGAGGGTATTCATCATATGGCTGTCAGGGCTTGCTGGGAGTTGTAGTTTTGTGACAGCTTGGAGAGTGCATTTATAATGCTGATCCATAGGCAGTGTTAAATGAACTTCCGTGTGCCATACAGCGGGTATCCTAAAGATCTCTACTTGGGCAATAAATTGCAAAAGGAAACTAATAGCGATCCCTCTGGGGTCCCGAGCACTCCCCTTTAAACATAGCCTATTGATCGTTCCTGCCACATAGATGTCCTAATACATAATCACCTCCTTGGTGTTGGGCACAGTACAAAACCACCTGAACCACCCAGCCACTCCCATTGAATGTAAGTTCATGGGAGCCAAACACATTTGCATAGGGCGGTCATCAGCTATTAAAAGCATTTTTATTATCAATATATAATAAGTATATTAATAACCAATTTTTTATAAAAAAAAATTTTTCACCATTCTTAGCCGTCCGAAAAAACAGTACACATAAATAGTGAACAGCGTCGTACAGAAACATTGACTTTGCTATTTGTTTTTCGCCCCTGGGGGGTTGACTCACATATGTGTAGATTCCATGCTGTGACCAGACATGTCTGAAATGACCCGCTAACCCTGTGGGAAAACCATGAGAACTATGAAGGGAAAAAGGAAAAAGATGGCTCTGAGGCAGATGTCAGGATTCCGTGTTAGTAGTTTGCGCCAGCTTGTCATGCAGGGTCATCTTTAAATGGGCACTGTCATTAAAACAAATTTGTGCCTGTTGCATTCCTTATGGTAAATAAAATAAATCTTTCTAATGTATTTTGTTAAAACATAGAAAACTTCATTTTTTTTTTTAATGTTGAAAAAAGGTACCACTAGGTGTCTCCCTACTTGTCCAGAGCACATTTCCCCCCATCTCTTGCACAGACTGTGGACTCCTGCTGGCCTGACAGAAGTCCGAAATCAGGAAATGCAGTCTGGAGTGCTGAGGGGTGGGTGTGTGTGCAGCCTTAGCCAATCATAGCTCATCTCACACTGATCTACTCTGGGCTGTGTGTAGCAGAGTGAGGGAGGCAGTTCTTCCCTGTATGGCTTCAGATGATGTCACACCTGCTGGGGAACGCCCCTTCCCAGTCTGTGTATCTGACTTAGATTCCAAGTAGAAATAGTAAGATTCAGCTCCCCGTTTGCAGCATGCAGACCCAGAACATAATAGTATTCAGCACACCCTCCAGTGGAAGCTTCGGAGCAGAGACGAGGGCAGTGTTCCCAGGTGCAACAGATGGGCAAGAGGAAGGAGGATATCCGGCTCCAAAGACTGGATAAAAGTAAGGCTTTATTGGAACATATTAAAATCCAAAGTAATAGTGAAAGTGAACTAAAAGCACAAACGAAACGCACCGACGGGTTTCGACTTGTATACAAGTCTTAGTCATGGTCGAAGACCATGACTAAGACTTGTATACAAGTCGAAACGCGTCGGTGCGTTTCGTTTGTGCTTTTAGTTCACTTTCACGATTACTTTGGATTTGAATATGTACCAATAAAGCCTTACCGTACTTTTATCCAGTTTGGGAGCCGAATATCCTCCTTCCTCTTGTGTATCTGACTTAAACTGAGCAGAAAATACAGAGCAATATCAAGGTAGAAAACTAAAAAATAATAAAAATAAAGGCAGGGGGTGGTTTATCATGATTGGGGCAGTGAACTGGGAGGATTATAAAATTTTACAAGATCATGAGAGGTACTCTTGAATGTATGATTCACTTGATTCTCCGCACTGGGTAATCCCTACTTGTAAGATCGAATTTACACACGGTATTTTGGTCAGTATTTTTTAGCCAAAGCCAGGAGTGGGACCGATACAGAGAAAAACTATCATGGAAATATTTGGACCTTTTTTTTTTTTTTTTTTTTTATTTACCAAAATTCTAGCCTTAGAATAGTCCCTGGACAATGTTGATTAAAAAGTGTTTCCCAGTGATCAGTGTATTCTGAAGATATTCAGTATCCCCCGCAGCGCCACTACAGGTGAAATAAAGCATTGCACAATGGCAGTACAGATCAGGGGGTTGTCTGTGTACTGCAGGACAGGACAGGTCCTCCAGAATGAGATGCTCTTTGTAAACTCACTATGGTGAATAGATGAGGATCCTGAACAGAGGACTAGAATCTAGATTTCCCTAGACGGGTTTCTAATGATTTTTTTAGACTAGATGACCCTTTTAAATATAAACCCTGGTCGAGAGGGAGGAGCATAGTTATAGAGGGTGTAGAGTTTGCTCCTAGATTCTGGTTCCTTAGTGGGCCCAAAGCCCCTTCTGCCACATTAGACCCACATGGTAGGTGGGTTCCCATGACCTATTTTGCATTGGGGGCCAAGGATTTTCAATTTACGCCTCTGGTGAGGGGGGGGGGGGGGGCAGAACAGATTCTATAGAACAGACATGTATTACTAGAGAATGGTGCAATCTGTCAGGAAATAGCAGAAGCCACAGGGTTACGGGAAATGACAGAGGTGCCTTTGACAAGCTGCAGTAACCCCTTCATACTCTTCCGGCCACAACTTCCCAGAGAAAGAGGTAGAGATTGTTCTTTCTGGGGTTACGGGCCTGCTGTATGTGGTAAAGCAGAAAGAGTGGAAAAAAAAAGGTCACACACCCCCCCCCCTCCCCCCCCAACAATGACTTTTCTTCTGCCCATATAATTGATAATAATGATAACTGAGGAGTGCATAAGATATACTCCATTGGATGGCTAGCACATCATACAATGTGTTTCATGAGTCAACTGTTGGGGGGCCTGTTGATTTTGGGGGTTTGAGGGGGGGGGGCCTCTGAATTTTCCTCTGAATTATACAGTACAGTAGTCCCTCAAGTTATATTTTTAATAGGTTCCAGGACGACCATTGTATGTTGAAACCATTGTATGTTGAGACCAGAACTCTATGGAAACCTGGTAATTGGTTCTGAAGCCACCAAAATGTCATTTAAGGGGTGCATTCCCACATGGCGTATTTTGCTGCGTATTTTCCTACCCATTGACTTCAACAGGGAAAATAAAATACGCAGCAGCAAATACGCAGCAAATACGCCGTGTGGGAACGTACCCTAAAAATAGGAAAAAGTGAGGATTAAAGAAAAATAAGTAGATAACTAATATAGATAAAGCAAATCCTTACATATAAAAGTAAGTAAGCTGGGAGCTATAAATCACTGTCTGTTTCAGTGTTTTCCAACCAGGGTGCCTCCAGCTGTTACAAAACTACAACTCCCAGCATGCCCGGACAGCCAAAGGCTGTCCGGGCATCCTGGGAGTTGTGGTTTTGCAACAGCTGATGGCCCCCTTGTTGGGAAACACTGGTCTATGTGGAGGACAGGAGCTTCTTCAGGGTCCTGTACAGTACACAGTGTTTTAAAAAAGTAAAATGGAGTCGCCCCTTACTTGGTGTCCAAAGGAGCAGCTAACCCTGGCACAGGTTAAAAGTAGTACAGACCATGTAGTACCTCCCTGTACTGTAGGGGGCGCTACCAGACATTCAGTCAGTGCATGCACTTCAGTAATACAGGGGTTTTACCAGTGAATGCCCATTCTGATTGGTCGGTTCTTCCAGCCATTGACACGTTTCGCAGATTCCATAGCATTGTATGTTGAGTCTGGTTTCAAGTTGCAATGGTCCAGAAAAGACCATTGTATGTTGAAACTATTGTATGTTGAGGCCATTGTAAGTTGAGGGATCTCTGTACATCTTCTTTAAAGATTCTCTGATTAATGTTTTTTTTTTTTTTCTTCTCTCTTTTACATTTTATATTCAGATGAGAATTAAATAAACCTGAGCTGAAATCCAGAGAGATGTTTCAGGCTAAAATTCCCACCACAGCGGCCACAGGTCATGTAAGTACAGTCCATCCATTCACTGCGGCCCGCTGCTGACAAGGACGCCATTGTTTAGTGCCTGGGCATATACCGATGAGGAATGACATTTTGCCTCATAAAGTTTAGACCTAGAACATAAAAGAGGCTGCAGAACAACATAAATGTCAGAGTATTTTTTCATATGAAGAAGTCACTTGGGATCTGACCTATTAGCCTCTTGTTTCTACATCTTTTTATAGATTTTTTTAAAAATGATTATTGTGAATATGTGTATCCAAAAACATGTACATTTATTCCCCCTTCCACTGCTAGTGCACGTGGAGCAATAATTTTGGGACAAGGGGTGGGACCTAGGCCACTTTGTGACGGGAAAGTGGAGACATCCCCTCATTGGGAGAAATTTGTCAAAACCTGTCTAGAGGAGAAGTTGCTGAGTTGCCCATAGCAACCAATCAGATCGCTTACTTCATTTTTCACAGGCCGTTTCAAAAATGAAAGAAGTGATCTGATTGGTTGCTATGGACAACTCAGCAACTTTTCCTCTGGACAGGTTTTGATAAATCTCCCCACTTGTCTGTACTCTCTCTCCAATAGTGACCAAGTGAGGTAAATGTTTACCCTTGAGCCTAAAGATAAAAGGTGGTGATGGGGAGGACGACTCATTGGACCCAAAAACAACATGATGGACAGAATTTAGTTGAATGTTTCTTTACCGAGGCAAAATAGGCAGGAAACAGGATGCATGTGACACAAACATAATTTTATCATCTCTGAAATGTCAGTCTTTTTTTTTTTTTCTTTTTGAAGGAAGCTGCTTGCAACCCCGGAGCCAGCGTTGTGCAAAGGTCAAAGGTGAGCAAGTGTCTTCCTTTTTTTTTTACATGTGTGTGTGTGTATATATATATATATATATATATATATATATATATATATATATATATATATATATACAGTACAGACCAAAAGTTTGGACACACCTTCTCATTCCGAGTTTTCTTTATTTTAATGACTATGAAAATTGTAGATGCACACTGAAGGCATCAAAACTATGAATTAACACATGTGGAATTATATACATAACAAGAAAGTGTGAAACAACTGAAAATATGTCATATTCTAGGTTCTATCCACCTTATTCTTTGATTACTGCTTTGCACACTCTTGGCATTCTCTTGATGAGTTTCAAGAGGTAGTCACCTGAAATGGTCTTCCAACAGTCTTGAAGGAGTTCCCAGAGATTAGCACTTGTTGGCCCTTTTGCCTTCACTCTACGGTCCAGCTCACCCCAAACCATCTCGATTGGGTTCAGGTCCGGTGACTGTGGAGGCCAGGTCATCTGGCGCAGCACCCCATCACTCTCCTTCTTGGTCAAATAGCCCTTACACAGCCTGGAGGTGTTTGGGGTCATTGTCCTGTTGAAAAATAAATGATGGTCCAACTAAACGCAAACCGGATGGAATAGCAGCCGCTGCAAGATGCTGTGGTAGACATGCTGGGTCAGTATGCCTTCAATTTTAAATAAATCCCCAACAGTGTCACCAGCAAAGCACCCCACACCATCACACTTCCTCCTCCACACCAGCACACCTTTGAAGTGAAAACCATTTCAGGTGACTACCTCTTGAATCTCAACAAGAGAATGCCAAGAGTGTGCAAAGCAGTAATCAAAGCAAAAGGTGGCTACTTTGAAGAACCTAGAATATGACATATTTTCAGTTGTTTCACACTTTTTGTTATGTATATAATTCCACATGTGTTAATTCATAGTTTTGATGCCTTCAATGTGAATCTACAATATTCATAGTCATGAAAATAAAGAAAACTCTGAATGAGAAGGTGGGTCCAAACTTTTGGTCTGTACTGTCTGTGTGTGTGTGTATATATAATATAAATTATTATATAATCTGTATGTATTAAGTGTAAAGGAAGTGCAAACGATTGAGTCTCCATTCTCCGCACAGTCTTTTAGCATGAAGCCCCCAGTTAGAGAACTCTGCTCATCCTGCCAGACGACCGTTTACCCCATGGAGAGGCTGGTCGCTGACAAACATATCTTCCACAACCGATGCTTTTGCTGTAAGCACTGCAGTACCAAACTGAGGTGAGTATACAGATGCAGCATGGCTGCCTTGGCCTTGACTAATATACCAGTCCTTGCAGTCTAGAAAGTTGAGATATTGGGGGGGGCTCTGTTTGATGATCACACTGTAGAGCTGTGCCTCTAACATGAATGGTCACATCACGAGCTCTGGAAATCTAATACATTAGTCATCAAGATGAGTCGCTTCTAAAACCACAACTCCCAGCATGCCCTGGTTGTCAGAGTATGCTTGGACTTTAGGTTCTGCAGCTGCCAGAGGGCCACAGGTTGGAGACTACTGATTTAAAGGGTTGCTCCACGATCCAGCGTCCGGAACATTGAGTTCCGAACGCTGTGTGCGGGCTTCCGTGTTCACGCCCCCCCCCCCCCCGTGACGTCACGCCCCGTCATGTGATGTCACATCCTGCCCCCTCAATGCAAGTCTGTCACAGCCGTCGTGCCCCCTTCCCATAGACTTGCATTGAGGGGGGAGGCCGTGACCTCACGAGGGGGCGGGCGTGAACACGGAAGCCCACACACAGCGTTCGGAACTGAATGAGCGGAGTAATCCTTTTAATAATATTTCTATTTTTATTATTGTCGCTGGTTTGATTTCCATTAGTTTTTTATAATCCCCATTTCAGGCTGTGTTAACACATTTCTGCTTTTTACTACATTTTTGCTGTGAATGACCAAAATCACTGTTATAAATGGCGCATTTTGCCATGATTTGCATAATCTCCGTAAAACACACAACTTCTACAGTGAATTTAGTCACTCACTGCAACAGCGCCTGCGGTAATGCTAATAAGCCGTAACATGTCAGCACAGCCTGTATGCTGGTGAGTTTGGCAAGAATGAGTGTGACTGATGTAAAACCTGTCTCTGGATTGGCCTCATAGTGGCTTATCTACAAAAATGCCTACCTCTATTATACTTAAAGGGAACCTGTCATCCCAAATATGCTGTTTGAGTCCTCCCCACCAGCCTTGTTTGATAGATTTCTTCCTGTTTAAAGGGGTACTCCATTGAAAAACTTTTTTTTTTTTTTTTTTTTTTAATAAATCAACTGGTGCCAGAAAGTTAAACAGATTTGTAAAGTACTTCTATTAAAAAATCTTAATCCTTCCTGTAATTATTAGCTGCTGAATACTAGAGCGGAAATTATGTTCTTTTTGAAACACAGTGCTCTCTGCTGACATCTCTGTCCATTTTTAGGAACTGTCCAGAACAGCATATGTTTGCTATGGGGATTTCCTTTTACTCTGGACAGTTCCTAAAATGGACAGAGATGTCAGCAGAGAGCACTGTGCTTGTGATGTCAGCAGACAGCTCTGTGTTTCAAATGGAAAAGAATTTCCATTGTAGTATTCAGCAGTTAATAAGTACAGGAAGGATTAAGATTTTTTAATAGAAGTAATTAACAAATCTGTTTAACTTTCTGGCACAAGTTGATTTAAAAAAAAAAAAAAAAAAAAGTTTTTCACCGGAGTACCCCTTTAAGTATAGGGAGAGATGGATCAATCAAGACTGGGGTAGACAGAAGCTGCTGAGGACCACCCTGATTACTTCAGACAGCATGAATTTGAGAACAGGTTCCCTTTAAAGGGGTAGTCCAAGATTCCATGACAGTAAGGTATCTAGGGTAAAAGAGAAAAAAGAGGGACCACGCCTCGTGTATTACCCAAGACACAGGGTGGAATGGGAGGTGGCAAAGGGCACCAGACTTTTGGTTGGCTGCTCGCTTTGGGGCAGATAATCAGCGCTTATCACCCTTGGATAGGGGGTACAGACAAAATCTTGGTTGGAACGAACTGCAAAGCCTAGTGGGTCACAGGGGTGGAGGATCCAATCCTGTTCAATGAGGTAGATATAGAGAGCAAACACGACCCATAGGTCAGGCGCTGTTCCAATATAGAATAAATGTAACCAAAGCGAATGTAGCGGTTAAAGTACCAACAGACACTATGTTTATTAAGGACCAATGACGCGTTTCGGAGGTAAAACCCTCCTTCCTCAGATTGGCAACCTGAGGAAGGAGGGTTTTACCTCCGAAACACGTCATTGGCCCTTAATAAACATAGTGCCTGTTGGTACTTTAACCGCTACATTCGCTTTGGCTACATTTATTCTATATTGGAACCTGGAACAGTGCCTGACATATGGGTCATATTTGCTCTCTATATCTATAACAGTAAGGTAGCCGAGCACAAAGATACTCCTGAGGAATCTCATCACACTTCTTTGTGTTTCCTTCCCCAGCCTGGGCTCCTATGCCGCCCTGCATGGAGAATTTTACTGCAAGCCTCACTTCCAGCAACTATTCAAAAGCAAAGGGAACTATGATGAAGGCTTCGGACGCCGGCCCCATAAGGATCTGTGGACCCACAAAGAACAGGATGCACCTGGAGACAAGGCACCTTGAGGGTGCAGAATATTCATCTCTCTAGGGGCTTAGCTTCTCGTCCACAATGCACTTGGGGTGGAGTCATGTGCCTCATTGGTAGGGGGAGGGGGGTTCAATGCATATAAAGGCACTTTCTATATGATTACCATGTACAGTTAGTCCTCCTAGTGGTGGGAGGGTTTAACTGCAAGATGTCAGACACCACCTGGGCCATGACATTTTTTTTCTTTAAGCTTTGCTTTACCCCATTAAATTGCCCTTTTAAATTCTAGGCCCAGGTGGCTTCTTGAATGTGTCTGGTGGGAGCAGGGTGAAGGAGGGTATGTAAATTCATAATAATATTATCCACAGAAGCAAGTGGGAGGTAATTGCATGGGCATGTTTCAGTGGTTAGGGGGACCCCCCAACAGCTGCTGCCTTTTTAATTTGGAAATCTCAGGTGAATAGCTGTACCCATCGCACAGCAAGACCATTGGTTATTCATTCCCCAGGGATCCTGTTTTCCTAGGACAGGTCGGTATGAAGACTTGGCATTGCCAGTGATAAGGGGCACTGCTCGGCAACCTCAGGGGATATGCTCCCAATGTCGGAGTGGCACCTGGCGATCTTTATCCTTCACCTCCCTCCGGCCTTTAAAAAAAAAACAAAAAAAAAACTTCACCACTTTCTCTCTTTCTGCTGGAAAGGGAACCTGCAACATTCCTTAACTCTGCCACTGCCGACCGAGGATGTTTGACTCTGTCGGGTGAAGAGTTACCAATACTCTGCACTGGGATTGGGTTTTGTTTACAGACTGTTTTTAACATATCCCTGAGCCTTGATTGTACAATAAAAGCCTCTGTAGGATCTCCTTGTGTTTGTAGTGATGCACTGCAATCTGCTGCTGCACTTCTGCCCTGAGCTTGGGCCCCTCAGGGTCTCGGTAACTGTTCTACAGCAGTGAGGTCTCTGGGTATCATGATGTAGAAGGAGGTTCGTTCTCCAACAATGCGGGACCTTTAGTAGAAGTTGTTTTTTTCCTTGTTTTGTATCTTTGTGTCTTGTGGTGTTCTGTTTTCTGCTCCATTGTTAGGGTGGTATTACACAGGCAGACTGCTGCCAGACTCAAGTGCTGATCACGTAGATCAGCGCTCGTTTAACAATCCTATCCAGGCAGGGCTGCACAAACAATGGGTGGCCTATACGTGTAGCCCTTTAATTCTATTATTTGTCGGCCGCCTGTCCACTATTACACAGGGCGATGTATGGCCGATGAACATGGATTTAACTGGTCAAAACCATGTGATCAGCCGATAAACGACACTTTGCTTGTTCACCAGCTGATCTCTGGGTCTATTTAACCGATAATCACTATGTATAATAAGGCTCTTGCATGCCTGAATGGGGGGGACATAAGTGTTAGATCGGTATCTGACCTGTTTTTGGAATATAGCCACACATCCCTATGAATGCCTCAACCTGATAAGTGTTTGGGTATGTCACTAGAGGCACGCCTTGCAGTAACAGGGCCACATGGTGACTCTGCTCTGTTGTATTGCAGCTGATGAAGGTGAATGCATCATGTCGTGACCCATAAGAAAACACAGATCAGTCCATCCTGGATGGATTGCTGGTGATTTTTAGGTTGTGTCTAGAGCGAAGTTACAGCAATTCGATTTGTCACGAACTTCTCAGCTCGGCAGTTGATGACTTTATCCTGCATAAATGAGTTCAGCTTTCAGGTGCTTCGGTGGGCTGGAAAAGGTGGATACAGTCCTAGGAGAGAGTCTCCAGCCCACCAGAGCACCTGAAAGCTGAACTCATTTATGCAGGCTAAAGTCAGCAACCGCTGAGCTGAGAAGTTGGTGACGAATCGAATCACTGTAACTTGGCTCATATCTAGTTGTTTTCCCATTCACTTTTAATGGTTGCAATATGGCATGATTAAGGGAGCGCAACAAGGTGATCTTTGGCCTTTATGTTAGGGCTCTATAGCAACTTTAGCAGTACAATTTGTGCCACAGTCAACAACTGCTGTGCTGCCATCTTGAAGCTAATGAAATGTAGTCACATTGTGACCTGACAGTCACTAGCTATCCTGACAGGATTGGTTTTCTGACTGGAGTCATGGCAACATGTGAGTCCCAGCCTGAACCCATTCATTTCCATTAACTGCAAAGCCGGAGGGCAACACACCATTTTTTGACTGTGCAACCTCAGCCAAATTCTCCATGAAGCATTACGGTCCATGTAAGGATAGATTATTGCTTCCAGAAAGGGAGCAGATCCCATTTGAGGAAAGTCCTTCTTAATAAAGTGCAGCTTTATTCTCTACACTTCCTACACAAAAAAATGTACTATCCCCAATAGGTTTTTGCAATAGTAAGATCAAACACATCCGTAGGCCTAATTTTGAAGTTGCCTTTATTATACCAGTGTGACCAATAGCAGTCAGCAGTGTCCTACAGCATAGTGAACAGCCACCCATCCATGGTCCTATCAAATGAGCTTCCACCCCTAAAACTAGACAGGTTCCTCTTTACATCTGAACATTTCTATAGTGACTACAACAACCAAAAACCTTATGGTTCTAGGTTTCAGGGTTCACATAAGTTACAGTCAATCAGCAGCATCTTTTCCTGTGTGTTGTCCTGCACCCGATGGTCTTCACCTTACCTGTCATCCCATCACTTCTGAACTCAAGGATTACTGTGACTGTTCTGTAATACAGGGTAATGATATAAAATATATCTTCAGTTTCGTTAGTGTTGTGTGTTTCTGTCTTGCTTATTGTGTGTCCCGGTATCTGTGTATGAATATATGGATATGGGGGTGGCTGGTTTCCAGTTGTGTGTATTGGGGCTTATTCTCATGACTGTAGTCCTGGTCCATGTTCAGGAGCCTTGGACAATGTTCCCACGTGTCTCTGCTGGGACCCAATCTGATAAATAGTAAAACCATGGATTACAATATAATCAATGTGGAGGGTGGAAGCATCCATTCTGATGGCTGGTGTGTAGAGAAACATCTGCAATATGTGTGTACATGTGTCTTCCTCCTAGTTATTTAGAATGGGTTATGTACCTTTTTTTTTTAAACATAATTTTATATGAAAAAATAATAATAATTATCTAGTGAGGTAATGTTAATATAGTGCTCTACTTAAAGATGTCTTTGGCCAGATAATCCCTTTTCTTTCTGGTACTAGAGACGTGACGTAACGCCATGCTCCCTTGTGATGTAATAAACATGAATGGAGGGGGCTAGGCATTACGTCACGTCTACAGTCCCAGAAAGAAAGGGCTTTCCAAGACTGGAGGCACAGCCCTGCATAGAATGTGGGTGCTGCATGGAGATTGCAGGTGGGCCCCCCGCGATCAGACATCTTATAGGGGATAAGAGCTCTTTGGCCGAATAACCCCTTTAAAGGGGTACTCCCGTGGAAAACGTTATTTTAAATCAACTGGTGCCAGAAAGTTAAACAGATTTGTAAATCACTTCTATTAAAACATCTTAATGTTTCCAGTACTTTTTAGGGGCTGTATACTAAAGAGAAATGCATTTCCTCTGATGTCATGACCACAGTGCTCTCTGCTGACACCTCTGTCCATTTTAGGAACTGTCCAGAGCAGCATATGTTTGCTATGGGGATTTTTTCCTGCTCTGGACAGTTGCTAAAATGGACAGCAGAGAACACTGGGGTCATGACATCAGAGGAAATGCATTTCTTTTTTGGATTTCTCTCAAGTATACAGTCCCTAAAAAGTACTGGAAGGATTAAGATTTTTAAATAGAAGTGATTTACAAATCTGTTTAACTTTCTGGTACCAGTTGATTAAAAAAAAAAAAAAGTTTTCAACGGGAGTACCCTTTTAAGTACTAAGCTCTATTTAAAGGGGTACTCCAACCTAGATATCTTATCCCCTATCCAAAGGGGATAAGATGTCTGATCACGGGGGGTCCCACTGCTGGGGACCCCCGCAATCTCTCCTGCAGCACAAGCCTATGGGAGGGGGTGTGACGGTGGCCACGTCCCCTCCTATAGACTTGCATTGAGGAGGCAGGGCGTGATGTCATGATACTCCGGACCCTATATCGTGAGTTATCAGCATGGAGTATCTGAATGGAGATCAAAAGAAGGACCGACAAATGGCACCTCATGTATTACCCCAGGACAAGTGAAGGAACTAGGGGATTACCCTACGGGGCTTATAGATGGCTGCTCACCTCAGGGTAGAGAAAAATAGGCATATAGCCCCAATATTCTGGGGTACCAATGATGATGAACTGCTGCCAAGCCAGTGGGTTGCAGGAACTGACCTAGGCCGTCCTGTGGAGTTCAGGAAAAGAACCCTTGTGTACCAGCGCTGCAGTCCTTATAGATGGAAATAAAGAAGTCCAAATATAATGTGGATCCTGGGCAGGACCATTTATTGAACAAAAACAAAAGATTGTTTTTTTGTTTCTTGTTTTTGTTCAATAAATGGTCCTGCCCAGGATCCACATTATATTTGGACTTCTTTATTTCCATCTATAAGGACTGCAGCGCTGGTACACAAGGGTTCTTTTCCTTTCCTGATCAGCAGGGAGTGATCTTTGCTCTGTGCAGCTGATGACAAGCGGATGCTGCAGTAGAGATTGCGGGGGTACCCAGCGGCAGGACCCCCACGATCAGACATCTTATCCCCTATTCTTTGGATAGGGGATAAGGGTCTAGGGGTGGGGGTACCCCTTTAAGGTCTGTATAATACTCAAGGGTGCGTTCACACGTGCAGACTTTTGCTGCAAATTTTGCTGCCCATTGGCTTCAAAGGGCAGTTAAATCTGCTGAAGCGAATCTGCAGCAGAAAATACGAACGTGTGAACGCACCCCTAAGCTGTATTCACTCATTTGCAGCCTTCAGAGCTAAAATCTCCCAGCGTCCTTGTCAGACAATATTGGCATAGAGAGTGTTCTGGTCATCTGCATTCTGAAAAGCATCATTTCTATGCCAGGCCCTGTACAGAAGAAGGATACCAGCCTCCCCAATATATTTCTTCAGATAGTGGTGGGTCTGACAACAAAACTACACTGTTTCCAATAGCAACCAATTGACTGACACTTTGAACTATGTTTGTACATAATGACTCCAACAGCAGAATGGTGAGTACAGCTTTGTTGTATAATACTGGATAACTATATATTTGGAAAGTTTTAAACCCTTTAATTTTTTTATGTTCATGCCTTGTGAAAAAAATAATAATAATTTCCATCATTCTACACCCAATCCTCCACAATGACAAATGTTTTGCTTGGACAGAAGGATTCATCCTTTGCTATGACACTTAACATTTATCTCTGGCTCCACATTTCTCAATCATTCTTTAGATGTTTCTACACCTGGATTGAAGTCCCCTGTGGTAAATTCAGCTGATTGGACAGGATTTGGGAAGCGAAACCCCCTGGCTACATAAAGGCAGTTGACAATGCATATTTGAGCAAAAACCAAGCAATGAGGAGGAAAGAGCTGCCTGTAGAGATCAGAGACAGGATTGTGTAGAAGCACAGATCTGGAGAAGGGTACAAAAAACAAATACTACACTAAAGGATCCCAAGAGCACAATGGCCCTTATAATTATTAAAAGGGTTATCACGGGAGAAGGTTAGAGCTATGCCCAGCATGTGTTATAAAACAAACCTGTAATTACCTTCAGTGCTCCCACGATACCCTGCTCCGGTCCCCGGGTACAATCTAAGCTGCAGAATGACACCCAGGCAACACTCAGCCTTAAGGACCCGGGGTTTTTCCGTTTTTGCATTTTTGTTTTTTCCTCCTTACCTTTAAAAAAATCATAACTCAATTTTGCACCTAAAAATCCATATGATGGCTTATTTTTTTGCGCCACCAATTCTTCTTTGTAATTACATCAGTCAAAAATCTATGGCCAAACGGAACAAAAAATCATTGTGAAACAAAATTGAAAAAAAAGTCATTTTGTAACTTTTGGGCGCTTCCATTTCTACACAGTACATTTTTCAGTAAAAATGACACCTTATCTTTATTCTGTAGGTCCATACGATTAAAATAATACCCTACTTATATAGGTTTGATTTTGTCGCACTTCTGGAAAAAATCATAACGTCATGCAGGAAAATTTCTACATTTTAAAATTGTCATCTTCTGACCCCTATAACTTCATTTTTCCACGTATGGGGCGGTATGAGGGCTCATTTTTTGCGCCGTGATCTGAAGTTTTTAGCGGTACTATTTTTGCATTGATCGGACTTATTGATTGCTTTTTATTCATTTTTTAATGATATAAAAAGTGACCAAAAATAATTTGGACATTTCCGCACGCGGCGATACCACATGTTTATTTTTTTTTTACAGTTTTTTTTTTTTATGGGAAAAGGGGGGTGATTCAAACTTTTTATAGGGAAGGGGTTAAATGATCTTTTCACTTTTTTTTTTTTGCAGTGTTATAGCTCCCATGTGGACCTATAACACTGCACACACTGATCTTTTACATTGATCAATGGTTTCTTATAGGAAGCTACACCCCTCATGGAATGTAATAAGGGGTGCAGCTAGCATTTACACCCCACTTTGGAACAGTGGGCTGTACAACTGAAACATTTTAATTTAATTAAATTCTGTGAGGGGTGTAGTTTCCAAAATGGGGTCACATGTGGTGGTGGTGGTGGGGGGGTTCCACTGTTCTGGCACCACGGGGGGCTTTGTAACCGCACATGGCCTTCAATTCCGGACACACACACTCTCCAAAAGCCCAATGGCGCTCCTTCTCTTCTGAGCATTGAAGTTCGCCCGCAGAGCACTTTACATCCACATATGGGGCATTTCCATACTCAGAAGAAATGGGGATACAAATTTTGGGGGGCTTTTTTCTTCATTTTCCCATCCAACTTTTAACGGAAATTTGTCAAACACCTGTGGGGTGTTAAGGCTCACTATACCCCTTGTTACGTTCCGTGAGGGGTGTAGTTTCCAAAATGGGGTCATGTGGGTATTTACTGTTTTGCGTTTATGTCAGAACCGCTGGAAAATCATCCATCCCTGTGCAAATCACCAATTTAGACCTCAAATGTACATAGTGCTCTCTCCTGAGCCTTGTTGTATGCCCGCAGATCACTTTACACCCACATATGGGGTAGTTCCGTACTCAGGAGAAATTGCGTTACAAATTTTGGGGGTCTTTTTTTTTTCCATTTACCGCTTGTGAAAAATAAAAGTATGGGGCAACACCAGCATGTTAGTGTCAATTTTTTTTTTACACTAACATGCTCGTGTAGACCTCAACGTTACCTTTTCACAAGGGGTAAAAGGAGAAAAAGTCCCCCAAAATTTGTAACACAATTTCTCCCGAGTACGGAAATACCCCATATGTGGCCCTAAACTGTTGCCTTGAAATACGACAGGGCTCCAAAGCGAGAGAGCGCCATGCGCATTTGAGGCCTATTTTGGGGATATGCATCCACCACCAAAATACCCTACGGCAGTGTTTTAAACACCCTACGGCAATACTGGGAGTTGTTTTTTCAACAGCTGGAGGCTCAGTTTTGGAAACCGTGCTGTACAAGACAGTTTTATTTGCCGCATCTCAAACTTGCCGCAGAAATCCCGCTGTAAACCCCCGCCCGTGTGAATGTACCCTGTATTAAACTCCCAGCATGCCCTTTGGCTGTGCATGCTGAGAGTTGTTTCTAAGCAACAGCAGGAGGTGAACAGGCCTCACCTCTTGCTGTATCCTGCCGCCAGGACCACTGCCACCGCTCCTGCCGCCGGGACCCCCGCCAGACCAGGGAGAGGTAGGAGACCCTCGCCAGCCCCGATCGCCGCCCAGCATGGCAGTGATTGGTCGGTCATTCCGTGCCACCTCACTCCTGCTGGGAAAGGGTGAATGGGGCTGTCTCGGCTTGCTTGTTTGCACCGGGTGTCTGCTGATAGATATAACCAGTTATCCCGGTCTGGTCCCCAAACCAAAATTCCCAGGGGCGTAGAGGTACGCTCTGTTTCCTTAAGTGGTTAAATTAACCGATGTCATTTGTAAATTACTGCTGACACCTCTGTCAGTGTTAGGAACGGTCCAGAGCAGGAGCAAATCTCTACTGCACTGGACAGTTCCTGACACAGACAGAGGTGGCAGCAGAGAGCACTGTGGTCCGACTGGAAAGAACTAAATAGTTTTCTAGACCATACAGCCGCTGATAAGTACTGGAAGGATTAAGATTGTTTAACAGAAGTAATTTACAAATCTGTTTAACTTTCTGGCACCAGTTGATTTGAAAAAATTTTTCCCTCCAGAATACTCCTTTAGAGTCTATTCACACGTACAGTATTCTGCGCAGATTTGATGCACAGGATTTTCTGCTGCAGATTTCAATGTAAACTGAATGACTTGAAATTCTGCGCATCCAATCTGTGCATCATATCTCCCGTGGAATTATTTTTTTAACCCCTTAAGGACGCAGCTCATTTTCACCTTAAGGACGCAGCCCTTTTTCGCAATTCTGACCACTGTTCCTTTATACATTAATAACTCTAAGATGCTTTTTTCCATTATTCTGATTCGGAGATAGTTTTTTGTGACATATTCTACTTTATTTTAGTGGTAAATTTTCGTCGTTACTTGCATCCTTTCTTGGTGAAAAATCCCCAAATTTCATGAAAATTTTGAAAATGCAGCATTTTTCTAACTTTGAAGCTCTCTGCTTGTAAGGAAAATTGATATTCCAAATACATTTTATATTGATTCACAAATACAATATGTCTACTTTATGTTGGCATCATAAAATGGACATATTTGTACTTTTTGAAAAAATTTGAGGGCTTCAAAGTATAGCAGCAATTTTCAAAATTTTCATGAAAATTGCTAAATCTGAAGAGACAGATGTTACAGAACTACAACACCCAGCATGCCTGGGCAGTCAAGGCATGCTGAGTTGTAGTTTGGCAACATCTGGAGGGCTACCGTTTGGGCACCACTGTAATAGTGATCTCCAAACTGTGACCCTCCAGATGTTGCAAAACTGCAACTCCCAGCATGCCCAGACAGCCTTTGGCATGCTAGGAGTTGCAGTGTGGCAACCACTAGAAGGGCAGCAGTAAAGATCGCTTTACCGCCACCTTCCTTTACTGCCACCTTCCTTCCTTCCACTGGCAGCTCCGATCATCCCTATTTTCCAGGTGATTGGGTCACCAGAGACCCGATCAGCCCAGAATAGGAGAAAATCGCATATCTGAATTGACATGCGATTTTCTCCGATTGCCGACATGGGGGGGGGGGCGGCAATGTGCAGGGATGCCTGCTGAATGGTCCCCAACCGGCTAGTGGCTGGGACCGGAATTCCCACGGGCGTATCCATACGCCCTACGTCCTTAAGGACTTGGGATGCAGGGCGTATGCATACGCCCTACGTCCTGAACAGGTTAAATCAACTGGTGCCAGAAAGTTAAACAGATTTGTAAATTACGTCTATTAAAAAATCTTAATCCTTCCAGTACTTTTTAGGGGCTATATACTACAGAAGAAATGCTTTTCTTTTTTGGATTTCTCTGATGTCATGACCACAGTGCTCTTTGCTGACCTCTGCTGTCCATTTCTGGAACTGTCCAGAGCAGGAGAAAATCCCCATAGCAAACATATGCTGCTGTGGACAGTTCCTAAAATGGACAGAGATGTCAGCAGAGAGCACTGTGGTCGTGACATGAGAGAAATCCAAAAAGAAAAGCATTTCCTCTGTAGTATACAGCCCATAAAATGTAATGGAAGGATTAAGATTTTTTTAAATAGAAGTCATTTACAAATCTGTTTACCATTCTGGCAACAGTTGATTGAAAAAAAAAGTTTTCCATGGGAATAACCCTTTAATGTGTCAGACTCAGCGAATTTCTGGCCAGAGAAATGTCTCAAACATTTTTTTTTTTTAAATCAACTGGTGACAGAAAGTTAAACAGATTTGTAAATTACTTCTATTAAAAATTCTTTATCCTTCCAGTACTTATTAGCAGCTGTATACTACAGAAGAAATTCTTTTCTATTTGATTTTATTTATTTTTTGTCTTGTCCACAGTGCTCTCTGCTGACACCTGATGCCCATATCAGGAACTGTCCAGAGCAGGAGAAAATCCTCATAGCAAACCTATGCTACTCTGGACAGTTCCTGACACGGACAGAGGTGTAAGCAGAGAGCACTTTGGACAAGACAAAAAAGAAATTCGAAAATAATTTCCTCCGTAGCATACAGCTGCTAATAAGTACTGGAAGAATAAAGATTTTTTAATAGAAGTAATTTACAAATCTGTTTAACTTTCTGGCAAAAGTTCATAGAAAATAAGTTTTCCAGCGGAGTACCCCTTTAAGGAAACAAACCATTTTGGCTTTAAAGGACACAGACAATTTTATTTTTGCATTTTAGCTTTTTTTTTCCTCCTCGCCTTCTAAAAATCATAACTCTTATATTTTCATCCACAGATCCATATGAGGGCTTGTTTTTTGTGTGACCAATTGTCCTTCGTGATGAATCATTTTACCATAAAATGTATGGCGCAAGCAAAAAGATATGTGTGGGGAAATTGAAAAGAAAACTGCAATTTTGGAAGGTTTAATTTTCACACTGTACAATTAATGGTAAAAATGACATGTGTTCTTTATTCTGTGGGTCAGTACAATTAAAATGATCCCCATGGCTACATGCTTTTCTATTATTGTGTTAAAAAAAAAAAATCTCAAACTTTTTAAACAAAATTAGTATGTTTTAAATCACTATTTTGACCGCCTATAACATTCTTTTTTTCCGTATATGCGGCTGTATAAGGGCTCATTTTTGCACTATGATCTGGTACCACTTTTGCATACATAACTTTTTAATAGCTTATTAATTATTTTTTTTTGGAATGTAAACGCAGCAATTTTGGACTATGAGCCGACACACTGTGATGTGCAAGTCACCGCGCGCATGTGCAGTGTAATCGTACACATCGCAGGCGCTCCCCCTGCTCCCTGAGCTAGGCAGAGAGCAGCTGCAATGTGTGCGGGGATATTGCGACTCGCACATCGCAGTGTGTCTGCTCATAGAAGGCATAGCTGGAGGCAAACTGAAGGGTCCATCATCGGCGGACCCGCAGCGTATCCGTCCATGTCAACCTACATTTATCAGGGGAGGGGCTTTCACTTTTTATTTTAATTTATTTTTTACATAGGTGACTATAGGGGAATATCAATAGATTGCAGATAGCACTCTTCAGTATTATCAACGATCTTCTGTTCTCTGGTCTGACATCTAGCAGACCAGAGAAGACCCTGGGAGGATGGCCGGAGCAGGTAAGGGGACCTTCGGCGCCATGTTGGATAATCAGATCCCCTCAGCAGCGCCGCTGGCGATCAGATCGTCCATTCAAATGACTGCATTCCCGGGGTTGAGGAGTTAATGGTGGATATCAGCGCGATTGCTGAGGTCCGCAATTAGCGGCAGGTCCCTGGCTGCGCTAGCGTCATGTATAGGACGTAAATGTACGTCCTGGTGCGTTAGGTACCAGAGCATCAGGACGTACATTTAATTCCTATGTCGTTAAGTGGTTAAAATGGAAGAAATTTGGAACAACCAGGATGCGTAGAGTTGGCTGTTTCACCAAACTAATTGGGGGGGGGACACAGGACTTTGACAAGAGAGGTGACCAAGAACCCAATGGCTCCAAGTATAAACTCCACATTTAATGCGCATTGATAACTATTAAAGACAGCATTAAGGTTCACCTGTGAGGCCGGCATCATATCAGCCAACTTGGGTGGGGCTTATAGTCTGCCTCCCTCCTCCCATTGTATGTGTGCTTAGCCACACTGGAGGTAACTGGGAGCAGACTGTGAATCGGACCTAATGCTGCTATAATTGCCCACTGGCCCCTGGTATTGCCCATACGGCACAGGTAGGTTTAGCGCTAGGTCCCGTGCCACTTGAGAAACCTTGACATTGGTGTGCAGGCTCAGGTATGTCCTTCATACAAGGATATACTGGCTAATGTCTCAATTTTAAGATCAGTTTGAGGATTAGTCATATGTCACTGTTTACATCTACCACATAGTGCACCTAAATTCCTGTATTATTCTATTAATACACATCCACACAGTCTATCTGGTGAAGGATGCCATTGTGGCACTTGTAGTCGGCTGCAGGCATCCTCCATTGTATACATTTTATGCTGGGGATCCCCCTTAGCAACGGACTACAAGCGCAGGATCTGCTCCCCCAGTATAAATGCACAACTGCATTTGGGGTTGAGCATTTCCTGCCCTTTGAAACCTCGTTTTTTCTTGTTGTTCAGTATGGGATAAGTAATGTATTTAAACAGTTAAAATACATAATAGCCCTGATTTGCTAAAATGATCCCAACTCTTTATCAGGTTATGCGACACTTTGTGAAACACATTTTACTAGTAAAAACCAGGGCTGTGGAGTCAGTAGATAAATGTTCCGACTCCACAGTTTTTTGTACTTCAGACTCCCCGACTCCTCTGTATTAATATACGAATGTATTTATAAACACTTACAGTTGAATCCAAGAAGCTGTTCTACCAAGTTCTTCTAAGATTTTCTAGCAGAGAGAGAGAGGTAGTTGGGCAGAAGCTGCTGCCTTCTCCTTTTTGTGTGCTGATCTGCTGCTGAAGATAGGGCAGTGGGAGGATCCAGGAAGGAGCATTTATTATAAAACATGATTTCCCTAGTAGAATCCCATAGTCATATTTAAAGTTTAAAGGGGTACTCCGCCCCTAGACATCTTATCCCCTATCCAAAGGATAGGGGATAAGATGTCAGATCGCCAGGGTCCCGCTGCTGGGGACCCCCGGGATAGCCGCTGCGGCACCCCGATATTACTGCACAGAGCGAGTTTGCTCTGCGCGTAATGACGGGCAATACAGGGGCTGGAGCGTCGTGACGTCATGGCTCCGCCCCTTGTTACATCACAGCCCGCCCCCTTAATGCAAGTCTATGGCAGGGGGCGTGACGACCATCACGCCCCCTCCCACAGACTTGTATTGAGGGGGCGGACCGTGAGCCATGACGTCACGACGCTCCAGCCCCTGTATTGCCCGTCATTACGCGCAGAGCAAACTCGCTCTGTGCAATAATTATAGCGCGGTGCTGCAGCGGCGATCCGGGGGGTCCCCAGTAGCGGGACCCTGGCGATCTGACATCTTATACTTTGCTTTATTTATTTGCTTTACGCTTCTTTTTCCTGAGGAACACAATTTTTTCCCCTGTGCGACAGAATTTAATATCGTGCGACAGAATTTTCCCGACATGTACGAAACTTTGATTAATATGTGTGAGAAAAAAATAGTCTGGGGAAAAAATTCCGCTCAGAAAATAAGCCGACACCCTTAGTAAATCAGGGCAGAGATATGCTTAGAACTAGAAAGCCGACAGTTTCTTGTCAATCTGTTTTAACAAAAACCTTTCCCTTTGAATTAACAATTCTTTGTTTTGTTTTTTTATCAGTCTGTAAATCGGCAGACTTCTATATAAAAATAAAATAAATAGATAACTTGGCGTTAGCATTCCCATTTTCCATAGTAGGGTCGCCCTGACCTATGTAAGGACACACTGTATTGACAAGAGTTATAATAATGCCCATTTACCGGCTTATTCAAATATTTTTAGTGTTTGCAATGTTCAAAGACAAAAATACTTTAAATACAAATAATCTTTACCACCACTTTAATAGAAACTGTTGGTTGAAGATAACCCAGGGTTTGGAAAAAGGTAACAGCCAGCTCAGCAAAATGGTGGTGAACCCAACATGGTCCTGAAATAAGCGGCTAAATTCACATGGCAGATTCCGCACTTTTGTAAGTTCCGCCGGCGCTAAGACTGCTCGGAAATGCGCAGTCTTCATACATGGCAATGCATTTCCAACATGTTCATAGTATCTGCAGACGCTGTAATCAGGATTTCCACAGGCAGATGTTTCCGACGCAGAAATGTGCACTGTTCAGCAGAATCCAATCGAAATCAATGGAAACCTGCTGCAGCGGAATATTTCTGCAGATGCCAAAATCAAGATTTCCGCAGGCAGAGGTCTCTGCTGTGGAAATTCCGTCATAGCAGAATCCTATTGAAATCAATGGGAAATCTGCTGTAGCGGAATTTCCGAGCAGAATATTTCCACGGAATTCCGCAGTGTGAACATAGCCTAACAGTAACCTTCAACCTGCGGCTTTACCAGCTGCTACAAACCAGATTGGAGACCCCCTGCTTATAACATCACCCAATCAGAAAGTAAGATCTTTATCGGGCGCCAATAAACAATCACATGACTCTGTATTATATTAATATAAATGACCATTTATTGTAAATAAAAACAAATAAAAACGAGATACATTGTGAGGGCTCTGCACTGCAAGCCCCAGGTCAGTATATATATATATATTTATAGAGATTTATACAGTAAATAGGATATTCCCTTTGGCACAGGTTCCCACACATGAAGGAACAATATATATATATATTCATTTAACAGATGCACCAACCTTGTAACCTGTTCTCCTGCCAGGGAGCAATGTGCTGGCAGTATAATAGCGGCTGGACCCATCATGGCTTTCGTCCTGTTAAAGAGGTACTCCGGTGGAAAACTTTAATTTTTTTTTTTTTTAAGTTCTTTTTAAGTCACCAGAAAGTTAAACAGATTTGTAAATTACTTCTATAAAAAAAATCTTAATCATCCCAGTACTTATCAGCTTCTATATACTACAGAGGAAGTTCTTTTCTTTTCGAATTTCTTTTTCTGTCTGACCACAGTGCTCTCTGCTGACACATCTCTCCATGTCAAAAACTGTCCAGAACAGGAGAAAATTCCCATAGCAAACCTATCCTGCCCTGGACAGTTCCTGACATGAACATAGGTGTCACCAGAGAGCACTGTGGACAGAGAGACAAAAGAAATCCAAAAGCAAAAGAATTTCCTCTGCAGTATACAACCTCTAATAAGTACTGGAAGGATTAAGATTTTTAAATAGAAGTCATTTACAGATCTGTTCAACTTTCTGGCACCAGTTCATTTAAAAAAAAAATAAATAAAAATGTTTTCCACCGGAGTACCCCTTTAACTCTTCTTAGTGGTCAGTAACCTGTGTCACTTCAGCTGTTTCGAAACTACAACCCTCAGTTCGTGCTGGGAGTTGTAGTCTTACTACCGCTTAAGGGACCGGAGGTGCAGACCACCACTCTATAGCTTGCTTCCTGACCAACACAAAGATAAGAAAGTGCAACTAATATACATATACTGGAGGATATAGATGTATAATGGAGAAACCTATGCAAACTTTTCTGTGGCATATGGATGAGATTTCGGCTTTTCCACGCTACTGGAGGACACTCTTTTGGCCTCTGTCATGTGAATATGGATAGGAGCTTTCCTGGTACATATGGCAAACAAAGTGAGTAAAGCCTAACCGTGGTGTCCAGAATAGCTCAAGCCTATTAAGTGCAAAATAATGTGATCAAATTCCCTACACAGAGGCACAAAGTGAACACACAAGACATCCAAATCCTCATTCAGACAGTAAGATTACAGCCAAACTAACAGATCATAGATCCCTAGGATTCTGTTAGTTTGCATTAGAGATGAGCGAACTTACAGTAAATTCGATTCGTCACGAACTTCTCGGCTCGGCAGTTGATGACTTATCCTGCGTAAATTAGTTCAGCTTTCAGGTGCTCCGGTGGGCTGGAAAAGGTGGATACATTCCTAGGAAAGAGTCTCCTAGGACTGTATCCACCTTTTCCAGCCCACCGGAGCACCGGAAAGCTGAACTAATTTATGCAGGAAAAGTCATCAACTGCCAAGCCGAGAAGTTCGTGACGAATCGAATTTACTGTAAGTTCGCATCATAAGATCAGAGGTTGGTATGGGGTTATGATCGCATAAATCGATGGTCACCAACCCGTGACCCCACCGACTGTTGCAAAACTACAACTCCCATCATGCCCTGACAGCCTTCGGCATGATGGGAGTTGTAGTTCTGCAACAGTCGGTGGGGACACAGGTTAGGGAACAGTTTTAAAATAGCTACTAGAAATTCCGGCACACAAGAATAGATGCAAATCACCTGAAGTGTTTATTCACAAGTCAGCATAGCATGGCAATGTAGCGGCACGCAGGACGCGTTTTGGCCACCTCGTGCCCTTCATCAACTGATCAGAAATCAGTTGATGAAGGGCACGAGGTGGCGGAAACGCGTCCTGCGTGCCGCTACATTGCCATGCTATGCTGACTTGTGAATAAACACTTCAGGTGATTTGCATCTATCCGTGTGTGCCGGGATTTCTTCTACCTACTTCATGCTGACCAGTCCACGGGCACCACACTACAGCTACGAGTGCCGACTCCTATTTCTTCTTAAAATAGCTACTTACCAGGTTGCCTAGCAGTATGCACGCGAGACCACTGCTTCATTCTCATGGGAAACTGGGAGCCCCCGTTGTCGTGCACTGTCTTTGGCGGTCTCCTAAGCTTAGAATGCAGCAGTAGTGTGCATGCTCGGCAGTCGCTCAATTCAACTAGGTGGATGTGATCGGTGGGGATCTGACCCACAATGATTCACTAACACGTATACACAGGAATTGAAGCCAAGTGTGACAACCCCTTTAAAGGGGTACTCCAGTGGAAAAACATTTTTATTTATTTATTTTAAATCAGCTGGTGCCAGAAAGATTACAGATTTGTAAATCACTTCTATAAAAAAAAAAAAAAAATCTTAATCCTTCCAGTACTTATCAGCTGCTATATGCTCTACAGGAAGTTCACTCTGCTGACACCTCTGTCCATTTTAGGAACTGTCCAGAGGAGGATAGGTTTTCTCTGGGGATTTGCTCCTGCTCTGTTTAACTTTCTGGCACTAGTTGATTTAAAAAAATAAATAAAATTTTCCAATGGAGTACCCCTTTAATTCCCCCCAGAGTGACCCCTAGCAATAGTCTCATTGTCCAAGGAAGAAGCCACTGCAGCACTTACCTGAAGAATACGATAGTTAGCATAAACCCTTTTTTCAATATTCCTTACCCTTCTACTTACAAGGAATCTCGTGTATAATATATATATATATATATATATATATATATATATATATATATATATATATAGTCTATGAAGGACATTTATCATCGTAATTTATTTATTTTTTGCTTATGTACTACATATTTATCATACTATCATAGGAAGGTTGATAAAATTGGAGAACATAAGCAAAAACAAAAAAGTTGCAGCTGAGACTTGTGAGATTTTTTTGCGATTTTTTAAATTTGCTCACATACGGGAGTTTTGTGCTCCAGGTCAGACCAGAGGTTTGAGCCTTTTTTTTTGCCTACGTGCGACTTTCGCACATCATAAATACCTGACCACTGCAAAGTAAAAAAGTGCTTAGGTGCATGTGTGACTTTCTGTGCAACTTTTGTAAGAAAAAAAAAAAAGGCTCTAAATACCTTGATAAATGTCCCCCCTATATAATTGTCATCACAAGAACAGATAGGATCAGTACAGGATAGTAGGAAAAGAAAAGTCCCAGCCTGTACTGTAACTCCAGAGCTGCAACCGCAATTCTACAAGTTATTGACAATTTGACAGGTCCACCATAAGTGCTTGGTTGAGCTCCTATAATGCAGATGGAAGTTTTTTTCTATGTTTAAGAACAATGCTCGAGTGTGAAGAAGACACTTCCTAAAAAGCTGATCACCCAAACAACCTCTGTGGAGATGCAGAAGAAGCAGAGGGTGCTGGGATATTTCAGCTCTGAAACCTGCCGTATAGCGAGTGCAGATCTAGAGTATAATACAGGATATAACTCAGGATCAGTACAGGATAAGTAATGTAATATCTGTACACAGTGACTCCACCAGCAGAATAGTGAGTCCAGCTCTGGAGTAAGGTTGGGTGTGTCTGTGCTCCTGTGACTTCCAGCAAACTTCCAGAGAAGCAGACTTTTCTTCCGCCCCTCCCCAGGTGTGTGGCAGACTCCTGGGTAGGGGTCTCTGCTATGGAGCCCCGGGAATCCAGGACTTCATTTTGCGCTCCCCGTTCTAGGCCGGAGGGGTGTGTGCGCGAACATGCAACGGCCAGTAGCCAGGATGGGGTCAGAAGATCGACCAGGGCCCACAGCAATGTGGGGCCCCCTCCCCCATCCCCAGCTGGGAGCTGCAAAGCTTCTAGCAAAAGTTCATCCAGGCCAAGAAGCTCATCCAGGCAGAGGAATGGAGTAAAGGCGTCTACATCAGTTTCCCCAGAACCCCAGCAATGGGGGGTAAAGGGGCCAAGGGAATCCCTGGCAATATTCACATCCAGAATGCAGGCCAAGATGGCTCAATATGAGGAGCTTGGGAAGCAGCTCAGAGGAATAAGAGCGGATTTAAAATTTGCCCGCTACCAAGTGGATCAGTCATCCAGGGCCAAGAAGGCAGCATTTGCCGCTAAGGTAAAAACATTAAAGAAAAAAGTGGAGGAGATTGTGCGGATGAGGTCTGACATTGTGGAGGGTGCCGGCATTTTCCGTGAGAAGTTTGTCCATGGTGCTCGTTTCTCTGGTATGCCGGTCTCCAGAGATGATGATGATGATGATTGCCAGAGTGAGGAGGAGGAGATGGAGGAAGGTGAAGGAGGTGAGGAGAGCAATGTGAGTGAGGGGGATATGGATACTAATTCTGTGCGTGACACCACTGCTACCCCTGACCCCCCACTTACCCTGAGTGAAGACCGTGTGAACCCGGCTCAGGTGGCCTTACCTACCTCCAGTGAGGATGATGATGATAATGATGATGGCAGTGACTGCAGTCAAGGCAGCGGCTTGGCAGATGGGGGTCTCCTGCGGGCGATTGTAATGCAGGAGTCCCCCACCCGTCTGGAAAACTTCTCTTTTGGAGAGGATTTAGGCCCAGAGGAGGAGAGGAAGAATAAAAAAGCGAAGGGCAGGAAGAGGAAGAAAACGCAAGGACAAGTTAAGTTTGTCTTTTCTTCTTTCCAGCAGTCTGAGTCAGCTGAGAAGCCGATTCAGGATGCTGGGTCCCCCAACCTGCCAGACCCCGTTTCTGTAGTGGAGCGGGGCCAGCATGGGGGATACAGTAGTGCACCCAAAATGGCCGCGGGTGCGATAGAAAAAAAAGGGCACCCTCCTGTGAGGGGGGAGGGTGCCCAGGCACCAGAAAATGGTGGCAGATTCCCTTGTTCGGGGGGCGGTACAGGTCCTGGCACTGCAGGGCACTCCCCTGTGAGGGGGGGAAGTGTTCGGGCACCGGACCTTGTGGGTTCAGGGGGCGGTCCCCTAGGTGATGCAGTCGGTACCGATCCTGGCACTGTGAAGGAGGAGGTTCCCTGCGCGTCAGCCGCAGTAGGCGGGGCGGGAGTGCGTCCGGAGGGACAACTCCCGTCAAAATCGGCGGCGTGCGATGGGGCGGGGCCACCTATGATGGGGGCGGAGTCTGTGTCTGTGCCCAAAGACACTGGACAGAAGAGCCGTGCAGCTCCAGTCATTAAGCCAGCAACCCTTATACCTGGAGTAATAGACCCAGCTAGCCCAGCCTGTAACACATCAAGGGAGAGTGTACGCAAGAGTGAAAGTGAGAGCAAAAATGTGAATAAAAATGGTAATGTGCAGGATGTGAGTTATGGCAGTGTGCATGGGAGGAGTTGTAGTAGCAGTATGGATGAAGGGAGCGGAGTGCAAGAGAGGGGTGCAAGCGGGGTGCAAGAGAGGGGTGCAAGCGGGGTGCAAGAGAGGGGTGCAAGCGGGGTGCAAGAGATGGGTGCAAGTGGGGTGCAAGAGAGGGGTGTTTGTGAAATACAGGTGAGGAGTGGTAGTGGTATGCAAAAGAGAGGTGTTATGGCTGAGGCTTACATTAGGAACAAGGGTCCTGGTTTGGGGTCTGGTTCTGGTTCGACTGCCCCCCCGGTAGTGGCTGCTTCTCCCAGAAGCTATGCCAGCGTCACTGCCGGGGGATCAGGGGGATCTCCATCTCCATCTGGCTCTGGGGGTCAATTGCAACAGCGCCTCCTGGAGGCTCTACGTAGGGGAGACAGGTCAATCCATGTAGAGGGGAGGGGTGAGGTTGACCTGTCTTTTTGGATAGAAAGACATGGCTTAGGCGCCTTCCGAGAACAAAACGGGGAGGTGGTCTGGTCCCTCCCAACATCCGGGCAGGAAAGTGGCCGTAGGAATGTGGTCCGTTTGGTGTGGAGGGGCGAAGATGCGTGTCCGCCTCGGGGTAAGGTGGTTGAGCTCCTCCTCCAGATGGAATTCAGGGCAAGTGACATCTTTGCCCTGATCCACCCCTATGGTACTTCCGAGTTTGACATCAGCTTCGTTCGACCGGAGGGTTTGGAACTTTTCTGGTCGAACTATGAGGTGGTGAAAAGCGAGCCCGGCTGGCGGGATTTTGCCGTAAAGGCGATATCCCGTCAGAATCTGGCCAAGAAAGTGACTGTATTGACACGTAACGAGTCACTATCTTGCTATGACATCATGACCTGGCTCAGCAGATATGGTGATGTGACGGACATGCCGAAAAAGAACTATGACGAACATGGGATCTGGTCTGGGGCCTGGACGTTTTCCGTCAAACTTAAGCGTTCAGGGAGCACTGTTGCCCACATCCCATCAGCTGCTTTTCTTGGGAGAGACAGAATCCAAATTTTCTACCAGGGGCAGCCCAAGGTCTGTCACAGGTGTGGCAGCCCCACTCACTTTAGCGCAGCCTGTACCGTGCAGGTCTGTGCTCTGTGTGGTGGGGTAGGTCATCTTGCCGCATCCTGTAGGCAGATCAGGTGTCATCTGTGTGGTGTCTTAGGACACCCTTTCAGCCGTTGTCCTAGCGCCTTTGCCCGTGCGACGGTCACCTTGGCTGGGGAAAGCAGTAATGTTGCCTCAGCTGGGGAGGGCACGAGCGCGGGAGAAGGTGCAACAGGGTCAGTGAAGAGGAAAAGTCCCGCCAAGCTGAGGCGGGAGGCTAATCGGAGAAGGAGCAGGGAACTGGAGAGTTCCCATGTGGCAGGGGTAGCTTCTGGCCCTGCTCCAGAGGTTAGTCCTGAAACTGCTGAGGCCCTGGGGGAGAATGTGCTGGATGAGGAAATGGGGAGAATCTGTAAAGAAGAGGGCAGCAAGGCCGATCTTTCCGATTCCTCCCACTATGAAAGTGTGGATGAGGAGGGTGAAGAGAGGCCAAAAAAAAAGGGCAGTAAAGGGAGAAAGAAGAGGTCGGAGCCCTCTAGTCCCCGTGCTACGGACCAGGTCCCCAGCGGAAGCTTACCTGCCCCCCCTCTGATTGATCTGTCTAACCGGTACTCTGTCCTTGATGACATCTCCTCCCCCTCCATGGAGGGGGGGGTCGAGGATGGGGTGCCTGAAGTGGGGGAGCCTCCGGGGGGAACTGGGCCCTGTCCTGATGGGGCAATTTCCTCAGGGGATGGGGCCAAACCGGAGCCAGGTGGAAATGGGGATTCAAAAATGGACCAATCAGAGTCCAAAAAACGGTCCAAAGAGAAAGAAGCCTCCTCATCTGGGGATGAGGGGGTGAAGAAAAAACAGAGATAATGGGGGTTAGGGCCATCTAACTCAATCACCCATGATGGCGGCACTCACCCCATTGACGCTGGCATCTATTAACTGTGCCAGCATAAAGTCTGATACGGCTAGATTCGCAGCCTTTGATTTTCTCGGCCGTGTTGATGCCGACATTTTCTTTTTACAGGAGACCAGGTTGTTAGATCTAGCCTCCCTGGTAAAAGCCAGGAGAGAGTGGAGGCGCGGCCCCTCCCACTGGTCTCTTGCGGCTGAGCCGTATAGTGGGGTGGCGGTCCTTTTTACCGCTCCTGTTGAATGCAGACGGGTTATTGAGTTAGAAATGGGGAGGTGCCTGATCTTAGATGTCCTCATGAAGGGGCAAGAGCTTCGGCTTATTAACATCTACGCCCCACAAACAAAGTGGGGACGAAAAGATCTCTTTATGAGGATTAAGCCCTTTCTTTTTACAAGCCGACAGGTGATCTTTGGAGGGGATTTCAATACTGTCACGAGATCCCAAGATAGGAGAGGCTCCAATGATCGGTTGGCTTATGATAGCATAGCCCTCAATAGTATAGTTAGGGAAGCTCGCCTAGAGGATGCCCACATCCGGAGCCCCTCAGGCCACGCGGGTTTCACCTATCATCGAGGTAGCTGCAGGTCTAGAATAGACAGGTTTTATTTAAAGGAGGAAGCCGTCTCTTCCGCAGTGTCCGTGGTTGAGGTGGAGTTCTCCGATCACTGTATGATTTTGTTTTCCCTGAATGTTTCAGAGACCCCCCGGATGGGTAAAGGTTATTGGAAGCTGAATTCGTCCCTCCTGGAGGAAGCGGAGATAAGACAGTCCTTTGAGGATTTTCTTCAGAGTCAGGTACCTTTACTGGACCTATGTAGTAGTAAGTCAGAGTGGTGGGAGATATTCAAGAAGCGGGTTGCGTGGTTCTTCCGCCAGCTCTCGAGCCTCAGGTCCCTGAACAGGTATCGCCTGTATCAGGGACTGAGGAGGAAACTCGAGCTTCTCGTCTCGACTGGAGGTAGCCGAGAGGATATCTCCAGAGTGAAGTCCTTGCTGATGAGGTGTCAGTACGATAGGCACGCATCTTTGGTTTTTGAGAGGGATTTCGGGAAATACCGCTCGCCCGACCCTTACAGAAACTGTAAGATGTCAGTGAGTAGTAAAGTGGTCTCAGGACTGATTGATAGTACGGGATCTCTGAATCGGTCCAGATCAGGGATTTTGGAGGTCGTCAGATCCTTCTACTCACACCTCTTGGGAAGGAAGGATCTAGATCGAGACAGGATGTCGGCTTTCCTGGCTGAAACCATTCCTGAGCCAGGGGTAGACCCCTCTCTTGATGTTTTGGCAGAAGAAATCAGGGAAGAGGAAGTGAGACTGGCGATCGAGGGGCTCGCCCCTAAGAAGTCGCCAGGTCCGGATGGCTTAACATCCGAGTGGTACAGGACCTTTAAGGAGTCTTTAGCTCCCCTCTTGACTGAGGTATTCAATGAGTGTCTCTCCTCGGGCACTCTGCCGAAGTCAATGAGGAGGTCGGCCCTGATTCTTCTCTCAAAGGGTAAAGATCCCAGCCGTATTGAGAATTGGAGACCCATAGCTCTTCTCAATGCGGACAGGAAACTTCTGGCCAAGATACTGTTTAATCGGCTGGTGAAGTTTGCACCCCGGCTCCTTTCGGGGGCCCAGCACTGCTCTGTTCCAGGCCGAAGCACCTTAAGTGCTGTCCTTAGTGTCAGGGAGGCAGTGGAGCGGAGTAGTGCGGGTCTCTGGAAGGGGTACTTGCTGTCCCTGGATCAGGCCAAAGCATTTGATCGGGTGAACCACGAGTACCTCTGGTCCGTCCTCCTGAGATATGGCTTACCGAGTACTTTCGTTAATTGGCTTAAGATCTTGTATGCAGGGGCAGAGAGTTTCCCACTGGTGAACGGTTGGTCTGGCCGCTCTTTTGAGGTGGGGTCCGGAGTCCGTCAGGGTTGTCCCTTGAGCCCGCTTTTATACGTGTTCGCAATCGATCCCTTCATCCGGAGGGTAGATTGTGGGCCGTTGGCGGGAGTCGGGATGAGTCTGGCGGAGCTGGATGTCGCCCAGAGAGTGGTGGCGTACGCTGATGATGTCACCATCTTCGTGTCCTCGAGAGAGGAGGTCGATGTGGTGATGTCGGAAGTGGACCGCTACTCGGAGGCATCCGGGTCTAAGATCAACCAGGATAAGTGTGAAAGTCTCTGGCTGGGAGGGGGAGATCCCACGTTTGATCTCCCGGACACCCTTCCAGGGCCCCAAGAGTCAGCAAAACTTCTGGGCATCACATTCGGCCAGGATGATTATCCCACCAAAAACTGGGATGGTAAGCTCCAGGATGCCGCTCAGAAGGTGGACCAGTGGAAGGGTTGGTCTATGACCCTCAGGGAAAGGGTACACCTGATCAAATCGTACCTGCTCCCCTTGTTTATCTATCTGGGCAGCGTATGTATTTTGCCAGAGGCTTACTATACTAGGATCTACAGCCTGTTTTTCCAACTGTTATGGGGGAACAGGATGAACCTAGTCAAGAGGGAGGTTACATACCGCACAAGGAGACTAGGGGGTTTATCTATGGTAAACCCTGTGGTGTTCTTAACGAACACCTTCTTGAAAGCTAACATCTCGAACCTCTGGTCAGAGACGGCTCCTCCATGGGTACTCTCCTGCAGGGAATGGTTTCGGCCTTTCTTCCAGGAATGGGAGACAGGAGGGCAAGTGAAGGACCTCCGTACGCCCCATGGATATCTTCCGGCTTACGCTACCCCGACTCTGAAGGCGATACGTCGGTGGGGTCTGGGAGTGTGGGAGATCAGGACCCAGTCAAGGCAGTTCCTTGACAAACGGGTTCTGTTGACCCACTTCCAGAAGCCTCTGGCGCTCAGGGACTGCCCAGGTCGGGATCTGAGGGTGGGGTTGTATCTTTTAAACATGAAAAGGATCCCCCAGAAGTTTTGGGACTTGGCCTGGCGCTGCTTTCAGGGGAAGCTATATGTGAGGGACAATTTGAAGTGTAGGAGATCTGATGACCGGGGGTGTCCCCGAGAAGAGTGCAGGGACATGCTGGAAAGCATGGACCATTTCCTGCTTCATTGTCCCTTTAATATAGGGGTCTACAACCGGGTGGGCACTTCCATCGGCTGGAGTCAACTTGCCGGCCTTACCTATCCGGAATGGGCTTATGGGGCATTCAGGACCCTGGGTGGCCGTGATCGGGGCACTTTATTCTTAGTCAGTTTAGTGGTTAGGTACTACACGTGGAATGCACGGTGTTTAGTGTCTACACAGCGGAAAGTCCTCTCCGAGGTGGAGGTCTGTAGGAACATCACCGGTGACCTTGGGAAGATCAGGTCTTTGGAGTATGGCAGTCTTGGTACCAGTAGGGCTTCTCTCCTATGGAGAGGGTTTTGTTTTGATGTGCCCTAGGTACTAGACCTTTTGGGTAGAGTACCCTGGTTTTGGTTAGGGACAGTGATGTAGGGACAGGGTTAGGGTGATAGTAGGGTCAGTTTATTTTTAGGGATAATGGTAGGGTGAGAGGTAGGGTGCAATTAGGGAAAGAATGTAAATATTTTGTATGTATCAGGATTGCCATCCTTCTTCCTGGTGGTGGGCTAATGCATGTGCACCATAGCTTTTTGTTTTGTTTTCAGACGCTAAAGTTATGAAGGGCTTACAGGCACCGAACTTGGGCCTAAAGTGGGTTGTATTGTTTGTTTTTGTATATTATAAAGCTGGTTATGGTAAAGTTGGTTGGGAGGAGTTCTAGGTTGGGAGGGTGTTTTTGTGGGTGGTGGTGGTTGTTTGTTTTGGTGGACCTGGCATGGGTCAGTTATGGACTGGACATTGAGGACTATGGACTCTATGGACTCTGACCCATGTACAGGAGGGTGGGTGGTGCGGGTGAAGGGACAGTTTAGAGTAGGTTGTTTTCTGTATATTTATAGGTGTATATAGGTTATATGTATATAGTATGTATATAGTATATATAGTAAATATTATAATTTTGTTTGTTTTATATTTTGGTTTGTGTATTATATAGTGTTTATAGTAGTGATAGATGGCAGTCGAACCATTTTTTTTTTTTTTTTTTTTTTTTTTTTTTTTTTTTTTTGTTAAAGCTAAATATGCAATTTTATTTTTGGTTTTTGCACATTAGGTATGCATGCATGTGAGTGTGTTTGGTTATGTTTGGTGTAGTATTAGTATTTTTAGGAAAAGCTGGGCTGGCCGTTTAGGCAGGATTTTTGTTCTTGAAAAGTATGGGTTTATGTTATTTCATTTTGTTGTTTTCCATTATGGCAAAGTTGTGCTGGTTCTGTGTTTGTTATGATTTATATTTTTCTAATAAAAGATTTACAGGATATAACTCAGGATCAGTACAGGATAAGTAATGTAATGTATGTACACAGTGACCTCACCAGCAGAATAGTGAGTGCAGCTCTGGAGTATACTACAGGATATAACTCAGGATCAGTACAGCATAAGTAATGTAATGTATGTACACAGTGACCTCACCAGCAGAATAGTGAGTACAGCTCTGGAGTATAATACAGGATATAACTCAGGATCAGTATAGGATAAGTACGGTAATATAATGTATGTACACAGTGACCTCACCAGTAGAATAGTGACTGCAGTTCTGGGGTATAATACAGGATATAACTCAGGATCAGTACAGGATAAGTCATGTAATGTATGTACACAGTGACCTCACCAGCAGAATAGTGAGTACAGTTCTGGAGTATAATACAGGATATAACTCAGGATCAGTAGAGGATAAGTGCGGTAATATAATGTATGTACACAGTGACCTCACCAGTAGAATAGTGACTGCAGTTCTGGAGTATAATACAGGATATAACTCAGGATCAGTACAGGATAAGTCATGTAATGTATGTACACAGTGACCTCACCAGCAGAATAGTGAGCACAGCTCTGGAGTATAATACAGGATATAACTCAGGATCAGTACAGGATAAGTAATGTAATGTATGTACACAGTGTCCCCACCAGCAGAATAGTGAGTGCAGCTCTGGAGTATACTACATGATATAACTCAGGATCAATACAGGATAAGTAATGTAATGTATGTACACAGTGACCTCACCAGCAGAATAGTGAGTACAGCTCTGGAGTATAATACAGGATATAACTCAGGATCAGTACAGGATAAGTCATGTAATGTATGTACACAGTGACCTAACCAGCAGAATAGTGACTACAGCTCTGGAGTATAATACAGGATATAACTCAGGATCAGTACAGGATAAGTAATGTAATGTATGCACACAGTGACCTCACCAGCAGAATAGTGAGTGCAGCTCTGGAGTGTAATACAGAATAAGTAATTTCTCCATCAGCAAAATAGTAAGTATTCGTGCCAACAGATCACAAATGGGATCAGCAGAATAAAGAGTGTAGCTCTGGGGTACAAGATAAGTAATATTCAACTTTTTATGTAGCTAATAATGTGCTTATTGTGCGTTCTTATCAGCAGCCTAACCATTCATCCTTGCTGCTCTCAGCACAGCCCTGGCTTGTATATGTAGTCCATCTAATATACATAGTAACATTTCCTTAATTCAGCATTTGATCATCTAGAAATTCTGATTATCTGGAATCTCATACAATCAGATATAATAATCATAGAGACTCTTTCGATTTATCCTAGTCCTAGCAGCAGATCGTAGATTCACATTTTATTTTGGGTTATAAAAACAAGTATACTGGGGTATAGCCATCATGTGTGCACGATGTGTAACAAAACAGGAAGAGACAACTTCTTCTTTAGAAAGTGTACAGGAAGTGATAGGTGAGGGGAGCACAAGAGAAGGTTTATAAGAAGAAGATTCTGTAAAATTACATCATCTGCCACATTGTGATCTTTAAATTGAATATTATTCAACAACCTTACATGGGTGGGTGCATGGTAAGAAGGGGGAAGAAGCAGTGGGGCGTCAAAACTTTTCCCATATAAGGGCTTAAAAACACATGTGGTCACAGTGCAGTTTACTGAAAGCAGAATATATATATATATATATATATATATATATATATATATATATATATATATATAGATAGAGAGAGAAAGAGAGAGAGAGAGAAATAAATATTATATATATATATATATATATATGAGCGAACTTACAGTAAATTCGATTCGTCACGAACTTCTCAGCTCAGCGGTTGCTGACTTTTCCTGCATAAATTAGTTCAGCGTTCTGGTGCTCCGGTGGGCTGGAAAAGGTGGATACATTCCTAGGAAAGAGTCTCCTAGGACTGTATCCACCTTTTCCAGCCCACCGGAGCACCGGAAAGCTGAACTAATTTATGCAGGATAAGTCATCAACTGCCGAGCCGAGAAGTTCGCTCATCTCTCTCATATATATATGTGTATATAATATATAAAAATGATATTATATAATATATATAAAAATTATATTATATTATATATATATATATATATGTGTGTGTGTGTGTGGGTGTAATCATGCCGCATGTAGCCCCATCAGGCCTCTAAATACGTGTCATACACCCTGTTATTCTACAGCTGTGTTTCCCAACCAGGGTGCCTCCAGATGTTGCAAAACTACAACTCCCAGCATGCTGGGAGTTTTAGTTTTGCAACAACTGGAGGCACCCTGGTTGGGAAACAATGTCTGTCCTACAGTATGCTGGTTATAGCCCATAGGTTCATTCCAGAAGAACAGATGTAGCAAGTTGGATATTAGAGCTCTAAGCAATAATACAGATATAGAAGAGGTGAGGTTATCTTAGATTGTGGGTTTCTCTATTTACAATACAGTATTAGGATACGTTCACACATGTGCGTATTTTCTGCTGCAGATTTGCACCATTTATGGGTGGCAAAATGTGCTACAGCAAATCTGCAGCAGAAAAATATGCTTATTTTAAATGTAGCCTAAGGGTTGGGTCACATGTGCCATATTTTGCTGCGTATTGTTCTACCCATTGCAGTCAATAGGTAGCAAAATCAGCTGCAATAAATACACAGCAAAATACGGCATGCATGACTGTAGGGTATTATTCACACGTACAGTATCCAAATGTCCCGGTGCACAGGATTTGATGCTGCAGATTTCAATATAAAAACTGATTGACTGGACATAGCTTCAGATCTTGGGAGTCAAATATGCGCGGGATACTGTACGTGTAAATAGACCCTTAAAAGGGTACTCCGGTGGAAAACTTTTTTTTTTAAATCAACTGGTGCCAGAAAGTTAAACAGATTTGTAAATTAATCCTTCCAGTACTTATTAGTGGCTGTATACTACAGAGGAAATTCTTTTTGTTTTTATTTCTGTCATGACCACAGTGCTCTCTGCTGACACCTCTGTCCATGTCAGGAACTGTCCAGAGCAGGAGAAAATCCCCATAGCAAACCTCTCCTGCTCTGCAGGTGTCAGCAGAGAGCACTGTGGTCATGACAGAAAAGAAATGCAAAAAGAAAAGAATTTCCTCTGTAGTATACAGCCACTAATAAGTACTAAGAAGGATTAAGAATTTTTAATAGAAGTAATTTACAAATCTGTAACTTTCTGGCACCAGCTCATTTATAAAAAATAAAAAAAAAAATAAAAAAAAAATAAAAAAAAAATTGTTTTCCACCGGAGTACCCCTTTAATCATCATCCTTGTTGTACCCTTAAATCCTATAACAGAAAGACTGACCAATGTCTGGCAAGACCTTAGGTTCCAGGAGATCACACATGTGATCCTCAGACCAAACCAAGCAATCTCCATTCCCCATACAAAAGCTACTAACATCTGCTATGGCTACCAAATGCTTTGATCTCACCCTAAAGTGATTATATGGGGTCATATGGGGATATAGGATAAGTGCAGTTCATTTACTTCTACATACAAAAAAGTTTTATGTGAAAACTAATTACAAAAAGCATTTAAGAAAGTTGTGAAACTTATACAGTGATTGCTTCAGGTCTTCCTTCCTCCTTTGAAAATCTTGCAAACTGTCAGTGTATGGGACTATGATGCTAGTTTACATTCCTCCAGGCAGACTACATAGACCAGTGGTTCTCAATCTGGGGTACAAGTACCCCCAGGGGTACTTAGCAGTTCTCCAGGGGTACTTGAAAAAAAAATCAGTAATGGCAGCCACAGCCACTGGTTACTGTTCTGGACCACTTTGAAAGAAATGTTAGGCTGACGTCACTGCACCGAGGAGCGACGCAGGAGGACAGCAAAGGGGAAGCGCGGGCACTGGGCTGCTGTGGGCAGTAACTACCATCAGATTTGTTGCTCCACTGCCCCTGCAGACCGGTGACCTACTGCTAGGAGCCATAACAATAGGTCCCCAGACCAGAGGAGCAACGAAGCGGGACAGTATGGTGGCCTAAAACTATATATGGGGGCAGTTTGGGGGCCTATAGCTATATATGGGGGCACAGAGGGGGCCTAACAACTTTATGGGGATGCAAAGCGGGTACTAATACTGCGTGTGACAAGAAACATGGGGAGTTTGTAAATAGGTGGATATTGTACTGCAGAAAAGGGCCTAAAATGTTTGTTTGTTTGTTTGGTTCTGTGGAGAAGTCTTGTATGGGAGAAATCTTAATGGCGGTCTAGGCCAGATAGAGAAGAAAAGTAAACAACTCCGGTTAGAGAAGACGTCACCTGTAAATCGGGGGACTGGGGAGATAGGGAGAAGAACAGGGGGCCTGTTATAGAGGAAAGTAAAGCATATGAATTATACTATAAGCATTACAAAATGTCTCTAATATGGGGGGTAACATTTTTAGGAATTGGCTGTCAAGGGGTACTCAGGCAAAAAAAGGTTGAGAACCACTGATATAGACAATCCTCTGTAATCTACATATATGTATCAGCACAAACATGTATCAGCAAAAGTAAAATACCTTGCAGAAATGTTACAGATGCGAGAAATATTCTGTTTGTACTAATTTTCTGCATACGAATGTGAAAATGAATCTTCCTAGTCACTGACAGCAAGCAGAGATCTTGAAAATAAAAGAGGAATTAAAATAAAGTTTATAAGGAAAGGTTCACAACTGTTTCAGAGGCACACCTGATGCAGATGTTAACCAAGTCTTAGGCTATGTTCACAAGTACTATATACAGTACGCTGCAGATTTTATTCACTTACCAGCATAAAATATGCAGCATTTACAGTATGTTTAAGCATACTCTTAAAAGATAGATAACCATTTTTCTTTTTTGGAATCCTGCTAAGGCATTCATAGTTAAAGGAGTAGTCCAGCCCTGAAAAAATGATCCCCTATACCTATACTAAGGATAGGGGATAAGTTTCAGATCGCGGGAGGTCCGAACCCTGGCCCCCCCCCCCCCCCCGCGATCTCCCGACTCTGCCATAGAGTTGTACTCAGGGGGCGTGTCAGCCGCTGCTTCGTGTGGTGGTCAACACGCCCCTTCCCGTGGGCTGCTGGGGCCCCATATGGGAGATCGCAGGGGCCTTAGGATAGGGAATATGTTTTTCAGGACTGGACTAGTTTTTTTAAAAGGGGGTTGTGGGTTTCACGTCCAGTAAGGACCCTCATCTTAAAGATTGTGTTAGGTATGGAGGACTCAGTGAATCCATACATTACAGGACCATTATGTAATGCTCATTTTCTCCTGTGGAGGCACAGAAGGGGAAAATGAACACTTCTGTAGGGTTTTCTTACACATTAAAGCTGATCACTGTGGTGTCCAATATCAGGGCACTTTGTAATAACAATGGGACTCCCCCCTGTATGAATGCCACCTTAATGTGGGGAAATGTAAAAGTGTTAATACATAGACAAAGCTAAGATAAACACTTGGTGTAAGAGACCTATAAGACCAAAAAATACCTTGTCAAACTGGCATGTAGACTAGGACTGTAAACATCACATACCTGTCACTAAGGCACGCCGTAAGGAGATCCCGCTACGCTGAACCGCAAGTAAAAAAAACCTTAGGATTGGAGGTTGGTCAGGAAGTTAAAAGTAAATATTCCCCCCCTGAAGACCACTTCGCTTTTACATAACTCCTATTCTGTGCAGGTTATTTTCCCAATATATCTCAACAGTGGAAGATGCTCTATATAACCGTCTAGAGCTCCAAATCCCCTACATACAGTTATCTCCAGATTATAACTTCTCACCTCTTCATCAGTCCTACAGCAAGTGACTAAAGCAACTGGCAATCATGCGCAATGTCGCTTCATTCACTCAGGCGACAAGGGACCTCTGCATTCATTATCAGTGGGGTCCAAGCAGACCCCAATGATCATATAAATATTTATTAACCTATCCTATACGGATAGGGGATAAGTTATGATCTTAGGATAACCCTTCACCTGCATCCAACACCAAAAAGAGAACACTGCATACAGTTTCTATTGAACTCTATGATACAGGATGCTGATTTCTCTTAAAGGGAATCTGTCAGTTTTATATCATGCTCAGAGCTGTAGACATAGGCAGATAACTAATATGAATTATGCTTTTTTTATGAGCTTAAAGGGGTACTCCACTGCCCCAGCATTCGGAAACATTTTGTTCAGAACGCAGGGTGAGGGATGCCGCCACGGCCCCTCCCATAGACTTGAATTGAGGGGGTGTGGCATGACATCACGACCCCCTGCAGCTCGCACCCAGCGTTTGGAGCAAAATGTTCCGAGGGCTGAGGCAGTGGAGTACCCCTTTTAATAGTCGTAGAGGCAGCACTAAGCTGCAGCATGCACACCTCCTCCCTACTTTCCTTCTGACTGATGTGAAGGGTTTGGTTCCAGCACTAAGCCCTGAACATCAATCATGTAAAGCAGAGAGGGGTGGGGGAGGGAGGAGGTGTGCATGCTACAGCCCAGCCAGGGCGCTATGACACTTAAGCTTGGAAAGAAAACATTTTATAACTTTTCAAACAGCCATCAGCTAAAAGACAGGAATCATGTATTTCCCCATCAGCTATCTGCCCATGTCTGCAGCTGAGCATGATATAGAGTTGACAGATTCCCTTTAAATTACACATATTGGTGGCAGCAAGAAACTAGAATTGTATCACTGAACTCTATGGCTGTGTGAAGCGAAGCAGGAGATTTGGAGCCCCGACCCCTGTTAAGATAATATTGTAAAATTTGGATGTAAAAACATAAATGTTGTTCAAAAGGGGGAAACTTACTTTAAGCCAAGAGGTCACATACTGCTATCATCAGGTTACCTCACCATGACTGAAATGCTTGGACTTTCCATCATGACAAAAGGAAGAAGCCACCGGGCCGTAGTTATGCTCCCTGGCTGAAGAGGCATTAAGGCACTTGTCTAAGATGTGGAAGAACTCCTTCATGATGGGAGGATAAGGACAGTGCAGGTTTTTACTGAAAGTCATCATGCACTATTCCTCTATACTGTGTCTCTGGCTTGGAGCATAAGGAACTCTTTTTCCAGGAATCAAAGTCACTTCAAGGTAAAAAAATAATCCATTGTTCTGCTGCTCTAACACTGATGCAGACCCAACCCTGTGCTGGATCTAGAACCTGTTCTAGACTCAGCCAGCGATAGGTAGTTGGGGAGGGGAAAAAGGTTGGAGGGAAGATTGTCATCGCGTCTCATTAAATGCTCCATGGTCTTCCCTCAACAGTCAACGTTCATCTCTCTGGAGAATATCCATGGTCAAGGGAAGGAGGACACTTTGATGAAGACTTAATAGGTGAGCTGGGCAAAGGGATGCCGAAGAAGCTCCTCAGCAGACGGCCTCTGCCGAGCTTCCACCAGTATCCGCTTTACAAAGTCCCGGCATTGTTCTGATGTGTGTGGCGGAAGGTGAGGATTGGTTGGCTGGGTTGCAATTTTAAAAATGGCAGCCATGGCTTCATATTCTGCCCAGGGAGGCTTCTCTGTTAGCATTTCCACCACGGTGCAGCCCAGACTCCTATGATAAGAATGGGTGGTGAGTTAAAGGAAGGAAGGTAGATGACAAAGACTTATAGTAGATACAGGTAGATTATTATTATTATTTTTTTTGTAGTGTGAATTATTTGGCAGAATGAGGGTAGGTACATATGCATGGTCCATATGGCTAATACATATACAGATTTTATATATCTGTAGTCCTATAGACAGTGAGGCACATATTACACAGGATCTGGACACCATTCTTTGTCTTTTGTCCGAAACTTTAAGTTTAATTTTATCTGCAAATATTTGCCACATTTGTAACAAATGTGCAACATTGTGATCCAAATAACTATAATGCTGCCCATTAACCTGTATTATAGGAGAAAAGGGAAAAAGTGATGAAAGGATGAGGGGAGTATCAATGCAGAGATCACATAGATAAGCAAAAAAACTCCACACTCCGCAGCAGCAGTCGACCCCAACAATGAGGCGGGAGAATATATTTATAGTGTTTACACTCTATTGCACCATCATCGTTTATATGCCTGATGAAGGAGGTCACCGCCTCACCTATGTACTTTATACACTTTTTTTATTTTAATAAATGCACCTTGCTTGATGAAACTCCTAGAGTACTATAACTGATGAGCTTTGAAGAGACAGTGAGTGAATCCCAGGGATGATCCCTTATGCTATATACTTAAAGCAGACCTGGAGGGGGGTGGGGGGGATGGTTCACATATCCCCCTCAGTGGAGTAAGTTATTATGTGTTATCCATAGGCGCTAGAAAAGTTTTTTCTCCTTCTCTCCATATATCCTGACCCATTTTATGAGCTTTGGATTTCCCCTCCGGCGCCCTCTGCAAACCCTTGTGGATACTGGTGACAATCAAGGATAAGGGGAGAACAGTTATCTGCTCTCTTAGCCGTTTATACCTGTTCTATGGCTGGTCGGTGAGGTCACTCTCATGACCTTTCATATAGGCCCAGTGAGTCTGTATTTTTGTAATTACTGCGATACTCTCTGTAATTGGATTGTAACTGTACCCCATTTTTTTGCCATTTTTTATTTCTATTATCGGTAGTCTGACGTTCACACTTTTTAGGCAAGAGTGACTGACTTACCAGACATCAGCTTTCCTCCCATAACCCTCCCCGCTGATCACCTCCGGGCTCATCCAGTATGGCGTTCCTGTCACAGACCGAATACCTGTTCCTGACATGCAGATTGTCTGAAGCCGCTTACTGGCTCCAAAGTCTCCCAGCTTAACATTCCCAGCAGAGTCCCGGAGGATGTTGGCACCTAGGAGAAAAGTGAAGACAAATAAGAGGCGATATCTATGCATGGGATTTTAAAGGGATTATCCCAATATAATAACTCATCACCTATGTACAAAATAAGTGATAAGTATCTGATCCTTGGTGGTCTGATTGCTGGGACATTTACCACTCACAAGGACAGGGATCTACCATCTCCAGAGGGAGTAAAGCAGTGGTAGAGCATGTGCATCGCTTCTCCATTCACTCAGTATGGTACTGCTAAACACAGCTTGTACTCTCACTGGTGGGGGTCCGACTGCTGAATAATATATTTATGACCTACTCTGTGGATCTTCAGATAACCAATCTAAGATGAAGAAAACAGAGGTTTTAATTTGTGAGAGTATCCAAAGCACAAGGATCTTACCCTTTATGTCCCTGTGTACAATCATGTTGCTGTGTAGGTAGGAAACACCCTCCAGGATCTGCCGGGTGTATCTACGGGTGACATTTTCCGTTAATGCTCCATAAGCTTTCAGCTGATCTTTCACTGATCCCTAAGGAAAATAAAACAGGCTGTATGTGAAGAAATTTTTACAAAAATGATGTAAAAGGAATATGATATGAAAGAGTGGCCACCATGTAATCCCACAATGCCACTGAGGCGGCTTTCCCTAGCAAAATTAACTGTTTGCCTGAGGTGACAGAGGACCCCGGGTAATAAGCACACGCGTTTTACATTTTAACTAGTATGGATAAAGGAAATTATGAGATTTTGGGCTGTGCCTAGTATTGCACTGGAGTAAATAAAGAGAACTTGCACAACCAGCCACAGCCTATAGGCGAGAGTGGCACTTTTTCTGGAAAAGAATGACTAAATTCATACAGCCCCTTATTACAGACTTCATAATGAAGCACAAAAAATTTTGTTTCTACCCATGAGAATGTATGAATTAGATACAGTGCTCATTCCTTCACACTAAATTCTGCTTTTCACATATCTCTTTGAAGGGGTTCTCTGCTTCAAACCACTTTTTATTAAAATGACCCCTGACTATAAACTGACCACATAGTTATCCTACGATTGGTGTCCCAAAGATTAGAATCTAGCAGGAAGTGTTCAGTTCTCCTACAGCGCCACCAACTGAGACATCCAGCATTACACAGTGCCATTAATGTTTGTGGACTGTCTACATAATACATAGCTCGGCCAGTTCCTTCAAGAAACCCTGTTCCCTGTAAAGGGTATGGTCACACTACTTAATTCCTGTGGAACTCCGCGGCGTGAACTTTAACATCAGTGTGAATGGGTATTCCGCGAGACCCGTTCACACTGAGGAATTTCACCGGGGGACAATTCCGCCACTGAAATTGTTCAGTGCAAAGAAAGAACATGTTCAATCTTTGCGTGGCAGCCTGCGAGCACTGCATAGCTGTCAATGGTGACGGCGCAGTGCCACGCAATCCTACCGCCGAAGTATTTTGGCCACAGAACAGAAGTTCTGCTTGCGGAATTCTGCAGGTGGAGATTCCCCAGTGTGAACATATCCTAAGTTTGCAAATTAGTTTCTAAACAGATAGCAGGATACTATATTCTGAGAGAAGGATATGCATGTGAGCATACCTGAAAATAATGTACCACTCACCCCTGGCATATACTCCATAAAAATAGTCAGCGTCTTCTCGCCTTTGTCCCGTAAACAACCATAATACTGTACAATTCTTTCGTGATGCAGATTCTTCAGCAGCTGGATCTCACACTCCAGTGCACTTACCTCCTGTAGGAACAGACCACAGAGGAACATGTTAAATGTCTGCATTTAAGCCATCATAAAAGGTATTTTCACACATAGCGGATATGTTGCAGATTTGTTGTGGATATAGTTCCAATTAGTTAAAATCTGAAGCAGACCCTCCATGTGTGAGTGTACCCCAAAGGTGCATGGTGGTATTCAATGTTGGGAGGATTTTATCAATGATCAGAGTCTGCAGCAGTGTTTAATACTGTCCTAGCTAGGAGGGAATCCTAAGAGCAGTTACAGTACATAGGGAAGTCACATGTAAAAACTAAAATATGAAAACAAAAAAAAAACAACACACGGTTTGAACAAGGCCTAACTCAGTAAATGGGATTAGAAAGAAAAAAGGGTTCTACTGACCTTGCTTGTTTCTGGACTGTCTGGATCAAATTGAACCTGCTTAGCTGCCAGCTCCCGTCCTGTGTCCACATCATAACACAGATAAACCCGACCGAAGGCCCCCTGCCCCAGGAGCTTTCCCCGACGCCAGTTTATAGGAGCACTGGGAGCTGAAATCGAAGATAAAACAATAACACTTCAGAAAGCTTTCACCATAAATTGCACATAAAACAATAGCAAAGTTTAGCACCTATTGCCTATATAAGTAATCTGCATTCTGAGCAATCCCTGTATTCATATTTACAACTGTATGTAACAGGTTTTAAAAAATTAAACACAATTCTCATATTTCACCAAAGACACATTACATTACCCCCCCCCCCCCCACCACCACCACCCCCACCCCTGCCACCAGAAGAGGGGGAAAAAAGAAAAGAAAGAAAGCAAATTAATTCTTTATCTTCCCAATCTACCCATGTCGATCTAAAGTTTTTAAGTCTTCTCTTAGACCCACCGACCCTCCATTCTTCATACTTTTGGATTTTCAAAACTAACTTCTCCCACTCGATGACACTTGGACCCCTATTACCTAAGAGCCCTCTGAGGATCACAACCTTGGCCAACATAAATATCCGAATTAGTAACTCTCGGCCCATCCTGACCTTACTCAAATTGCCTAAAATCACTTCAGTCGCCGACCATTCTTTCTCTAAATAGAGTTTATTTTCAATAAACCCCAGAATTCTTTAACCTTTGGGCATATCCATAGCAAATGAATCAAATCAGCATCAGCTCCGCCACACTTAGGGCAGTCTGCCTCCCTCCAGCTCTTCATATTTTTTAACTGTAACGGTGAATAATATAAATGGTAGACTATTCTTAATTGCATAATTTGGTATCTCTTATTTATTGAGCACTTTTTAGCGGTATGTAACAGGTTTAGGTAATAGAAAAAAGCAGCTGCAGGGAATTCAAAATACCTAAAATTTATCTTTTAGTGCTGTCAGCAGCTTATATCACAAGTGACAGGAGGAAATAGGATGTTGCAGGTATAGTGACAACCATTTTGGTTTTTATCTGTATCCTGGAAACTATAGTCCTTCACACGATTACTGCAGAATAGCAAATATATAAACTAACCCTTCCAGAATGCAACGCAGCAGAAAGCAGTGCATTATAGAACTGTATCGTGAATGCAGCTCTGGAGCATATTAAAAGCTGTAACTTTATAGCTACCATGACCCTAATTTTTAAGAAGATAATTCTACACTATTAAAGACAATTCTCTTTTAGTTTATATATTTTTTTTACATTTGATGGGCACATTCCTCTCTGGTATGCCCAGTGTGTTCTCGCTGTCTGCACTGCGCAGTCGGTTGCGAGCTTCCAGATATTGCACAGACAGGCCCAGGTTTTCTCCATTGGTGCTTAAAGAGCGACTTGATGGCACAAGGGTGAAGAGATTGCCCTGAGGGCGCCTTATCCGTGGGAATGTTCTTCGTCCTAAAAGCATAATAAGGCACTGGGTGAAACTCAAAGACCAGATGTAGAAAGTAATTTTGAATATGCAATTCTGGGAAAGCAGGGTGGCGATCCAAATCACAGGGTCTGACACCCAGCTTTACCATATTCCTGAACAGCATAGTATACATCTACATTACAGGATGACTTCTTAACCTGAGCTAATAACACCCACCATCACTGTAGTCCTTATGGTGAACAGACACGTGATATCTTCGAGGGTACGTCCCACCCTTTCCTGCTTTGTCATAGAACTGATTCTCACGATCTACAACGGAGAGAAAGAAAATCTTAGATTTCCCAAAAAGTAACACTGGTTAATGGTGAACATACAGAGGACTTATCCTAGCACCTGAGAAATCCTGCCTGTTGTCTGGATTACTCTGAGCTCTTGACATTCGAGACTTCCTGAACGAAGGGCTGAAGAGACACAAAAGAAACAGCTCAAAAGCAGCAAAGGCAGCGGTAGTGATCAGTGACAGATCCATAAACCTACTGCAGAACGGTAGTGATCAGTGACCGATCCATAAACCTTCTGCAGAACGGTAGTGATCAGTGACAGATCCATAATCCTTCTGCAGTACGGTAGTGATCAGTGACCGATCCATAAACCTTCTGCAGTACGGTAGTGATCAGTGACCGATCCATAAACCTTCTGCAGTACGGTAGTGATCAGTGACCGATCCATAAACCTTCTGCAGTACGGCAGTGATCAGTGACAGATCCATAATCCTTCTGCAGTACGGTAGTGATCAGTGACCGATCCATAAACCTTCCGCAGTACGGTAGTGATCAGTGACCGATCCATAAACCTACTGCAGTATGGTAGTGATCAGTGACCGATCCTTAAACCTTCTGCAGTACGGTAGTGATCAGTGACCGATCCTTAAACCTTCTGCAGTACGGCAGTGAGCAGTGACAGATCCATAAACCTTCTGCAGTACGGCAGTGATCAGTGACAGATCCATAAACCTTCTGCAGTACGGTAGTGATCAGTGACCGATCCTTAAACCTTCTGCAGTACGGCAGTGAGCAGTGACAGATCCATAAACCTTCTGCAGTACGGTAGTGATCAGTGACAGATCCATAATCCTTCTGCAGTACGGTAGTGATCAGTGACCGATCCATAAACCTTCTGCAGTACGGTAGTGATCAGTGACCGATCCATAAACCTTCTGCAGTACGGTAGTGATCAGTGACCGATCCATAAACCTTCTGCAGTACGGCAGTGATCAGTGACCGATCCATAAACCTACTGCAGTACGGTAGTGATCAGTGACCGATCCATAATCGTTCTGCAGTACGGTAGTGATCAGTGACCGATCCATAAACCTACTGCAGTACGGCAGTGATCAGTGACCGATCCATAAACCTACTGCAGTACGGTAGTGATCAGTGACCGATCCATAATCGTTCTGCAGTACGGTAGTGATCAGTGACCGATCCATAAACCTACTGCAGTACGGTAGTGATCAGTGACCGATCCATAATCGTTCTGCAGTACGGTAGTGATCAGTGACCGATCCATAAACCTTCTGCAGAACGGTAGTGATCAGTGACCGATCCATAAACCTTGTGCAGAACGGTAGTGATCAGTGACAGATCCAAAAACCTTCTGCAGAACGGTAGTGATCAGTGACAGATCCATAAACCTACTGCAGTACGGTAGTGATCAGTGACCGATCCATAATCGTTCTGCAGTACGGTAGTGATCAGTGACAGATCCATAAACCTTCTGCAGTACGGTAGTGATCAGTGACAGATCCATAAACCTTCTGCAGTACGGCAGTGATCAGTGACAGATCCATAAACCTTCTGCAGTACGGCAGTGATCAGTGACCGATCCATAAACCTACTGCAGTATGGTAGTGATCAGTGACAGATCCATAATCCTTCTCCAGTACGGTAGTGATCAGTGACCGATCCATAAACCTTCTGCAGTACGGTAGTGATCAGTGACCGATCCATAAACCTTCTGCAGTACGGCAGTGATCAGTGACCGATCCATAAACCTACTGCAGTACGGTAGTGATCAGTGACCGATCCATAATCGTTCTGCAGTACGGTAGTGATCAGTGACAGATCCATAAACCTTCTGCAGTACGGTAGTGATCAGTGACCGATCCATAAACCTTCTGCAGAACGGTAGTGATCAGTGACCGATCCATAAACCTTGTGCAGAACGGTAGTGATCAGTGACAGATCCATAAACCTTCTGCAGAACGGTAGTGATCAGTGACAGATCCATAAACCTACTGCAGTACGGTAGTGATCAGTGACCGATCCATAATCGTTCTGCAGTACGGTAGTGATCAGTGACAGATCCATAAACCTTCTGCAGTACGGTAGTGATCAGTGACAGATCCATAATCCTTCTGCAGTACGGTAGTGATCAGTGACAGATCCATAAACCTTCTGCAGAACGGTAGTGATCAGTGACCGATCCATAAACCTTCTGCAGAACGGTAGTGATCAGTGACCGATCAATAAACCTTCTGCAGAACGGTAGTGATCAGTGACAGATCCATAAACCTACTGCAGTACGGTAGTGATCAGTGACAGATCCATAAACCTTCTGCAGAACGGTAGTGATCAGTGACCGATCCATAAACCTTCTGCAGAACGTTCGTGATCAGTGACCGATCCATAAACCTTCTGCAGTACGGTAGTGATCAGTGACCGATCCATAAACCTTCTGCAGAACGTTCGTGATCAGTGACCGATCCATAAACCTTCTGCAGAACGTTCGTGAACTGTTAACTGCTGAATATGCATAAGTGTTATGTCCCTTATTCTGAGCGTATCACTTGGGAAAGTGCAACTTAATTTGTATTTTCACCATTTATAATTTTCTCATGGATTACGAGAATAAGCTGCAGGTTTGATTAACACTGTGGCAACCTTTTTCTTGTGCATTCCAAAGGGGGGAAATTCACAGAAACGTGTGATATCCTGTGGATTTAATATCTGCACCACATTTCAATTTATACCTGGATTTTTTTTTGCCAGCCTTTGTGCTTTGCTGTAACTGTATTCTGCTGCAATCTGCATCAATTCTAGCCTTAGACAAAACGCTTAGAAATACACATCTCTGGACAAGTCACAAGTCAGTAGGGAGTCAGTGCCCATAAAAAGCTTATTGATCCCTAATAAAAATGGGCCACATGGCTCCTCTGAATACTGTGGCCTTTCACATCAGTAATCAGAATTCTTACTTCAGTGGGATTGTAATGTCTATCCAGTTCTACTGAAATGAATGCGACAGTCTGATAGCAGACCCCCCCCCATGTTTTCTCATCTCTAGTCTTAAGCTATACTGTATACATATATACGGTTTTAATACCTGTCATCTGATTGGTCCAGAGACTGGCAACTTCCAGATATGGAATTCTCTGTACTGCTCAGAGGGTCCAGCATCTAGATCAGAAAAGTTAGGTTAGTGGCTTTGAATTCAATAAATAAATCCACCATTTTCAGTGATGAGAAATTCCTATAGACATCAATAGGAGTAGGACAACTGGGGAAAGCTGGGTATAAGCGAACACAATTCTCTAAGTCAGGCTCAGACTTACACATTGATCATTAGTCTCGGGGATGAACTCGCCCTCGCTGTTGATGCTGGTATAGGAGCCCTGTCGTGCAATCCTTTGCTGTCTCTCCGGAATGTAGCCAGGAGGTGGGGAGCTGCGTCCAGCATTCTGTGAACCTGCAAACAAAGGAAATAACATGAGGACATGTTTATATAAGTAACATAACGTTAAGGTGGTGAGGGGCCAAGTGTAATTAAAACTTTGGTGATTTGCTTTGCAGCAATGTTCTTCAACCTGTGGCTTTTCAGCTGTTGCAAAACTGCAACTTTCACCCTGCCCTGAGAGCGGAGTTGTAGTTTTGCAACAGCTGTAGAGTTACAGGTTGGACAACCCTGCTTTAGCAGAGAAGAGAGGATAAAAAGGACTGTCTCCACTAGGTGCTATCACCAAACAGTGAATAAAAGGAGGTTCCTCTTTCTTAAATAAAAACTAGTTTATTGAATAAAATAACGGATTAAAGCAAGACGCGTTTCGGGTGCTGTACCACCCTTCCTCAGTTGTAGAACCCTGCTTTAGAGGATAGTCTGAATCCCTGGCAGTTACTCACTGACAGACAGATGTCGGCTCCGGGTCTCTGCAGAATGATATGCTGTATTAACATCACCCAAAGACTGTGAGGCCTTGATCCGCACTTGTTTATGGACCCCTGAGTGGGGCGAGGATGTCTATTAAAAAAAATAAAATACAATGTTAAATGGAGCCCTGACACAATTGATAACATACATTCAAGTGTTGAGTGGAATATACCGATGCCTTATGAAAGGTAGTGGTTTTGAAAAGGAGACATGCGACTAAGACGCACATACATGGCCACTTCTCCAGTCACAATTGGGGCCACAAACAGAATGATGAGAATGGTTACACCTGTCAATGGAGTAGTGTCTGTATGTGAAGTCACTCCCCTGGTAATGAATAGAAATTTACAGAAACCACCAAAGGCTCTCAAAGCATTAAAGCCATTTTATGCAAGGACACTTCTCCACTGATGGCTGGACCCCTAACTGCTATACTTTGCTGTAATATATGTGTAAAGTAAGAACCACTGTGTACTGGAAAACACTTCAATGGGGAAGACTTAACTATGATAATTTACAGAGACGCAGGAAAGTCACATTTCCAACCTTCTAAAAAGGACCCTGAAAAGCCAAGGCCTGACTGCAGCTTAGTGTAGAAACTCTGACGTCACCATATATCAATGTTTTCCAACCAGGGTGCCTCCAGCTGTTGCAAAACTACAACTCACAGCATGCCCGGACAGCCTTTGGCTGTTCAGGCGTTGAAGTTTTGCAACAGCTGGAGGCACCCTGGTTGGGAACCACTGCCTTATATGTAAAGTAGGGCTGCAGCTAACGATTATTTTAATAATCGATTAGTTGTCGATTATTTCATCGTTCGGAAAAAAAAGTCAAAATGCCGCATGGGTAACTGTCTGAACTATTAAAATAATATGTTAATGATTTACTAACATTTAATTTTAATAGTTCAGACAGTTACCCGTGCGGCAGTATCAGATATGTAACTGCAGAGCATTGCACCCGACCCATGTCTGTAGTACTATAAACACTAGGATGCAATGCTCTGCACATACTAACATGTGTATATCAGTGTATATGTACTACATACACACTGCTTTACTCATTGGGGTATGTGCAGAGCATTGCACCCTTGTGTCTGTACTACAGGCACACGGGTGCAATGCTCTGCACATACTCCAATGGGTAAAGCGTTGTGCACTGCACACACTTTATTAAGTAGGGCCATTATATTCACCCCCTCTGATGCTCCCTGTGCCATTATACCCCCTCCCCCTCTAATGACTCCTGTATCATTATATACCCCCCCCCCCTCTGATGCCCCTGTGGCATTATACCCCCCCTCTGATGCCCCCTGTGTCAATATATCCCCCCCTTTGATGCCCCTCTTTCATTATATACCCCCCCCCCCCCGGTGCCATGGGTCATTATATTTACCCCCTCTGATGCCCCCTATGCCATTTATACCCCTACCCCCTCTAATGACTCCTGTGTCATTATATTCACCCCCTCTGATCCCCTTTGTGTCATTATACCCCCCTCTGATGCCCCGTGTCAATATTTCCCCCCTCTGATGCCCCCTCTTTCATTATATCCACCCCCCCTCTGTTGCCCCGTGTTGTCATATTCACCCTCTCTGATGCCCCGTGTCACAATTCAGCCCAACCCCCTCTCCTCTCCTGTACCACACTATTACCATACCTCCCCTCCTCTCTGATCCCCTGCTACCTGTACTCCGCCCCCATGTGCGATCCGGCAGGCTTAGGGGCCCGGCGGTCATTGTTGGTATTGGACTGCATCCTTGGTCCGGACGGAGGTGCGCGATGAGTGACGTCATCACACGCGCCTAAGCCGGGTCGCTGTCATCCTGCGCGGCTTGCTATAGACTGCAGTACACAGCTGCAGCCTATAGGAGTTTACTTACAGGGCAAAACCGATTGCCCCGTTATATGTGAATTCCTCTGGCATTTGGCCCTGCTTGCCCGACACAGGGCTAAATGCCTGAAGAATTCACCTGCCCGGCACCCGGAACTGCATGTCCCGGGCGTCGGGCGATACAATTTCCATAGTGACTCACTGTCACTGAGGCTGCAGCGGGATTTTCGGGACTCGCGCCTGACCGTAGCAGCCTCCTGGCCGCGGACAAGAAATCAGACGATTATTCGAATCCCGTTATCGAATTTAATCGATTTTATCGATTAGTTGTTACAGCTCTAATGTAAAGTATAGAGATGAGCGAACTTACTGTAAATTCGATTCGTCACGAACTTCTCGGCTCGGCAGTTGATGACTTTTCCTGCATAAATTAGTTCAGCTTTCAGGTGCTCCGGTGGGCTGGAAAAGGTGGATACATTCCTAGGAAAGAGTCTCCTAGGACTGTATCCACCTTTTCCAGCCCACGGGAGCACCGGAAAGCTGAACTAATTTATGCAGGAAAAGTCATCAACTGCCGTGAAGTTTGTGACGAATCGAATTTACTGTAAGTTCGCTCATCTCTAGTAAAGTATGACCTTTTACTCAGTTTAGGGTGGAATGGTCCTTTGATGAGAACTGCGATGGCAACACAACATGGAAAATACATAATGAGGTCATACATGGTTCCTGTCATGGGAGAGAAGCAGAATCCGAAGACTTTTCATACTGGAACTTCGATCTAAGAGATCCACTGCCTTGTCAAGATCATCCTGACTTCTAAGGGGTATAGACAGCTGCAAAAAAAAAAAGAGTAAGGGATATTAGACAGTATTACTTGACTGCAAGAATAGAAAGGTCTACTATTCAGTGATCAAAGTCTGGTCTAGTACTTTCTATGGGGCTGGACTTGTGGGAGGCCGTGTGTGTGTGACCATCAAGACCCTTACCCCTAACCCAAAAGGTTAGACATCAAATACTGCCCTTTAGTGAATACTACTGCACCCAGATGTCAACAGTGGCATCGCAAATAAGAACCAGCATGGACAAAATGTCTGAACTGCTGCCCACAAAACACCTAGGATTCTTCTTCTAGGCCAGTGGTCTTCAACCTGCGGACCTCCAGATGTTGCAAAACTACAACTCCCAGCATGCCCGGACAGCCGTTGGCTGTCCGGGCATGCTGGGAATTGTAGTTTTGCAACATCTGGTGGTCCGCAGGTTGAAGACCACTGTTCTAGGCTAAAACAATCTACATTAATACAGTTGTGCAGTATTATGAGGTTTTCTGGATGACGAGATTTAACACTACTTTTACTGCACGCCAATCTTACCTCATTGTTCATGTAATGTAGGTCCATCTGCTGCCCAAAGACAAATTTCACTTTCTGTTCTACATCTTCAAATTTTACAGGACGAGGAAACTGCAAGATCCTGAGAGACAGAGAAGCCAAGAGATTTAAATTAGATAATTAAATAATGGCATTATTCAGAATTAGTGTGGAAACAAAAAGGACAAAAAAAGAGGGGTGCGCACCTTCTGAAGAAAGACACTGGATGGATAAAAATGGCCTCTTACCAGAAGGGGTTATTTATGCTCAGGGCACAACACCTCGGAGCGCATGGATTAAATGCGAACAGTCAGCAGCCCAGGTCCCTCCAGTGATCTCAGCAGTCCACCGGTCAGCAATTCAACATACGTGGTCCAACGTTAGGACACAGGAAAAATGGGACATCTGGCTCAGGAGCTTCACTGTAAACATGCAACGCAACAATACAGCGTTTCCAGCCCGGACCGGGCCCTTCATCAGGCACCAGTGTCCTAACGCTGGACCACGTATGTTGAATTATTCAGAATTAGAAAAACATAGCTGCATTCTTGCAGAAACACTATTGTCAGGCTGTGTGTGGTATTGCAGCCCAGTTCTATTTAAAGGGGTACTCCGCCCTTAGACATCTTATACCCTATCCAAAGGATAAGGGATAAGATGTCAGATCACAGGGGTGGGGTTGGGGTTGAGTCCGGCCACTGGGACCCCCTACGATCTCTGGCCTGAACTGTGGCATTCTGAACACGGAATGGAAAGGGCGTGGTGTGGCATCAAGAACACAGTAGCCCCAGGCTTCCGTGTTTAGAATGCTGCGGTCCTGGCCTGGAGATCGTGGGGGGTCCTAGTGGCCGGACCCCCACGATCAGACATCTTATGCCCGATCCTTTGGGTAGGGGTTAATATGCCTAGGGGCGGAGTACCCCTTTAAGTAAGCAGAGCCAGGTTGTAATACCAAATACAACCTGAGGACAGGGATAGCGCAAGAATGCTTTTCTGATCATGGGTAACTCCTTAAATCTGTTTTTATGATAAAGAGCTGAAAATTCCCTGCATGGGGTACAGAGGCAGCCCCATATGATAGACAAGTGATGTTTACATGCACTGGGTACTTGTTATCTTGTCACTGGTAGCGTCTCTCTGATTACCTGGAGTGTGGAGCCTATGGGGGCTGGATTTGTGCCAAAGAGAAGCAGTGCAGTATGTTACATGTAAAACAAGAGTACTTCATTGACCCCCAATTATAATTAGTTGTATGTTCACTTGTCACTTACGCTGCTTTACTGGTTCTACTGTTTGGCTGCTCCTCTCTTTCACCTCTATTCATTGTTTGTATTTAACATTTGCAACAACTACGTCGCCCAGCATGTGGGGAGTTGCAATTTTGCAACAGCTGGAGACACACAGGTCGGGGATCACTCCACTAGAGGAAGCTCAGGAGCTCTCTTAATGCTGTCAGAATCAAGGGAGAGAAAAAAAAACCTCAGGAGACGCTCCCTGATGAAGTACATCTACTGCTGTGCACTCTCCACCACACCGCAGTGATATACTGACCTTATCTGGGTTAAACAGTTGGGTATAACTGTGATGTTGATGGCGAAGTGGATCAGTACGGTATTTGACTTGATAACAAGGAAGCCGATAAAGGGTCCACAAGAGAGCGAAATATGGGGAAACACCCGGTATATGGAGGTGCTGCTTAGATTGCAGGCAAGACAGACTCAGGCGGCACAGGACAACGAATAGCTTTATTGGGGACAACGCGTTTCGGCATTCACTAATGCCTTCCTCAGGTCCACTTAACAGTTCCCAGGTTTCATTGGTGTTCAGTGTGCTGGTTTTGTGATCCTGATTAGTATCTGTGCTGCCGAGGTCTGAAAGCTGTTTACACCACTAAGAACACCATTCTCACTCTAAACAGTCTAGCATTGGCGCTTTCCATACCATAGATGTTCTGAATTCACTGAATCCTAAGGGACTGTATGCAGAAGGGTCTGAATGTCATCAGGACCACAGGGAGAGCGCCTCATCCAGCACCGGAGCAGAACGAGGAACAAAGACTGGACCAGGCGGAAAGCGTACGGTATAGTTAGTTATTTTATAGCCCTAGTTACCTGCAGCTTATTTTTTAAACAAACTGGAAATCCCACTTAAATGAATGTATTGCCTAGATTCTTGGTGACATGGGTAGAGGTTATTCCACAGGGGAGGAGAGGCCAAGCTGCTATTGTCTTATCTGTCCGTCTTAGTATTAGTGTCACCTTTGGCTGTAATGCTGTACAGATCACTTTCCAGCAGCCTTATCATCACTGACAGAACAGGGAGTCTCTGTGACCAGACAGAAAACTGCATTTCAGGATTATTTTAGAATATGGAAAATGAATAAAAAAACATGATTTAGAGGATATGTTTTCTGATGACACATTCCCTTTAGGTCTATACAAGTGATTTGCAGATCTGTGATAAAAACAGTAGTGACCTCTATAAAATATATTAAAGGGGTACTCTGCCCCTGGACATCGTATCCCTTATCCAAAGGATTCATGTCAATGGGAGGGGGCGTGACGAGCGACCACAGCCATCAAAACGTCCCCCCCCCCGCCCCTAGGCATGAATGGAGCGGATGTGGCGTGACGTCAGAACCAAAGCCGCATGAACCCGGCGTTCTGAACATGAACGTTCCGGAGATCGCAGGGGGTCCCAGCGGCCAGGCCCTCTTCTATCAGACAGATTTCCAGGGGCGGAGTGCCCCTTTAAGATCTTACTGAGTCTATTTAGACTCAAAGTAAATATCCATACTTGAACATTTAACTTTAAGACAAAAAAGACATATTCTGTCTGTACTGCTCTGGTGATAAGCCAAGAGCTCAGAGCTATACCAAAAATGTCAACCTGGAAAACTAACACAATCTGAAAGGTGTCCCTGGATGATAATATTTATAGATGCATAAAGATATTATGTGGATGGGAGTTTCTCAGCTCCATTCCTCTAGTTTCCTTAGACGTCCTTCCCTTCCAAGCCAGTATGTACGAATTGTAACTTGTGTCCTTTCTATTGTTTGCTGCTATGAGTATTTATGCACTAGTACTTTGATATAGTGTAGACCAGGGCTTGACTAGGGCAACTAATTTTGTGGTGGTGCCCAAGTTTTATCAGCCCTTTCCAATAAGGATTAATGAGGGGACAGTAATGACTGATACAGACTGGGGGGAGATGAGGGGACACTAATGACTGTGACACAAAGGGAGAGATGAGGGGACACTAATGACTGACATTGGGAGATGAGGGGACACTGATGATTGTGACACAGGGAGAGATGAGGGGACACTGATGACTGACATTGGGAGATGAGGGGACACTGATGATTGTGACACGGGGAGAGATGAGGGGACACTAATGACTGACACAGGGAGAGATGAGGGGACACTAATGACTGTGACACAGGGAGAGATGAGGGGACACTAATGACTGACACAGGGAGAGATGAGGGGACACTGATGACTGACACTGGGAGAGATGAGGGGACACTGATGATTGTGACACAGGGAGAGATGAGGGGACACTAATGACTGTGACACTGGGAGAGATGAGGGGACACTGATGATTGTGACACGGGGAGAGATGAGGGGACACTAATGACTGACATTGGGAGATGGGGGGGGACACTGATGATTGTGACACAGGGAGAGATGAGGGGACACTAATGACTGACATTGGGAGATGGGGGGACACTGATGATTGTGACACAGGGAGAGATGAGGGGACACTAATGACTGACATTGGGAGATGGGGGGGGGACACTGATTGTGACACAGGGAGAGATGAGGGGACACTAATGACTGACACAGGGAGAGATGAGGGGACACTAATAACTGACACAAAGGGAGAGATGAGGGGACACTAATGACTGACACAAAGGGAAAGATGAGGGGACACTAATGATTGACACAAAGGGAGAGATGAGGGGACACTAATGACTGTGACACAGGGAGTGATGAGGGGACACTAATTACAGTGACACTGGGAGAGATGAGGGGACACTAATGACTGACACAGGGAGAGATGAGGGGACACTAATGACTGACACAAAGGGGGAGATGAGGGGACACTAATGACTGACACAAAGGGGGAGATGAGGGGACACTAATGACTGACACAAAGGGAGAGATGAGGGGACACTAATGATTGTGACACAGGGAGAGATGAGGGGACACTAATGACTGACATTGGGAGATGAGAGGGCACTGATTATTGTGACACGGTGAGATATGAGGGGACACTAATGACTGTGACACAGGAAGGAATCTAAGCAATCTCATTCAGTGTTTACACGTGTTCTAGACCTATTCTGCTTTGGGATTCTCTTTGCGACAATTTTTATGATCTTTGCGACAATTTTTATGATGTATTGTATATGTGAATTTATACATTTTTTATCTAGAGAAAAATATGGTCATTTTTTTCACTTTGTTTTACCAATACCCAGGAGTTCACAGGAAAATTAATAGACATGAGGGTATAAGGAGGTCTTGAAGAAAACACTAATTATTTATTTATGATACATTTATATGGTTTCCCTTAGAAGAATTTCTTTACTGAATTTTTAGGAAGCAGCAAATCTGTCCAAATGGTGCATATGATGTAAATTTAATTAAAATTAATTTACGTGTAAAAATCTGCCCCTGTGAATATTTCTGCGGATCCACAGTTTCTCTCATCTATAGGAGTTTTTGGCTTTCGCACTGAAGACAATGGAGAAAATCAATACGTACACATCCATATTGAAGTTCTGTGGGTTTTATTATCATCATAATTTATTTTATTTTTTTTATCTCATCCACTTAACTGCTACCATAAGGGCCCATTCACACTATGGAATATCCACCTGGAGAAATTTTGGGCAGAGGCGGCAGGACCGCACGGACAAGCACTGTCCTAATTGATGGCAATGCAGTCTGTGTGGAAGTCGACCGAAAAAAAAGCAACCAACCAGATTGCTTCTTTCATTTATGAAAAGACGATCTGATTGGTTGCTATGGGCAACTGGTGAACTTTTCCTCTGTACAAGTTTTGATAAGTCTCCCCCATAGTGTTCCCATAAAACCCAGTCATGTGGAGTAACAAATGTCAGTGTACTACTACAAACCGCCTGTAGGTGTCAACATGACTGCGGGCCATCTAGTACAGTGTTTCCCAACCAGTGTGCCTCCAGCTGTTGTAAAACTACAACTCCCAGCATGCCCGGACAGCCGTTGGCTGTCCGGGCATGCTGGGAGTTGTAGTTTTGCAACAGCTGGAGGCACACTGGTTGGGAAACACTGATCTAGTACTATAACTATTCCTCTCTGAATATTACTTTTCTGTACTATACAGTGGTCCCTCAGGTTACAATATTAATCGGTTGCAGGACGACCATTGTATGTTGAAACCATTGTATGTTGAGACCAAAACTCTATGGAAACCTGGTAATTGGTTCTGAAATCACCAAAATGTCATCCGAAAAAGTGAGGATTAAAGAAAAGTAAGAAGATAACTAATACAGAAAAAGCAAATCCTTACATATAAAAGTAAGAAAGATCTGCTGGGAGCTGTAAATCACTGTCTATGTAGAGGACAGGACCTTCTGGGGGGTCCTGTACAGTACACAGTGTCCCAAAAAAGTTAAATCTAACCCTGGCACAGGTAAATTGTAGTACACAACATGTAATACTTCCCTGTACTGTAGGGGGCGCTACCAGACAGGAATTCAGTGCATGCACTTCAGTAATACAGGAGTTTTACCAGTGAATGCCCATTCTGATTGGTCGGTTCTTCCGGCCATTGACACGTTTCACAGATCTGGACTGTCTGTACATTGTATGTTGAGTCTGGTTTCAAGTTACAATGGTCCAGAAAAGACCATTGTATGTTGAAACTATTGTAAGTTGAGGCCATTGTAATTTGAGGGATCACTGTAATGACATGCAATTTAGTATTAGAAAATCATTTAAGAGTTTAAAGGGGTACTCTGCCCCAAGACATCTTATCCCTTATCCAAAAGGATAGAGAACAAGATGTCTGATCGCGGGGGTCCCGCCGCTGGGGACCCCATGCAATCCCAGACATCCGGTGCACAGAGCGAACTTTGGTTCGTGCTGGAAGACTGGCGATGCGGGGCGGGGGCTTGTGACGTCACGGCCACGCCCCCTCAATGTAAGTCTATGGGAGGGGGATTTGATGGCCGTCATGCCCCCTCCCATAGACTTGCATTGAATGGGCGTAGCCGTGACCTCATGAGCCTCAGGCACTGCCCCTGATGTTCTAAATGAACGCCGGGTGCAGCATTTAGATGATGGGGGTCCCCAGCGGCGGGACCCCCTTCGATCAGACATCTTATCCCCTATCCTTTGGATAGGGGATAAGATGTCTAGGGGCGGAGTACCCCTTTAAGGCCAGAAATTGATCAATTTAACGCAAAATAGAAAATAAAATGATTGAACACAGTGATGGAGCATTATTATACCAATTTGTCACTTCCTGACGTTACCCAGTACAAGATTACCTAACCCTATTAAATAAAAGACTCCTCCAGGTGATCATACACCCACATGGCACCTGTAATGCCAATCTCCTGCACCCGGCACCAGGTTTCTTAAATGGCCTGCAGGATCCTATTTGCATACAATGCCCCTGGCACTAGGCAGGAAATTCCAGAGAGAGGGGACACAGATAAAACGGGTTGGAATTACACTACTGCAGTAGAGATACAATCTATAGAGCACAGTTCTATGCGGTAAGTACTCCATGTTGCCAAAGTTCCACGAGACACCAGGGTCAATATCCGGACAGTGTACGGTGAATTATTGAGCGGTTTTGTAGGTTCTAAGACCAAGAGAGTCAATGGCTGATATCAGGGAGCAATATCTTGCCATCCCTTATACCAGTGCTTCTATCCAATGTGCCTCCAGCTGTTGCAAAACGACAACTCCCAGCATGCCCGGACAGCCTTCGGCTGTCCGGGCATGCTGGGAGTTGTCGTTTTGCAACAGCTGGAGGCACACTGGATAGGAAACACTGCCTTACAAAGTTCACAGATCAAAATGAGGGTTAGTGTCTCTTTAACTGATGATTTTGCGGTCATTTGCACAATTTTTTTTATCGTTAGCAATGACCCAAGTTCCTCCTCCCTGGCTACTTCTGTGGGAAATAAGACGGAGCTGCAGAGCGTCTAATGGTTTCTGGATCTGGAGCAGCCGCTGGCATTCTCCATTTTCGGCCAGAGCACTATTGGCAGCTCTCTAGGACTTTTATCTGAATCCTATTCACGGGCTGTCAGCTCTGGAGCTTGTTAACAGATACGTTTCTCTAGAAGGAGAGGAAACCACAAGGGACATTCCTGGAATATCCAGCACCAAGCGGGGTACAGAGCGCGCCAGTGTTCGCTAATAGTCGGCTGAACCTTGTACCTCTGGGTAGGAAGCGTTATGCTGGCTCCTCGGGGCTTGATCTCAGTCGGTACTAAGCGCAATCCCACTGCCTGTAAATTCTGGCTGCTCAGCCCCCCAGACGGTCGTACACATAGCTGTGGTCAGATCTGGCAGCCGCCAGGATATTTCCAGGCTCCTGTCTGTAAATGAGAGACCCTTAAGACGAGGGAAACTCAGGATAGGGATCTGAAGGAGCCAGGGCCGGTTCACAATCAGGCCATTGATGGGGCTGCGGACATTGCTGGGCCAGACATCTATAAAATTATAATTTACCAAATGACAACATCACCGCAGCTTGCAAGTGTTAACACGGGGGAAGCAATTAAATCTAAAGAAAGGATGGAAGACCCCACACGGTGCAGCCTACAGTCATACACAGAGCTGATCAGATACCTTCCGGTAGACTGAAACCTGAAGGGACAGGAAGAAACTGCTCTACAATTGTTGAATATGGCATTTAAAGGGGTATTCCAGTGAAAAACAATTCTTTTTATACCAATTGGCTCCAGAAAGTTAAACAGATTTATAAATTACTTATACAGTGGTCCCTCAACATACGATGGTAATTCGCTCCAAACGAGCCATCGTTTGTCGAATCCATCGTATGTTGAGGGATTCGTGCAATGTAAAGTATAGGAAGCTGTACTCACCTGTCCCCGCCGCTCCCGATGGTGATCCCGGGCCTCCGCTGGGCCCTCCTGGTCTTCTCCGGTCCTCCGCTGTCTTCTCCGGTCCTCCACTGTCTTCCGCAAGGCCTTACTGGGCCTGCGTAGCGACGTCATTACACCGCTGCGTACGCCATTCCTATTGGATGACGTGCGCAGCAGCGTATTGACGTCATCGGAGGGGGCCGAGAAGACACCGGAAGACCAGCGCTGGACCCGGAGGGCACCCTGGAGCATCGTGGAGGGGTAAGTAATACTTACCGCACCACACGGGGAACTTTAAGCTGCCATCCGACAGCAGCTTAAGCATTCTGCGCTGCCGGATAGCACTAATGCGATGGCCCCGACATAAAAAACCATCATATGTCGATTTGATCATATGTCGGGGCCATCGTAGGTTGGGAGGTCACTGTATTAAAAGATCTGAATCCTTCCAGTACTTATCAGCTGCTGAAGTTGAGTTCTTTTCAGTCTGACCACAGTGCTCTCTGCTGACACCACTGTCTGTCTCAGGAACTGTCCAGAGTAGGAGCAAATCCCCACAGCAAATCTCTTCTGCTCTGGACAGTTCCTGACATGGACAGAGGTGTCAGCAGAGAGCACTGTGGTCAGACTGAAAAGAACAACTCAACTTCAGCAATTGAGAAGTACTGGGAGGATTAAGATTTTTTTTTTTATAGAAATTTTTCAAATCTGTTTAACTTTCTGGAGCCAGTTGATATGAAAATAAAAAAAATAAAAACATTTCCCTGGAATACCCCTTTAAAGTCCTACAGACATAAGGGGGGGGGAGTTTATCATTGGTTTTACCCAGATTTGCTGGTGGTAAATTGACACAAATTCTTGTGCAGTGGGATAAAAAAATAAAATAAAAAAATTGCACAGCTCATTTACCCTCATTCAAGTAAACAACTTGAATAGAGAGGGGTTATCTTTTTGCAGTGGTAGTTGATTTATCAACTGTGACCTTTTAAGATTGGCGCACATTTTTCATACAAACACTCACCAGTCCAGAAACATGTCTACATATTGGCTATTTTGCTCTTTTTTTTTGCTGATAACACAAAGATATGTAACAGGGTTGATGTTCCTGGAGGGATCCGCCAAATGGAAAATGATTTAGGAAAACTAGAAGAATGGTCAGAACTCTGGCAACTGAAATTTAATGTGGATAAGTGCAAGATAATGCACCTGGGGCGTAAAAACCCTCGGGCAGAGTATAAAATATTTGACACAGTCCTGACCTCATTATCTGAGGAGAGGGATTTAGCAATAATTATTTCAGAAGACTTAAAAGGTAGGAAGACAATGTAATAGATGTAACAGAGCAGCAGGAAACACTAGCAGAATGCTTGGATGTATAGGGAGAGGTATAAGCAGTAGAGAGAGAAGTGCTCATGCCGCTGTACAGAACACTGGTGAGACCTCACTTGGAGTATTGTGCGCAGTACTGGAGGCCGTATCTCCAGAAGGATATAGATACTCTAGAGAGAGTTCAGAGAAGATACTAAACTAGTACATGGATTGCAGGATAAAACTTACCAGGAAAGATTAAAGGACCTTAACATGTAAAGAAGAAAGAAGAGACAGAAGGGATATGATAGAGACTTTTAATTACATAAAGGGAATCAACACGGTAAAGGAGGAGAAGATATTTAAAAGAAGAAAAACTACCACAAGAGGACATAGTTTTAAATTAGAGGGGCAAAGGTTTATACTGTAATATCAGGAAGTATTACTTTACTGAGAGAGTAGTGGATGCATGGAATAGCCTTCCTGCAGAAGTGGTCGCTGCAAATACAGTGAAGGAGTTTAAACATGCATGGGATAAGTATAAGGCTATCCTTCATATAAGATAGGGCCCGGGACTATTCATAGTATTCAGAGTATTGGGCAGACTAGATGGGCCAAATGGGTCTTATCTGCCGACACATTCTATGTTTCTATAAATGTGGGGAAAGTGCACATGATGTACGCCAAGGAAAACTGGTAAAAATAATGTGCATAGATAGAAACGAACAGTCCTGGCAGAACTAACAGGCTGTGTTGCGCCAAGTACAGGTCCATTGGTGAGGTCCATGACACAGAGGCCCAAGAGAGTGATCTTTAATAGGACCCTAGATTAATAAAACTAATATACTAATCTTCTCTCAACAAAGACGTTGAAGACAGGGAAGTTTAAGGGGTTGTCTGAGTTGTGAGGGTTTAGTAAAATACAACTGAATCATAGTGCATTAAAGATTACTGTAGTATACTTCGTGATCCAAGGACAATACAACAATCCAATGGTATTTCATTTACAAGATCTTTGCTTGTGACAGTGAATAGAAGCAGTGGGCGGAGACTGAATCCTGTCCAGATTATATATTGCTTTGATACACTGTGACATGCTATGTGCGTAGGTCAACTATACATTAAGGGAAAAAAACGGTCCTGAGATCCTATATATACTATGGAATTGGAACACAAAGTATATTAGAAAGCTGCAGAGCAAGGTGGCACAGGGGGTCTACGACAGATGTTATTTCACATCATTACATTAACCCTTTAGATCAGGGGTCTCAAACTGGCGGCCCTCCAGATGTTGCAAAACTTCAACTCCCAGCATTCCCGACAGCCATTAGCTGCAGCAAATACCTGTCTTGGCATGTCCGGGCATGCTGGGAGTTGAAGTTTTGCAACATCTGGAGGGCCGCCAGTTTGAGACCCCCGCTTTAGGGTGGGTTCACACTACGTTTTCCCCCATACGGGAGCGCATACGGCAGGGGGGAGCTAAAACCTCGCGCTCCCGTATACCTTCGTATGTGCTCCCGTATATCATTCATTTCAATGAGCCGGCCGGAGTGAAACGTTCGGTCCGGTCGGCTCATTTTTGCGCCGCATGCGCTTTTACAACCGGACCTAAAACCGTGGTTTACCACAGTTTTAGGTCCGGTTGTAAAAGCGCATACGGCGCAAAAATGAGCCGACCGGACCGAAAATGAATGACATACGGGAGCGCATACGAAGGCATACGGTAGCGCAAGGTTTTAGCTCCCCCCTGCCGTATGCGCTCCCGTATGGGAGAAAACGTAGTGTGAACCCAGCCTTAGATGATAAGGATTAGAGATGAGCAAACTTACAGTAAATTCGATTCGTCACGAACTTCTCAGCTCGGCGGTTGCTGACTTTTCCTGCATAAATTAGTTCAGCTTTCTGGTGCTCCCGTGGGCTGGAAAAGGTGGATACAGTCCTAGGAGACTCTTTCCTAGGACTGTATCCCCCTTTTCCAGCCCACCGGAGAACCGGAAAGCTGAACTAATTTATGCAGGAAAAGTCAGCAGCCGCCGAGCTGAGAAGTTCGTGACGAATCAAATTTACTGTAAGTTCACTCATCTCTAATAAGGATCCCCCCCTTGCTATAGACTAAGTGTAATACAGGAATTTATGTGCACTACTGTGGTAGATGTTAGAGATGAGCGAACTTACAGTAAATTCGATTCGTCACAAACTTCTCGGCTCGGCAGTTGATGACTTATCCTGCATAAATTAGTTCAGCTTTCAGGTGCTCCGGTGGGCTGGAAAAGGTGGATACAGTCCTAGGAAAGAGTCTCCTAGGACTGTATCCACCTTTTCCAGCCCACCGGAGCACCTGAAAGATGAACTCATTTATGCAGGATAAGTCATCAACTGCTAAGCCGAGAAGTTTGTGACGAATTGAATTTACTGTAAGATCTCTAGTAGATGTAAACAATGACAATGACTATCCCTCAACACTGATGTTAAAATTGAGACATTCGCCAGTATATCCTTGAGAAACCTTGGCGTTGGTGTGCGGGCTCAGGTATGTCCTTCATACAAGGATATACTGGCTAATGTCTCAATTATAACATCAGAGTTGAGGGAAAGTCATTGTCATTGTTTACATCTACCACATAGTGCACCTAAATTCCTGTATTATTCTTCTTGTTACACATCCACACCGTTTATCTGGTGTAGGATTCTATTGTGGCACTTGTAGTCCGCTGCAGGCATCCTCCATTGTATGCATTCTTATGCTGGGGATCGCCCCTAGCAACGGACTACAAGGGCAGGATCTGCTCCCCCAGTATAAATGCACAACTGAATTTGGGGTGTAGCACCTCCAGCCATTTGAGACCACGTCTTTGTTGTTGTTTATACAGACTAAGTGGTCTGCGGGTGTTGGTTACATTACGAATCAGCAGTGGCAGGACATCTTGTATAGTGTATCAAACGCCTTCATTCTCACTGAAAATTGGTTGTACCTGATGACAATACCCTAAATCAGTGTTTCCCAACCAGGGTGCCTCCAGCTGTTGCAAAACTACAATTTCCTGCATGCCGGGACAGCCGAAGGCTGTCCCAGCATGCAGGAAGTTGTAGTTTTGCAACGGCCGGAGGCACCCTGGTTGGGAAACCCTGATCTAGATATTAAAAGGGGTACTCCGGTGGAAATTATTATTATTTTTTTTAATCAACTGATGCCAGAAAGTTAAACAGATTTGTAAATTACTTCTATTAAAAAAAAAATCTTCATCCTTCCAGTACTTATTAGCTGCTGAATACTACAGAGGAAATTCTTTTCTTTTTGGAACACAGAGCTCTCTGCTGAATCACGACCACAGTGCTCTCTGCTGACATCTCTGTCCATTTTAGGAACAGTCCAGAGTAGGAGAAAATCCCCATAGAAAACATATGTTGCTCTGGAAAGTCCCTAAAATGGACAGAGATGTCAGCAGAGAGCACTGTGGTCATGATGTCATCTGTGTTCCAACAAGAAAATAATTTCCTCTGTAGTATTCAGCAGCTAATAAGTACTGGAAGGATTAAGATTTTTTTAATAGAAGTAATTTACAAATCTGTTTAACTTTCTGGCACCAGTTGATTTAAAAAAAAAAAAAAAAAAATTTACACCGGAGTACTCCTTTAATCCCAGGGCACCGGACTCATTCACTGTGAAATTATTCAGACCCGTGGAGATATTGGACAGCTGTGCTCCACAGATAAGTCTATAAAACTAGAGTTGGTAGACCTCCTCTGATATGTCTCTGGGGCTCCACCTCTGATATACCTGTGAGAGCCACAGACCAGAAATCCTCTTCTATAAGGCTGGGTTCACATTACATTTTTGCCATACTGTTTTCAATCCGTTTTTCTAAAGAAAACCGTACGGCAAAAAAAAAAACGGATGGAACAGTATGGGAAAAGTAAACAGTATGCATTTTTAAACAGTATACTGCTTTTAAAAGTGCATACAGTTCCGTCAGTTTTTATAGAAAAAAAAACCCATAAGTTTTAGAAAATTTTGTCCATTTTTAATGGGAGGGGTCTTGGGTGGGGACTTTAGGATTGAAATGTGCAAAGTAAATACGTATATGTTTTTCCCATATGGAACCGTATACATGTGCGTTTCCCATTGACGTCCATGTTAAAAAGAACGTATGCGGTTGCAGTACAGTTTTTAAACCGGAGTCAAAACCGTGGTTGACCACGATTTTGTCTCCGGTTTAAAAACCGTACTGCAACCGCATACGTTTTTTTTTAACATGGACGTCAATGGGAAACGCACATGTATACGGTTCCATACGGGAAAAACGTATACGTATTTACTTTGCACATGCGCATTTGAATCCTAAAGTCCCCACCCAAGACCCCTCCCATTAAAAATGGACAAAATTTACAAAAACGTATGGGTTTTTTTTCTATAAAAACTGAGGGAACTGTATGCACTTTTAAAAACAGTATACTGTTTAAAGACGCATATGGTTTACTTTTTTCCATACTGTTCCATCCGTTTTTTTTCCATACGGTTTTCTTTAGAAAAACGGATTGAAAAGAGTATGGCAAAAACGTGATGTGAACCCAGCCTAACAAGCATGCCAGCTGACTGCATTTCAATGGAGAGGTTCTTCCTCATCTACTCTAAGGATGGGTTCACACCACGTTTTTGCAATACAGTTCCCGTATACGTTTCCAATTTGAAAACCGTACTGAGCTGTATTGAAAACCGTATGCCAAATGGTGCATCAGGTTGTGTCTGTTTTGCATCCTGTACCGTTTTGTCAGTTTTCTACCTGTACCCAAAACCATAGCCTACCACGGTTTTTGGTCCGGGTGAAAAACCGAATTGAAACATATATATATATTTTTTTTAAACAATGGAGTCAATGGGAACCGTATAGAACCATATGTGCGTACGTTTCCATCCGGTTTGCACTATAAGGTATTTGATTTGACTTTGCACAGTTTTTTTTTTTGGGGGGGGGGGGGATTTCAATCAAACAAGTGAAACTTTATTCATAACGGAATGAAAAGTAAAAAAACGTATATTTCTTTCTTAAAAATCGGATGCAACCGGACATAAATTTTGTGGATCAAAATTTGTACACACGTTTGGATACAGTTTAGTCGGATTTTGAAGAATCCGTTTTTTTTTTGTTTGTTTTTTTAAATCAAAAACCTGATACGGGAACTGTATTGCAAAAACGTGGTGTGAACATAGCCTAAGGGTACACAGCAGAAAATCTGCTGAGGAATATGTATGTTTGAGCATACTCTGAGGGTACATTCAAGCTATGGAATTTCCGACCTACACTGTGCTCAGAAAATTTAGTACATCAGCCTCTAATTGTTTTCAATGGGATTCTGCTGCATTATTCAAACCAACACTAGGATACTCCGTCTAAAATATGCAACACAGTAAAATAAATATGGGGGGAAAAAAAAAAAAAAAACTTGTCACAGGAAATGACACTAAGGACACTGAATGGCAAATCTGCCTACGGCTGGTTTCACACAGGCGTATTATGCCTGACCGGGGTTTAATGCTCAAATTGACAGATGTCATTAGGGCAGGGCCTGAGTCTGCAGTACAGAGGCAAAAGTGCATTCATAAAACACTTAAAAGGGGTACTCTGGTAGAAATATTTTATTTTTATTTTTAAATCAACTGGTGACAGAAAGTTAAACAGATTTGTAAATTACTTCTATTTAAAAATCTTAATCCTTCCAGTACTTATGAGCTGCTGTATGCTACACAAGAAGTTATTTTCTTTTTGAATTTCCTTTCTGTCTGACCACAGTGCTCTCTGCTGACACCTCTGTTTAGGAACTGTCCAGAGCAGGAGATGTTTGCTATGGGGATTTGCTCCTAGTCTGGACAGTTCCTGACATAGACAGAGGTGTCAGCAGAGAGCACTGTGGTCAGACAGAAAGGAAATTCAAAAAGAAAAGAACCTCCTGTGGAGCATACAGCAGCTGATAAGTACTGGAATGATTAAGATTTTTAAATAGAGGTAATTTACAAATCTGTATAACTTTCTGGCACCAGTTGATTTAAAAAAAATAATATATATATATATATATATATATATATATGTTTTCCAGCAGAGTACCCCTATAAAATGTGACATTATCTAACTCACAAACATTACTTGTATACATTAGAAAACTAAGGATAACTCCTGTGTTTCTATTTCTGTGTCAATGCATAGTCAAGGATCCAGTTCTGTAATAAAGAAATGTTACTCACCGCCTCTCCCCGCTGTGTTCAAACTTTATCCTCACGTCATTCTATGAGGAGAACAAATATAAATTATGACATATACTTGGGCCTGTAGTTTATGGTTACAATAGGTAGGTGCCCCTATCGTAGGTCAATGTGCAGACATCCCCCAATAGCCAGCAGTATTCGCCAAGCGAACCTGCTGATGACTGTACTGCAGCGGCCACTACAGGCAATATTTGGTATTACACAGCAGCCAATCAAATGAATAGATCATCATGTAGAGCCCCTCTCTCCAGTCTAGTAATGAAGAGGAGGGGCTGAAATGTAACCAATGAGCCAAGTGATTTTATGATAATATCAACACAGCTGCTTCTTTAAAAGAAAACTTACAAGGTGAACAGCGGTGCAGCCATTCAAGGGATATTCATGTTGTCGCTAATATGGTAATTTCTTCTTATCTGCACAGAAGGCGACTGCTGGTGTATGTGCAATGCCGTCTCCCATCCCTTCTGCCAATAGCCTTGTTTACTTATGTGAATAACTCCGCCCCTTTAAATCCATGAAAAAGGGGGGGGGGGGGTGTATAAGCATAAGGTGGGGCTGGGACTATTGCTAGAATGGGCAGGAAAAAGCACTGAAAAAACCTAATCCAACCAGTACTTATCAGCTGCAGTTATGATCCACAGGAAGTTTTTTTCTTTTTCAATTTCCTTTCTGCCTGACCACAGTGCTCTCTGCTGACACCTCTGTCCATGTCAGGAACTGTCCAGAGTAGAAGCAAATCCCCATAGAAATCCTCTCCTGCTCTGGACAGTTCCTAAAATAGACAGAGGTGTCAGCAGAGAGCACTGTTGTCAGGCCGAAAGGAAATGCAAAAAAAAAAAAAAGAACTTCCTGTGGATCATAACAGCAGCTGATAAGTATAATTTACAATTCTGTTTAACTTTCTGGCACCAGTTGATTTAAAAAATAAATAAATAAATAAAAAAGTTTTCCGGTAGAGTACCCCTTTAAAAAAGAAATTGACATACTAGCAACAAGATGAATATCTCCTGAATGGCTGCACAGATTTTCACTCCGTAAGAAGCGTTAGAAACAGGGTCACTCACACTCTATATCTATAACTATACTCAGGTTGAGCACTCAATGCACCCATCCTTGCTCTCTCACCCCCTTTGTGTCTGCTCAGAAAGAGACCAGTAATATAGAGGGGGGAGCTCATATTACTGCTCATTACATTTTAAGGCAGAAGAAAGCCTCTCTCAGTCACAGTAGTTTTCTTCATAACAGGAACACTGTTGTATTATTATTGTATAAAATTCTTCCTGCTGCCCTTAAAATGAGCAGTTTTATAAGCTCCACTGTTCATATTGATGGGCTTGTCCTGAGCAAACAGAAAGTAAGGGGGAGCAGGGACTGGAGCTCTGATATTAGCAGATCTCTGCACTATGGCTAATAACATTATATTAGTAAGTTGCTGATATTCATAATAGCGGATAAAAAAAACTAATTAGACCTGACTGCCATTAAACCACAAGCTAATGTGCTTCTGAACATGTTATACTATAGCCTCCCCGCCAGACTATATCATCCAGGCTGCAAAAACATTCCACTATATGCATGCACAATGGCCGGCATTTATCATTGTAGTGTAAGTGAAGCATTTATCATTGTAGGTGTGAGTGAAGCATTTATCATTGTAGTGTAAGTGAAGCATTTATCATTGTAGGTGTGAGTGAAGCATTTATCATTGTAGGTGTAAGTGAAGCATTTATCATTGTAGGTGTAAGTGAAGCATTTATCATTGTAGGTGTAAGTGAAGCATTTTCCTACACCTTTTTGTGTGTGCTGGTAATGTGTAGGAGCACCACATATATTAAATGGTCACAGAGCATTTGATACATTTTGTGCCGGTCACATTTTCCGAAATTTATCTCTTCACATACACCAAAAAGCTAAGCTAAGTCTGAGCTGGTGTAGTTTAGAGACTTTTTAGTGGCTTTGAGCTTTTTTGTGAAAAGGCGCAGTTCATAAAATCCTTCCATACCATGTGTATTGCCAAAATCAGTGGATTACAACTCAAAACGAGAAGAAATGTGTAAACAAAAAGGCGCAAATAAACCCTGCTTGCGCCTTTTCTAGACACAAAAAACTGTCTAAAGGCAACGATAAATGTCGGCCAATATGTCTATATATGTAGGACACATTGTTTTTGTAACTAGTAGCAGAAATATCTGTAGGTACAAACACTTGTTGGCATACATACAGTATAGAGAAGCGTAGAGGAAAGTTTTACCAAAACCTGTGTTCAGGAAACGTTAACCGGTTGCTCATAGCAACCAATCGGATTGCTTCTTTTAATTTTTCAGAGGCCTTGTTAAAAAAATAATCTGATTGGTTGCTATGGGTCACTGGTCCAATTTTCCACAGGTTTTGATTAAACTTCACTATATTGTGTACATATAGATAATATAATCTGACATAGAGACCGAAGTTTGAAGGGAGATTTATCAAAACCTATTCAAGGGAAAAGTTGCTGAGTTACAAATAGCAACCAATCAATTTGCTTCTTTCATTTTTGAAAAGACCTCTGAAAAATGAACGAAGCGATTGGGCAACTCAGCAACGTTTCCTCTGGACTTTGATAAATCCGCCCCATAGAATATACCATATTGGCTCTGCCGTGACGATGTGGTCTCAGTGATTGGCACTAAATACTCATACGATGCTTTATTTTACAAGGGTTTCTTGAGAGCGTAGGACACTTTCCTACATATTGTCAATTCTCATATTACAGGAAGGGGGTACAATCGAGGGCTTAAACAGTTTCCTGTGATAAAAAATAAATACTTAGAAGACTTATAGGTCTGAGGAAGATATTAGCATGATCTCAAAACGTCTTATACTTCATCACAATAAAGAAAAATGTTGCACTTCTTCCCAGTAGTGCAGAGCTTCTATACACAGCACTTTCTGTGTTCAGTCCTGTATCTAAAAAGGAAATGGACAGCAGCAGCACTAACCTTGTTATGATCTTCTTGATGGACTCGGGCCCTCTGGTGATTTGTTCTGCCCACCCGCACGTGTCCTGCGACACCCCACTTCACAAATGTTTTTTTACTCCTTCTACCACACAGCCCATATGTGCTGTGACTTTCGGGAAGAGGCGCATGTGCGCTCATGGTACTGGGCAAGGAAAATGCCCTGTACCATGACTGAGAAGAGAAAATGTTTATGAAGAGGGCTGCGTTACAGGGCCAACGCTCCCAACAGTGCTTCTAGGGAACGCCCCATGGGCGCCAAAAAGATCATTTGCATTTTAGGATTTTTGTCCATTACTCCAGAACTTTATCATGGGGTAGCGGTTGGGGACAGGAATTTCTTGGGCAGCTGTCACCAACTTTGGAGGTGAACTAATGACACTATGACTGTTGCTTAAAGGGGTTATCCAGGGAAAATTTTTTTTTTAAATATCAACTGGCTCCAGAAAGTTAAACAGATTTGTAAATTACTTCTATTAAAAAAAATCTTAATCCTTTCAGTACTTATGAGCTTCTGAAGTAAAGGTTGTTTTTTCTGTCTAAGTGCTCTCTGATGACACCTATCTCGGGAACCGCCCAGTTTAGAAGCAAATCCCCATAGCAAACCTCTTGGGGCGGTTCCCAAGACACGTGTCATCAGAGAGCACTTAGACAGAAAAGAACAACTCAACTTCCGAAGCTCATAAGTACTGAAAGGATTACGATTTTTTTTAATAGAAGTAATTTACAAATCTGTTTAACTTTCTGAAGCCAGTTGATATATATATATATAAAAAAAAGTTTTTTCCTGGATAACCTCTTTAAAAAGTGTAGGGCAGTGTATTCCAACCAGGGTGCTTGCAGCTATTGCATAATTACAACTCCCAGCATGCCCGGACAGCCAAAGGCTGTCCGGGCATACTGGGAGCTGTAGTTTTGCAACAGCTGGAGGCATCCTGGTTGGGAAATCCTAACCTGTGTGTACAATGGCCTTTCAACTCTATGTAGACTCTGGATGTCAGAGAAGAGAGGGGTCGGGCAAGTGTCCCCCTGCAGAATACATGTGCCAGCCTATACAGGGATGCAGAGTGCATGTTGGGAGATGTAGTTTTGCAACAGCTAGAGGCATTCTGGCTTGGAAATCCTGACCTCTAGGTATAATGGCCTCTCAACTCTATGTAGACTCTGGATGTCAGAGGAGAGAAGGGTTGGGCAAGTGTCCCCCTGCAGAATACATGTACTGGTGTATACAGGGATGCAGAGTGCATGCTGGGAGATGTAGTTTTGCAACAGCTGGAGGCACTCTGGTTGGGAAACATTAGTGTAGGGAGTACTTCCCCTGAGAGGGGAACAGCTGTACCCTTACACATAGAAATGATTCGTAACAAGCTGAGCATCACCGCCAGCTCACATTCATCCAATAAGGAGGCAGATGCGTCCTCCATCAGTAACAGCTAACATTGGCCAATGCGGACAGAGACTCCCTCATTGGATGATGCTGGGCTGGTGGTGATGCTCTGTTTATAAAAAAAAATAAAAATTCTGTGTGTTAAAGTTAGGCTGCTCTTAGCATTCACTAATTTGTATGTATTAAAATCAATACATACCCCCTTCTCCTGGAGAAGTGCTGCCCTGCATTCACGAAGCACGCCAGAATTAGCCTGAAACCCCCCTGACGCACTTTATCAGGGGCAGAATTACCACAACATATTGCTCTGCTCTTATTTTATTACTTCTTTTCTTTCCAGAAAGAGTACCACAGGGCCCATAGACACAGCCACTCATCCAGTCAATACAGAGGACACTCACCTGTTTATTGGGGAGACTACCGGTCTTTGTTTTTACCCCCTCGATCCCCGTGGTTCGATGTCGCCTTCCCATCTGAAGGGCAACCAAGTCCTTCATGATGGACTTCAGAGCCTCCTGCTCATCTGTATGAAAACAAAAGTGGAGGCATTATGGGTACAACTACATGATAACCAGGAATTACCAACAACCTAAAACCTAGAACACTAAACCATGATGTGTAAAATGCTCTGATAAAAAGGTAGTGGATTGTAAGTCTGGACCAAAGCAAAGAAATTTAGGACTAGGTGTTTAAGGCAGAGTTAACGCAATTGGAATCACAGACATTACTGCGGCCGTGTGACATCACCAAACCCGGAAGCGCTGGACACCAGGAACATAGTTCCGTAATTGCGATGAAACGGGAGGAGCAAGGTAAAAGGGTTTATTTTTTTGATGTTTGTTTTTTTCTTATCCCCTCCTCCCAGAGTGGATTATGCATAGGTTTAAATCGCCAGAGTAGCCCTTTAATGTTCACTCAAAAAGTCATAATGTAGGAGACATATCCAGTGTATTCATCTACAATGTATAGAGGAGATATATCCAGTGTATTCATCTACAATGTATAGAGGAGATATATCCAGTGCATTCATCTACAATGTATAGAGGAGATATATCCAGTGTATTCATCTACAATGTATAGAGGAGATATATCCAGTGTATTCATCTACAGTGTATAGAGGAGATATATCCAGCGTATTCATCTACAATGTATAGAGGAGATATATCCAGCGTATTGATCTACAATGTATAGAAGAGATATATCCAGCGTATTCATCTACAATGTATAGAAGAGATATATCCAGCGTATTCATCTACAATGTATAGAGGAGATATATCCAGCGTATTCATCTACAATGTATAGAGGAGATATATCCAGCGTATTCATCTACAATGTATAGAGGAGATATATCCAGCGTATTCATCTACAATGTATAGAGGAGATATATCCAGCGTATTCATCTACAATGTATAGAGGAGATATATCCAGCGTATTCATCTACAATGTATAGAGGAGATATATCCAGCGTATTCATCTACAATATATAGAGGAGATATATCCAGCGTATTCATCTACAATGTATAGAGGAGATATATCCAGCGTATTCATCTACAATGTATAGAGGAGATATATCCAGCGTATTCATCTACAATGTATAGAGGAGATATATCCAGCGTATTCATCTACAATGTATAGAGGAGATATATCCAGCGTATTCATCTACAATGTATAGAGGAGATATATCCAGCGTATTCATCTACAATGTATAGAGGAGATATATCCAGCGTATTCATCTACAATGTATAGAAGAGATATATCCAGCGTATTCATCTACAATGTATAGAGGAGACATATCCAGCGTATTCATCTACAATGTATAGAGGAGACATATCCAGCGTATTCATCTACAATGTATAGAGGAGATATATCCAGTGTATTCATCTACAATGTATAGAGGAGACATATCCAGTGTATTCATCTACAATGTATAGAAGATATATCCAGTGTAGTCATCTACAATGTATAGAGGAGATATATCCAGTGTATTCATCTACAATGTATAGAGGAGATATATCCAGCGTATTCATCTACAATGTATAGAGGAGATATATCCAGCGTATTCATCTACAATATATAGAGGAGATATATCCAGCGTATTCATCTACAATGTATAGAGGAGACATATCCAGCGTATTCATCTACAATGTATAGAGGAGACATATCCAGTGTATTCATCTACAATGTATAGAGGAGATATATCCAGCGTATTCATCTACAATGTATAGAGGAGATATATCCAGCGTATTCATCTACAATATATAGAGGAGATATATCCAGCGTATTCATCTACAATGTATAGAGGAGACATATCCAGCGTATTCATCTACAATGTATAGAGGAGACATATCCAGCGTATTCATCTACAATGTATAGAGGAGATATATCCAGCGTATTCATCTACAATGTATAGAGGAGATATATCCAGCGTATTCATCTACAATGTATAGAGGAGATATATCCAGCGTATTCATCTACAATGTATAGAAGAGATATATCCAGTGTATTCATCTACAATGTATAGAAGAGATATATCCAGTGTATTCATCTACAATGTATAGAGGAGATATATCCAGTGTATTCATCTACAATGTATAGAGGAGACATATCCAGTGTATTCATCTACAATGTATAGAAGAGATATATCCAGTGTATTCATCTACAATGTATAGAAGAGATATATCCAGTGTATTCATCTACAATGTATAGAGGAGATATATCCAGTGTATTCATCTACAATGTATAGAGGAGATATATCCAGTGTATTCATCTACAATGTATAGAGGAGATATATCCAGTGTATTCATCTACAATGTATAGAAGATATATCCAGTGTAGTCATCTACAATGTATAGAGGAGATATATCCAGTGTATTCATCTACAATGTATAGAGGAGATATATCCAGTGTATTCATCTACAATGTATAGAGGAGATATATCCAGCGTATTCATCTACAATGTATAGAGGAGATATATCCAGTGTATTCATCTACAATGTATAGAGGAGATATATCCAGTGTATTCATCTACAATGTATAGAGGAGATATATCCAGTGTATTCATCTACAATGTATAGAGGAGATATATCCAGTGTATTCATCTACAATGTACAGTAGGGATCGACCGATATCGTTTTTTTTAGGGCCGATACCGATAATCTGTGACCTTTCAGGCCGATCTTATACCGATCTATTTTCTTCAGTAAAAACCTATGTGCGCCTTCACATGAAGTTGGAGGCATAGAGGTACCTACCTCTAGGGCAGCCCTATTAGGCCCCGTTCACATTCCGGAATTGCCGCGGAATTTCCGGGCGGAATTCCGAGGTGTGAACTTTAACATTAGTGTGAACCATTCACACTGCGGAATTTCAGCAGCGGACATTTCCGCCGCTGAAAGTGTTCCGTGCAAAGAAAGAGCATGTTCATTCTTTGCGCGGATTCAGCGAGCACTGCATAGCAGTCAATGGTGACGGCTCACTGCCCCACGGCCCTTGCATGATCGGCGGCGGCCGCCAGACGGAATCTCTGCTCGCGGAATTCATCGGCGAGAATTTCGTAGTGTGAACAGGGCCTTAAGGCTCTATACAAAGAAAAGCCCTAAAGCTGCATAGATCATACAAAGCCAACAACCATACTGGTCTAAAAAAGTAATCCAAAAGCCAAAGTGTCAAGAGCCACCTAACTGGGCACCATTTTGCAGGTTGGGGAGGCATGGTGTTCAGCAAGACACAGGGGCGGCGTGACGCTCTGCGGGGCACAGGCTGGGGGCGGCGTGACGCTCTGCGGGGCACAGGCTGGGGCGGTGTGATGTTCTGCAGGGCACAGGTTGGGGCGGTGTGATGTTCTGCAGGGCACAGGTTGGGGAGGCATGGTGTTCAGCAAGACACAGGGGCGGCGTGACGCTCTGCGGGGCACAGGCTGGGGGCGACGTGACACTCTGCGGGGCACAGGCTGGGGGCGGCGTGACACTCTGCGGGGCACAGGCTGGGGCGGTGTGATGCCCTGCAGGGCACAGGTTGGGGCGGTCTGATGCCCTGCAGGGCACAGGTTGGGGCGGTCTGATGCCCTGCAGGGCACAGGTTGGGGCGGTCTGATGCCCTGCAGGGCACAGGTTGGGGCGGTGTGATGCTCTGCAGGGCACAGGTTGGGGCGGTGTGATGCTCTGCAGGGCACAGGTTGGGGCGGTGTGATGCTCTGCAGGGCACAGGTTGGGGCGGTGTGATGCTCTGCAGGGCACAGGTTGGGGCGGTGTGATGCTCTGCAGGGCACAGGTTGGGGCGGTGTGATGCTCTGCAGGGCACAGGTTGGGGCGGTGTGATGCTCTGCGGGGCACAGGTTGGGGCGGTGTGATGCTCTGCGGGGCACAGGTAGGGGCGGTGTGATGCTCTGCGGGGCACAGGCTGGGGCGGTGTGATGCTCTGCAGGGCACAGGTTGGGGCGGTGTGATGCTCTGCAGGGCACAGGTTGGGGCGGTGTGATGCTCTGCGGGGCACAGGTTGGGGCGGTGTGATGCTCTGCGGGGCACAGTGATGTTCTGCAGGGCACAGGTTGGGGCGGTGTGATGCTCTGCAGGGCACAGGTTGGGGCGGTGTGATGCTCTGCAGGGCACAGGTTGGGGCGGTGTGATGCTCTGCAGGGCACAGGTTGGGGCGGTGTGATGCTCTGCAGGGCACAGGTTGGGGCGGTGTGATGCTCTGCAGGGCACAGGTTGGGGCGGTGTGATGCTCTGCAGGGCACAGGTTGGGGCGGTGTGATGCTCTGCAGGGCACAGGTTGGGGCGGTGTGATGCTCTGCAGAGCACAGGTTGGGGCGGTGTGATGCTCTGCGGGGCACAGGTTGGGGCGGTGTGATGCTCTGCGGGGCACAGGTTGGGGCGGTGTGATGCTCTGCAGGGCACAGGTTGGGGCGGTGTGATGCTCTGCAGGGCACAGGTTGGGGCGGTGTGATGCTCTGCAGGGCACAGGTTGGGGCGGTGTGATGCTCTGCAGGGCACAGGTTGGGGCGGTGTGATGCTCTGCAGGGCACAGGTCTCAGCACATAATGTCGGGCAGAGCACAGTGTACACGGCGGCTAGGCATGTTGGGCACTACACAGCAGTGGGCACAGAGTTTGCAGACTTCAGTGCCCAGGAAGCTCCGCACTTACCCATGGCGCTGCAGGGGGAGACGTCCCGGGCTTTGTCCACGTCCCGGTGCCTCGGGCCTTCAGTCCGGGCTCCCAGGTCTTCAAAAGACGCTCTGCGCAACGACAACATCAAAGGCCTAAACTCCCCCAACTTCTCTCCGGGTATTCTGTCATACCCGCGGGCGTCTCCGGGTCACCTCATATCCGGGTGTCCTCAGTCTTCGAGCTTCCCAAGGCCTCACGCATGCGCACCGTAATACTTCCTACAGGACAGAAAAGCTGCCAATCATCCCAGTGCGGGACAATCAGCAGCCAATAGAGAAGCGCCTCTTTAAGTGGACCGCAGATGGAACGCGGCGCAACCAAGGGGCGGAGTTTCCGATGACAGCTTTCACTGACACTGGGCGGCGCATGTGTTACCATAGCGACAGCAAAGCAACCACAGTCTACAGAGCTAGTATAATAGAAGGGCTGTCTGCCGGAAATCCAAAGGCATAAAAAGAAAAAAAAAACTCAGATGTATGAAAACCTGTGTAGAGGAAGAGTGGTGCAGTTGCCCATAGCAACCAGATTACTACTTTCATTTTTAAAAAAGTCCTCTAAAATATGGAAGAATCAATATGATTGGTTGCTATGGGCAATTGCACCAATCTTCCTCTACACAGGTTCTCCTAAATCTCCGCCTAAGTGCAGGAAATTTTCCACAGCAGTTAATCCGCACCCAGTCCAGTAAATTTGTATACACATTTCAGGAGCTGCTTGTATTGTGCATAACTTGCCCCCCAAGCTACATCTCGTAGTGGAAGAATGGTGCAGTTGCCCATAGCAACAGATTGCTTCTTTCATTTTTAAATGAAAAGAACCTGCTTGTTGCTTTGGGTAACTGCTCCACTCTTCCTCTACACAGGTTTTGGTCAATCTCCCCCATGGTTTTCAAAGGGAACCTGTGTCATAGTTCATATGATGCAGTAAAACACATGCGGATTTGCTGTCTAGCACACTACCATCCCGTAGAACTAATGTGTGAACCCACTCATATTTAACGCTGCAGATCCGCCGCTGAAGGACCGCTACATGGTGCCTTTAGATGTGCCTGCTCAGAGCAGTAATATGCCGCTACAAGCGGACACACTGCGATGTGCGAGACGCTGCGCATGCACAGTATACTCGCACATCTCGGCAGCTCTTGGCTAGCCAAGGGAGCAGCCGCAAAGTGTGAGGGTACACCGCGCATGCGCGGCGACTCGCACATCGTTTGAGTGGGTCCGCTCCGAGCAGGCACATCTAAAGGCACCATGTAGCGGTCCATCAGCGGCGGATCCGCAGCGTAAAATACACTCGTCTGAATGTACCCTTAAAACACAAATGTGCACATTTGGCTGTGGAGCTGAAGAAAATCTGCAATAAAATTTGAAGCAATAAGCTGCCTGCTGGTTGTATTGCAGATTCTGACTTTTCATTGAAGTCAATAGGGAAACTCCACAATAAAAAGGTATATTCACACATGCAGAATAGCTGCAGATTTTGACTTTGCTACTGACGTCAATAAGGAGATCAAAATTTGCAGAAAATGCGTCCATGTGAACAGACCCTAAATCTATGTCAAAAACTGATGTTCTGCAGATTTTAAAATCCACACCACAGGCCAATTTATGCACAGGAAATTTCTGCAGTGTCTAGAGCAGATCTGATTAAATCTTTTACAGGTTGATGGTACACAAATCCATTCTGTGCATAAAGTGGTAGACCCCATACTTCAGACACCATATACTAATTCCCTCTGATGATGTCCACTACAGGTGTGCTGGCAAAAAGCTTCTCACTGAATGGCGCATGTGCAATGCAATAAACTACACAACTTGGCCACCATTACCAGGAACCAAGCTGTAGAACCCAAGAGACCCCTCCCGTCTACCAGACTAATTTTAAGGCTATGAACGCTTGGAAATGCGCCGTCTCATAGACGGCAATGCATTTCCGTGGACTCTACAGAAAGAATAGACATATCTGCGGACTCTGGAATCAGGATTTCCGTGGCAAATTCTGCCATTTGCACAGTGCAGCAGAATCCCACTGAAATCAATGGGACTCTGCTGCTGCAGAATTTCCTTGCAGAACTCTTGTACGGAATCCCGCACAGAAATTCTGCCGTGTGAACATGGCCTAAGAATCACTGACATATACTATAGCTGTGCCTGTAAGTAGTGCTTTTACAGAATAGAACAGTGTTCCCAAACCAGGGAGCCTCCAGCTGTTGAAAAACTACTACTCCAGCATGCCCTGACAGCCAAAGGCTCTCCGGCCACGATGGGAGTTGAAGTTTTGCAACGGTTGGAGGCAATGTGGTTGGGAGACACTGGATTGGAAGATACCTGTAGGATAGCGATGGGGAGCCTAAAAGTCCCTGCAGCCCTCCTGGAGAGTGCTGCTGTAACATGGCTTCTACCTGTAAGGGCGGTGACCTGCCCAAACTTATGTCACTTCCAGAACCTTACATCCATATGCACTCACTGAAAACCATATTAGTATACAAGGGGTTGTCCCAAGATTAAAAGATATTCCCTATCCATAGGACAAGTTATAGCTACCTAACGCAGTGTTTCTCAAGCGCGGTCCTCAAGTCCCCCAACAGGTCATGTTTTCTGGATTTCCTTAGTCTTTCACAGGTGATATAATTATGGTCAGTGAATCAGGCATCACCCCAGTTATATCACATGTGAAAGACTAAGGAAATCCTGAAAACATGACCTGTTGGGGGGACTTGAGGACCGCGCTTGAGAAACACTGACCTAACGGGTGGTTGTCTGACAGAATCCCCACTGATTGAAAACAGAGGTCAGTTATCCCATGCATGAATAGAGCACAGTGCACATTGTCTATGGGACTCCAAACATAGCAAAGATGTGCTCATTAATGTTGGAAATAACCCTTAAAGGGGTACCTCGGTGGAAAACATATTTATTTATTTTTTTTTAAATCAACTGGTGCCAGAAAGCTAAACAGATTTGTAAGTGACTTCTATTGACTCCAGTACTTTTTAGCAGCAGTATGTTACAGAGGAAATTCTTTTCTTTTTGAATTTCTTTTCTGTCTTGTCCACAGTGCTCTCTGCTGACACCTCTGTTCATGTCAGGAACTGTCCAGAGCATAGGTTTGCTATGGGGATTTTCTCCTGCTCTGGACAGTTCCTGATACAGGCATCAGGTGTCAGCAGAGAACACTGTGAACAAGACAAAAAAAGAAATTCAAAAAGAAAAAAATTACTGTAGTACTGGAATAGTAAGGATTTTTTAATAGAAGTAATTTACAAATCTGTTTAACGCTCTGGCACCAGTTGATTAAAAAAATAAATTATAAAATAAAAGTTTTCCATCGGAGTACCCCTTTAATACACAATTGGTATCCTAAAGCCATCCTTTCCCCCACTACTGAAACAATCTAGCTCTTCAAGATTGGAAAACACCGAGATATATAAAAGAATATTAACTTGACTAATCACATTTTTTACTTTCATTTAATTTTTTACTGTCAGATTGTGTGGTCTTTACAGGGTTAAAATTGTGTTATAATCCATAATAAATTATATTTAAAGTCTACCTGCCTTAAAAATAAAAACATTTAAAAACTTGTTCCTGTGATCAGTCGAGGTCTGAACACTCAGACCCTGACTGATGAAAACTTTTGCTATGACATATCAAAGTTTTTTTTTTTTAAATGACAGGTACACTTTAATATTCACTAAGATCCATAAGTCATTGAGTGAGCCTTTCCTGTTAAAGAAACACTCCAAACTAAACTTATACACTGTGTTATACCTAGTGCAGGGTATAAGGCGGTAGAGCATGGCACAATGATTCTTCCCTTATTTCTCTGTCCCATATAGAAGTATATAAAAACGATATTAGTTTTGCCTGGTGTTTTCCTTTAATTAAACTGACTTGACCATCATTCCTGGAAAGCAGACAGACATCCATTTCAACCCACCACTGCATTGTTTAGAGAAGATGCTAAGCTGTACCGTTGCATAACTAGACATATGCCTTTTAGTAGCTGGGTGACAATGGAGTCCATGCAGATCCTTGTGAGAAACTAAACTTAGAACCTATGTGGAGTTCACAGCTGAAGCCATTAGGGCAGTGAGGATCCTTACACCGAGTTGTGAGTGGCGGCCACCCCTCCTGAGGGTGACTGTTATTCTATGTTGTCATAGATCCGCATGACATCCGGTTGGTCTTTGATCAGTTCCAAGAGTTTGAAGACCCTTTCTTTGTCAGCATCTGAGAGTTCTACAGTGGTAATAGGCAAATACTCCAGCCCAGAGGAGATGGGCACTAATCCCAAGGAGATCAGTTGGCTACGGACATCTCGTAGTGACGATAAATCACAGATATACTGCAAAAAAAAGAATTTCAAGTAATTCATCAAATAATCAAGAGAACTATGTCAAGATAAATCTATTGTATCACTATGTACATATCTGGGGGCATCAATATTCTGGAGACAAGTTTTTGACTTATTTTGAGATATATATACGATAAAAAAAAAAAAAAGTCTGCTATGTTCCAAATACAACAGCACATCTGTTCATAGGTCGTGCCCAATGCTGCAGTTCACCCCCTTTAAAGTAAACGTGGCTTAACTGCAATACCCCACAAAACCTGTGTGGCACTTTTTTGGGGTGAAAAATAAATTCTGTACAATTCCTTTAATGTTTTATGTCCCAGAACTACTAAACTAGAACTCTCATTATGTAGTCAAAGGCTGACAAAGCATGATGGGAGCTGTAGTTGTGCACCAGCTGAAGAGCCACTGGTTGGGAAAAACTGTTTTATGGGACTTTGGCTGCTTTCCATTATTCAAGTACCCATGTACGGTGTCCATTTTAGGACAACGTCAGTCGTCAGCCGTACCTCTGTCCTCCGTCAGGTGAAATGGCATCCCACCTCCTCCCTCGGACCAATCGCCGCCAGTCGCAACTCCGTCCTCCGTCAGGCGAAACGGCGTCCCGCCTCCTCCCTCACCAATCGCTGTCATCCTTCAGCCACAACTCCCTCATCTGAAAGTCCCTCATCCAAAACACTGTCATGCCTCAGACCATTCCCTCAGACGCATATCAGAGCAGACATTGAATAGCATGTACAGCAGAAGCTGTATAGCAGAGAGCCGACACTGACTCTGCTACACGGCAGGAAGGTTTTTCGTCTGAGGGATGACAGAGTTTTGGATGAGAGACTTTAGGATGACAAAGGAGGGAGTTGTGGCTGAAGCCTGATGGAGATTGGTCCGAGGGAGGAGGCGGGACGCTGTTTCGCCTGACGGAGGTACGGCTGATGATGTCCTAAAATGAACACCGTACCCATGGACCAGTCTACGTCTTGGGAAAGATTTATCTCCATATTTATTTTTCACTTTGCCAGACTGTTTCGGCCAATCATTTATGTGCCTCAACTAATCCTGTCCCTTCCATTATTCCATGTACATCTGAACAGAATCCCCTATATAAAAGGGCCTCATTTCCACCTTATACACATCCGTCTCCTCCTCCTCATCCTGAAATTCTTGCACATCCTCAGCTCCGGATTGAATCGCCAAATCAAGAGCCTGCTCCATCTGCACAGGTTTGCCATCTCGGTCTTGAGTCTGGGTGGTCACAACCCCCTTTTTGTTAAAGCAGTGCAATGCATCAGTGGGAGTTCCGCTGTAAACCATAAAGAAAAGAGGACTTCATATCTGTTTTAACATAAAAACTTGGAAAAAATTATTGACAGCTAAGAACAGCGAGGAATAGGAAAAACTCCAAGGCTCTTCACACTTTTGGAGACTACATCTGCAGTTCCGTCAGGTTTGATTCATTTGAATTAGCCGGATGGAGTTGGCTAGTGACAACGGTTGGCTCATTTTTGGACCGTTTCGGTCCGGCAACAAAACGGCATACTGTCCAAAAAATTATCAGATCGGAGTCACTAGTGGACTCTCTCCAGCTCATTCAAATAAACGGGGCTGTCGTATCCCCAAAACGTAATGCACCCATAAGTGGATGGGGTTTTTAGTTTTTCAAGTCATGTAATCAATTTGTCAAGTGACTCAAGGATTTCTATTAAAGCGCTGGGGGAGAAAAAACACTAGTGTTAAACACACATTGCATTTTTCTTGTTGTTATTTTTTTTTCCCTCCCATAGAAGTCCATAAGAGAGAAAGCAGCAAGATTGCCTGAAAAACGTCATAGTCTCAGAATGCTGTGATTTTTGAAAACTGACACTGAGCCAAAAAACGCCAAATTAAAACACGCCACATGGGTTTAACTCGTGTTTTTCTCGCCCACTGCTTCAGTAGAAATCCTTGAGTCACATGATGAATGAATGAATCACATGACTTGTAATGATAAAAACACAGGGGATAAAACATCAAATAAACATTTTCAGAAAAAACACCACAATAACTGCATCCTGGGAGTGCAAAACCAGGGAGTTTCTGTCATGTTTTGATCAGGTAAAAAAAGATGCCAAAACACGTTTTGTGGAAACGTAGCCTTACTGCTGTTTCAATGACTCAAACTGATTCTAGTATGAACTCAGCCTTACAGTTTAATTGCTGGGGTCAAGGCTGTGGGATTCTTATTGTGAAGGGACTTTGATGACAAGTTATCTGCCATTAACTATAGTAATAATTGCTTCCCAGGTCACATACCCATTTTTGTTGAGCAGGAGCCTGAGATCTGCAAAAGAGCGACTGGTGTTATCAGTCAAGAGTTCAATAATGAGGGAACATCCACCGGGCCCTCTAGCCTGAAGCAGCGCATAGGATGTGGGTTTAGATTTATCCTGGAGGAACAGAAAGAAAATACATTTAAATCATGTGACAAGGTTACTATACCAACTCCTTAATGTCTACCTCCAAGTTACGACTACTACTTGGCGGTCATCGAGACCAGGGGACCCTTACAGACTTGAGAGAGATAAAGATGGGCCATAGAAAGTAATGCTAAGTGAGTGAAGCAAAGTAGCTGTGCAGGACTAGTCTGCTGCGTGGGATGGCTGCCAAAACATGCACAAGGCTCTGTTTACATCTGCACTGTAGCTTCTGTCTATAAACAGGGCGGGTTTCGGGGGGAGGGAAACAGAGCGGGTTTCGGGGGGAAGGAAACAGAGCGGGTTTCGGGGGGAGGGAAACAGAGCGGGTTTCAGGGGGAGGGAAACGGAGCGGGTTTCGGGGGGGGGGGGGGGGAAGAGCGGGTTTGGGGGGGGGGGGGAGAGCGGGTTTCGGGGGGGGAACAGAGCGGGTTTCGGGGGGGGGGGGGAACAGAGCGGGTTTCGGGGGGGGGGGGAACAGAGCGGGTGGGGAAACAGGGCGGGTTTCGGGGGGGGGGAAACAGAGCGGGTTTGGGGGGGGGAAACGGGGCGGGTTTCGGGGGGGGGGGAAACGGGGCGGGTTTCGGGGGGGGGGAAACGGGGCGGGTTGGGGGGGGGGGAAACGGGGCGGGTTTCGGGGGGGGGGAAACGGGGCGGGTTTCGGGGGGGGGAAACAGAGCGGGTTTGGGGGGGGGGGAAACGGGGCGGGTTTGGGGAGGGGGGAAACGGGGTGGGTTTGGGGGGGGGGAAACGGGGCGGGTTTCGGGGGGGGGAAACGGGGCGGGTTTCGGGGGGGGGGGAAACGGGGCGGGTTTCGGGGGGGGGGGGAAACGGGGCGGGTTTCGGGGGGGAAACGGGGCGGGTTTCGGGGGGGGAAACGGGGCGGGTTTCGGGGGGGGAAACGGGGCGGGTTTCGGGGGGGGAAACGGGGCGGGTTTCGGGGGGGGGGAACAGAGCGGGTTTCGGGGGGGGGAACAGAGCGGGTGGGGAAACAGGGCGGGTTTCGGGGGGGGGGAAACAGAGCGGGTTTCGGGGGGGGGAAACAGAGCGGGTTTCGGGGGGGAAACAGAGCGGGTTTCGGGGGGGAAACAGAGCGGGTTTCGGGGGGGAAACAGAGCGGGTTTCGGGGGGGAAACAGAGCGGGTTTCGGGGGGGAAACAGAGCGGGTTTCGGGGGGGGGAGACAGAGCGGGTTTCGGGGGGGGGAGACAGAGCGGGTTTCGGGGGGGGGGGGAGACAGAGCGGGTTTCGGGGGGGGGGGGAGACAGAGCGGGTTTCGGGGGGGGGGGAGACAGAGCGGGTTTCGGGGGGGGGGGGGGGAGACAGAGCGGGTTTCGGGGGGGGGGAGAGACAGAGCGGGTTTCGGGGGGGGAGAGACAGAGCGGGTTTCGGGGGGGGAGAGACAGAGCGGGTTTCGGGGGGGGAGAGACAGAGCGGGTTTCGGGGGGGGAGAGACAGAGCGGGTTTCGGGGGGGGGGGGGGAGACAGAACGGGTTTCGGGGGGGGGGGGAAACAGAACGGGTTTCGGGGGGGGGGAGACAGAACGGGTTTCGGGGGGGGGGGGGAGACAGAACGGGTTTCGGGGCGGCGGGGGGGAGACAGAACGGGTTTCGGGGGGGGGGAGACAGAACGGGTTTCGGGGGGGGGGAGACAGAACGGGTTTCGGGGGGGGGGGGGAGACAGAACGGGTTTCGGGGGGGGGGGGAGACAGAACGGGTTTCGGGGGGGGGGGGAGACAGAACGGGTTTCGGGGGGGGGGAGACAGAACGGGTTTCGGGGGGGGGGGGGGAGACAGAACGGGTTTCGGGGCGGCGGGGGGGGGGAGACAGAACGGGTTTCGGGGGGGGGGGAGACAGAACGGGTTTCGGGGGGGGGGGAGACAGAACGGGTTTCGGGGGGGGGGAGACAGAACGGGTTTCGGGGGGGGGGAGACAGAACGGGTTTCGGGGGGGGGGGGAGACAGAACGGGTTTCGGGGGGGGGGGGGAGACAGAACGGGTTTCGGGGGGGGGGGGAGACAGAACGGGTTTCGGGGGGGGGGGAGACAGAACGGGTTTCGGGGGGGGGGGGGAGACAGAACGGGTTTCGGGGGGGGGGGGAGACAGAACGGGTTTCGGGGGGGGGGGGGGAGACAGAACGGGTTTCGGGGGGGGGGGAGACAGAACGGGTTTCGGGGGGGGGGGGGGGAGACAGAACGGGTTTCGGGGGGGGAGACAGAACGGGTTTCGGGGGGGGGGGGGGAGACAGAGCGGGTTTCGGGGGGGGGGGGGGGAGACAGAGCGGGTTTCGGCTGGAGGCACCCTGTATATATGAGCTAAGGGCGGAAGTCAGCCCACCCCCAGCAGGCATCAGTGACGTTGCGCCTGCTGGGGAAGTCTGCCTGTCTACCTGGTAAGTGAGCACACTACCAGGTAGACAAAAAGGCATTTCTCAGATAGTAAAAAAAATTTAAAGGCAGGGAGGGGGTTAGGGAAAGATGGGCAATAGGCTGGGACAGAAAAAAAGCATGGTGGGAGCTACTCTTTAAAATATAAGAGACCACCCTATAAGTGGTGATCTCCTTTCTGTCCCTTTTCCTCTACATTAGATATTTTCCCCGGGTACTGGTTACTTACCGCTCCCTTAATAGCAGCCTCAATGGACACTTTTGGCATGTTCCTTTGCCGGCCCTGCTCAATTAGTTGATACAACTGCGGATTGAAGTCAGGGTGTGGTCCTCCTTCTGTAAGGAGAAAACACTAAGATCATGTTGTGTCCATCTCCTCCAGCCTCAGATTGCGGAGCCATCATCTGTACCTCTTACTGCCACTTTGATCATCATGCTGAGCTTGGCGAACAGACGTGCCCTGGCTGCATCCTTCGGACCTTTTATATGCTTCACTTTTGACCATTTATTATGCCCAGCTGAGGCTACGATAGATGTGTGAAGACTTGCCCCCTGACGACCAGGGCAACAGAATCTATCCAGAGCTTCCTGGCATCCAGACAGTGACCTCCAGAGGCAGCTCCTGTAGGAGACGCAGAGCCTGCCCAGCACTAGAGACATGGTACCACTGCCAGCTTACCCTGCAAGCATGAAAGAGATGGAAGTCAAACAATGTTCTTCACAGTACACAATATACCCCCCAGGGTGTCACACAAAACAAAGGTAATGTTTTTGTGACCTTTTTAAATGACCATAAAACTTCCCAACGTGCCCCCATAACAGTGCGCGCCAGCCACACGGGCCCCCATAACAGTGCGCGCCAGCCACACGGGCCCCCATAACAGTGCGCGCCAGCCACACGGGCCCCCATAACAGTGCGCGCCAGCCACACGGGCCCCCATAACAGTGCGCGCCAGCCACACGGGCCCCCATAACAGTGCGCGCCAGCCACACGGGCCCCCATAACAGTGCGCGCCAGCCACACGGGCCCCCATAACAGTGCGCGCCAGCCACACGGGCCCCCATAACAGTGCGCGCCAGCCACACGGGCCCCCATAACAGTGCGCGCCAGCCACACGGGCCCCCATAACAGTGCGCGCCAGCCACACGGGCCCCCATAACAGTGCGCGCCAGCCACACGGGCCCCCATAACAGTGCGCGCCAGCCACACGGGCCCCCATAACAGTGCGCGCCAGCCACACGGGCCCCCATAACAGTGCGCGCCAGCCACACGGGCCCCCATAACAGTGCGCGCCAGCCACACGGGCCCCCATAACAGTGCGCGCCAGCCACACGGGCCCCCATAACAGTGCGCGCCAGCCACACGGGCCCCCATAACAGTGCGCGCCAGCCACACGGGCCCCCATAACAGTGCGCGCCAGCCACACGGGCCCCCATAACAGTGCGCGCCAGCCACACGGGCCCCCATAACAGTGCGCGCCAGCCACACGGGCCCCCATAACAGTGCGCGCCAGCCACACGGGCCCCCATAACAGTGCGCGCCAGCCACACGGGCCCCCATAACAGTGCGCGCCAGCCACACGGGCCCCCATAACAGTGCGCGCCAGCCACACGGGCCCCCATAACAGTGCGCGCCAGCCACACGGGCCCCCATAACAGTGCGCGCCAGCCACACGGGCCCCCATAACAGTGCGCGCCAGCCACACGGGCCCCCATAACAGTGCGCGCCAGCCACACGGGCCCCCATAACAGTGCGCGCCAGCCACACGGGCCCCCATAACAGTGCGCGCCAGCCACACGGGCCCCCATAACAGTGCGCGCCAGCCACACGGGCCCCCATAACAGTGCGCGCCAGCCACACGGGCCCCCATAACAGTACGCTCTAGCCACAGGGGCCCCCCATAACAGTACGCTCTAGCCACAGGGGCCCCAATAACAGTACGCTCTAGCCACAGGGGCCCCAATAACAGTACACTCTAGCCACAGGGGCCCCAATAACAGTGCACGCCAGCCACACGGGCCCCCATAACAGTGCACGCTAGCCACAGGGGCCCCATAACAGTGCACTCTAGCCACAGGGGCCCCAATAACAGTGTGCGCCAGCCATAAGTGGCTCCTGTAACAGTGTGTGCCAATAATAACCTGTGGCTCTCAAGCTGTTGTAAAACTACAACTCCAATCATGCCCTAGTAATCCATCATGGTAATCCTTAGTAGCTGTTACATAACTATAACCTAATCTATCATCTCGTGGCTTTCCAGCTGTTACAGAACTACAGCTGTCAAGAGCTCATAAGAGTCATGGTAACAGCTGGAGGGCCAAGAGTCAAGATCATTGTATTATGGAGTCAAATATTTGATACGCCACACCTCCTAAAATTAAAGTAGTCCCGCCCACAGATTATTAATATAGGTCACAACATATGCTGGATGTCACCTTTAAATAAAGCCAGATCATGTGACCTCTATGCAGACGCTGTACATAGAGGGAAGAGGTGAAATCAAACCAAAATATAATGCGCCTGGCATCAATAATGTGCGGGGTAATGCCCGGGCACACAGGGCACTGACCTCCGGATCACATCTTCATGTGCCCGCTCTCCCCTTGCTGAGTACCGCTGGTGTGCGGCTCACGCGGGGAAAGTGAGCAGCCAGTGCACCGGTCCCCCAGGAAACACGCACATGTCTTTCAGTTCCGCTTCTGTAGGGCAGAGCGGTCATTGTTAGTGGCCCCGCTGTTCTTTTTATAATAATTGTTTTTTTTATGTATATATGTAAAAACCGGCTTAAAAGCCTATTGATCTCATCAGTGTGTGCCCCTTTTATTATACATTATTTCTTCGAAGACATGCTAAACCCAGTACCTGTCAGTTTCCCCACAATGTGTGACAGCTTGAGACCTCAATGATACTGACTATTCAGGGTGCCCTCCACAATGACAACCAGAGACCCCCCATAATAAGAGCCACAGTGTTCCAGTGACTATAACTAGAGTGCCCCACAATGACAACCAGAGACCCCCCATAATAAGAGCCACAGTGTTCCAGTGACTATAACTAGAGTGCCCCCACAAAGACAACCAGAGACCCCCATAATAAGAGCCACAGTGCTCCAGTGACTATAACTAGAGTGCCCCCACAATGACAACCAGAGACCCCCATAATAAGAGCCACAGTGCTCCAGTGACTATAACTAGAGTGCCCCCACAATGACAACCAGAGACCCCCATAATAAGAGCCACAGTGCTCCAGTGACTATAACTAGAGTGCCCCCACAATGACAACCAGAGACCCCCATAATAAGAGCCACAGTGCTCCAGTGACTATAACTAGAGTGCCCCACAATGACAACCAGAGGCCCCCATAATAAGAGCCACAGTGCTCCGGTGACAATAACTAGAGTGCCCCACAATGACAACCAGAGACGCCCCATAATAAGAGCCACAGTGTTCCAGTGACTATAACTAGAGTGCCCCACAATGACAACCAGAGACCCCCCATAATAAGAGCCACAGTGCTCCAGTGACTATAACTAGAGTGCCCCACAATGACAACAAGAGACCCCCATAATAAGAGCCACAGTGCTCCAGTGACAATAACTAGAGTGCCCCACAATGACAACCAGAGGCTGCCAATAATAAGAGCAACAGTGCCTCCAATGACCAGTCAGAATGCCCTGAATGGGCACAGTTTGAGTTCTGCAACAGCTGGAGAGCCACAAGGTGGGGACATATTGTGTGTGTGTGTGTGTGTATATATATATATATATATATATATATATATATATATATATTTATTTATACATGGATCTTGTTGTTGTTTTTTTTGTTTTACAGGTACAGTAGAAGAAAGAGGACTGTCAGATGCCAGAAGTGAACAAGGGGTCTTAAGGGGAGGTAGTATTTAAAAATGCTAAAATGTATTTTTTTTTTTTTTTTTTTACTTGTGTGTGATTTTTTTCCTGACACATTTGGGACTAAGTGAATTAGTAGTGAAAGCCGACTGATAGACGCCCATCAATTGCTAAACTGGGGCTTAGCATTAGCATGTAAAACAGCTAACGCCAATCTCCCCATTATTATGCAAGTACCTACCAGCACTAGGGGTACTGGAAAGAGCTGGGTACCAGCAGGCTAGGTCGCTGAAAGACCAAATAAATGTTTCATGCCACCCAGGTATTACCAGGCTCCTGCTGCTTGTTTTGTCTCTGGCTAGTTATGGAATATATTTGGCGAGCTCCCATTTTCCATAATCAGCCAGGTTTAAAACCAAGCAACAGCAGTCTGGTTGGTTATACCAGAGTGGCAAGGGCCATTTACTTTGGCCCTTCCCAGCCTAATAATGCCATCCAGGACTGGTCCAGGACTGATGGTGCCGACGCTTCATAGTACCCCTGTTGCCATTGGGTTCTAGGGCAATAAGGGGGGGGGGGGGTAGCATTAAACATTATATTGTATATGGGCACATAGAGGGGGCCAATACTATGCAGGGACACAGAGGTGGCCCTAATATAAAGGCACAGATGTGGGCCTAAAACTATATCCACTATGTATCTTTGCACCCTATGATTAAGCTCTAATAATTGCCAAATGCATCGGGTGTTTTCTGTACTCCACTCTATGTTCTTTTATACTATTTAGAATTTTCAATAAAAAAACCTTTTACTCCATCCTTCTGGTGTTGGACATTGTGTTTTCACTGCATCGCCCTTCATGACGGCACCATGTTGGATGATGCTCCCTCGTTGCTGAGGTTTTAAAGGGCCCTTACATACCCCAGTGTTTTCCCTACAGGGATAGGGAAGAGAGGTGCATGGATGCAAAGAAGAACTAGGGAATTGGTCCATCGGGGCTCACTAGGTGTCCTTCCTCAGTCACGGTACCCCCTTCCACCCAGGCCAGTACCATTATCTGGAGAGTCCTCTGTCCTGTGCCCATATGCCCAAACCAGTGGAGGCTACTCAGGTGGGCTCAGCAGCGGCATTCTGCCGGCAGGGACTAGTGGAGAATTACAGATGAAAGCTGACGCTTAATGGTTCTTGATGTTAGGAGAATTATTCTTGGGTTCCTGGAAGCTACTGCTGACTGAAGGTTAGATGACAATCTATTTGTTCAGTAGGGGGGGAGGTAAAAGTAGAGGCAAGAAGGCCTAAAAAGACACAGTTGGTAGGTGGATAAAGTCAGTTACCATGAGAGCATACAAATCAGAAGGGAAAGATTGTCCACGTTCCGTAAATGCACACTTTTAAAGAGCTGTTCTTTATGGGTTGAGAAAACAGAGGCATCTCCTGATTGCATCTGGAGTGAAGCCACATGGTTGAGCCTTCATACCTTCATCTATTATTACCGAGAGGGGGCGCCGCTCCATGCACAAGGGGAGCCGGTGTTCTGAACAAAAATCTCCATAACACTGGGGCATCTGGCAGGAGATCACGGGAGTCCACGCTGTTAGACCCCCCCACGATCAGACACTTAAGTTCCCCTTTTAGGCTGTGGTCCCTTTCTTGGTATGGCTCCAACATGGTGCCGTCATGAAGGGGGATGCAGTGGAAAAAAGGATTTTTTTCTTACCGTTAATAGGGTTTCCACTAATCCTTTATGATGTCATCACAGTAACTCACACCCTTTAATATTGGTGTTGAGTCCCTGCACAAGTCCCTGGAGAAGAGGTGTAGGTGAGCTGTAATCATTATTGGTCTAACTAGGAGTTTGGGGTAAGAGTTAAACTACGAGTTAAAGGGACAGCAGTCCTACATTCTGTGGTTGGAGTAAGTCTGTTTATAACTGTCCAAGTACTGTGCCTCCCTTTTGGTAAGAACTGTTATTATCAACTGTCATCTGCAACTATTGCCAAACTATCTTTAAAAGGCTTGGTAAGTGACTGTGCATGTCTTTGTCTCTGCAAGCTCCATTCAGAGGTGTAAGGGGCAGATGGTGTTGCCCAGGGGTAGATGGTATAAACCCCTTCGTGTTCGTGACGCCAGGGCGTGATTTGACCTTAATCACCCGAAGGTAGCACCTTGTCCTAGGTTAGGCCGGGACAAATAATAGTCCAAGGCTAGGTTAAGGTTAACGGTAGCTTATACTGAGGTAGACAGATGGTACAGTCTATATAGTTCAGCCAGGATCCCAGAGAGGTGACCAGTAACACAGGGGACCTCGCAGCTTGCTGGAACTTGTAGTGACTTGTCAGACTATAGGTGCAGGCCACACTGACTACAATTGACTTGACTGAAGATGATGACAGATGATAAAGACGACTTGACCTGTGGATGTAATTTAGGTTGAGGCTTCCAAATGTGCTGGACACTGACCCTGAGGCGTCTGGACTGGACTGAGCAGGAAAGAATCACAAGAGTGAGATTGCAGCTGCTCTCTATCTTATAAAGGGGGCTGTACAAGAAGCCCATAGGCTACCTGCGGGTCACCTGGCGCTCTCTGGGTAATAAGCATATGACTTAAATATGTGACAAACATTATCATGTTACTAACAATCATGCGACCAACGTCAAAGGTCCTTTACATTTAAAATACAACCTATTCACATTATGGGGGAACACTGCAGGAGAACCCTGAGGATGTACAGGGAATCAACTTGACAGGACTGTAGAAGCATATCCCGTACTGGGACACCACACTTTTATTACAGCATACAGAAGTATACAGCACTCATGACTAGGTAAACACATTACACACCTTAACTTGCCATCTTAAAGTACTTGAAAGATGACCAGTATAACATGTTTAGTAATCCGACCTGGATTGTGCAATTCTCCTACATTGTGATTATAGATTTCTGGGGAAGGTAAAACACAACATCTTAACTGTCTCCATAGAGAGCGCAAATAGCGAGAATTAGAGCGGTTGGACTAGTTTGTGTATGCCTCTTTGACCCGCTCTCTCCTTATACACCTATGGGGCCCCACCAGGGTTTTCCCCATTGACTACCAGTCAAATAAACAGAGAATGAGAATATGGCGCTATGACATCATGGTAATACTTTTTGTTATCTTATCAAGTCTCATAATTGGCTCTGAGTACAGTTTTTTTTTTTAATCCTCTGAAGGTCTTTATATAGTTCTACACTGAGAACAAGTGTTGAATGAAAAACCTTTGTGGGTGATCAGATGCCAAATTGAAATAAGTTCATTATTACATATTGTAAATAAAATATCACATAGAGTGGATCCATTTAATTGTATAAAAATAAAACTGTAAATACGTTATGTACAGAATCTCAATATTCACATTAAAACATAAAAAAAAAATCAAATATATATATTTAAAGCTTTCTTCTGGATGTATCATATTCTTGCTTCAGTCAAGTCATAATATTCTGAAAGAAGAAGAAACAGATGTATCATACATAGGTGAATGGCTTGTGTCTCCTCCGCATGTCATTCACTTAAAGGGGTACTCCGGTGAAAAACTTTTATTTTTTTTTTAAATCAACTGGTGCCAGAAAGTTAAACAGATTTGTAAATTACTTCTATTAAAAAATCTTAAAGGGGTATTCCAGGCAAAAACTTTTTTTTATATATCAACTGGCTCCGGAAAGTTAAACAGATTTGTAAATTACTTCTATTAAAAAATCTTAATCCTTCCAATAGTTATTAGCTTCTGAAGTTGAGTTGCTGTTTTCTGTCTAACTGCTTTCTGATGACTCACGTCCCGGGAGCTGTCCAGCTCCTATGGGGATATTCTCCCATCATGCAAGGGATATTCTCCCATCATGCACAGCTCCCGTGACGTGACATCATCATTGAGCAGTTAGACAGAATTCTTCAGAAGCTAATAACTATTGGAAGGATTAAGATTTTTTAATAGAAGTAATTTACAAATCTGTTTAACTTTCCGGAGCCAGTTGATATATAAAAAAAAGTTTTTGCCTGGAATACCCCTTTAATCCTTCCTGTACTTATTAGCTGCTGAATACTACAGTGGAAATTCTTTTCCGTTTGAAACACAGAGCTCTCTGCTGACATCATGAGCACAGTGCTCTCTACTGACATCTCTGTCCATTTTTAGGAACTGTCCAGGGTAAAAGGAAATCCCCATAGCAAACATATGCTGTTCTGGACAGTTCCTAAAATGGACTGAGATGTCAGCAGAGAGCACTGTGGTCGTGATGTCAGCAGACAGTTCTGTGTTTCAAAAAGAACAGAATTTCCTCTGTAGTATTCAGCAGCTAATAAGTATAGGAAGGATTAAGATTTTTTTTTTAATGGAAGTAATTTACAAATCTGTTTAACTTTCTGGCACCAGTGGATTTAAAAAAAAAAAAAAAAAAAAAGTTTTTCTCCGGAGTACCCCTTTAATCAGATTATTGACCTAATTTACCTGAAGCTGGAGGGATGTCTGCTCCTACCGTGCCAGTGGCGCTCAGTGGTGGCGGTGGTGGTACTGCCCGTCTGTAAGAACAGACAATTGTAAAGGTGTAATTGGGAGTTTATCAATGCAGGCATTACTGGTATCACCTTCTGGCAATAGAAATGAATGGTCAACTATGGACCTTGTGTGCGGCAGGGAACTCATTTTTATGAAGTCAATATAGTCTAACAGAGAATATGGAGAGGGGTTAACAACGCCTTTAAGGTCACCGTATATAATTACATTTATTTAAACCTATACAGTAGTCCCTCAAGTTACAATATTAATTGGTTCTGGGACAACCATTGTATGTTGAAACCATTGTATGTTCATAACTCTATGGAAACCTGGTAATTGGTTCTGAAGCCCCAAAATGTCATTTAAAAATAGGAAAAATTGAGGATTAAACAAAAATAAGTAGATAACTAATATAGATAAAGCAAATCCTTACATATAAAAGTAAGAAAGATCTGCTGGGAGCTGTAATCACTGTCTGTTTCAGTGTTTGACAACCAGGGTGCCTCCAGCTGTTGCAAAACTACAACTCCCAGCATGCCCGGACAGCCTTTGGCTGTCCGGGCATGCTGGGAGTTGTAGTTTTGCAACAGCTGGAGGCCCCCTTGTTGGGAAATACTGGTCTATGTAGAGGACAGGAGCTTCTTCAGGGTCCTGTACAGTACACAGTGTCCCAAAAAAGTAAAATGGAACTGCCCTTACTTGGTGTCCAAAGGAGCAGCTAACCATGGCATAGGTTAAAGGAGTGGTCCAGTGGTGAACAACTTATCCCCTATCCTAAGGATAGGGGATAAGTTGCAGATCGCGGAGGGTCCGACCGCTGGGGCCCCTCGCAATCTCCTGTACGGGGCCCTGACAGCCCGAGGGAAGGGGGCGTGTCGACCTCCGCACGAAGCGGCGGCTGACACGCCCCCTCAATACAACTCTATGGCAGAGCCGGAGCGCTGCCTTCGGCAATCTCCGGCTCTGCAATAGCGATGTATTGAGGGGCCGGAGAGCCTGGCCCCCGTACAGAGAGATCGCAGGGGCCCCAGTGGTCGGACTCCCCACAATCTCAAACTTATCCCCTATCCTTAGAATAGGGGATATGTTTTTCACCACTGGACTACCCCTTTAAAAGTAGTAAAGACCATGTAGTACCTCCCTGTACTGTAGGGGGCGCTACCAGACAGCCAGTCAGTGCATACACTTTAGGAATACAGGGGTTTTACCAGTGAATGCCCATTGTGATTGGTCGGTTCTTCCAGCCATTGACACATTTCACAGATTCCATAGCATTGTATGTTGAGTCTGGTTTCAAGTTACAATGGTCCAGAAAAGACCATTGTATGTTGAAACTATTGTATGTTGAGGCCATTGTAAGTTGAGGGATCACTGTATAATCGAAACAACCAATTTCATTCTGTACAATATGTTGTATCAAAGCCATTGAGCATAGCAGAAGTGGAGAGTTTCAGACTACCTGAGATCCTCATTATAGATCATATTCAGATGTGAATGATAAGTGACAGGCCTTTATTTTAATCATCATTTAGAAACAAACAAGAATCTCACAGGTCCACATGGTGAGAGGGTGTAGCTGGCAGTGTGTCTTGTCCGATGTGTCTGACGGTCGGCTCACGGTGAGGCACAGGTGCCATAGGAGGCAGGGTGGGATATGTTGGGTATGTTGGATAGCTGGCTGGGTACGACTCATAATGATGGTGGTAGACCATTGGTTCATCGTCTTCAATTTGCACTGGCATGATATTTGGCTAGAAACAGAGAAGATAATAAATGATTTAAATAAATTATTATAGTTTTTTTTTTCTTTTTCTAGGGGGTAGTATTGATGGCCTATCCCTAAGATCAATATCTGACAGGGCCCAACTCTCAAGAAAAAAGGCATTCAGCGCTTCAAGTAAAAACCTTGTCCCGAAGCACAGTTTGGTATATTTGGTTGGGATTATACCTGCTTATTTACTGAAATAATTTAGTAACTTTAGAAATATAATACATTATTGATTTGAGTTAGATTTTGTATTTTACTCCAGAGCTGTACTCACTATTCTGCTGGTGAGGTCACTGTGTACATACATTACATTACTTATCCTGTACTGATCCTGAGTTATATCCTGTATTATACCCCAGAGCTGTACTCACTATTCTGCTGGTGAGGTCACTGTGTACATACATTACATGACTTATCCTGTACTGATCCTGAGTTATATCCTGTATTATACTCCAGAGCTGTACTCACTATTCTGCTGGTGGAGTCACTGTGTACATACATTACATTACTTATCCTGTACTGATCCTGAGTTATATCCTGTATTATACTCCAGAGCTGTACTCACTATTCTGCTGGTGGAGTCACTGTGTACATACGTTACATTACTTATCCTGTACAGATCCTGAGTTCTATCCTGTATTATACTCCAGAGCTGTACTCACTATTCTTCTGGTGTGGACACTGTGTACATACATTACATTATTTATCCTGTACTGATCCTGAGTTATATCCTGTATTATACTTCAGAGCTGTACTCACTATTCTGCTGGTGGGGTTACTGTGTACATACATTACATTACTTATCCTGTACTGATCCTGAGTTATATCCTGTATTATGCTCCAGAGCTGTACTCACTATTCTGCTGGAGGGGTCACTGTGTACATACATTACATTACTTATCCTGTACTGATCCTGAGTTATATCCTGTATTATACACCAGAGCTGTACTCACTATTCTGCTGGTGGAGTCACTGTGTACATACGTTACATTACTTATCCTGTACAGATCCTGAGTTCTATCCTGTATTATACTCCAGAGCTGTACTCACTATTCTTCTGGTGTGGACACTGTGTACATACATTACATTATTTATCCTGTACTGATCCTGAGTTATATCCTGTATTATACTTCAGAGCTGTACTCACTATTCTGCTGGTGGGGTTACTGTGTACATACATTACATTACTTATCCTGTACTGATCCTGAGTTATATCCTGTATTATGCTCCAGAGCTGTACTCACTATTCTGCTGGAGGGGTCACTGTGTACATACATTATATTACTTATCCTGTACTGATCCTGAGTTATATCCTATACTATACCCCAGAGCTGTACTCACTATTCTGCTGGTGGGGACACTGTGTACATACACTACATTACTTATCCTGTACTGATCCTGAGTTACATGCTGCATTCACTAATCTGCTGGTGGATGGACATTTATCATTGGCTTTACTTTAATGTTCTAAATGTCCCTGCAAATTTTGCGCAATTGATTTTTTTTGCACAATTGTTTTGCAACATTTTTGGTAGAACATCTACCTGTCTACTGTTTGGTGCACCGTACGCTTCATTTGCAGTGGACCTGTATTTATTATCTGCGCAAAATAAATTTAGCAGCTTATTTTTTTTTTTTTTTGCGCAAGTGTATGACAGCTAACAGGACATGTACAAATGTGGCAGAAGCCAGAGCACAAAACTTAATCCAATCTCTGCAGCTCACTGGTTTCTATAATTAGGCATAACTGTGCACCATTTTGGTAAATTTTGACAAACTGTGTAAAAAATACACCAAGCAAACGGGTAAAATTAATACTACCTCACACCAATGTCCCCCACTGTGTACAAACATTACATTATCCTGTACTGATCCTGGTCATGAACTGAGTTATGTCCTGTTTTATACTCCAGAGCTGCACTCATTTCTCATTTCTCTGTTGGTTGTCATTGGAAACAGTCAAAACATTTGTTGTCAGACACAACTCCAGCAGCTTAGCTCAACTCTAATAATGTAAGATAAATTACGTTTTTTAGTAAAGGAACAAAAAATCCTAGAATGCAGGTTTCGACAAGGAATGCTGGGAGATTTTAGGCCTGAATACAGCAACACATATGCTAAGTGATATTTTCAATGTAGATTTATTCTGCATATAAACCATACATCTGAAGGCATATGTGCACTCTATAAACATGGCAAGACTGGGAGCATCTTGAGATCCTTTTTTTTTTTTTTTTTTTTTTTTTTTTTTTTACCAGAGGCCACAGATCTCACTGGATTCCATAGCAGTTGTATGGATTTTCAGTAATTAAAGCTATGCATTTCTTGATACAGTATTCCTTTCTGATCCTGAGAAAGCTGGAAGGCAAGCAATATGGCCACCATTACACCTCTTCCAGTTGTAAACCAACTTCCTCAGGCTCCTGAAAAAGTAACATGTCTTGTTATTTGGTGATCCATATGATACATACCACAGGGGGAGGTGGCGTAGAACCATATCCAAAGCTGGAAAGAGCAGACATTGTCATGTTGTTCATTATAACCTGATGCATCTGGGCATTCTGGATCATCATCAGCTCTATCAAATCTGCAAGTGAAAGATATATAGAAATCTGAAGACCGAAGCAGGAGAGTGGAGACCTCAGAGAAATGTTATGGCCACAGGAGCTATAGGGTTGGTGGTGGGATATGGCCAGTTCTAGCTGCTCTTCCTCATCTCCCTCAGGGGCGTTTACCTACGCAGGACTCCCCCTCTTCATGGCTCAGCGAGGGTGGAAACAAACTTGCTAGAGAACAGGTCTGACTTTCCCAAGGCTTTTGAATGAAGTAAGTGAACAAGGGTTTGATTTTCCTGCCTCAAGATTGAGAGCTATGATCATCGGGCAGGAGGGTGCCTTCTTTCATGTATACTAGTGTAACAGAGTGATAGTGGGTAGAGAGCCATGTATGGGCTACCAGAAGGACCTATAGGGCAAAATACTATTGTTCTCCTCTCACCTTCTTTAGCACGACCATATCGAATCGGATGAGACAGGGGGGGAGTGAAATCTGTTGGAAGCTGCTGGATAATAGTCGGCTGATGAGGAACCTTAGAAATGGAAGCAAAGACACAGTGTGACTCTTATCCATAGTATTCATCATACTGTGTATTCATTAAGTCACTAATACCCATGGAAGAGCATTGGGGCAAACTTATAGGAAGAAATCACATAAAATAATGAGTGAAATAATATATTAGAGAACGGACATTTATCTCAGAGCTCTGATGTAATAAGTCACTATGGGAAAATAGATCTAAGGGTAATGTAAATACTTCTACATGGGCCGATTATTGGGCAAAAGAGCATTCCTAGGAAAACTTATTCCCAATAATCGGCCCATGTCTAAAGGCCAGTGATCAGCTGACGGACTGATCGTATTCATGTGCAGCCACATACATTATCACAATCATCCACACATTGCATGTGTAAAAAGGGAAACGTGCTGACGTCAATGATGAATTTAATGGGCTTCACCATTGATTGAGTACTTGTTATCTGCCGGCAGTCATCTTAAGTAAGAGGGCTCTTACCAAAGATGTAACTTGAAGATGTTGGGCCCTGTTGCAAAATCTGTAACAGGCCCCACACCTATAAGGTTTTTTCATTTATTCTGTGTTCACATGGGGCATTAAATTAGAAGTCCTGCTGCTAATTACCACAATTTGCATCCAAAATTAAATGCCCCCTGTGAACAGAACCATATAGTACTATTTACACATATATGAAAAAGAGACTTTATGGCTCCTAGGCCCTGGTGCAACCGCACCTTCTGCACCCCCTATAGTTACGCTCCTGGCTCCTACTTAAATGAACCCTCTGAGATAATCCAACAAAACAAGAGTGAGACAATATAGACCAGTGGTTCTCAATCTAGGGTACAAGTACCCCCAGGGGTACTTAGCAGTTCTCCAGGGGGTACTTGAAAAAAAATCAGTATTGGCAGCCACAGCCATTGGTAATTGACCTGGTCCACTTTGAAAGAAATGGTAGGCTGGCGTCACTGCACCGAGCAGCGGACCTGGAGGACAGCAAAGGGGAAGCGCGGGCACTGGGCTGCTGTGGGCAGTAACTACCATCAGCTTTGGTGTTCCACTGCCCCTGCAGACCGGGGACCTACTGCTATGAGCCATAACAATAGGTCCCCAGACCAGAGGAGAAGTGGAGCAACGAAGCGGGAGAGTATGGTGGCCTACAACTATAAAAGGGAGCAGTATGGGGGCCTACAGCTATGTTTGGGGGCACAGAGGGGGCCTAACAACTTTATGGGGATGCAAAGTGGGTATTATTACTGTGTGTGACAAAAAAAATGGGGAGTTTGTAAATAGGTGGGTATTGTACTGTAGAAAGGGGCCTACTATGTTTGTTTGGCTTGTTCTGTGGAGAAGTCTTGTACAGGAGAAATCTTAATGGCGGTCTAGGCCAGATAGCAAAGAAAAGTAAACAACTCCGGTTAGAGAAGACGTCACCTGTAAATCGGGGGACTGGGGACATAGGAAGAGGAACAGGGGGCCTGTTATAGAGGAAAGTAAAGCATATGAATTATACTATAAGCATTACAAAATGTCTCTAATATGGGGGGTACAATTTTTAGGAATTGGCTGTCAAGGGGTACTCAGAAAAAAAAAAGGTTGAGAACCACTGATATAGATCACTGACAAAGGTATACTCGGCACCACTAGGTATATGACCGCATCATGGGCATACACGGCCCCTGGAAGCTTAGCTGATTCTCTTTGGTGCTGACACGCTGAAGCTGATAGAATGTAGACATATACAGTAGGAAGAAAAGTAATGCGGAGCACTCACCAGGGTCTTCTTTCAGATGCTTCTTTATTGTTCCTCAGAACACTTGGGGTTAGACATGCAAGGGAGCAGATGGACAAGACGTGGGGATAGTGAGCTAGCCAGCAAACTACCCCCGCGCCTTGTCCATCTGCTCCCCTGAATGTCTAATAAAGAAGCATCTGAAAGAAGACCCTGGTGAGTGCTCCGCATTACTTTTCTTCCTACTGTATAAGTGTGAGACAATCTCTCAGAGCAGTGACACTGAACTCAGAGCTCTGAGGTAATAAGTCACTATTATGGGAAATTCTATTTATAACATCAGACCTCTGAGATAATACTATAATATATATATGTGTCCACATTTCTACTGCCTTACTCCTGATATATCTGTCTCCTTGAACAGCAGAACCCTTGCGGTTTTACAACCCCGGTAACCAAGGCACTTTATGCTGTTGTTGTCACCACGGCTTAGGTTGTCTTGGTCATCATTTGGCGTATATCTATTTGGCTTTTCGATTTATTGTAATTTCAGTCGACATGATATGCACTTTTTCCCTCCGTCGAAGATTTATTAATGTGTTTTTATGTACCATTTGGGTAGTCCAACGATCTGATGTATATTTTTATATAATCCAGGTGTAAATGCTTTCTATTTTGGCCAGCTTTCTCTTTTTTTTTCTTATATGGCTTAACAGATAGACAGAACCCTTAGCACAGTGTTTCCATACTAGGGTGCCTCCAGCTGTTGCAAAACTACAACTCCCAGCATGCCCGGACAGCCTTTGGCTGTCCGGGCATGCTGGGAGTTTAGTTTTGCAACAGCTGAAGGCACCCTGGTTGGGAAAAAAATGCCTTAGGGTGCGTTCACACTGCGGAATCTCCGCTTGCTGAATTCCTCCGCCGAATTTGCTTTGGCGTTAGGGCCACGGGGCATGGAGCCATCACCATTGTCGGCTATGCAGTGCTCGTGGAATCCGCGCAAAGAATGAACATGTTTTTTCTTTACGCGGAACAATTTCAGCGACGGAATTGTCCGCCGCGGAAATTCCGCAGTGTGAACGGGTCTCGCGGAGACCCATTCACACTAATGTTAAGTTCACACCGTGGAATTCCGCGGGAATTCCGTAGTGTGAACGCACCCTTAGGCTGCATTCACATCTCGTTTTTGCAATACAGTTCCTGTATCAGTTTTTTTGTAATAATAAAAAAAACATATGTCTCAAAATCGGACCGAACCGTAAACAACCGTATATACCTCTGTACAGTTTTAAACCGTATACGGTTTGAAAACGGATGTCCGGTTGCATAAAGTTTAATACGTTTTTTTGTAAAAAAAAAAAAAAAAAAACGGATACGATTTTATGATTGTCCTTAATTAAATAAAGTTCTATTTGTGGGAAGAACTTTCGGCATGCACTGCGCATGTGCAAACTGCAAAAGCCTTTTGTGCAAACCGGATGAAACTGTACACACATACGGTTCTGTACGGTTCCCATTGACCACCAAGTATACGCGTTGTATCCGGTTTTTCACCCGGACATATAACCGTAGCAGATTACGGTTTTGTGTAAAGGAGAAAAACGGATAAAACCGTAAGTGAAAAACGTACACAACCGGATGCTACGTTTGGCATACGGTTTTCAATGACATGTCTATACATACGGTTTGCAATACGGTTCCATACGGTTTTTACGGGAACCGTATTGCAAAAACGAGATGTGAATGCAGCCTCAGCAAGTACACATTTTACAGGAAAGGGGGACGGGGACTACCCCAACCTTCTGACACAGCGCCTACCTCAGCAGCTCTTTAGCCGCTTGCTGAAATTGTTTGTACAGCCAAAATATTTCAAGCATTCCCTATAGGGGTACAGCGGCAGCAGTTGTAATCAGATACTGGTGTTTAAATACCCCTCTGCCTCTACCACTATTATAAACGTGTGCAGTTGAAATGGTCGCTGAACCAATGGTTTCCATATAAATCACAAAAAAATGTAGACTTACCGGAGAAGGAATGATCTGTATCCCAGAGCTGGTATAGAATGGGGTATCGGCAGGTACTTGCTGAAACATTGTGACCACAGAGATAGGAGCAAAGAGTCGGTGCTGGTCGGACTCCAGGAGTAATGAAAAGCCTTGAGCAGATAGGGAGAGGCTGAAGATGGTTACTGGGGAGACGTATATACACAAATACTCCACTCAGCCCTGAGCCGTCCTTACCTGTAAACTTGTTCAAAAGTTATATTTGGACGTTCCTTGGTTTTACCTGTTTTTGAAAAAGCAGGATGAAAAACAATGGGGGAATAAATTATTATGTGAATCAAGCTTTTTTTCTTTAAAGGGGTACTCCGGTGGAAAACTGTCTAAATCAACTGGTGCCAGAAAGTTAAACAGATTTGTAAATTACTTCTATTAAAAAAATCTTAATCCTTCCAGTACTTATTAGCTGCTGAATACTACAGAGGAAATGGTTTGCTTTATGGAACACAGAGCTCTCTGCTGACATCATGAGCACAGTGCTCTCTGCTGACATCTCTGTCCATTTTAAGAACTGTCCAGAGTAGGAGAAAATCCCCATAGCAAACATATGCTGCTCTGGACAGTTCCTAAAATGGACAGAGATGTCAGCAGAGAGCACTGTGCTCGTGATGTCAGCAGAGAGCTCTGTGTTCCAAAGAGAAAACCATTTCCTCTGTAGTATTCAGCAGCTAATAAGTACTGGAAGGATTAATATTTTTTAATAGAAGTAATTTACAAATCTGTTTAACTTTCTGGCATCAGTTGATTTAAAAAAAAATAAGGTTTTCCATGGGAGTGCCCCATACTTGCATTTCATTAATACATTACCACTCAAAAGCTGAACAGGGAAATGGTTCTACAACACCACTTTCTATAAAAGCTACACTATGTAAACAGGGGCCAAAATGTTGGACAAAAACCCCATTGTGCATTACATTACACCTAATATAGACAATAAAACTGCTTTGGCTGTAATGATAAGTTCCCCTTGTTATTATACTTGCACCTCTAGTTTTAGCAGGGGTTGTCAACCAACTTTTCGGGACTAAGTATGATTATTAGAAAGCAATATGGAAGCATGAGAAGGGACGACCGCTAACAAGTTTGCCATTTAGAAGTCTGGTAAAGCTGGGTAAAAATATGTTAGCTTTCTTAGAAACAGTCTATCTCATATCTATCTATCTATCTATCTATCTATCTATCTCATATCTATCTATCTATCTATCTATCTATCATCTATCTATCTATCTATCTATCTATCTATCTATCTATCTAAACAAAGAATAAGTTGGCCAGCACTATTGATTCCAAACTATTATACGGACCTGGCTTACAGGTGCAGGCTGCTGGGCTAAATATACAGCAACAGGATAATACAGCAGCACACTGCTAGCACAAGGATATAGATGAAACATGAGTATATAGATACAACATGAAAAACTATTCAGCTATGGTGCAGTAATGAAATAGTGAGATACTATCTCATATCTATCTATCTATATCTCATATCTATCTATCTATATCTCATATCTATCTATCTATATCTCATATCTATCTATCTTATATCTATCTATCTATATCTCATATCTATCTCATATCTAGCAATTCAGAAAGTAATCCGCAGCACTCCAAAGTAAGGTGCAAAAAAGTGATGGATTTATTAGCCTTGAGCTTGAGAAAGGCTGCAAGTGGGCAGCCGAAACGTCGATATGCCGCCAGGCTAACAAATCCATCACTTTTTTGCACCTTACTTTGGAGTGCTGCGGATTATTTTCTGAATTGCTGTCTATTTTTGGCCCGTTACCTGGGACAACGGACCGCTGGCACCCACATCCACCTCCTCCTTTTTTGGTTGTGCTGCTCCATTTCTACGTTTTGATATCTCATATCTATCTATTTATTTATTTAATTATCTCCTTTCCGTATGTCTAACTCGTATGTGTGTGTGCTGCCTAACTCATGTGGGGAACCTGTCTATGTGTGTGTGCATGTGTGTGTGTGTGTGTGTGTGTCTGTCTATGTGTGTGTGCATGTGTGTGTGTGTCTGTCTATGTGTGTGTGCATGTGTGTGTGTGTGTGTCTGTCTATGTGTGTGTGCATGTGTTGGTGTCTGTCTGTGTGTGTGTGTGTGAGTCTGGGGGGAGGGGGGTAATCGACAATGCTACCTAATGTGGGGAACCTGCTTCTACCTAATGTGGGGAACCTGCTTCTACCCAATGTGATGAACCTGCTTCTACCTAATGTGGGGAACCTGCTACTACCTAATTTGGGGAACTGCTTCTACCTAATGTGGGGAACCTGCTTCTACCTAATGTGGCGAACCTGCTTCTACCTAATGTGGGGAACCTGCTACTACCTAATGTGGGGAACCTGCTTCTACCTAATGTGGGGAACCTGCTTCTACCTAATGTGGGGAACCTGCTTCTACCTAATGTGGGGAACCTGCTTCTACCTAATGTGGGGAACCTGCTACTACCTAATGTGGGGAACCTGCTGCCTACCTAATGTGGGGAACCTGCTGCCTACCTAATGTGGGGAACCTGCTGCCTACCTAATGTGGGGAAACTGCTACTACCTAATGTGGGGAACCTGCTGCCTACCTAATGTGGGGAACCTGCTGCTTACCTAATGTGGGGAACCTGCTGCCTACCTAATGTGGGGAACCTGCTGCTACCTAATGTGGGGAACCTGCTGCCTAACTAATGTGGGGAACCTGCTTCTACCTAATGTGGGGAACCTGCTACTACCTAATGTCGGGAACCTGCTACTACCTAATGTCGGGAACCTGCTACTACCTAATGTCGGGAACCTGATACTACCTAATGTGGGGAACCTGCTGCCCACCTAATGTTGGGAAAATGATGCCTACCTAATGTTGGTAACCTGCTGCCTACCTAATGTTGGGACACTGCTGCCTACCTAATGTTGGGAACCTGCTACTACCTAATGTCGGGAACCTGCTACTACCTAATGTGGGGAACCTGCTGCCCACCTAATGTTGGGAACCTGCTGCCTACCTAATGTGGGGAACCTGCTGCCTACCTAATGTGGGGAACCCCCAGAAGTAGCACCCCCATCATCCGTCAGCTCATGCTATTACCACATGGGGTAGGGGGAATGGGGGGGGGGGTTGCTGGTGGGTGATTGGGGTGCTACTGCTGGTGGAGGGTGTTGCTGGTGGATGATGAGGGGCGTATGATGAGGGCATTATATGTAATCTGCGCATGCGGCCCAGCCTCAAATAGCTGCTACCTCCAGTGGCCCCCGGATAATTTGAGTTTGAGACCCCTGCTCTAAAGTCACAGATTTTGCTGTGGTTTTGGATACAGATTTGCTCCATACCACATGGCTAATCCACGTCCTGGTAATCTGACCCATTTTTTGCATGGAATCTGTGTGGAAACATGTCCATAAGTGACAAGTCGCTTTTTGTTTTTATTTTCCACACATGTATCATATGCAAAGCAGAATAATCTGCACTGTATTAACTATGGTGATGATTCCCATTTGAAAATATTTTTGGAAATAAATCTGCGTGAAATTCCTTCATGTGAAAATATCTTGTATTTCAGTGGTCTCAAATCTGTGGACTTTCAGATGTTGTAGAACTACAACTACCAGCTGTTGGCTCTTCGGGCATGCTGTGAGTTGTACTTTTGCAACATCTGAAGCTCCACAGTTAGGGGACCACTGTTGTATGCAGATTATACTGTACAAGCAGTGACATCTAGTGGTTGATCTGTGTATATGATGATTATACTGTAAAAGCAGTGACATCTAGTGGTAGATCTGTGTATATGATGATTATACTGTACAAGCAGTGACATCTAGTGGTAGATCTGTGTATATGATGATTATACTGTGCAAGCAGTGACATCTAGTGGTAGATCTGTGTATATGATGATTATATTGTACAAGCAGTGACATCTAGTGGTAGATCTGTGTATATGATGCTTATACTGTGCAAGCAGTGACATCTAGTAGTAGATCTGTGTATATGATGATTATACTGTGCAAGAAGTGACTTCTAGTGGTAGATCTGTGTACATGATGATTATACTGTGCAAGCAGTGACATCTAGTGGAAAGATCTGTGTATATGATGATTATACTGTACAAGCAGTGACATCTAGTGGTAGATCTGTGTATATGTACTGTACAAGCAGTGACATCTAGAGGTAGATCTATGTATATGACGATTATACTGTACAAGCAATGACATATAGTGGTAGATCTGTGTATATGATGATTATAATGAACAGGCAGTGACATCTAGTGGTAGATCTGTGTATATGATGATTATATTGTGCAAGCAGTGATATCTAGTGGTAGATCTGTGTATATGATGATTATACTATACAAGCAGTGACATCTAGTGGTAGATCTGTGTATATGATGATTATACTGTACAAGCAGTGACATCTAGTGGTAGATCTGTGTATATGATGATTATACTGTACAAGCAGTGACATCTAGTGGTAGATCTGTGTACATGATGATTATACTGTACAAGCAGTGACATCTAGTGGTAGATCTGTGTATATGATGATTATACTGTACAAGCAGCGACATCTAGTGGTAGATCTGTGTATATGATGATTATACTGTACAAGCAGCGACATCTAGTGGTACATCTGTGTATATGATGATTATACTGTACAAGCAGTGACATCTAGTGGTAGATCTGTGTATATGATGATTATACTGTACAAGCAGTGACATCTAGTGGTAGATCTGTGTATATGATGATTATACTGTACAAGCAGTGACATCTAGTGGTAGATCTGTGTATATGATGATTATACTGTACAAGCAGTGACATCTAGTGGTAGATCTGTGTATATGATGATTATACTGTACAAGCAGTGACATCTAGTGGTAGATCTGTGTACATGATGATTATACTGTACAAGCAGTGACATCTAGTGGTAGATCTGTGTATATGATGATTATACTGTACAAGCAGCGACATCTAGTGGTAGATCTGTGTATATGATGATTATACTGTACAAGCAGTGACATCTAGTGGTACATCTGTGTATATGATGATTATACTGTACAAGCAGTGACATCTAGTGGTAGATCTGTGTATATGATGATTATACTGTACAAGCAGTGATATATAGTGGTAGATCTGTGTATATGATGATTATACTGTACAAGCACTGACATCTAGTGGTACATCTTTGTATATCATGATTATACTGTGCAAGCAGTGACACCTAGAGTTAGATATGTGGTATTACATAATCCTCTGTTGCTTCACATTGCAATATTTACAATGTGATTTCTTTTGAATCACACAGGATGAATCACAGGGTTATGGCAATGGTGACAGTCGGCTACCATGAATGTAGCATGACCTTAAAGAGGTATTCTTACTATCCACAGGAAAGTGTCAGATTACAGGGGGTCTGACTGCTGGGACTCCCCATGTTCATGAGAACAGGGACCTGAGTCTTCCATGGGAAAGGAGTAGTGGGTCTTGCATGCACCAAGCCATGCCATTCATTGTCTATGGTAGCGCAGGAGATTTTTTTAATTATTTTTGCTCTGTATTTTCTGCTCAGTCTCAGTCAGATTCCCAGACTGGGAAGGGGCGTTACCCAGCAGGCATAACATCATTTGAAGCCATACAGGAGAGAACTTCCTCCCTCACACTGCTACACACAGCCCAGAGCAGTTAAGTGTGAGATGAGCTATGATTGGATAAGGCTGGACACACACCCTCAGCACTGCGGACTGCTTTTTCTGATTTTGGATTTCTGCCAGGCCAGCAGGAGTCCAAAGTCTGTGCAAGAGATGGGGGAAATGTGCTCTGGACAAGTAGGGAGACACCTAGTGGCAGCTTTAAACACAAATAAAACATAGAAAACTTCATTAAAAAAAATACATTAGAAAGATTTTTTATTTACCATAAGGAGTGCAATAGCAATAATTAGTTTTAATGAGAGTGCCCATTTAAGGGGATATAGGTGTTATAAGCTATAACACCGCTTTAATTTGCAATTTGACTCAGTAACTGAGAAGAGGATGTAGTTGCACCCAGACCCGAGTGCCTGAGTGGGACCAATGACACTTCTGACAGGCAACAGACACCCTTTAACACTTTCACTGCCTAAGCCTTCCCTGAGTACAAAGGCATGGATCACAGTATAAAGCACAATGCAGCATAAAACAGTGTAAACCATATAAAATACAAAAGTACACAAAACACCTAGCCATAGGCTTTGTAATGGACATTGTGGGACTTATTACCTCTGTGTATAAAGGACATGAGGTAGTTGGGGGCCCTTGTTACAGGCTTTGTATTGGGGCCCAGGAGCATTATGTTATGCCCCTGCAGTCACTACCTGTCAGACCTGAATCCATACAGTATCATCCCATTCCCAATGCATCAGTTTACATGTCATATATAGCTTGTTATGATTCGGCAGGCTGGAGGTGGATCCTCTGTGTCAGCGAGGGATTGGCGTGGACCGTGTCGGTGGACCGGTTCTAAGCTGCTACTGGTATTCACCAGAGCCCGCCGCAAAGCGGGATGGTCTTGCTGCGGCGGTAGCAACCAGGTCGTATCCACCGGCAACGGCTCAACCTCGCTGACTGCTGAGAAGGCGTGGGACAGAAGGACTAGGCAGAGGCAAGGTCAGACGTAGCAGAAGGTCAGGGCAGGCGGCAAGGTTCGTAGTCAAATGGAATAGCAGAAGGTCTGGAACACAGGCTTTGGACAGCACTAAACGCTTTCTCTGGCACAAGGCAACAAGATCCGGCAAGGAAGTGCAGGGGAAGTGAGGTAATATGGACAGGGATCAGGTGGAAGCTAATTAGGCCGATTGGGCCAGGCACCAATCATTGGTGCACTGGCCCTTTAAATCTCAGAGAGCTGGCGCGCGCACGCCCTAGAGAGTGGAGCCGCGCGTGCCAGAACATGACAGCCGGGGACCGGGACGGGTAAGTGACTTGGGATGCGATTCGCGAGCGGGCACGTCCCGCTATGCGAATCGCATCCCCGCCGGCAATGTCAGTCTGACCGGGGCGCTGCAGAGGGAGAGACGCCGCGAGCGCTCCGGGGAGGAGCAGGGACCCGGAGCGCTCGGCGTAACATATCTGTTATTATATCTGGAATTATGGCAGTCTATGAGAGATTTTTATTACTTCAGTATAGTGTCCTATAATGACCTGAGGAGGATCCTTTGGAATGAGTATTCCTCATCTCCTACCACTAGGGATCTGATGGAAATTTCCACTGCCTGGTCACAGGACATCTTGAAGAACTTAAACTTTGACACAATTCTTGTAACTATTATGCCTCTAAAAAGACACCTGCTGGTGCAATGTGTGTCTTTGAACTCATTAAATGCTAAATATCTCTGTGAATGTAAGACGCTGTATCATTACTGTGCATGAGCTTAGGCATCTTAGGTCACAGGGTCCTTACAAGTAAGACGGCAGCTTCATCACTGCATAAAAACCCTGTAATGCCAGCTGCATAGTACAAATGAAGGGACCGCCACAGCCCCTCATATGGTGATAACAGCATGCTTCCATATACAATTAAAGTAATAGTCACAGTAATATATATATATACAGTGACCCCTCGACCTACGATGGCCCCGACATACGATAATTTCAACATGCATGTTGAAGGCAGCATCAATATACGATGCTTTTGTATGTCGGGGCCATCGCATAAACGGCTATAAGGCAGCGCAGACTGCTTCAGCTGCCGCCGGATAGCCGTTTACGGTGCCCCGTGAGCTCCGGTGATGTCTCTTACCTGTCCTCGGGGCTCCGGCGCGTCCTCTTCGGGATCCTCTGCATCATCGGCGCTCTCCATCGACGTCATCACGTCACTGCGCATGCCGTCCCGTCATCCAATAGGAGCGGCGTGCGTAGCGACGTGATGGCGGCGACGGAGAGTGTGGATGCCGGGGAAGCAGAGGCCTTGCCGGAGCGTTGGGGACACCCCGGGGACGCGGCGACAGCGATGGAAGGCGACATCCAGGGCAGTAATGACGAGCGGTGACGGTCCGGTGCGGCGGGGACAGGTGAGTACAACTTCCTCTAACAGTGGTCTACAACCTGCGGACCTCCAGATGTTGCAAAACTACAACACCCAGCATGCCCGGACAGCCGTTGGCTGTCCGGGCATGCTGAGTGTTGTAGTTTTGCAACATCTGGAGGTCCGCAGGTTGTAGACCACTGTCCTATACTTTACATTGCACGGATCCCTCAACATGCGATGGTTTCAACAAACGATGGTCCGTTTGGAACGGATTACCATCGTATGTTGAGGGACCACTGTACATATAATAGAAAAAAGCAGCACATCCAACTCCAAAGAAGGCCAATCAATAGGTGCTCGCCATCATCTGAACCACGGTCAAAAGTCCACAGCTTCATTATCCAAAGAAAAGATCGCAGCACACAGTAGTAAGGCAAATTCGGGTGAAGTTTTATTCCATCCTCAGCACAATAAATCCAAGATGCAACGTTTCAATGATCTCACATCGTCTTTCCCAAGCATAGCCAAGTGAATTTAGGGGGCTCTTAAATAGCCCATAAACACAGTATCCAATTAATTACTAATTGTGACAATCAAATATCATAAAAGTATAAATAGGGCTCAAACATATATGTGTTTACAATCCATCGCCCATCACATAGATCATTGGGCAAAGAATAAACTGGGGTAGCACATGCATACTTTCATATTCAAGCAGACAAATTAGGGCTCCTCCAAATGTCATATATGGGTGTCATGCTAATCCATAGACCAAATGCAATACCCGAACAGGGATTAACATGGTCCGGACCAGCCCCAGTAGACAAGCACAGTATCTGTCGCCAATCCACTCAGCTAAAAAAGCATACACCGCACTAGACCCCAGTACAGGAGAGGAAATTTCCCCTGTCTTCACCTCACACCAAAATTCATGCATTTCCAATTGTAGCAAAATCCAATCTGAAAAAGAGACAAACTAAACAAAATATAAACATTTTTAAATAAAATTTACTATCAACTTTTCCTATAACGAATTGAGGTTAGTCCAAGAACATTAAAATATATTAGTGTATTTACCTAGTGGACATTTTATTGTAGATCTTAAATTCAACATTTAAGCCATTAGGTTTCAGTGTATTCAGACTGTATATCCATCTTAATTCCAGTTTAAAACAAATCATGATTCTATCTCCGCCCCTTTTGGGTAAAGGGACGTGATCCAGAATCATCACACGTAAATCCTGTTCTGTATGTTTGAAATAAAAAAAACGTTTAGGTGTTGATAAATCTGCTCTTTGTTTGCGGATGCTGTATTGGTGCTGGTTTAATCTCATTTTTAAATCACATGTTGTTTCACCCACATAGAGAAGCTTGCAAGGGCACCATAGTACATAGATAATAAACTCTGAATTACCGTATTTATCGGGGTATACCATGCACCGGCCTATAACACGCACCCTCATTTTACCAAGGATATTTGGGTAAAAAAAGTTTTTTACCCAAATATCCTTGGTAAAATGAGGGTGCGTGTGTGTGCATGCATATACCCCGATACACCCCCAGGAAAGGCAGGGGGAGAGGGGCCGTCGCTGCCCGCTTCTCTCCCCCTGCCTTTCCTGGGGTCTAGAGCCCTGCTGCCGCCGCTTCTCTCCCACCGGCTATCTGCGCCCTCATTGCGTCTCGCAGCGCATAGCAACGACGCATGGGATGCACATCGGAGGCCTGAAGCAGGGCGGACCCGACCCCGGCAACAGGTAATTATACAACCAGGGATGGATGGAGGCAACGGGGCAGCGGCGCCGACAATGGGTGCCGCTGCCCCTTCTCTCCCCCTGTCTGTCGGTGCCGCTGCCCCAATGCCGGCACCGCTTCTCTCCCCCTGGCTATCGGCGCCGGCACCGATAGTCAGGGGGAGAGAACGGGCAGCGGCACCGATAGCCAGGGGGAGAGAAGGGTCGGCAGCAGGGCTCTAGACCCCAGGACAGGCAGGGGGAGAGAAGCCGGCAGCGCTGGCGGTCTCTGCACCTGCAAAGCCGCTGCAGTTCATTGATTTAAAGCACCCGCTTTAAATCATTGAACTTCAGCGGCTTATCGGCGTATAACACGCAGGCAGACTTTAGGCTAAAAAAATTTGCCTAAAAAGTGCGTGTTATACGTCGATAAATACGGTACACGTCAAGTAGTGCTTAATGTTGTATTCCCTGCCAGTCACTGGGTGTATAAATACATTCCCTTTTTGAATATATCTGCAATTTACATCTGAAAGGCGAGGGAAACAACGTTTATTCCTGACCGTGAAATATTTCTGCTTATTACTAGTTCCGGTAGATACATCTGTTTTAACCAGACGATCTTCCAAATTCGGGGCTCTGCGATGAGACATTATTGGTGGTGCCTGAAAAGATTGTATGTGAGGATAATTTCTACTTATTAAATGCCAATGTTTTCTAATTTCTTGTGCTATTTTACCCGAACAGTCATTATATGTAGAGATCAGGGGAATCCTCTCAACATTCTCACTTTTTATTTCACGGAAACTACTATTTTTAACTTGGTCTCTTTGTCTGGTAATGAGGTTGACAGGATACCCTCTCTGTTTAAAGTTCCTAGTCATTTTACTTAATGCCTTATCCAATTTTTCATCCATATCCGTAATGCTCCAAGCTTGCAATATTTGGCTAAAAGGCAAGGATTCCCCCATCACACGTGGGTGGCAGCTTTCAAATCGCAGCAGATTATTACAATCCATTGCCTTTTGAATTAAATCAGAATATGATGGATTCTGATATCTGGTATACTTTGGTGCATTCCCAGGATACTGTACAATTCTTGGATGTATCTGTGTCTATTAATGGTAATAGACTATCAACTTATTTATTTCAAAAGGCAATGGATTGTAATAATCTGTTGTGATTTGAAAGCTGCCACCCACGTGCGATAGGGGAATCCTTGCCTTTTAGCCAAATATTGCGAGCTTGGAGCATTACGGATATGGATGAAAAATTGGATAAGGCATTAAGTAAAATGACTAGGAACTTTAAACAGAGAGGGTATCCTGTCAACCTCATTACCAGACAAAGAGACCAAGTTAAAAATTGTAGTTTCCGTGAAATAAAAAGTGAGAATATTGAGAGGATTCCCCTGATCTCTACATATAATGACTGTTTGGGTAAAATAGCACAAGAAATTAGAAAACATTGGCATTTAATAGGTAGAAATTATCCTCACATACAATCTTTTCAGGCACCACCAATAATGTCTCATCGCAGAGCCCCGAATTTGGAAGATCGGCTGGTTAAAACAGATGTATCTACCGGAACTAGTAATAAGCAGAAATATTTCACGGTTAGGAATAAAGGTTGTTTCCCTCGCCTTTCATATGTAAATTGCAGATATATTCCAAAGGGGAATGTATTTATACACCCAGTGACTGGCAGGGAATACAACATTAAGCACTACTTGATGTGTAACTCAGAGTTTATTATCTATGTACTATGGTGTCCTTGTAAGCTTCTCTATGTGGGTGAAACAACATGGGATTTATAAACGAGATTAAATCAGCAGCAATACAGAGATCTGCAAACAAAGAGCAGACTTACCAGCACCTAAACGTTTTTTTGATTTCAAACATACAGAAAAGGATTTACATGTGATGATTCTGGATCACGTCCCTTTACCTAAAAGGGTGGAGATAGAATCATGATTTAAATATAACTGGAATTAAGATGGATATACAGTCTGAATACACTGAAACCTAATGGCTTGAATGTGGAATTTAAGATCTGCAATAAAATGTCCACTAGGTAAATAGACTGATACATTTTAATGTTCAGACGGAGATTGAACCTTTACTATTTCTTTTTTTTAAATCAGAAATTTTTATTGAACGATTTTGCATAAAACAAACAACACATAAATACAAAAGTCACCAAGCCCCCCCCCACAAAAAAACACCTCCCCCACCCCCCATGTCTTTCCCGCACAGTGGATCCGAGAAAGCATAAGTGAAAATAAGGCAGCACTGCACCTGATCTCAGCCCGTGTATAAGGGATATAGGTAGGGTAAACAACGGTTACCTTTACTATTTCTAGCAGATTGTAGAGTTAAGAAGATCCAGAAATAGTTGTGCCCTCCAGGCTCAACAGGAAATGTTTACGCCTCTGCATGATCAACAAATGGTTGTTGATGTTTTCTCGTTTCGTATATATTTTCCATAATCTCCCTTCATTCAGAAAACTTACAGAAAATCTCATCTGAAAGCCATCTGTGATTGTCATCCTGTTTGGCTTTTCAGGGCCTGGTTTTCAAGCTATTGCTTATAAGGGAGAATTCTGGAGACTTCGTCCATACCAAGATCTGCTATGAAACAGGGTATTATCATCATTGCAACAGTCTTTAATTCACAACTATTAAGCAAACAGAGAAAATTCTCATGAATAAAAATCCTTAAGAAAATTAGCTACACATTGGGTGCGAAAGCTACAATTCCTGTCCTGAAGAAACATCTGTCACACTATGACTGCAGAGATGTGAAGTTCACAATTCAGTTATTGATCATAAAATTCCTTAAAAGGGTACTCCGCCCCTAGACATCTTATCCCCTATCCAAAGGATAGGGGATAAGATGTCATATCGCCGCAGTCCCGCTGCTGGCGACCCCCGGGATCACTGTTGCGGCACCGCGCTGTCATTACTGCACAGAGTGAGTTCGCTCTGCACGTAATGACGGGCAATACAGAGCATCGTTGCGTCACAGCTCTGCCCCTCGTGACGTCACGGCCCACCTCCTCAATACGAGTCTATGGGAGGGGGTGTGGCGGTCGCCACGTTCCTGCCATAGACTTGCATTAAGGGGGCGGGCCGTGATGTCACGAGGGGTGGAGCCATGATGTCACGCTGCTCCGTCCCCTGTATCGCCCGTCATTACGCACAGAGCGAACTCGCTCTGTGCAGTAATGATAGCGCGGTGCCGCAGCAGAGATCCCGGGGGTCCCCAGCAGCGGGACCACGGCGATCTGACATCTTATGCCCTATCCTTTGGATAGGGGATAAGATGTCTAGGCGTGGAGTACCCCTTTAAAGCGATAAAAGAATGTCTCTGATTTAGTTCCTTCTCCTGAGAGTTCCTCTTGTTCTGAGAAGATTCGCTGAGGCTCCCTTGTATTTCTTGAACTCAAGCGGTGAAGGAAACTTCCATCCTCTAGTAAGGATTGTTTTGCCAGTCAGCTTCCACCTGACTGGCAGTGATGGCCCAATTTCTTTAAAGAATACCTTTCACCAAATAAACTTTTAATATAGTGTTCCTTGTGTAATTAGCAGACACTTTCCCATTCACTTGCTTTTAAAATTAGCAACATAAATATGTTTCAAATGTAATATAAAAAATGGCCACTAGGTGGCTCAGTTCTGTTCCCTGCCCCAATTAATACAGTGAGTTTGGTCTCCTCCCTGCCTGGCAGGAGTCCCAACTCAGGAAGTGCTTCTCTGCACTGAGCTTGATTGACAGCTGCACAGAAAATGAAAGCTCCACAGATTCTCGCAGAAAGCTGCACAGACTGAAAGCTGCGGGAGAGCCTCACTGAATATTGCACAGACTGAAACATACACAGAGCCTGAGGTCTTCTATTCATCACAGCACTGCAACCATGTGAGGGTGGAAGTGGTCTGCCAGCAGGCATGACATCACTGAAACCTGCTGGGGGACCACTTCCGCCTGCTGAGAAATGCCCACTTTCTCCTGCTGGGAAATTGCAAGAAGAAAGGTAAGATACACATCTTTTTAAAGCTCTAATTTTTTAAGGGTGGGCGGGGTGTTAGGAGTAGTTAGGGAACATTGTCTGAGTTAGTTTAGAACAGTTTATTTGGTGACAGGTACTTTTTAAGAAGTGTCTACAATGCAGCCTCCTGGTCCACACTTTTATATGTTAAATACTATGTCTAAAAATGAAGACTTCAGCCTGTGACACTGTTGCCCTGTTATCTAGTTTTACCCTCCCTATGGTTTTCTATTGTAGATCCCATTTGTGCTGCCTGAGGACGAGGAGGAAAAACAAAATTTGTCATACCTGTAACTTTACTTTCCTTGAGTCCAAAGGCAGCACACAAATACCCTCCAAATAACTAGTTTTTCTGTGATTCGTCTCTATTTAATACACTCTGAGGGGCATGTAGCTGCACTATATATATGAGGGACATGTGGCTTCACTATATATAAGAGGTACATGTGGGCACATGTTGCTGAATTAAACATAAGAAGGGCATGTGGCTGCAGCAGTCACATGCCCCTCTAATATATAGTGGAGCTACATTCTCCTCTTATATATAGTGCAGCTACATGTCCCTCATATATATAGTGCAGCCACATGCCTCATATATATATATATATTGTGCAGCCACATGTCCCTCTTACATATATAGCCAACTAAATGTTTTCCCTATATACAGTGAAGCTACATGCCCCTCTTATATATCCCTCTTATATATAGTACAGCCACGTGCCCCTCCTATATACAGTGCAGCTGAACCACATGCCCCTTTATATGTTGTGCAGCCACATGCCTCTCTTATATACAGTGCAGCTACATGGCTTCCTTATATATAGTGCAAACATGTGCCCAACATCCTTATATAGGGCAGCTACATACCTTTCTTATATAAAGTTGTGGTGTCGGGTGAGGGTAATGTGCAAATTAACCTTTTTGTGATGCCAGGGCACGGTTAACCTAAACACCGTTCGAGGTTGAGTCAGCTTCTCCTGGGCCAGGCATAGGCCAATAAATACTCTGACGCAAGATTACTGATAAACTGACTTTACTGAGGCAGGATAGATTGTAAAATCTGTTACAGCTCAGATTGGTACAAAGGGAGGTGCAGGGTAAACCTTGAAAGCTTATTGCCTTGCTGGGACTTGTAGTAGCTTCAATTGTGCTGTATATGACTGACTTGCTGTGTGGCAACCCACGCTGACATTAGTAATTTGTATGACTGGATTGTATGACTGACTTGGATGACTGGTTTAGATGACTAACTTGGATCCCCAGGACTTTAGTGCTTACAGCTAGCCTTTGACATTCACCTGGGCACATGGGGACTTGGTTTAGAAGATGCGTGGTTGCAGGATTAAACTTGAGGCCTCAGAACCTCACACTCTCTCCTCAGACTTTCTCATGGCTGTACCTCCGCTAAGAACTCACTCCTCTCCTGAAATCCTCTAATCTGAACTCTGAACTCTTACCACACTATATATGGGGCAAATTTAGAGGATTCCCATACGGGCTAACAAATCGCATGGTTTACCTCATGCACACTCCCCTTACAACAGATTTTTAACAGGCATAAAGCAACAGGTACACAGAAAATGCCAGAACATAAACCATAGCTTAAAGGGAAGCTCCCACCATCCTATTTTTTTTTCTGTCCCTGCCTATTGCCAATCTATCCCTGCCTATTGCCAATCTATCCCTAACCCCCTCCCTGCTTTTAATTTTTATTTTTACTATATTAAAAATGCCTTTTGTCTGCCTGGCAGTGTGCTCACTACCAGGCAGACTTCCCCAGCAGGCACCACGTCACTGATGACCTTAGTTCATCTAGACAGGGTGCCTCCAGCTGTTTCACCACTACAACTCCCAGCTTGCCCTGACATCTATTGGCTGTCAGGACATGCTGGGAGTTGTAGTATTGAAAAAGCTGGAGGCACCCTGTGTAGATAAACTATTAGTTAGTTACATGCGGCGCTAGCCCGTCCCCTCCGTCTCCCTCCCCCGTGCCATACCCCGTTCCCTCCATCACAACCCCCCCGCATACCCCGTTCCCTCCATCACAAACAGCGGAGGCGGCGATGTGCGGGAGGAGTGGCCGGCCAGCCAGTGGCCGGGGAGCCAATGCGCTCGCTCCCTGCCTGTCTGATTGACAGGCAGGGAGCGAGCGCAGGCTGAATGAAAAAGGACCGATGCCCGGCCGCATCAGTCCTTTTTCAGGCGTGACGTCACGCCAGGCTGCAGCCGGCGACTAGGAGGGAGACCCCTAGTGGCTGATTTTCAAATGTAAATTAAAGCATTTTAATAAAAAATAAAATAAAATAAAAGTATATTAGAGATATGTTGTAGTACATAAGTACTACAACATATCAAAAAATAAAGTTGGTGATAGTGCCCATTTAACATTGCATTATATTGAATCCTGAGTAGTGTGGGCCCAAGATGGACACTAACGGCAACATCTGCCACACAGGATGGGCAGTATGCTATATTCTGTACTGGGTCACCACAAATGCTCTCCCTTACAGTGCCCACACAAAAACATCTTGTCCCCTATCCAGTTATCCGTGCACAGAGAGAATTCTGCTCTGTGCCGGATGACTGGAGACTACAGCCACAATGCCCCCTCCATTCATGTTTATGGGAAGAGGCGTGCCGGCTCCTATAGACAAGCTTCCATGTACCGGATGCCGCCACTGCCGGCTCAGAGATCGCAGTGATCCCCAGAGGTGGGCCCCCCGCGATCAAATATCTTATCCCCTATCCTTTGGATAGGGGATAAGATGTTTTTTTTTGGCAGAGTACCCCTTTAAGCCTTCACCCATACGTTGTAACAAGATTAGTTCCCATTCACAGACTGCATGCAGAAATATTGAACAGGGTAAGGAGCTGATAGAGAAGGTATCTCATAAATGAACTAAGATGTATGCCAGTAAAAGCATAAAAACGAAGAACACTTTAGTTTAAGATTAACTTTATGGTCTTGTGATAATTTAGGTTAACTATTGATTGTGGTGGTGGTGGGGGAAGGGGGGATGGCGTAGCCTGGTAATGATAAACTCCATCTGCATACATTCATTTCTGTTTATTAATCAGCCTTTGAAAAATTGGATATTAAGCTAAAATGGGTGTAATGTCCAGAATTCTCAACATTTCTAGGAGAAACTTGTATGTCATGATCATGGTTCTCCTTAGAAATAATTCCTATACTGTGGTCCTCAATGAGCTCTGGACAGGACTCACGTGGTATGTAGACTTAAATAGGCAATGTCAGATTTAAAAACTTTTTAGATGAGGGTTGGCTAGCATTCCTCTGTGCTCTCTCCTGTCTGATAAGACAGGAGAGAGCACAGAGGGGTAGTATAAGACAGAAGAGAGCACAGAGAGTCCTATCAGAGAGGAGAGAGCACAGAGGAGTCCTATCAGGCAGGTGAGAGCACAGAGGAGTACTATCAGACAGGAGAGAGCACAGAGGAGTACTATCAGACAGGAGAGAGCACAGAGGAGTACTGTCAGACAGGAGAGAGCAAAGAGGAGTTCTATCAGACCGGAGAGAGCACAGAGGAGTACTATTAGACAGGAGAGAGCACAGAGGAGTACTATCAGACAGGACAGAGCACAGAGGAGTGCTATCAGAGGGGAGAGAGCACAGAGGAGTCCTTTCAGACAGGAGAGAGCACAGAGAAGTACTATCAGACAGGAGAGAGCACAGAGGAGTGCTATCAGACCGGAGAGAGCACAGAGGAGTCCTATCAGACAAGAGAGAGCACAGCGGAGTACTATCAGACAGGAGAGAGCACAGAGGAGTACTATCAGACAGGAGAGAGCACAGAGGAGTACTATCAGACAGGAGAGAGCACAGAGGAGTAATATCAGACAGGAGAGAGCCCAGAGGAGTACTATCAGACGGGAGTGAGGACAGAGGAGTTCTATAAGACGGGAGAGAGCCCAGAGGAGTGCTATCAGACAGGAGTGAGGACAGAGGAGTTCTATCAGACGGGAGAGAGCACAGAGGAGTTCTATCAGATGGGAGAGAGCCCAGAGGAGTGCTATCAGATAGGAGTGAGGACAGAGGAGTTCTATCAGTCATGAGAGAGCACAGAGGAGTACTTACAGATAGGAGAGAGCACAGAAAAGTTCTATCAGACAGTGGAGTGCTATCAGACAGGAGAGAGCACAGAGGAGTCCTATCAGATAGGAGAGAGCACAGAGGAGTTCTATCAGACAGAGGAGTGCTATCAGACAGGAGAGAGCACAGAGGAGTGCTATCAAATAGGAGAGAGCACAGAGGAGTGCTATCAGACCAGAGAGATCACAGCGGAGTACTATCAGACAGGAGAGAGCACAGAGGAGTCCTATCAGGCAGGAGAGAGCACAGAGGAGTACTATCAGACAGGAGAGAGCACAGAGGAGTACTATCAGACAGGAGAGAGCACAGAGGAGTACTATCAGACAGGAGAGAGCAAAGAGGAGTTCTATCAGAGCGGAGAGAGCACAGAGGAGTACTATCAGACAGGAGAGAGCACAGAGGAGTACTATCAGACAGGACAGAGCACAGAGGAGTGCTATCAGAGGGGAGAGAGCACAGAGGAATCCTATCAGACAGGAGAGAGCACAGAGAAGTACTATCAGATAGGAGAGAGAACAGAGGAGTGCTATCAGACTGGAGAGAGCCCAGAGGAGTGCTATCAGACAGGAGTGAGGACAGAGGAGTTCTATCAGATGGGAGAGAGCACAGAGGAGTACTTACAGATAGGAGAGAGCACAGAGGAGTTCTATCAGACAGTGGAGTGCTATCAGACAGGAGAGAGCACAGAGGAGAGCTATCAGACAGGAGAGAGCACAGAGGTGTCCTATCAGATAGGAGAGAGCACAGAGGAGTTCTATCCGACAGGAGAGAGCACAGAGGAGTACTATCAGACAGGAGAGAGCACAGAGGAATCCTATCAGACAGGAGAGAGCACAGAGGAGTACTAGCCAACCCTCACTTACTGGACTTTGTCCATACCTTTGCTTCAGCTTGGACAAAGCCATGATTTTATAAGCCATGATTTCTATAAAAAGTAAATAACATTTACTTATGAAGTATATTAGAACGGTTAATGTTTTGCCAATATGTACAACATATAAAAAGTTTTTGAATCTGACAGTGCCCATTTAATGTCTGATATCAGTAATAGTGGCAGGTAATAGGGTAAGGTCATAGCATAGAAGAGGTCAACAGAGGGGTAACTTTAAAGGGGTATTCCCATTGGACATTTAAGGCATAGCCAACGGAAATGCCATAAATATCCCACCTCTGAGTCCTGTACCTTTCTTATGATTGAGGGTCCTCCAACACACTGTCTGTCAGGGGTGGTCAGGAAGGTGAAAACAGCCAAGTGGGCTGTTTTACATAATTTGCCTAACTTTTCCCTGAAACAGTGAAGGAGATTTGCATAAGTAGCAGTAGTGGACACCACCAGTACTGCAAAATAAAAAACTTTCTTAACCTGAGATTCATGTATACAAAAAGATATACCAAGGGCTGTTTCAGACTGGTTATTTTTTAGGTGTGTTTGTACAGCAAATTAACGGAAGTAGCACAATAATAATAATCTACATAAATATGACTATTCAAAGCCTTGGAGAACTTATTTTCAACTTCTCCCAGCCACCATTTACCTCTTTACCGTTTGCCATCCAATCATCTTTTGCAGCACATCTCCCTCTCTCCAAACTAAAGTTAGGAGCCAGAGGAGAAGCTAGGTGCGTGAAACCTATGTCGCACGTCCTGTGAAAGCACCCACTCTGTGTGTATCCCCATGTGGTGGCGGGGTGTGTGGTGCAGGGCAGATGTTGTTACCCTAGGGGCAGATGGTATTAACCCCTTGTATTTGTGACGCCAGGGCATGGATTAGTCTTTAACCACCCGAAGGTATACCGCTGGATCTTGGGCTAGGCACGGGGGCAATAAAGACTCCGACGCCAAGTTACAGACAATGGTAACTTTACTGAGGGTAGACAGTTGGTAAAGTCTATACAGCACAGTTAGGGCCCAAGGAGGGGACTAGTGACTCAGAGACCTTGCAGGCTCGCTGGGACTTGTAGTAGGACTGGGTATATAAGTGCAGGCCACGTTGACTAGACAGATGACTTGACTTGAACGGTGACTGACAATTATTGCAGGTTTAGCTTAATTGCATTTGACTGTGGCTGCAGACTGGGCTTGAGGCCTCCAATGTTCTGGACACACACACTGGGACAGCTTGACTGCACTGGACATCAGGAACAAGAGAGAGAAGCAAGCTCCACCCTGGGATTATATGGTGGAGACAAGTAGGGAGCCCATAGGTCACCCTTGTGGTCGGCTGATCACTGATACCTCCTGGGTAACAATCACATGGTACATTTTATTAAAGGTATAACACATCTCATAATACGAAACATATGTACAAATGGGGAAACAACTACAGGGGGCCCTGGGAACACTGAGGGACACTGCAGGGCAGGAAAGGTAGGAAGCCACACCATCCCATACTGGGCCACCACACCCATGTTTGAACTACAATAAAGCACGGATGAAAAAGACTGGTGAGTGCAGCCTTTTTCCTTTTCACTTCATGGAATGCTATGGTGAATACACTTTTGCCAGTGCTTTGCTCCATAAGGCTTTTTGCACCATCACAGCAGTGCTTGTCATAGTCAACCTACCGCAATAGGGGCCATATGATATTGCATGACGGGAAGATTATAAGGCATGCCAGTTCTTATCTCTACTTCTGAAACCTTGTACCTGTTGCCCTCAGTAGCTTTTCATGCTGCTGCTCCGGTTGCCCACAATTCATTGGCATGTGGTTATGCAGTACCACTATATTGTCTCCTTAAAGTATGGCGTCATACAGATAATGTCATATAGTTCCTCCAATAATACTAGCATGCATTGTGGATGGTGGAGGCCAATAGTATGTACCATGTTTGCCCTCAGTATTATCCAACAGTTGCTAGGAAGTCATTGCTAGTTAACATTACTATGATATGTGGAATGCTATGGTGAATACACTTATCCAAGTGCATCAACTGAGCCCATCATTGGGTGGTGGATGGGGCGGAAGTCAACCCTAAGGCTGCCCATACAGTTCACACAGCTATTGGCCCAATTCTCATTCGTTGGACAGCTATATCTCAAAATCTCCACATTTACATGCACACTTTGCAGTGAATTGACAGAGGGGAGAAAACCAGTCAGTGGCATTTTGCTAAGAGAACAAAGAAGTCAGGATATTGAAAACCAACCGGGCTGAAATCTGAAATGTAGTGTGTAGTGTCAGCTTTAGTATCTCACAAATAAGGATCAAAGGCTGATGGCATCAGTAGACAAAGAGATAGCCAGTATGAGTAAGAAATCTTCGGTTAGGGCCCGGCCTTAGGCATTTCGTGATATTTACTACCACTGCAAATGCAAATATATACTCCACCTAACATATGTCATAGCCTGGGGCATTGTGTATTTAGGGTTCTGAACATGGTCTGCCACAGTATTGACCTGAAAGATGTATAAACAGCTTAGTAAAATTAAAGGGGCACTGCGGTGAAAAACTATTTTTTTCTAAATCAACTGGTGCCAGAACGTTAAACAGATGAGTAAATTACTTGTATTTAAAAATCTTAATCCTTCCAGTACTTATCAGCTGCTGTATACTACAGAGTAAGTTCTTTTTACATTTCTTTTCCTTTTCATCCTAAGGCAGCACCCAGATGGGATATTTTATCCCCCAGACTCCAACCTAGGACCGTCCACCTAGCAAGATAATCAAGAACTTATCCTTTTGCTTTTCCTTTTGTGTTGGAGTATATTATGATTCAACAGAGTTTTTTCCTAGAATCTTAAAGCTACACAATAGAAGATCTTATGTGACAGAAGAGACTATACCACCAAAGTGTGACTTGAACCTCTTTTATTTCTAGCACATTGTAGAATCTAAAAGATCCCAAAATAGTCTTGTGCCTCTGAGTTCAACAGGAGATTGGAGAAGTTGCACCTCTGCAGGATGTCTATCAGCCAGGGCGAGGTGTTCTCCGTTGGTATAATCCTTTTTCCTCAATCTTCTTCATAAAGAAATCTTACTGAATATCTCCACTGAATCAATTCGTGAAGTCACCATGTTTGTTGATAAGATTCTATAAAGTATGAGAAAATTGTATTTGATTTGGGTCCTTTTCCTGAGAGTTCCTCTTGTTCTGAAAAGGATCTACCAGAAAGATAGAAAAATGGTCGCCTTCCTTCATATATCCTAGGTCGCTGCCAGAGGGTGAAGTTCTAGGACTTGACCCTGCACTGTACCTGAAGGCTCATATGGCAGAACAATAGAACAATAATCTTCCTGTCACGATGCCGGCTGGCAGGTAGTGGATCCTCTGTGCCAGAGAGGGATTGGCGTGGACCGTGCTAGGGGATCGGTTCTAAGTCACTACTGGTTTTCACCAGAGCCCGCCGCAAAGCGGGATGGTCTTGCTGCGGCGGTAGTGACCAGGTCGTATCCCCTAGCAACGGCTCAACCTCTCTGGCTGCTGAAGATAGGCGCGGTACAAGGGAGTAGACAGAAGCAAGGTCGGACGTAGCAGAAGGTCGGGGCAGGCAGCAAGGATCGTAGTCAGGGGCAACGGCAGGAGGTCTGGAACACAGGCTAGGAACACACAAGGAAACGCTTTCACTGGCACTAAGGCAACAAGATCCGGCGAGGGAGTGAAGGGGAAGTGAGGTGATATAGGGAAGTGCACAGGTGTAAACACTAATTGGAACCACTGCGCCAATCAGCGGCGCAGTGGCCCTTTAAATCGCAAAGACCCGGCGCGCGCGCGCCCTAGGGAGCGGGGCCGCGCGCGCCGGGACAGAACTGACGGAGAGCGAGTCAGGTACGGGAGCCGGGGTGCGCATCGCGAGCGGGCGCTACCCGCATCGCGAATCGCATCCCGGCCAGAGGCGGTATCGCAGCGCCCCGGGTCCGTGGAACCGACCGGAGCGCTGCAGTGAGAGGAGTGTAGCGAGCGCTCCGGGGAGGAGCGGGGACCCGGAGCGCTCGGCGTAACAGTACCCCCCCCCTTGGGTCTCCCCCTCTTCTTGGAGCCTGAGAACCTGAGGACCAGACTTTTGTCCAGGATATTGTCCTCAGGTTCCCAGGACCTCTCTTCAGGACCACAACCCTCCCAATCCACTAGAAAGAAGGTTTTCCCTCTGACCTTTTTAGATGCTAAAATTTCTTTGACGGAGAAGATGTCCGAGGAGCCGGAGACAGGAGTGGGGGGAACAGATTTGGGAGAGAAACGGTTAATGATAAGTGGTTTAAGAAGAGAAACATGAAAGGCATTAGGAATACGAAGAGAAGGAGGAAGAAGAAGTTTGTAAGAGACAGGATTAATCTGGCGCAAAATCTTGAAAGGACCAAGATAGCGTGGTCCCAACTTATAGCTAGGGACACGGAAGCGGACATATTTGGCGGAGAGCCATACCTTGTCTCCAGGGGAAAAAATGGGAGGAGCTCTTCTTTTCTTATCCGCGAATCTCTTCATGCGTGAAGAAGCCTGTAAGAGAGAATTTTGGGTCTCTCTCCATATGATGGAAAGATCACGAGAAATTTCATCCACAGCGGGCAGACCAGAGGGCAAGGGGGTAGGGAGGGGGGGAAGAGGGTGACGGCCGTACACCACGAAAAACGGGGATTTGGAGGAAGATTCAGAGATTCTGAAATTATACGAGAATTCGGCCCAAGGTAGAAGATCTGCCCAGTCATCCTGGCGGGAGGAAACAAAATGTCGTAAATAGTCACCCAAGATCTGGTTAATTCTTTCTACTTGTCCATTGGATTGAGGATGGTATGCAGAAGAAAAATTTAATTTAATCTTGAGTTGTTTACAGAGAGCCCTCCAGAATTTAGACACAAATTGGACGCCTCTATCCGAGACGATCTGCGTAGGCAACCCGTGAAGACGAAAAATGTGTACAAAAAATTGTTTAGCCAACTGAGGCGCTGAAGGAAGACCAGGAAGAGGGATGAAATGTGCCATTTTGGAGAATCGATCAACGACCACCCAAATAACAGTGTTGCCATGGGATGGGGGTAAGTCAGTAATAAAATCCATACCAATCAGAGACCAAGGTTGTTCGGGAACAGGCAGAGGAAGAAGAAAACCAGCGGGCTTCTGGCGAGGAGTCTTATCCCGGGCACAGATAGTGCAGGCTCGCACAAAGTCCACCACATCAGTCTCTAGAGTCGGCCACCAATAGAAGCGAGAGATGAGTTGCACAGATTTCTTGATGCCCGCATGACCTGCGAGATGGGAGGAGTGACCCCATTTGAGGATTCCGAGGCGTTGGCGTGGAGAAACAAAGGTCTTTCCTGGAGGAGTTTGCCTGATGGAGGCTGGAGAAGTGGAAATCAGGCAGTCAGGAGGAATGATGTGTTGAGGGGAGAGTTCAATTTCAGAAGCATCTGAGGAACGAGAGAGAGCATCGGCCCTAATGTTCTTATCAGCAGGCCGAAAGTGAATTTCAAAATTAAATCGGGCAAAGAACAGAGACCACCTGGCCTGACGAGGATTCAGCCGTTGGGCAGACTCGAGGTATGAGAGGTTCTTGTGATCGGTGTAAATAATAACTGGAAATCTTGATCCCTCCAGCAGATGCCTCCATTCCTCAAGTGCTAATTTAATGGCTAGAAGCTCTCGATCCCCGATGGAGTAGTTCCTCTCCGCCGGAGAGAAGGTCCTAGAAAAAAAACCCACAAGTAACAGCATGCCCGGAAGAGTTTTTTTGTAGAAGGACAGCTCCAGCTCCCACTGAGGAGGCATCAACCTCCAATAGGAAGGGTTTAGATGGGTCAGGTCTGGAGAGCACGGGAGCCGAAGAGAAGGCAGACTTGAGTCGTTTAAAGGCGTCTTCCGCTTGAGGAGGCCAAGACTTGGGATCGGCATTTTTTTTGGTTAAAGCCACAATAGGAGCCACAATGGTAGAAAAATGTGGAATAAATTGCCTGTAATAATTGGCGAACCCCAAAAAACGTTGGATGGCACGGAGTCCGGAGGGGCGTGGCCAATCTAAGACGGCAGAGAGTTTATCTGGATCCATTTGTAGTCCCTGGCCAGAGACCAAGTATCCTAGAAAAGGAAGAGATTGGCATTCAAACAGACATTTCTCAATTTTAGCATAGAGTTGATTGTCACGAAGTCTCTGAAGAACCATACGGACATGCTGGCGGTGTTCTTCTAGATTGGCCGAAAAAATTAGGATATCATCAAGATATACAACAACACAGGAGTATAACAGATCACGAAAAATTTCATTAACAAAGTCTTGGAAGACAGCAGGGGCGTTGCACAGGCCAAAGGGCATGACCAGATACTCAAAGTGTCCATCTCTGGTGTTAAATGCTGTTTTCCACTCATCCCCCTCTCTGATGCGGATGAGGTTATAGGCGCCTCTTAAGTCCAATTTAGTAAAGATGTGGGCACCTTGGAGGCGATCAAAGAGTTCAGAGATGAGGGGTAAGGGGTAGCGGTTCTTAACCGTGATTTTATTAAGTCCGCGGTAGTCAATGCAAGGACGTAGAGAGCCATCTTTTTTGGACACAAAGAAAAATCCGGCTCCGGCAGGAGAGGAGGATTTACGGATAAAGCCCTTTTTTAGATTCTCCTGGACGTATTCAGACATGGCAAGAGTCTCTGGGGCAGAGAGAGGATAAATTCTGCCCCGGGGTGGAGTAGTGCCCGGGAGGAGGTCGATAGGACAATCATAAGGCCTGTGAGGAGGTAGAGTCTCCGCTTGTTTTTTGCAGAAAACATCCGCGAAGTCCATATAGGCCTTAGGGAGACCGGTTACTGGAGGAAGCAGAGAGTTACGGCAAGGGTTACTGGGAACCGGTTTTAGACAGTCCTTGGAACAAGAGGGCCCCCAACTCTTGATCTCCCCAGTGGACCAATCCAGGGTTGGGGAATGAAGTTGAAGCCAGGGAAGTCCAAGGAGAATTTCCGAGGTGCAATTGGGGAGGACCAAAAGTTCAATCCTCTCGTGATGAGATCCGATGCTCATTAGAAGGGGCTCCGTGCGGAAACGTATGGAACAGTCCAATCTTTCATTGTTTATACAATTGATGTAAAGGGGTCTGGTGAGACTGGTCACTGGGATGTTGAACCTGTTGACGAGAGAGGCCAAAATAAAATTTCCTGCAGATCCAGAGTCCAAGAAGGCCACAGAAGAGAAGGAGAAGGCAGAGGCAGACATCTGCACAGGCACAGTAAGACGTGGAGAAGCAGAGTGGACATCAAGGATTGTCTCACCTTTGTGCGGAGTCAGGGTACGTCTTTCCAGGCGGGGAGGGCGGATAGGACAATCCCTCAGGAAGTGTTCGGTACTAGCACAGTACAGGCAGAGGTTCTCCATGCGGCGTCGTGTCCTCTCTTGAGATGTCAGGCGAGACCGGTCGACCTGCATAGCCTCCACGGCGGGAGGCACAGGAACAGATTGCAGGGAACCAGAGGAGAGAGGAGCCGAGGAGAAGAAACGCCTCGTGCGAACAGAGTCCATATCTTGGCGGAGCTCCTGACGCCTTTCGGAAAAACGCATGTCAATGCGAGTGGCTAGGTGAATAAGTTCATGAAGATTAGCAGGCATTTCTCGTGCGGCCAGAACATCTTTAATGTTGCTGGATAGGCCTTTTTTAAAGGTCGCGCAGAGGGCCTCATTGTTCCAGGATAATTCAGAAGCAAGAGTACGGAATTGTACGGCATACTCGCCAACGGAAGAATTACCCTGGACCAGGTTCAACAGGGCAATCTCAGCAGAAGAGGCTCGGGCAGGTTCCTCAAAGACACTTCGAATTTCCGAGAAGAAGGAGTGTACAGAGGCAGTGACGGGGTCATTGCGGTCCCAGAGCGGTGTGGCCCAAGCCAGGGCTTTTCCAGACAGCAGGCTGACTACGAAAGCCACCTTAGACCTTTCAGTGGGGAACTGGTCCGACATCATCTCCAAGTGTAATGAACATTGGGAAAGGAAGCCACGGCAAAACTTAGAGTCCCCATCAAATTTATCCGGCAAGGATAGTCGTAGTCCAGAAGCGGCCACTCGCTGCGGGGGAGGTACAGGAGCTGGCGGAGGAGATGGTTGCTGGAGCTGTGGTAGTAACTGTTGTAGCATAACAGTCAGTTGAGACAGCTGTTGGCCTTGTTGCGCAATCTGTTGTGACTGCTGGGCGACCACCGTGGTGAGGTCAGCGACAACTGGCAGAGGAACTTCAGCGGGATCCATGGCCGGATCTACTGTCACGATGCCGGCTGGCAGGTAGTGGATCCTCTGTGCCAGAGAGGGATTGGCGTGGACCGTGCTAGGGGATCAGTTCTAAGTCACTACTGGTTTTCACCAGAGCCCGCCGCAAAGCGGGATGGTCTTGCTGCGGCGGTAGTGACCAGGTCGTATCCCCTAGCAACGGCTCAACCTCTCTGGCTGCTGAAGATAGGCGCGGTACAAGGGAGTAGACAGAAGCAAGGTCGGACGTAGCAGAAGGTCGGGGCAGGCAGCAAGGATCGTAGTCAGGGGCAACGGCAGGAGGTCTGGAACACAGGCTAGGAACACACAAGGAAACGCTTTCACTGGCACTAAGGCAACAAGATCCGGCGAGGGAGTGAAGGGGAAGTGAGGTGATATAGGGAAGTGCACAGGTGTAAACACTAATTGGAACCACTGCGCCAATCAGCGGCGCAGTGGCCCTTTAAATCGCAAAGACCCGGCGCGCGCGCGCCCTAGGGAGCGGGGCCGCGCGCGCCGGGACAGAACTGACGGAGAGCGAGTCAGGTACGGGAGCCGGGGTGCGCATCGCGAGCGGGCGCTACCCGCATCGCGAATCGCATCCCGGCCAGAGGCGGTATCGCAGCGCCCCGGGTCCGTGGAACCGACCGGAGCGCTGCAGTGAGAGGAGTGTAGCGAGCGCTCCGGGGAGGAGCGGGGACCCGGAGCGCTCGGCGTAACACTTCCTTTAATGTTAAGAGGCTCTGGTCTTGTCCTAAACAAAGTCTTGACTCTGAGATCTGCAAATATTTCTCCTTCTGGGCCAGAAGAGGTTGAAATTTCATAGATCTGAGGTGGAGTTAGTGTTCTTCCATCTCTTGCACTTGGGCGGAAAAATATTTTTTTTCTTACTCCAGATTGTTCTGCTAGTTCAACTTCCACCTGACTGGCAAAGAAGGTAATTTCTTAAGCGTCTGTAATACAGCCTCCTGGTCCACACCGTTGACCTGTGAAATTCTATGGGGGAGATTTATCAAAACCTGTGCAGAGGAATATTATTATTATTTTCTTTTTGGAACACACAGCTCTCTGCTGAATCACGAGTACAGTGCTCTCTGCTGACATCTCTGTCCATTTTAGGAACTGTCCAGAGAAGGAGAAAATTCCCATAGCAAACATATGCTGCTCTTTACAGTTCCTAAAATGGACAGAGGTATCAGCAGAGAGCACTGTGCCCGTTATGTCAGCAGAGAGCTCTGTGTTCCAAAAAGAAAATAATTTATTTTGTAGTATTCAGCAGAAGAAATGGACATGGGCTAAGCATGCTGGGATGATATTTTCTATTTTTGCTGGATATGTGAGACTTCATATCTCGTGTCCTCCTTTTTACCACTGGCCATGTAAGTCTTGGCAGAGCTGCCACGTGCTGCCATGGTTAAATATCACCAGATGTTATAACGGAGGCTGGCATGAGGTGATCATTACTTTACTTATAATATTCGTGTGGAGCCAAAATCAACACATCAAGGTGAAAGTGTGAAGGAAAGACACAGAAAATTCCTTGTATCTATAATGTATTACATAAAAGAGCCTTTCTTAGGGGTCCAGGATCCTTCTATAGGATAATCAATGACTAGGTGCTACATTTATGAAACTGGTCATGCTTAGGTCGCCCAATTGTTAAATGAGCACTGTCAGATTCAAAAAAACTTTTCATGTGTTGTACATCTTGGCAAAACATTAACCTTTCTAATATACTTCATAAGAAAACTTTATTTTCTTTATATAGATTCCATGGCTTACAAAAAAGACTATAAGGAGTCCCAATACCATCCAGAGCAGAATCCTGTCCGGCTGCAGCATCATCTTTGTCCAAACTGAAGCACAGGCTGGGACAAAGTGCAGTAAGTGAGGGTGGGATTAGTATTCCTCTGTGCGCACTCCTGTTCTATCAGACTGTAGCATGAAACCAGAGAGGAGGAAGTTACAGAGAAGCCTGCAGGGATTGGATGTAGAGACCCAGCACAGCACAGCAGTCTCAGGGAGAAAGATGAGTCATGTAGAGCACAGCAGTCTCAGGGAGAAAAATGAGTCATGTAAAGTAAGGACACGCCCCCCCAGAACACAGAATGACAAACCATGTGAGCAACAGATTGAAGGTATTTGCGAGAGAAAAAATAAGTGCTAGACACATATAAATTATATGTTCATGATCTGAATTAGGTACTGAGTAACATAAAACAAATTGTTTTTTCTTGTGGGATATGACAGGTACTCTTTAAGGGGCCATATAGAGGATAGGTGCAATGATGGGGATCATTTTCCCTGTTGCAAAAATCTTTGATGCGAACTGCTACAGAAATTATAAAACAATGAAAACCACTTCTTTATATCTTAATTTTAGGCTGAGATACAATCGCTAGAATTACAGGCCCACCAGAAGCTGCACTACTGAGAGATTCTGATCACATGCTTTTCTGATCCATGTCTGTAGCAATGTTGTCATATAGAATAAACAAGGCTTAAGATTACAGAACAATATCTACTTCCTTACTGTCATAAATACTTGTATCCATGGGTGTCCCCTGAGTCATCCAATGGGCTAACTGCCATATATACATAAAGAGGGAGATTTATCAAAACCTGTGGAGAGGAAATGTTGACTTGTTGCCCATAGCAACCAATCAGATCGCTTCTTTTATTTTTGACAAGGCCTCCGAAAATTCAAAGTAGAGATTTGATTGTTGCTATGGGCAACAAGTCAACATTTCCTCTCCACAAGTTTTGTTAAATCTCCCCCATAATCCTTTAATAGAAGCAGTAAATACCCTAAAGAATATACACAAGAAAGAACTTTATAAAAAAAACTAATAAAAAAAAACATATCACAAAAAAAACAAAACAAAACAAAAAAAAAACAATAAGATGTCAGGTGCGTATGAGGAGGATAGCTATAGACACTGGGGACTTAGGGAACCTACACAGTACAAAACATGAAGTGCAAAAGCTCTAATAAGGTGTATAAACATCAAACCTCGCAATACACAATCCGCTGTTTACATAAGATGTATAGGTCATGTATAAGGCAGGTGGCAACACCCCCACAGTCTTTTTGTGAGGTATAAAGGACAAATACACTGCAAAAAAAATAAAATAAAGGGAATTAAACAACACAATGTAACTCCAAGACAATCACACTTCTGTGAAATCACACTGTCCACTCAGGAAGCAACACTGATTGACAATCAATTTCACATGCTGTTGTGCAAATGGAACAGACAACAGGTGGAAATTATAGGCAATTAGCAAGACACCCCCAATATGGGAGTGGTTCTGCAGGTGGTGACCACAGACCTCTTCTCAGTTCCTATGCTTCCTGGCTGATGTTTTGGTCACTTTTGAATGCTGGTGGTGTTTTCACTCTAGTGGTACCATGAGACGGAGTCTCCAACCCACACAAGTGGCTCAGGTAGTGTAGCTCATCCAGGATAGCAGATCAATGCAAGTTGTGGCAAGAAGGTTTGCTGTGTCTATCAGCATAGTGTCCAGAGCATGGAGGCGCTACCAGGAGACAGGCCAGTACATCAGGAGACGTGGAGGAGGCCATAGGAGGGCAACAATCCAGCAGCAGGACCGCTACCTCCGCTTTTGTGCAAGGAGGAGCAGGAGGAACACTGCCAGAGCCCTGCAAAATGACCTCCAGCAAGCCACAAATGTGCATGTGTCCAGAAACGGTCAGAAACAGACTCCATGAGGGTGGTATGAGGGCCCGACGTCCACAGGTGGGGGTTGTGCTTACAGCCCAACACTGGGCAGGGCGTTTGGCATTAGCCAGAGAACACCAAGATTGGCAAATTCACCACTGGCGCCCTGTGCTCTTCACAGATGAAAGCAGGTTCACACTGAGAACATGTGACAGACTTGACAGAGTCTGCAGACGCCGTGGAGAATGTTCTTCTGCCTGCAACATCCTCCAGCATGACCGTTTTGGCGGTGGGTCAGTAATGGTGTGGGGTAGCATTTCTTTGGGGGGGCCGCACAGCCCTCCATGTGCTTGCCAGAGGTAGCCTGACAGCCATTAGGTACCGAGATGAGATCTTCAGACCCTTTGTGAGACCATATGCTGGTGCGGTTGGCACTGGGTTCCTCCTAATGCAAGACAATGCTAGACTTCATGTGGCTGGAGTGTGTCAGCAGTTCCTGCAAGAGGAAGGTATTGATGCTATGGACTGGCCCGCCCGTTTCCAAGACCTGAATCCGATTGAGCACATCTGGGACATCATGTCTCGCTCCATCCACCAACGCCACGTTGAACAACAGACTGTCCAGGAGTTGGCGAATGCTTTAGTCCAGGTCTGGGAGGACATCCCTCAGGAGACCATCCGCCACCTCATCAGGAGCATGCCCAGGCAATGTAGGGAAGTCATACGGGCACGTGGAGGTCACACACACTACTGAGCCTCATTGTGACTTGTTTTAAGGACATTACATAAAGATGGATCAGCCTGTATTGAGGTTTTCCACTTTGATTTTGAGTGTGACTCCATATCAAGACCTCCATGGGTTGGTAAATTTGATTTCCATTGATCATTTTTGGGTATTTACTGCTTCTGTTATATAGAACTATTTGTTTTGACAGCATGGTGGAGCTACATTAATGTTGTCGGTTGCTAAGGGCAACCAGCAGAATTTTGGGAGCAGTCATGTATATTGTAGAGCAAGTGTCATCAAATTAAACTAAATAAATAAAACTAGAATCAGTGCAAAAATAGTAAAGGAAATAGTGTTGTATAAAATAAAAAAAGTGGGATAATGCTTTCAAGGGGTTGTTTCAAATGGGCAATCTCTGTCCATATTCCCCATTAAGGTGTATGGAAATTATAGAGGGTTTTCACCTCTCAGCACCTCTTCAATAAGGCTCTGTAGGGGTGGTTTCCCACATTTGATGATTTGCTGATTTTTTTGTGTGGCATTTTTCAATAAAAATCCTTGAATCACATGATCAGAGAACCAGATAACTTATAATAAGCTGAATAAATGTGCACCCCTGTACCCTTGCTGTCCTGTCAGACAGCCTCCATACAATGACCCCTGGGCCCCCCCTTCACCTGTCCCATTGTCTATTCATTTGTATGCCTGTTATATAATGTATTATACCTGAAATGTGTTATGCCTTTAAGACCAGTTGACATGTGATTGTAACCCAGTGAGGTATCAGTGACCAGGTGACCTAAGGGGGAGACCCCTCCTAGTCTCCCCCATATAAGCCCTGGGTGGAACTAGTTCTCTCTCTCTTTTGCTCTTTGCCGAGTTGCAGTGAGGTCAAGTCCTAGGTGTGTGTCTGGAGTCCAGAGGAGGCCTAAAGTCAGTCAAACAGCCACGGATTCTCAAGTCCATTGCCCCACAGGTCAAGTAAAAACCTGGTGAACTACAGAATGGGTGAAGTCAGTTATAGTCAGTCATAGTCAAGTCAGTCCATGTCATCCTGTCTCAAGTCAGCGTGGCCTGCATCCAAATTATCCAAGTCCACTGTAAGTGCCAGCAATCCCCAAGGTCTCTGAAGTCACCGGTCACCTCCGTGGGCCTAGCCAAGCTGTATAGACTGTTACACCTGTCTGACTCAGTAAAGCTGCCGTTGCTCCGTAACTTGGCGTCGGAGTCATTACTTGCCCCCGTGCCTCGCCCAGGATCCAGCGGTATACCTTCGGGTGGTGTAGAGGATAAACCACGCCCTGGCGTCACGAATACAAGGGGTTAATGCCATCTGCCCCTAGGGTAATTCCATCTGCCCTCCTCACACCCTCACCACAAATGCCAAAAATGTGTACTAATATACATTATTTTAGGGGGGAAAAACCCAAAACTGGATCATAAAGGCCAAAAATTGCAGTATTTTGTGGTGGTTTTCAGGGCGAAAAAAATGCTAGGCAAAAAGTATGTGTGACCGTTACATGGATGGTTGTTCATATGAATGGCTGTTATGCAATACTACATTTCTCCTACAGCTAACTGAACGGGCAGAGACAGCTTACCCCACAATAACAGTTGGAAAATATGGGTGTCTTTTGGGGCATTCTTCCAAAACACTGCACTGTGATGTTTCTAGAAGAAAGCAGCCTTATTTTTCTAATCCTGTCCTTTAAGGAATCTTTTACTTTCTTTTTTTTTTTTTAATAGGACAACCCTAGCACCAAGCAAAGGACCTATGGCACATGATTTTTTGGCTGGACCTGACAACCGCCCTGTTTAGTATATAAGGCTTCATGGATAGGCAGTCAAAGTCAGAGCTGGACTCAATTCAATGATATTGGATCTTGGAGATGGAGTCAGAATCAGTTTTAGGTGAAGTTGGTACAAATGCTGACACCCACTTCAAAATAAAAATTTTATTGACTATTATTATTTTATATTTGTATTATACCTAAATAGCTTGATTATGTATATGATGGTGATGAAAGTCTGATATCATTTTATTAAGAAAGTTTGTCATTACTCATAATTTTTATATGAACCTTTAAGGCAGTGGTCTTCAAACTGTGGCCCTCCAGATGTCGCAAAACTACAATTCCCAGCATGCCCGGACAGCCAACGGCTGTCCGGGCATGCTGGGAGTTGTAGTTTTGAAACAGCTGGAGGGCCACAGTTTGAAGACCGCTGCTTTAAGGAGTCGAAGATGGAGTTATAGTTGTAGTTGAGAAGTTATTTCACAGCCCTGTATTTAAAGGGGTACTCCGGTGGAAAACAATTTTTATTTAAATCAAATGGTGCCAGAAAGTTAAACAGATTTGTAAATTACTTTTATTTAAAAATCTTAATCCTCCCAGTACTTATCAGCTGCTGTACGCTCCAAAGGAAGTTGTTTAGTTCTTTTCAGTCTGACCATGGTGCTCTCTACTGACACCTCTGTGTCAGGAACTGTCCAGAGCAGGAGAAGTTTGCTATGGGGATTTGCTCCTGCTCTGGACAGTTCCTGACATGGACAGAGGTGTCAGCAGAGAACAGTGTGGTCAGACTGAAAAGACAGAAAAGAAATTCAAAAAGAAAAGAACTTCCTCTGGAGCATACAGCAGCTGATAAGTACTGGAAGGATTAAGATTTATAAATAGAAGTAATTTGCAAAACTTTCTGGCACCAGTTTTCCACCGGAGTACCCCTTTAAGTCCTGGGCAGGATCACATGTCCTTATATATCGATAAGTTCTGGGTATGATTCCATTTCCTGATATATAAGTCCTGGGCAGGATGCCATGTCCTTATATATCTATAAGTCCTGGGCATGGTTCCATTTCCTGATATACTGTATAATTCCTAGGTAGGATCCTATATCCTGATACTTAAACCCTGGACAGGATCCCATTTCCTGATATATAAATCTTGGGCAGAATCCCATTTCCTAATACATAAATCCTGGGCAGAATCCCATTTCCTAACATAAATCCTGGGCAGAATCCCATTTCCTAATACATAAATCCTGGGCAGAATCCCATTTCCTAATACATAAATCCTGGGCAGAATCCCATTTCCTGATCTATAAATTCTGGGCAGAATCCTATTTCCTAATACATAAATCCTGGGCAGAATCCCATTTCCTAATACATAAATCCTGGGCAGAATCCCATTTCCTAATACATAGATCCTGGGCAGAATCCCATTTCCTAATACATAAATCCTGGGCAGAATCCCATTTCCTAATACATAAATCCTGGGCAGAATCCCATTTCCTAATACATAAATCCTGGGCAGAATCCCATTTCCTAATACATAAATTCTGGGCAGAATCCCATTTCCTGATCTATAAATTCTGGGCAGAATCCTATTTCCTAATACATAAATCCTGGGCAGAATCCCATTTCCTAATACATAAATCCTGGACAGGATCCCATTTCCTAATACATAAATCCTGGGCAGAATCCCATTTCCTAATACATAAATCCTGGGCAGAATCCCATTTCCTAATACATAAATCCTGGGCAGAATCCCATTTCCTAATACATAAATCCTGGACAGGATCCCATTTCCTAATACATAAATCCTGGACAGGATCCCATTTCCTAATACATAAATCCTGGACAGGATCCCATTTCCTGATCTATAAATTCTGGGCAGAATCCCATTTCCTGATCTATAAATCCTGGAGAGGATCCCATTCCCTAATACATAAATCCTGGGCAGAATCCCATTTCCTAATACATAAATCCTGGGCAGAATCCCATTTCCTAATACATAAATCCTGGGCAGAATCCCATTTCCTGATCTATAAATTCTGGGCAGAATCCCATTTCCTGATCTATAAATTCTGGGCAGAATCCCATTTCCTGATCTATAAATCCTGGAGAGGATCCCATTCCCTAATACATAAATTCTGGGCAGAATCCCATTTCCTGATCTATAAATCCTGGAGAGGATCCCATTCCCTAATACATAAATCCTGGGCAGAATCCCATTTCCTGTCATCTGTCACATGTACAAGTCTTTCTCGTGTACTGTTTGTCTAACAGATTGTCAAACATGTGCTGTGTTAATGTGTAACTGCAATATGAACAGTAGAAACCTCATGCCGTGGAGCAATTGCACGTCTATGTCTGCGTTGTACATCATATTTCTACAACACAGATATGTCAGATATGAAGCTAAATACAAAGCTTTGCTGCAGCTAAACTGTTAATCTACAGGAATGTCTGAGGAGTTCGGATAAATAAGATTATATATTTACTGTAATGCACTTAAAGGGACACTGACAGCCGGTTCACCCGCACAAAGCCCAATACACAGGGTTATAGTGCAGGTGAACCAGATTCCAATGAGGTGTCGCTTATTCAGATCTGCAGTCTAGTTCAGGAGATACCTGTTGTATTATCCTCTATTGCTGCTGCGTCCTGTCTTTATTGCACAAAGCCAGCTATTAGTAATGGAGGCTAATACAACGTGTATCTCCAGAACCGGACCTCAGATCCGGGTAAGTGATATCTTGTTGTAATCCAGTTCACCTGCACTACACCTTGTATATTGGGTTAAAGGGAGGTGAACCAGATGCCAGTTCACCTTTAATTGGGATAACCTCCAATACCAAATACAGCCCCTACTGACTATATGGATCTCTGCCTGGTAGGAAGTGAAGAAGCCACAGCACTATCATGAGGGCTGTGCTGAATTTAATTACTTTATTGGGGGGCAGAAGAGGGTGCCCCACCAATTTGATATTCATAGCCTATTCTAAGGCTAGTACAATACAGGAATATGGGTGCACTGCTGTGGTAGATATATACAATGACATTGGCTATCCCTCAACACTGATGTTAAAATTGAGACATTCGCCAGTGTATCCTTATATGAAGGACACACCAGAGCCCGCACACCAACGCCAAGGTTTCTCAAAATGGCGCGGGACCTACGCTAATCCTACCTGTGCGTGATAAGCAAAACAGGGGCCAGTGGGCAATTACGGCAGCATTCGGTCGACTCACAACTTCCTCCCAGATACCCTCCAGCGTGACTGAGCACACATGCAATGGGAGGAGGGAGGCAAGTTGCAAGCCCCACCTGAGTTGGCTAATATGGGTGCATAGCCTCACAGGTGCTACCTTAATGCTGTCTTGAAGATATTAAAGGCGCATTCATTTTGGAGTTTACAAACCTCCAAGTATAAAATTTCTGGTGTAGGTTTCTATTGTGGCACTTGTAGTCCGCTGCAGGCATCCTCCATTGTATGCATTCTTATGCTGGGGATCACCCCTAGCAACGGACTACAAGGGCAGGATCTGCTCCCCCAGTATAAATGCACAACCGCATTTGGGGTTGAGCACCTCCAGCCATTTGAGACCACGTTTTTTGTTTAAATTTTATACTTGGAGGTGTGTAAACTCCAAAATGAATGCGCCTTGAATATCTTCAAGACAGCATTAAGGTAGCACCTGTGAGGCCAGGCACCCATATGAGCCAACTCAGGTGGGGCTTATAGTCTGCCTCCCTCCTCCCATTGCATGTGTGCTCAGTCACGCTGGAGGGTATCTGGGAGGAAGTTGTGAGTCGACCGAATGCTGCCGTAATTGCCCACTGGCCCCTTTTTTGCTTATCACGCACAGGTAGGTTAGCGTTAGGTCCCGCGCCATTTTGAGAAACCTTGGCATTGGTGTGCGGGCTCTGGTGTGCCCTTCATATAAGGATACACTGGCGAATGTCTCAATTTTAACATCAGTGTTGAGGGATAGCCAATGTCATTGTATACATCTACCACAGTAGTGCACCCATATTCCTGTATTGTATTATTCTTATTGTTACACATCCACACCGTCTATCTGGTGTAGGATTCTATTGTGGCACTTGTAGTCCGCTGCAGGCATCCTCCATTGTATGCATTCTTATGCTGGGGATCGCCCCTAGCAACGGACTACAAGGGCAGGATCTGCTCCCCAAGTATAAATGCACAACCGCGTTTGGGGTTGAGCACCTCCAGCCATTTGTGACCACGTTTTTTTGTTGTTTATTCTAAGGCTAGGCCAGCAATATAAATCAATCATCAATATAAAAGTCAAGGAAGGCCCCTCTTTGGCTGTGTGATGTCCAAGCTGGGTTACTGAAACTCAACTCCAATTAAAGTAAATAACAGCCAAGCGACAGTATTTCGAATGGCTACTATACAAGGCACAGAGCTGTCTACTTTCTGCACTGTTTCGCTGTGTATGACGGCGAAGCAACTCTGGCAAACAGCTGATTGGCTGTCATCAATAAAGTGTGTTGAGAGATTAGATAAATCACAGATTCAATAAATCATCAATACATTTTGCATAGAAAATCCCTCAAAGTGTTACTGTCATTTGAATAAACGTTGACATCGGAACTTCCAATGAGGAATTGGATTCCAACATGTTCAATCTCCTGGGGGAATCCACCACAGAATTGTCGTCTGTCAATAGGCCATCGCTCTTATGTCTGTGGCAGATTGCTTGCTGCATTTCCTTAGTGTGAACGGACCCTTACAAGCAGTGGGAGGGAGCACCGAGAAGAAGAGTTAAATGCTTAAGGGGCTCAGGACTGGGACCTCGACCGATCAAAATTTTTTACATGTCTGTGTGACAAGTGAAAAGTCTATTTAAATGACAGTAACACTTTGAATCATTATACAATGATAATATACACAAAAGGAGCGATAGCATGCACTCACCGCTAGGTTGGTATCTATGTGTCCGGAGGTCCGGGACACCGGGAGAACATCGGGCTGGAAGCGAAGCGCTCAGAGAGCGCTTCGCTTCCAGCCCGATGTTCTCCCGGTGTCCCGGACCTTCGGACTCATAGATACCACCTAGCGGTGAGTGCATGCTATCGCTCCTTTTGTGTATTTTGTTGATACTTCAGCTTTTGTTGTGTGCTGCATACAGGATTCCTAGCCTCTTCTACCCACATATGGCTCCAATAGTAGTGACATATCTGTGGTGCTCTCCCCTTCATTCTTTTGCTCCGCTGTATACAATTATAATATGTTCTCAAACTTTCTAATCTAGAGTCTTCATTATTTTTTACATCTTTAATTGCTGTCTGTGAACAGGAACACGTGAACAACCTGCCTGGCTTGAAGGAAAACTGTCAGCCAGTTCACCCACACTAAACCAAATACACTTGGTTATAGTGTTGGTGAACAGGAGTCCATACATTGGTCACTTACATTTTTTCATCCACTGGCTGCCGAGTTATCCCCCCGTAAAGTTCCACTCTTTGGTCCAAGGATCGCGCTTTCAAGGCGGAGCCCCCGCCGTCTGTCTGCCTCTTTCTCCCGCACTGAAGTTTCTAAGCCCGTCCCCAATGTTTGCATATTCATTATCTTCAACTCCACGTCCTAGTGATGTGGAGTCACATGTCCCTTGAGCGCAGCACCCTGCCTGCAGAGCGCATGCGCATGAAGATTTTACCTAGCTGCAGGATGCTGTGAATGGAACCGGCGCTTGCGCAGTGGCACTGCGCAGAGCGAGAACAGTAGGCAGAGCTCTTGCGTCATCACAACATGAGAGCTGAGTAAAACGCATGCGCTCTGCAGACAGACATGTGGGACAGAGGACATGTGACTCAACGTTACTAGGATGTGGAGTTGAAGATAATGAATATGCAAACAATGGGGGTGGGCTTAGAAACTTCAGTGCGGGAGGCAGAGGCAGATGGCCGGCAGGGGCCCCGCCTTGAAAGCGCGATCCTTGGACCAAAGTGCTAAACTTTACAGGGGCATAACTTGGCAGTAAGTGACCCCCTGTATGGACTGCTCACCCATACTATAAGCCAATGTATTGGGTTTATTGTGGGAGAACTGGTTGACAGTTTTCCTTTAATACATTTAATTGCAGACAATGGCCCTCATTTACCAAAGTCTAACCGACTCTTTTTCTCGGTTATTGCACCTAAATTTCAGTTGCAACGTCTGCGCGACTATTTATGCAACCAAATTTTAGTCGCACAACCGACAGTTTAGAAAACACTCAGTGTTTTTTTTTTCACTCTGAAATGGGCGTGTTTTATGCAAAAATGGGCGTTTTACCGACAAAAAACAAAAAATACTCGGAGTACTTCCAAAATCACTCGAGAAAAAGCGTGAGTTTGCCTCACACAATAACCGACATCCAAGAGGCCGAGTGAAATTCCAAAAATGGAGTGATTTCTAACAAGGGACTGTTTACCATTGTGGTTTTTGTGAAAGTAACTTGTTTTATAACCTGAAAACATTTTGTCCAGTTAAACACTATGAATAAAATATTAAATGCTTTTGTGATTGTTAATGTTTATATATATTTTTTTCTTTTTAACACATTTGCAATATTGGGTTTAAATCAATTTAACACCCAAGCTGGTAAACAAGGATAATTTTTGTAATGTTTGAAAAATGATAACACATAAACACTTTTGATTCATGGAAAACATTTTTAAACAAACAAGTCTAAACCATTTTGACTCACACAACTAATTTCCTTAGCTCGGAGTTTGTGCGACACAATAGACTAGTGCGACACAAAAAAACGTGCCACAGAAAAATAACCGACATATGCGACAGAATAGTAAATAAGCCTGAAAAAAAAGACGAGTGATATTGAAATTACTCCAGAATAAACGCTCCACTCTTAGTAAATCAGGGCCAATCTGTTCCAATTGTATACATTTACACAATCCTCTTCATTCAGCATGACATGCACACTCCAAAGTTCACATGTAAAATGTTTAATTCTTGACTTATAGTTTCTAATGAATAACACACTTCCTCAGGGTACCCATTTTTTGGCTAATATACAATCACGCCATCTATTTCATTCATACGGTGTCCATTTTAGGACAGCATCATCTGTCAGCCTTACCTCGCTCATTCTTTGGCCAAAACGGTGTCCCGCCTCCTCCCTCAGACAAATCGATGTCAGTTTTCAGCCGTACCTCCCTCATCCCTCAGCGAAAACTGCGTCCCGCCTCCTCCCTCCTCCAAAACTGCGTCCCCCCTCCTCCCTCCTCCAAAACTGCGTCCCGCCTCCTCCATCCTCCGAAACTGCGTCCCGCCTCCTCCAAAACTGCGTCCCGCCTCCTCCGAAACTGTGTCCCGCCTCCTCCGTCAGGCAAAACCTTTGTCAACCTAAATTCTCTCATGCCTCAGACGAAAATGAAAGTGCTGAGTCAGCCTACTTCGTCAGACCTGCTAGCACAGACAGTGTGTGATTGGCTGGCAGCAAAGATACTGTGATTGGTTGATGGGAGCGTAGGTGTGTGCAGTCCCGCTCCACTGTTTAGACACATTTCTTTACAAACCCTAATCCTCTCATGTACCCAGCTTTCCCCTATTCCTGCAAAACAAACCTGCGCTCTAAGCTTTTTCTCTATTCCTGCAAAACCTACAGTTATGTAGTCAGCTGTAGGTTTATCAGGAATTGTTAAAAGCTGAGTACATAACTGTAGTTTTTTCAGGAATCAGGAAAAGCAGAGTACATAGCTGTAGGTTTTTCAGGAATCGGGAAAAGCTATGTACTCAGCTTTTCCCGAATCCTGAAACACCTACAGTTATGTACTCTGCTTTTCCCGATTCCTGAAAAACCTACAGTTATGTACTCAGCTTTTAACAATTCCTGATAAACCTACAGCTGACTACATAACTGTAGGTTTTGCAGGAATAGGGGAAAATCTGAGAGCGCAGGTTTGTTTTGCAGGAATAGGGGAAAGCTGGGTACATGAGAGGATTAGGGTTTGTAAAGAAATGTGTCTAAACAGTGGAGCGGGACTGCACACACCTACGCTCCCATCAACCAATCACAGTGAGCGCAGGTTTGTTTTGCAGGAATAGGGGAAAGCTGGGTACATGAGAGGATTAGGGTTTGTAAAGAGATGTGTCTAAACAGTGGAGCGGGACTGCACACACCTACGCTCCCATCAACCAATCACAGTCATAGGCGTGCGCACGGGGTGTGCCGGGTGTGCACAGGCACACCCTAATCACCGCGGCCGAGGCCCGCTGCTGCAGGACTCTTTTTTTTTTCGCCGACATCACCAGCCCGACCCCCCACCCACCCACCACCCCGCCGCAACCGCTACCACACACATTATCCCTACGCTGACTGACCTTACAGAGCGCGGGGGCTGATGGGTCCGGCGTCAGTGCGCACGGCTGCACATGACGTCATGACGCACACCCGCACAGGAGAGGCCCGCTGCCAGAGCAAGGACAGGAGAAGCCCGGGCCCCCAGCTCTGGAGTCTGGGCTGCTGGAGAGGGCAGTTAAGGAGAGAGAGGCCTGCAGCACCAAGTGCCGGTAAGTGGCTGCTGTCCTGCTGCCATACATGATGGGGATGTAGTCCTGAACTGTGAGCCTACATTATGTAGGCTCACAGCTCAGGACTACATCCCCATCATGTATGATTGTGATTGTCTATTATATGTAGGCTCACAGCTAAGGACTACATCCCCATCATGTGTGATTATCTATTATATGTAGGCTACATATAATAGACAGTCACAATCATACATGATGGGGATGTAGTCCTGAGCTGTGAGCCTACATATAATAGACAATCACAATCATACATGATGGGGATGTAGTCTTGAGCTGTGAGCTTGGGCATGTGTGGTGTGGTCAGGGCATACTGGGAGTTGCATGCTGGGAGTTGCAGTTACTACTGTAACGCCCAGCATGCCCTGATAGTATCAGGGTATGCTGGGCATTACAGTTAGTATTAACTGCAACTCCCAGCATGCCCTGACACAATCTCGGTCTGCTCTGCAGCTGTCCCAAAATTAGTTTTGGGTCAGCGGCAAAACCATAGGCTGTATCAGCCTGATACAGTCTATGGTTTTGTAGCTGACCCAAAACTACAACTCCCATTATGTTGCACTATACTCCTGAGTCCTGGGGAAGTAATGCATTAATTTTGGGAAAGCTGCAGAGCAGACCAAGAATGTATCAGGGCATGCTGGGAGTTGCAGTTACTATTTGTAATGCCCAGCATGCCCTGATGCAGCTTATGTTTTGCAGCTGACCCAAAACTACAACTCCCATTATGTTGCACTATAGTATAGGTTATATGGTGCTACATGCTGGGGGGAGCTGTAGTTTCAGTTCAGCTGCAGAGATATAGGCTGGAATCTGGATCAAGAAATTTCCGTGATCCAGATTCCAGCCTATATCTCCGCAGCTGAACCGAAACTACAGCTCCCCCCAGCATGTAGCACCATATAACCTATATTATAGTATAGTGCAACATAATGGGAGTTGTAGTTTTGGTCACCATATATTGTATCAGGGCATGCTGGGAATTGTAGTTGGTAACTGCAAATCCCAGCATTGCATTCCTTGAAGGAATGCAATGCTGGGAGGTGCAGTTAGCAACTACAATTCCCAGCATGCCCTGATACAATCTATGATGACCAAAACTACAACTCCACACATCTATATAGGAGTACAATTTAGATTATGGTGCAACATGCTGGGAGTCCTAGTTTGTGGTCAGCTACAGACCCAAAACTACAACGTGCACGCTGCTCCAAGCTCGCTGGGTGACGCATCACTTTTTCAACCAATCTGGTGCAAAAAAAATTTCTATTTGGAATATTCCCCCCTCTGTGCCACCATCTTATAGTAAAATCGTTCTTCTGTTTGCCAAGTAAAGAAAAACATGAGTTTTACCATTCAACTTACTATTTTTTTTTCAAATCCACATCAAATGCCTCCCTATAAACACCAGCAACATACACACAAGTGGGAGGTCTAGTCAGGGCTGGTGCATGGATTTTTGACACTCTAGGCAAAACCTAATTTTGACAACCCTTTGGCTCCGCCCATTGAACCCCTTGGCAAATATAAGATCGGGGGTAGAATTAGTCCCGTAAGCCTCATGGTAAAATCTAGACTTGTCCTCCTCCCTACAATTATAACTATACTGCACCTAATGTGGGGGAACTATACTGCACCTCATGTGGGGGAACTGTACAGCACCTAATGTGGGGGAACTGTACTGCACCTAATGTGGGGGAACTGTACTGCACCTAATGTGGAGGAACTATACTGTACCTAATGTGGGGGAACTATACTGCCAACCTAATGTGGAGGAACTATACTGCCAACCTAATGTGGAGGAACTATATTGCATCTAATGTGGGGGAACTGTACTGCACCTAATGTGGGGGACTATACTGCACCTAATGTGGGGAGCTATACTTCACCTAATGTGGGGAGCTATACTTCACCTAATGTGGGGGAACTATACTGCACCTAATGTGGGGGAACTATACTGCACCTAATGTGGGGGAACTATACTGCACCTAATGTGGGGGAACTATACTGCACCTAATGTGGGGGAACTGTACTGCACCTAATGTGGGGGAACTGTACTGCACCTAATGTGGGGGAACTGTACTGCACCTAATGTGGAGGAACTATACTGTACCTAATGTGGGGGAACTATACTGCCAACCTAATGTGGAGGAACTATACTGCCAACCTAATGTGGAGGAACTATACTGCCAACCTAATGTGGGGGAACTATATTGCATCTAATGTGGGGGAACTGTACTGCACCTAATGTGGGGGACTATACTGCACCTAATGTGGGGAGCTATACTGCACCTAATGTGGGGGAACTATACTGCACCTAATGTGGGGGAACTATACTGCACCTAATGTGGGGGAACAATACTGCACCTAATGTGGGGGAACTGTACTGCACCTAATGTGGGGGAACTGTACTGCACCTAATGTGGAGGAACTGTACTGCACCTAATGTGGAGGAACTGTACTACTAACCTAATGTGGGGGAACTATACTACGCACCTAATATGGGGGAACTATACTGCAAATTAATGTGGGGGAACTATACTGCCAACCTAATGTGGGGGAACTGTACTACTAACCTAATGTGGGGGAACTATACTGCCAACCTAATGTGGGGGAACTATGCTGCCAACCTAATGTGGGGGAACTATGCTGCCAACCTAATGTGAATACAAAAATATAAAATTGTACTATTCTGATCCCTATAGCACTTTATTTTTCTGTATATGGGGATGTATGAGGGTAATTTTTAGCGCTGTGATTTGTAGTTTTTATCGGTACCATTTTTTTTTTTTTGCTTTTTAGATATTTTTTATGGTATTTGAAGTGACCAAAAATGTGCTAATCTGATTAGTGCACTATTACGACATTTGGGACCCCACTTCTGATTTTGCCCAGAGCCACGCTAAGCCTAAAACCGGCCCTGGATCCAATCCTCCTACACTATGCAAGCAGGAGTGTGTGTGTGTATATGTATGTATACACACACACACACACGCGTGTGCAGAGTGAGTTTGTGCTTTAGGGTGCACACCCTAATGCAATAGGCTGCGCACGCCTATGATCACAGTATCTTTGCTGGCAGCAGCCAATCACACACTGTCTGTGCTAGCAGGTCTGTCGAAGCTCTGCTGACTCAGCACTTTCATTTTCATCTGAGGTATGACAGACTTATGGATGACAAAGGTTTTGCCTGACGGAGGAGGCGGGGCGCAGTTTTGGCTGAAGGATGAGCGAGGTACAGCTTGACGGCTGATGCTGTCCTAAAATGGACACTGTACATTCAGAAAAAATACTCCATCGGCGCCATCCATGAGGGAGAACTCCACGTAAAGTCATATAGCTTTATGCAATGCCCCTTTTCTGAAGCCAGTAATACAGCCATGTTGTATTTTAAAGAAATATAAATAATTGGGTGGCTACACACTATAAATACATTTAAATAATATGTTTAAATCGAGGAAATGAAATGCACTATACCCTAAGTGCCAATGGATACAAGATTACAGAAGAAAAGAGGGTATCAGACCTCAAGGTATAAACACACAGATAGATACTTAATGGATAAGTAAATAATGAAATGTAGCTGGTTAATCTAAAAATCACTGGTTTATTAAATAAGAAAAATCAGCACAAAGACTGGTACCTGTGCAGGGCCCTTGCTTCAGATCCAGTTAGAATCCATAAATTGTACAAAATGATAGATAAATTACAGTGTACATAGAATCAATGCGAGGTAATAATATACAGGTTTAGGTAAAAAAATTTAAAAAATTGTAAAAAGTGATAGGTAAAAAACAGAATGCTCTATAGCTGTAATATTCAAGTATTATTGAGTACAAATGCGTAAAATACACCATATTTGTAAATAAAATCAATCATACAGATGGTAGGAGATAATAAAAGAATATAGGTTATATTACCAGCGAAATTTCATAGATTTGCCGAAAAAGTAGCAAAAGAGTTAGTTTGTGATAGTAGTGGTTATAAAATGTCGGAAAAAAGGGAAAATTAGAAAATTAGATGAGTACATAGCATAATATACATAATGTACATAATGGCCCTCATTTACTATTGCAAACCCGACATGTTTTGTTGGGTTGTGCGCCACATTCTGTCGCATTGCGCCAGAAATTCTGTCTGCACCAGAATTTGCGCCAGAATAAAAAAAAAACCCGACTAATTCTCCATTTTGCTAAGAAAACCCAAAAAAGGGGCGTGGGGGAGGCACTCTTCTCCGCGCTCCGGGCCTGGCCCCGGACTAGTGACGTTGCCTTGACGACGACGCACAGGGACGTTCATTCGCGTGTATGAACATCCCTGTGTGTCGTCGTCAAGGCAACGTCACTAGTCCGTGGCCGGGCCTGGAGCAGAGGAGAGGGCCAGCCCGGAACGACTAACCCTCCCCACCGGACGGTCCCTGTAGCATAGATGGCCTGGACCAGCTCACCCTTCCTTCCCACCGAGGGGAGGTGAGTAGAAAAATAAAGGAGGGGTCTGGTTGATGACGAATGCCACAGTGGTCTTCAACCTGTGGACCTCCAGAGGTTTCAAAACTACAACTCCCAGCATGCCCGGACAGCCGATGGCTGTCCGGGCATGCTGTGAGTTGTGGTTTTGCAACATCTGGAGGTCCGCAGGTTGAAGACCACTGTTGAAGGGATTGACAGGCGGTGATGATGAAGTGGGGGGGGGGGGGAATGATGACCGGGGTCTGGATGATGACGAAGGCCGCAGTGGTCTTCAACCTGCAGACCTCCAGAGGTTTCAAAACTACAACTCCCAGCATGCCCAGACAGCTTTGTGTTTACTTGGAAAGTCAATGTAAAAAATATCTATTGTCACAATGGATCCTTCTGCTACCAAGACATACTGTAGACTAATGCGTGCTTATCATAGAGGCAGACTATGCAGCTGCTATGGAGCTTTTGGAGAGAAGGGGCCTGTATTAGTGCCCCCCACGCATAGGTAGCCTGGTAGGTAGGTAGCTATGTAGGTAAATAGCCAACTAGTTAGCTAAGTAGGTAGGTAGGTAGGCATGTAGGTAGCCAGGAAGCTAGCCAGATAGGTTGTCAAATCCCCCCAAGATGTCAGGAGGAACGAGATAAAAAACAAACAAAAACTTGTCCCATGCAGCAATCTCTTCCGCAGCACAGGTTGGCACCTCTTTCTTCCTCCACAGTGCAGGTGCCGATAAGTGACATAAACGCGCCTGCACTGTGGTGGAGAAGAGATCACGGGTCTTTGCTCAGTGTAGCCGCAGATTCTGCGTGTGTGCATACAGCTGAAAGCCGAAAGCCTTGGGTTCTGGGACAAGTGTCCTGGATTACCCATTAGCGAGCGCACGCTTGTGCCAGGTGGCCCCTTCTCTGCTTCAGGCCCTCCTGCAGTGATGGAACTACTCTTTGGTGGCCTACGCCCCAAGGGCGTGAGCTCCTGATGGGTGCCGAATTTGCTTAAGCGTAGATACGATGAATGGATCAAATTTATGGTACTGTTGTAATATCCTAAACCATTTAGCAAAGTTGGCCATACTTGTTAGATTAAATTGGCTGAACCCCCAGATTTTGGTGGGACCAGCTGGCCATTTAACATGGATGGTGGCCTCCTTACTTTTCACTGATAGCAGTGGAGAGAGTGGTAACTTATGTTGGTTTTTAACTACTAGATCCTTTTGTTCTTGGGGAGATAACCTTCTTACCTTTGCCAGTTTAGAGCCAAGCATACATTTCAGAGGTAGCTCTAGCATTAGGCCACTAAGGCCGCCACCTAAGTCATCACACTGATGGGGGCTTTGCTCTGGCCCGACCACCACAAATTTAATATCAACAGCGCTCACTGTGGCCGACCAGCCCCTGCTCCCTCTCTGCCACTTTAAGAGAAGTGGATGCAGGGCCTGATCGTTTGCCTTTAAATTGTAAAATCATCTACAAGATCTAGACAATCTATTGCAGGTAGGGGCACTATCCAAACAATGCAGCATATGGAGGTTAGTTGAAGGGGTTGTCTGGTAAAAATGATCTTATCCCCTATCCACAGAATAAGTATCTGACTTTTGTGGAGTCCGGCCCCCACTGCAATCTCTGGAAGGCGACACCAGCTCCCAGTAGGAGCATATGCTGTAGACGGAACATGATTGGTTGTAACGACCAACACCTCCGCTTTTTCGTCATGCTAGTGATATGTATAAGAATTTCACAAAACGCTAGCTTTGTTAATTTTTCCTATACAAGCACATCACTTAGTGAATGTGTAAACCAATATAAACACAATGGATAGAGGACATGGGACAGTAAAGGCCTAAACGAGTTCTCTGCTTTAAACAACCCATTTTGTTACAAAAGTCCCCTGAAAATAAGCTAAAGACAGGGCATCTGGGACCCACAGTGATCAGCTGCAATCTGGTAGCAAGTGACCACTTCTCCTGTAGCGCCACCACAGGGGAAATTAAGTGTTACATGCCGCATATTGAAATCAATTGTCTGTGAAATGCACATGTACAGTATGCAAAAAAGAGGAAGAATAAGGATCTAATACGAGCGCTGCTGTGAGGTAGGCACAAAGAATTTCCAAACCACCACGGTTGCACAGGACATAAAGATTTATTCAAGGTAAAAGACAACGTATTTCAGCTCCTGCTCGCACCTTCCACAGGTCCAACAGTAGGCACTGTCTACAGAGACACTTCACCGCTTCCTTAGCTTTTCCTTGGAAACGTAGTAGGTAGGCGCTCATTCTCAGACTTGTTGCTGAGTTACATATACAACAAGGCCCAGGAACCTGCACAGTTTGTGTAGTAAAGGTTTAACCTCCCATCCTCCTGCTGGATCCCTTCCCTAGTACTGCACACAGTTGGTGACTAGTGCTGTTTCCACTGATGTGGAAGTAGGGTTTCCTGTGAGAAGTGTCAGTCCTGAGCGAACTAGGCTAAGAAAGCGGTGAAACATCTCTGGAGATAGTGGTGCCTACTTTTGGACCTGGGGAAGACACGAGCAGGCGCCGAAATGTGTTGTCCATTTTTTTTTTTACCTTGAATAAATCTTTATGTCCTGTTCAAGCTAAAGCACAGACTGGGACAAAGTCCAGTAAATGAGGGTGGGACTAGCACTCCTCTGTCAGACTCCTGTCTAAAAACAGAGAGGAGTGAGTTACATGGCTGCCTGCAGTGATTGGATGAAGAGACTCAGCACAGCAGGCTCAAGGAGGGAGTCAATGGATGGTGAGTGAGGGCAGGCTCAGTGCTGTCTCGGACACACCCCTCTCTGAGCAGTGGATGTCAGAATGAATGAGTAGCAGAATAGGGATTTGTGAGCCAAATACAGACGCTAGACACATAAAAAAAGACATGAAAAGCATCTACATGACCTAGTGAGTAACATATATAAGCATTACAAGCAAAAAGAAAATATCGAATATCACCTATTACACAGGGACATGTGAAGCTGACAAACAATGTTTTTTTTTGACAGGTCAAAACAATGTGATTGGGTCCAGTAAAGAATTGTAGTTGACAATGATTTTTTGGATGGATTCAAAATCAGGTTGAGATTATATCCAATTTTCATAGCATTAATGTCTATGTAAACTATAATACTGAACAATTTCATCAGTTTAATCGCACATGATTTTTTGTTAAGACATGCACAGTAGCTTCAGGATACTTTAGGAAGATTTAGTAAGACCCAATTTGAAAAAAGGGTCACGATTTTTATAGCCAATTACATTTTTTGCATCAAATTTGATGAGATCTTACACTTTTCAATTTTATCCAATTTTAGAATCAGATTGTGGAATAACAACTGCTCCGGACATTCCTGTCTTATTGCAGAATTAGCTGTCACTTCCCAGTCAATTTCTCTATTGACCTGTCAACTGAAACCGAATGTCTTCACCACCCCAACTACTGTAATACTGCCCCCTATGGTCAAAAATATCAGTTACTCCACTGTTCCGTCATTGCTTCTTTTTAAGCTGAGTAACATTTAACAATACGTGCAGCTGCTCATGATCTCATGAGGACTTAAAATCTATTATTACAGGTTATGAGGGGCAATAACCCCCGTTGGGTAGACTGGTGTTTTGCAAAGCTGTCAAAACAGAGACCCCCTTACTTGTCCACCTTGCCAGTTTCCAATCACTACTTCTCGAGTTCATGTCTGCTGAACTTTTTTTCCGAAATTGTCAGCATGCACCATGGTTGTACAAGATGGGGAACAATATTATGACAGCTGGTTAAGATATACCGTATGCGAAGGGAATAAGGCTATGCATGTCAGGGCGGATATTTTTAGGCCTGTGACTCCAGCTTTTGCACAACTTCAACTCTCAGCATGCTCTGACAATTACATTTTTTCATCTCCCGCTGTATTATCAAGGGCGGACTAACCAGCCGGTCCGATCAGAGGTGGTCCAAAGGCCCAGCTAGGTAGAGGGCCCACCGCTGCTGCGGAGCCAGGACACTTGTCCCAGATCCCCGGGCAGACAGTGATGCCTTCTGCTGTATGTGCGGTACACACACACATACAACAGAACACATCCCCTCTGTGTGAGTCGCATCTGGGAACCTACACAGAAAGGAGACGTGACCTCCCCCCACACAGTGCAGGCACCGATGATGTCACTCATCTGCGCTTGCACAGTGGAGGAAGAAAGACGCGGGCCCCTGCTGCGCCCTGTAGGAGAAGATTGCTGTGTGGGACATCAGGGGGGCATAATTTTTTTTTCAACCTGGAAAGTGGGGGGGGGGGGGGGGGGGGTTTGGGAGGTAGGCAGCAGATGTCTTCCACAGTAGGTGTAGGCAGCAGGGTTCCCCCCACAGTAAGTGTAGGCAGCAGAGTTCACCCCACAGTAAGTGTAGGCAGCAGGGTCTCCCCACAGTAGGTGTAGACAACAAGGTTCCCCCACAGTGTATTACCCCACAGTGGGTGTAGGCAGCAGAGTTACTCCACAGTGGGTGTAGGCAGCAGAGTTCCCCCACAGTAGGTGTAGGCAGCAGAGTTCGCCCCATTAGGTGTAGGCAGCAGAGTTCCCCCACAGGAGGTGTAGGCAGCAGAGTTTCCCCACAGTAGGTGTAGGAAGCAGAGTTTCCCTACAGTAGGTGTAGGCAGCAGGGTCCCCCCACAGTAGGTGTAGGCAGCAGGTTCCCCCCACAATAGGTGTAGGCAGCAGGGTCCCCCTACAGTAGGTGGGTGTAGGCAGCAGCATTCCCACACAGGAGGTATAGGCAGCAGATTTCCCCCCACAGGAGGTGTAGGCAGCAGGGTTCCCCCACAGCAGGTGTAGGCAGCAGAGTTCCTCCACAGGAGGTGCAGGCAGCAGATTTCCCCCACAGGAGGTGTAGGCAGCAGAGTTTCCCCACTGTAGGTGAAGGCAGAAGGGTCCCCCCCACACAGTAGGTGTAGGCAGCAGGGTCCCCCCCACAGTAGGTGTAGGCAGCAGGGTCCACCCACAGCAGGTGTAGGCAGCAGGGTCCCCGCACAGTAGGCAGCAGGGTCCCCCATTAGGTTAAGGCAGCAGAGTTCCCTCACAGTAGGTGTAGGCAGCAGATTTCCCCCACAGGAGGTGTAGGCAGCAGATTTCCCACACAGTAGGTATAGGCAGCAGAGTTTCCCCACAGTAGGTGTAGGCAGCAGGGTCCCCCCACAGTAGGTGTAGGCAGCAGGGTCCCCTCACAGTAGGTGTAGGCAGCAGGGTCCCCCCACAGTAGGTGTAGGCAGCAGGGTCCCCTCACAGTAGGTGTAGGCAGCAGGGTCCCCACACAGTAGGTATAGGCAGCAGAGTTTTCCCACAGTAGGTGTGTGCAGCAGGGTCCCTCACAGTAACTGTAGGCAGCAGGATCCCCCCACAGTAGGTGTAGACAGCAGAGTCCCCCCACAGTAGGTGTAGGCATTAGAGTCCCCCCCACATTAGGTGTAGGCAGCAGGGCCCCCCCACAGTTGATGTAGGCCTAAGGGTCCCCCCACAGTAGTTGTAGGCAGCAGGATTCCCCACAGAAGGTGTAGGAAGCAGAGTTCCCCCACAGTGGGTGTAGGCAGTAGAGTTCCCCCACAGTAGGTGTAGGCAGCAGTGTTCCCCCCATTAGGTGTAGGCAGACGAGTTCCCCCATTAGGTGTAGGCAGCAGAGTTCCCCCACAGTTGGTGTAGACAGCAGAGTTCCCCCACAGGAGGTGTAGGCTGCAGGATCCCTCCCACAGTAGGCGTAGGCTGCAGGGTCTTAGGTGTAAGCAGCAGGATCCCCAACAGTAGGTGTAGGCAGCAGAGTTCCCAACTGGAGGTGTAGGCAGCAGATTTCCCACACAGTAGGTATAGGCAGCAGAGTTTCACCACAGTAGGTGTAGGCAGCAGGGTCCCCCCACAGTAGGTGTAGGCAGCAGGGTCCCCACACAGTAGGTATAGGCAGCAGAGTTCCCCTACAGTGGGTGTAGGCAGCAGAGTTGGGGATCCTGCTGCCTACACCTAATGTGGGGGGACCCTGCAGCCTACGCCTACTGTGGGGGGATCCTGCGGCCTACACCTCCTGTGGGGGAACTCTGCTGCCTACACCTAATGGGGGAACTCGTCTGCCTACACCTAATGGGGGGAACACTGCTGCCTACACCTACTGTGGGGGAACTCTGCTGCCTACACCCACTGTGGGGAACTCTGCTGCCTACACCTACTGTGGGGAGATCCTGCTGCCTACACCTACTGTGGGGGAATCCTGCTGCCTACAACTACTGTGGGGGGATCCTTCTGCCTACATCAACTGTGGGGGGACCCTGCTGCCTACACCTAATGTGGGGGGACTCTAATGCCTACACCTACTGTGGGGGAGACCCTGCTGCCTACACCTACTGTGGGGAAACTCTGCTGCCTACTCATACTGTGGGGAAACTCTGCTGCCTACACCTACCTTGGGGGAACTCTGCTGCCTACATCCACTGTGGGGGAATTCTGCTGTCTACACACACTGTGGTGGAACTCTAAGGCCTACACCTACTGTGGGGGAACTCTGCTGCCTACACCTAATGTGAGGGAACCTAATGGGGGGAACTCTGCAGCCTACACCTAATGGCAGGGATGCTGCTGCCTACCCCTACCGTGGGGAAACTCTGCTGCCTACGCCCACTGTGGGGGGACTCTGCTGCCTACACCCACTGTGGGGGAATTTTGCTGCCTACACCCACTGTGGGGGAACTCGGCTGTCTACACCCACTGTGGTGGAACTCTGCTGCCTACACACACTGCGGGGGAACTCTGCTGCCTACACCTACTGTCAAGGAACCCTGCTGCCTGCACCTACTGTGGGGGGGGGGGATCCTGCTGCCTACACCCATTGTGGGGAAACTCTGCTGAATACACACTGTGGTGGACCTCTGATGCCTACACCTACTGTGGGGGAACTCTGCTGCCTACACCTAATGTGAGGGAACTCTGCTGCCTATAGCTAATTTGAGGGACTATCTACTATGTTTCTGCCTAGCTAATAAGGGGACAAACTATCAAACTAATAGGAGGGCTACCTACTACCTAGATAGGGGGTTTCATACAGGGGGCAGCAATCTAGGGGATTTACCTACTGGGGGCATGACTATCTGGGGGCATGATCTACTACCTACTACCTACTACCTGGGGGCCACTACCTTCCAGGGACATTACCTACCTGTAACTTCCGTAAGCAACACCTTATTTTATTGTCCGCTAACACAAAAGGCTCTTATAGTGCCCGTCTAGAGACTAGACTCTGGATCCACCACTGGGGGGGGGGGGGGGGGGCTACTTAACTTTATACCTGGCTACTTAACTTTATACCTGGATGCCTAACTACTTAGCTACATACCTGGCTATCTATGCCTACCTACCTGATCTTTTACTGTGCAGGACACCTAAGAGGGCATTATTACAGTTTGTGGGCCTATAGATGGGAAGTTTGTGTAGAGGAGGGCTCTGGGAAAATGCAGAGTCTGACATGTTTGTCCTGCAGATGTTAAAAGATCTATATGGCGGTCTTATCCGGACGGAGGAGAAAAAGAAAGAGGATCAGAAAAGAAATCATTGTGAGTCCCTAGATGTAACTGTAATCATGTATATGGTATACAGAGCCAGTGTATAGCTGCTATCTACCCTCGTATGGTCCCGTATATAATCACTTATATTGTATACAGATCTCTGTACAGCTGGTATCTACTGCTATATGACCCTGTATATAATAACTTATATAGTATGCAGATGTTGTATAGTATACTGTAGTATGCAAATCCTGTATAGTCTGTGTATAGTGGTTTTATTTAGTACTCCTTGTATACTGGTCATGGAAAATTATTTTACATACCTTAACCCCTTAAGGACGCAGGACGTAAATGTACGTCCTGGTGAGGTGGTACTTAACGCACCAGGACGTACATTTACGTCCTAAGCATAACCACGGGCATCGGAGCGATGCCCGTGTCATGCGCGGCTGATCCCGGCTGCTGATCGCAGCCAGGGACCCGCCGGCAATGGCCGACGCCCGCGATCTCGCGGGCGTCCGCCATTAACCCCTCAGGTGCTGGGATCAATACAGATCCCGGCATCTGCGGCAGTTCGCGATTTAAATGAACGATCGGATCGCCCGCAGCGCTGCTGCGGGGATCCGATCATTCAGAACGCCGGACGGAGGTCCCCTCTCCTTCCTCCGTCCGGCTCCCGGCGTCTCCTGCTCTGGTCTGTGATCGAGCAGACCAGAGCAGAAGATCGCCGATAACACTGATCTGTTCTATGTCCTATACATAGAACAGATCAGTATTAGCAATCATGGCATTGCTATGAATAGTCCCCTATGGGGACTATTCAAGTGTAAAAAAAAAAAGTAAAAAAATGTAAAAGTAAAAGTAAACAAAAAGTGAAAAATCCCCTCCCCCAATAAAAAAGTAAAACGTCCGTTTTTTCCTATTTTACCCCCAAAAAGCGTAAAAAACTTTTTTTATAGACATATTTGGTATCGCCGCGTGCGTAAATGTCTGAACTATTAAAATAAAATGTTAATGACCCGTACGGTGAACGGCGTGAACGAAAAAAAAAAAAGTCCAAAATTCCTACTTTTTTAATACATTTTATTTAAAAAAAAATTATAAAAAATGGATTAAAAGTTTTTTATATGCAAATGTGGTATCAAAAAAAAGTACAGATCATGGCGCAAAAAATGAGCCCCCATACCGCCACTTATACGGAAAAATAAAAAAGTTAGAGGTCATCAAAATAAAGGGATTATAAATGTACTAATTTGGTTAAAAAGTTTGTGATTTTTTTTAAGCGCAACAATAATATAAAAATATATAATAATGGGTATCATTTTAATCGTATTGACCCTCAAAATAAAGAACACATGTCATTTTTACCATAAATTGTACGGCGTGAAAACAAAACCTTCCAAAATTAGCAAAATTGCGTTTTTCGTTTTAATTTCCCCACAAAAATTGTGTTTTTTGGTTGCGCCATACATTTTATGATATAATGAGTGATGTCATTACAAAGGACAACTGGTCGGGCAAAAAACAAGCCCTCATACTAGTCTGTGGATGAAAATATAAAAGAGTTATGATTTTTAGAAGGCGAGGAGGAAAAAAAGTCCTTAAGGGGTTAAAGTGTTTCTCATAAATATAAAATGTTGTTTATTTTGTGTGTAGGGGTGGTTGAGGGATTTGGGTGGAATAGGGGCAGAAGTGTGACCAGCGGCGGAGCATCGCAGGGGGCCCTTGCTTTTTTTGGTCCAGGGCCCTGAGTGTTGTCAGTCCGCCCCTGTCTATTATGTATGTGCTTCTCCCTTCCTCCAATGCGCAATACAAAAAATACAGCCAAGTTTCTGTATTGTAAACTCCATTCCTTGTGGCTCCAGACCAGGGCCATCAGGTTCATGTGTTGTAGAACACATCCCCTCTCATGTCGTGTTACAATCCCGCCCTGTGCAAAGAATTACTCGGTGTAACCATCAGCTCCGTAGTCATGATTCTCTGCAAATATTGTAGGGAATGTCACCCTATAAAATTGGGATATAGGTACTGTAATGTTACCCGGTTTTGCTATCTAGGAGCAATTCCTATACTGCTCTGTGCATCACAGGCCAATGGTTAATAAAAAGCATCTTGCTCGATAGGTTAAGGGTCACTTAAGGGGGCAGCGGCATGTCTGAACACAAAGAACACTTCATTCTGCCGTCCAAACAAGAATGCTGAACATTTCTGAGCTCCTCATGTCAGTGCTGCCAGCACAGAGTTCAGTCACACTAATATTTTCATTACTCAATGGCCTTTAAAGAAATTTAAAGGGGTTGTACACACAGGACAAGCCCAATTTTGTGAGGCAGCTCCCCCCGTGGTGAACCAATCACAGCCGTGGAAATTTAGAATTACAAGGTACCCATTGAATTCATGGTTATGTCAAGTCTCGTAGTCAGATATCTAGCTCTACAGTTACCAGTAATACCAGTGGACAATACTAGGGACAAATATTATCACCATATTGCCATCATACTGTTACTGCACAAATTATGTATACTGTGACCAATTATTACCAATAAAACCAGTATACAATGAGGAAAGTTATTACTATACATATTACTATCATGCTGTTACTGACCAAATCTTGTATACTGACCAATAATACCAGCATAAAAGGAGGGTAGTATGGGGATATGATCACCATATATATTACCATCATACTGTTACTGACCAAATCCTCTATACTGAGATCAATATTACCAATAATACCAGTATACAAGGAGGAATATCATCACCATATATATCACCATCATACTGTTACTGACCAAATCCTCTATACTGAGATCAATATTACCAATAATACCAGTATAAAAGGAGGAATATTATCACCATACATATTACCATCGTACTGTTACTGACCAAGTCCTGTATACTGAGAACAATATTACCAGTATACGTGAAAGAAATATTATCACCATATATATTGCCATCAAACTGTTACTAACCAAATCATGTATACTTAGACCAATAATACCAGTATACAAGGAGAAATATTATCACAATACATATTACCATTATACTGTTACTCACCAAATCCTGTATACTAAGACCAATATTAACAATAATACCAGTATATAAGGAGAAAATATCATTGCCATACATATGACCATCATACTGTTACTAACCAAATCCTGTATATTAAGACCAATATTACCAATAATACCAGTTTACAAGGGTATACTGTATACAAGCTGTAAGCTGGTATGCTGGGTGACATCCCTGTGGGAGCTGTTTTATCAGCTATATTATTTGACACTCAACTTTACTAGACTCCTGAAAAGCTAATATATGTAGATGTGTATCAATATGGGAAAAGGGTCTAATGACTCCTGAATTATAAGCCAAATTTGATACTCGGAATACCAGGAAAGCTGGGAGACACCCCTGTGGGAGTGATATTAGTAACCATATTGGTGGACACACAAATATACCTAGGCATGCAACAATATGGGGAAAGGCACTGCTGTCTCCTGCATTTTAAAACAGATTTCACACATTATTCAAGGAAAGCTGGTTGACACCCCTGTGGGAGCAATGATAGTAGCCAAATTGGTGGACACTTAGCTATATACACCCATACTCTGAATATCAAATATATGTAGACATGCAGCAGTATGGGGATAAGCTCTACTGTCTCCTGCATTATAAGCCAGATTTGGAGATGGGCTCTGCTGCCTCCTGCATAAAAATCAGACACCACTGTGGAGGCTGTACTATTGGTCATATTGTTTGACACAGCTTTCCTGGGCTCCTGAAAAGCAAATACAAGTAGTGGTGCAGCAATATGGGGGATGGGGTCTAATGTGCCCTGCACGATAAGCCAGACTTGACACTTAGGATCCTAGTAAAGGTGGTTGACAGCCCTGTGCTAGCTTTAATAGTAGGCATATTGTTGGACATCCAGCTTTCCCAGGCTCCTGAAAAGCAAATATGTGAGTCATGCAGCAATATGGGGTTGGAATCTAATTTCTCTTGCACAACAATGCAGATTTCATTCTCAGGCAGCCCTGTAGTAATATTAGCCATATTGTTAGAAACTCTGCTTTCTCAGACTCCTGATTGTAGGCATGCAGCAATATAAGAAAGGGGGCTGATATTGCTTGCACACCAACGCAGCGTTCTAGGAAAACTGGGTAACTCTTGTACTTGATATGATTCAGAAAAACTGGGGATGTTGTGTAATACCTGTAACTATTTAAAGCTTATAGGATAAGCTATTGCTAGAAATAATTTTCCAAAATAGATAATTAAAAAACAAACAAAAAAAAAAAACATTTCCCATGGTGCTGGTTGTTTGGGGGCAGAGGGAGGTGCAAGGCTTAGGGGTGTGTTGTGTGTATTACAAAGCAACAAAGTGACACCAGAGCTCCGGCCACATTGCTATAACCAGCAGCTCTGGAACAGCAGCCTCCACCACTATGTCTGTACTGGTAGCACTGGTCAAGAAGATCTGGTGCATTAAGAATTTCATCGTCCTGCTGGTGACTCCTCTGATCCTGTGTCCTATCCTCTTTACTCTTCCACCACAGGTAAGACTGCATTAGCTATACCAGTGCTTCCCAACCAGGGTGCCTCCAGCTGTTGCAAAACTACAACTCCCAGCATGCCCGGACAGCCAACGGCTGTCCGGACATGCTGGGCGTTGTAGTTTTGCAACAGCTGGAGGCACCCTGGTTGGGAAGCACTGAGCTATATCTTCTGTCCTCCATAGATTATACAAAAGAATATTAGATCTGTTGTGGGTAGGAAAGCCGGTGTGGGGTATTTAAATTTACTGGCAATTAATATTTATATTGTGACAACAAGTTCTGCAGCACTTTACAATTATAGTTATTATTATTTGTAAGATAACGTTTTTTTGGCATTACGTCTGCGCACAAGCCTTGCAAGCAATAATCTGGACAACCCAATGCGACAAAGGCAGAATAATTTATCCGGTTATATCAGTTTTTGTGGCGTACAATTTTTTTGCACAAGCAAACAATTCTGACTTTTCACCTCTGTAAAGGGGTTCTCCACCATAAGGTGATTTTAGTATGTACCTGGCAGACAGTAATGGACATGCTTAGGAATGATCTGCACTTGTGTTGGGGCTAAATGGCTATGCTGTGAGATTACCATAATACTGTGGCTAGCTTTTTGTGAACTTGTATTTCCAAATTTGAGTTTTCTTCTTTTGCCTACAAATCCCATAATTCCATTTTTCCTCCCTCCCACACATCAGCCACCCCACCCATTGAAACATAACTGAGCTGTGTCCATTCAAAAGACCTATGGTTTTCAATCAGGGTGCCTACAGCTGTTGCAGATTGATCTCTCTCCCACCAAGCGATCGCTCCACCCATTGAAGCAGACAGGCTCCCTGTCATCAGCTGACTAGTGAGTCAGGTCTCGGCCGCATTGCAACCTGGGAAAAATCTGAGACAGCAGTCATTTTGTATGCTGGTAAAAATAAATATTGGGGGGAAAATCACAGAAGAATTGTGAGAAAACCGTCACACACAGGTACAGACACTATATTATGAACTACACTAACTTTACAGCCCCTGTAGCATAGTCAAATAAAAAAATAAATCCTGGAATACCCCTTTAAGCCGCCGCTGCCACATAGTGAGTGTCATTTGTGTCAGAAATATACTATTGCTGTAGTCTGGTGAAGGGATAATTGAGAAATGTGCCAAATTTAGGAAGAGGCATGTGCCTCATGGTAATAAAAACTTGGGATCTCTTTTTTTTTTATCCAGTGCACATTAATGGAGTACTCTGGAATAGGGATTTTTTTTAGCAACATTGTCTGCCTGTTGTAAAAAATAAACATCTACTTATTTCCCGGTGCTCCCTTGGAGCCTCCGTTGTCCTGCTGCAGTCCTTAGTGTCGGTTCCTACTGTGCCCCCTCATCCTGGTTCCCTGTGGTCAATGCGTCATGCAGCGATGTTCTTCCTCGGCCAGTGACTTGCTGAGCAGCAATGTGAAGTTGAGCCCTAGCCCCGTTCTTCTTCTTGGTGCTAGGGCATCATACGTCATATTGCCGCTCATCCTATATACTCCTTTGAGTTAAAGGGGTACTCCACTGGAAAAACGCTTTTTTTTTTTTAAATCAACTGGTGCCAGAAAGTTAAACAGATTTGTAAATTACTTCTGTTTAAAAATCTTAAACTTTCCAGTACTTATCAGCTGCTGTATGTTCCACAGGAAGTTCTTTTCTTTTTGAATTTCCTTTCTGTCTGACCACAGGGCTCTCTGCTGACACCTCTGTCCATTTTAGGAACTGTCCAGAGTAGGAGCAAATCCCCATAGCAAACCTCTCCTGCTCTGGACAGTTCCTAAAATGGACAGAGGTGTCAGCAGAGAGCACTGTGGTCAGACAGAAAGGAAATTCAAAAAGAAAAGAACTTCCTCTGGAAAATACAACAGCTGATAAGTACTGGAAGGATTAAGATGTTTAAATAGAAGTAATTTACAAATCTGTTTGACTTTCTAGGACCAGTTGATAAAAAAAAAGAAAAGTTTTCCAGTGGAGTACCCCTTTAAGACCGGCGTGTGAGATGTTGTTTTACTGTAAATAGCGCTGCCTACTGCTCTGGGATGGAATCTGGAACATTGGCTCTAAAACAGATATGACCAGAGCTCAAGATGTATTTTTATGGGAACAGCAGCAGTTTGTTTCCCAGTATGGGGGGCAGGGGTTCTGGTACCACATTACACGAACCATTGCTGACTAGCACCATAGTACAGGGGGCCTCAGCAGGTTTGCAACAATGTACGAATGTTAACAGCAAGTCTAAATATACATTTTCCTGAGGAATAGTAGGGGTAAAATTACACCCCATATTAATCCACACCCCAAGAAAACACCACATTTTTATTTTTAACCATGGCAGGTATTTTGTATCGACACAAGTAACCACCCTAAATATGGGTCTGGTATTTTCATAGGGGAGAGTAATGTTAGGTAAGATAACCCCATTCATCAAAACTTGACAATTTTGGTGGGACGGGGTGACTATCTATGTGTATGTGTATGTGTATGGGGTCCTCTCCACTCTCTTCCCCCCCCCCCCCCCTCTGAATGGAAAATAAAGGAGATAAAGATCTCTGGATTTCAATTGCCCAATCATTTTGAGCTCAAAAAGGTAGTCCCCCACCCTCCATTTAGAGTACATGAATAGCCAAGCCAACTATTTATGTATATGGAGAGATTGATAGAGACAGTTGATGGCTGATGAATGATCTTGTGTGTATATTTACCTATACTTACCTTTAATGTCTCCCCCCCAGACACCAGTTTTTAGTGATTGGCTGAGTTGAGTTCTGCGGCTGATCCATTATTTACATTTCTATAGCCAGGTTTAGATGAATGAATAAGGATAAGCCTATCTGTACTCACGACTCAAGACCACAAGACTTTGTTCTTCACTTCCACATTGACAAAAAAAATAAATTAAACAATTAAGTTTTTGTTTTCACATTGCACAAGAACAATGTGTAACCCTGAATGGGTTATCTGGTGCCATTGCTGACTCTAGTCTAGACCATCAGAATTAGATTACTTAATAAATTAGTTTATAATTGACTTAACTAGTTATTTATTACAGCTCTTCATTCACATAGGTGTCAAAATTCAGTAGAAACAACAAAATGGGGGGTTAGGCCTATTTTCCTGGACACAGATAGTGAGATCAGACAATGGGTGTCCTGGTGGTAGGATATCTAAACCACTCTTCAGTTCTGAATATATGTATTGCCATATGGACATTTATGGTATAGCCACAGGATATGCCATAAATATCCAATAAATTTAGGTCCCTCCTCTGGGACCCATTTCAGTCTCGAGATTTAGGCGCCCTCTGACCAAGTTGCTGCTGCCAGAGAACAAAAAGAGCTCAGCCAACTGTTTTATGCAAAAATTCCATTAAAGTTAATGGGAGTTGCCTAAACCCCCTAGCATTGTGAGTTATTCTGTCTTTGTAACTAATAAGTTACGGAAACAGTGTAGCTATTGGTACCAAACTGTTTACGCAATTTCCACTAACCTCTATGGGAGTTACACAGCTGCATAAAACTAGTTTGACTGTTATTTGTTTCCTGACTACCTCCAGCGGCCATAACTAGGCTGGTGGGACCCACATCTCTCGGACATTTATGGCATATCGTAATAATATGCCATCAGTGTCCAGATGGGAATACCCCTTTTGATGAGTCACTGTAGGGTCACTGAAACTTAAAGGGGTACTCCGGTGGAAAACTTTTTTTTTTTTTTTTTATGAACTGGTGCCAGAAAGTTAAACAGATTTGTAAATTACTTCTATTAAAAAATCTTAATCCTTTCAGTACTTTTTAGCAGCTGTTTGCTACAGAGAAAAATCTTTAATTTGTTGAATTTCTTTTTTGTCTTGTCCACAGTGCTCTCTGCTGACACCTGATGCCCGTATCAGGAACTGTCCAGAGCAGGAGAAAATCCCCATAGCAAACCTATGCTACTCTGGACAGTTCCTGACACGGACAGAGGTGTCAGCAGAGAGCACTGTCGACAAGACAAAAAAAGAAATTCGAAAAGTAAAGAATTTCCTTTGTAGCATAAAGCTGCTAAAAAGTACTAAAATGATTAAGATTTTTTAATAGAAGTAATTTACAAATCTGTTTAACTTTCTGGCACCAGTTCATTAAAAAAAAAAAGTTTTCCACCGGAGTACCCCTAGTAGAAACACGATCCGGCACTGCTGTATATACGGTAATTTGTAAGACAGCTACAGGTGGAAATGCGAAGCAAAACCAAATCTTGCGGTGCTCAATCCTAAGATTGATAGACAAATGTGCACAAGGAAAGAATGGAGGATGGCACTCACCCAGATGGAAGCTTCAAATATACTTTATTATACATACACGGTGGCGGTGTCAGGCAGGTGAACAGACAGGAACGCCGAGGGCCTCAGCGAGGCCCTCGGCGTTCCTGTCTGTTCACCTGCCTGACACCGCCACCGTGTTTGTATAATAAAGTATATTTGAAGCTTCCATCTGGGTGAGTGCCATCCTCCATTCTTTCCTTGTGCCAATTTACAAATCTGTTTAACTTTCTGGCACCAGTTAATTTAAAAAAATAAAATAAAATAATCCCACCGGAGTACCCCTTTAAGGGGTCATGATTACAGTTCACCCAAATGTCCCACTCTCAGACATTCACAGGGGTCCAGACACCTGACCTGTAAGTTGTATGGTGCCGTCCTCACTCCGGAGCTTCCTTAGTATCTGCAGTGGTGCGAAAATGGTAGACACTGAAGAATTTGTTCATTATGCTATGACCCTTTAAATAGTTTAAAAAGACTTAGATAAAGGGGATCTTATTTTTTTTTCCCAATACAGCACCACTCTTGTGTGTGAGCAATGTCTGCTATTGCATTGCTTCCTCACTTAATTAAATGGGGCTGAGTTGCCATACCAGGCATTGCCTTTTGACAAGAGTGGCGCTGTTTCAAAAAACAGACAGACTTTTTTTTTTGTTCTAATCCTGCCTGACCTCTTTCACACTACTGTTACGAGACGGTAGTGTGACGGCCGTCGGGATTGGCGGAGAGAATAGCAGGAGAAAAAAATACTGCTTGCACTGTCTTTTTGTCCCACTATTCTCGCTGAAAAACAGTGGCGCAATGGTAGTGTGAATGTAGCCTAAAGGTGACCTGGGGTCATTATTCACACCTAGCATCCATAGTTAAAAAAAAAAAAATAGTAGTAAAACCAAAAAACTCCTACCAATCGGGAACCAGGGGCATACCAATAAAGTGAAGCACTGCTGGAATCAGGGCACCAAATCTTATTCGACTGATCACAGACCATCCTTGTTTTTTTATTCTGCACAGTTTTTGGGCACCAACTATATTTAGTGTATTGTATATTTCCATTAAAGGGGTTATCCAAGAAAAAACTTTTTTTTATATATATATATATATATCAACTGGCTCCAGAAAGTTAAACAGATTTGTAAATTACTTCTATTAAAAAATCTTAATCCTTTCAGTACTTATGAGCTTCTGAAGATAAGGTTGTTCTTTTCTGTCTAAATCCTCTCTGATGACACCTGTCTCGGGAAACGCCCAGTTTAGAAGCAAATTCCCATAGCAAACCTCTTCTAAACTGGGCGTTTTCCCTAGACAGGTGTCATCACAGAGGATTTAGACAGAAAAGAACAACCTTAACTTCAGAAGCTCATAAGTACTGAAAGGATTAAGATTTTTTTAATAGAAGTAATTTACAAATCTGTTTAATTTTCTGGAGCCAGTTGATATATATAAAAAAGTTTTTTCCTGGAATACCCCTTTAAATGGAAAAGAGGAGTGTATGTCCTGGAAGGGATGTCTATATATATATATATATATATATATATATATATATATATATATATATATATATATATATATAGTTCATCATGTGAGCACTCTCTTCATACAACAAACTTAGTATAACTCATATATAGTGAGGGATTGCTCAACTTCTTGTCAGTATAAGAAAGTTTTCCATGTGTACATTTCCACAAACAGCTCCACGCCTGTCCATAGGTTGTGTCTGGTATTGCAGCTCGGCTCTATCAAAGAGAATGAAGCTGGATCTGAAATACCACACACAACCTGTAGACAAGGGTGGTGTGGTTTCTACAAAGCAGCCATGTTTTTCTAATCCTGTGCAACATTTTTACTTTAAAGGGGTACTCTGGTGGAAAACAAATATTTTAAAATCAATTGGAGCCAAAAAAAAATTAAACATATATGTAAATTTTGTATGACTAAGGCGACCAAGGTTGCTGAAACGCGTCACTTTACTCCATGATCCGTGTTGCTGTTTGCTGTGTGTATCTTCAATAAATTTACATCTTGCATCGTGCTTTGTGCTGGACATTCCTCTACTTCTCTATATGTAAATTGCTTCTATTTAAAAATCTTAATCCTTCCATTACTTATCAGCTGCTGTATAATCCAGAGGAAGTTCTTTTCATTTAGAATTTTTTTTCCAGTCTGACTACAGTGCTCTCTGCTGACACCTCTGTCCATGTTAGGAACTGTCCAAAGCAGGAGCAAATCCCCATAGCAAACTTCTCCTGCTCTGGACAGTTCTTTATATGGACAGAGATGTCAGCAGAGAGCACTGTCGTCAGACAGAAAAGAAGGATACAACTTCCTCTGTAGTATACAGCAGCTGAGAAGTACTGGAAGGATTAATATTTTTATAAATAAGCCATTTACAAATCTGTTTGACCTTCTGGCACCAGTTGATAAGCAAAAAATTTTTTTCCACTGGAGTACCCCTTTAACGGCCCTCACCTCAGGAATCCTACTCTATGGGCCACAGCTGGGGCCCAAAAACTAAGGCTAGGTTCACAATGCTGTTGTGCTCCACCCCATTCTGGGTCCGTTTGTGCTGAACGGCCCCAAAAATGGTGGATCCCATAGACTTGAATGAGATCCGTCGGGATCTGGTAGTTTACAGTAGTTTAGGCCCCTTTCACACTACAGGTATCATCCTGCTTTTTTGCTGCCGTTATTTAACAATAACGGATGAAAAATAACCGGCTGCAATTACTGATCACCATCATCCGTTATTTTTAATTTTTTTTTCTTAAAAAACCTGATGTTGTTCATCCGTTATCATCCGATATTTCCAGTTACATCTGTTTTTTCCATCAGGTTTTTAATCCTTTTTTTTGTAAAGCTGTACTGAGAATTCTCAGTACAAAAAACGGATGTTAAAAAACCTGACAATAACTGATGATAACGGATCTTTTTTTTTTTAACATCCGGTACCCATAGACTTCAATGTTAAATTTGAACATCCGGTTTTTCCCCATTTTTTTTTTTGCCGAACCAAAAATTTGTGCATGCGCTGTCTTTTGTGCCGGCAAAAATAACTGACATGAGTAAAAACGGACATGCCTGATGCAAAAGGATGTTAAAAAATTCCATAGACATGAATGGGATTTTTTGACGTCCATTTTCAGGACTTTTTGCCGGGAGTAATAACGGATGTTTTTTTTTACAGGATGATACCTGTAGTGTGAAATGGGCCTTAGCCTAGAATTTTTTTTTTGCATGTACAGTGGTCCCTCAAGTTACAATATTAATTGGTTCCAGGACGACCATTGTATGTTGAAACCATTGTATGTTGAGACCATAACTCTATGGAAACCTGGTAATTGGTTCTGAAGCCACCAAAATGTCATCCAAAAAATAGGAAAAAGTGAGGATTAAAGAAAAATAAGTAGATAACTAATATAGATAAAGCAAGTTCTTCCATATAAAATTAAGAAAGAACTACTGGAAGCTGTAAATCACTGTCTATGTCAGTGTTTCTCCCAACCAGGGTTCCTCCAGCTGTTGCAAAACTACAACTCCCAGCATGCCCGGACAGCCGCTGTCTGGGCATGCTGGGAGTTGTAGTTTTGCAACAGCTGGAGGCACCCTGGTTGGGAAACAATGGTTTATGTAGAGGAGGGGGTCTTCTTCAGGGTCCTATACAGTACACACAGTGTCCCAAATGGAGCCGCCCTTACTTGGTGTCCAAAGGAAAAGCTAACCCTGGCACAGGTAAAGAGTAGTACAGAACTTGTAGTTCCTCCCTGTACTGTAGGGTGCGCAACCAGACAGTCAGTCAGTGCATGCACTTCAGTAATACAGGTGATTTACCAGTAAAATGTCCATTCTAATTGGTCAGTTCTTCCAGTTGTGACACGTTTCACAGATCTGGACTGTCTGTACATTGTATGTTGAGTCTGATTTCAACTTACGATGGTCCAGAAAAGACCATTGTATTTGTAAACTATTGTATGTTGAGGCCATTGTAAGTTGAGGGATCACTGTACTATTATTTTTCTCCGCTAAACTCCCGTCGTTTTGATGGAATGGCCAAAAGAGCTCCCTTTAGTGGACCCTGGCAGCAATGTAAATCTAGCCTAATAGCCGCTCTTGCAGACCCGGCTCTTCAATGTGCCACTTTACCAAGAGATCTACACAGCCATATTGGTCAACCATACCCTACATCATGGTTCTTTAACCTAACCCCTACAGATGTTGCAAAACTACAACTCCCATCATGCCCGGACAGCCAAGGCTGTCCGGGCATGATGGGAGTTGTAGTTTTGCATCAGCTGGAGAGCCACAGGTTAGAGAACACTACCCCCTGCCATCCTCATTAGACGCCGACCTTCTGATTGTCCCAATTTCTGCACAGAAGCGGAGTTTGTAAGCGAACAATAACCCGCTTGTGTAAACTGCTTCCATCAGCAAAATCTTTGCAGTGTTCCATGAAGTGTGGCGTCGCTGCCAGCTTGGGTCCTCTAAATCCATGTTTGTGTAATACAGTGTCAGTAAGCAGCTATAATCCAATTTTATTAATCAGCCTAGTTTTAATGTGGATTATGTATTATCCTTACATGTACATTTCCATGGGTTACAATGGTTCCAAACAAGATTGACGGTAAAATCTACAGCCAATAATATTGCAGGTGGAATAGATGATTTGGATCTTTGTCCTACAACGAAAGCCGCCCCGGTGCCCATAAAAAAAAAAATCTGTAACAATCTCCCCCCCCCCCCCCTTAGTGGTGGCTTTTTATGTGGCAAATGGGCCTTTAGGCACCTTTAAAGGGGTACTCCGCTGAAAATATCGTATCCCCTATCCAAAGGTAAGAGGATAAGATGTTAGATCGCAAGGGGCTCCGCCGCTGGGGTCTCCCCACCGGCAGCGTCGTCGTCCGGGAACACGGAAGCTTGCAGCTTCCGCATTTGTTACGTCACACCACGCCCCCTCCATTCATGTCTACGGGAGGGGGCATGATGGCTAGTACGTAGTTGTCACACCTCCTCCCGTAGACATGAATGGAGGGGGCTTGGCAGCTGGCATCGCTAGTCATCAGGCACAGAGCGGGGTTTGCTCTGTGCGCCGAATGACAGGGGTGCCGCAGCGGAGATAGTGAGAGTCCCCAGCGATGGTACCCCCACAATCTAACATCTTATCCCATATACCTTTAGATAGGGGATAAGATGTTTTCAGCAGAGTACCCCTTTAAAGAAGCACTTGTTTTTTTATGCCTACATCATGCACACTCACCACAACTGGTCATACAGCACCATATGTTTTATTCCAGCATAGCTGCATCTATGTGTTTAGTTCCTAATTTGGTCATGTGATCACAAGTCTGATTCTTCACATTTTTTAGTGCCTAAGGTTTACAACAGGATGTCAAATTCTGACTTCCTGTGGACTACTAGGATGACATCATCACCTACTAGATCCCTCCTACTAGCTGCCAGTACCCTCCCTACACCTCCCAGCTCCATCTTCTATCTCTAAAGGATCAGGATATATAGTAGTTATATACACCTCCCCTCCAACTTTATCTGTATACTGCTGCTATTGCTATGGGATCAGGATATATAGTAGTTATACACCTCCCCTCCAGCTCTATCTGTATACTGCTGCTATCGCTATGGGATCAGGATATATAGTAGTTATACACCTCCCCTCCAACTTTATCTGTATACTGCTGCTATCTCTGTGGGATCAGGATATATAGTAGTTATACACCTCCCCTCCAGCTCTATCTGTATACTGCTGCTATCTCTACGGGATCAGGATATATAGTAGTTATACACCTCCCCTCCAGCACTATCTGTATACTGCTGCTATCTCTATGAGCTCATGATATATAGTAGTTATACACCTCCCCTCCAGCTCTATCTGTATACTGCTGCTATCTCTATGGGATCAGGATATATAGTAGTTATACACCTCCCCTCCAGCTCTATCTGTATACTGCTGCTATCTCTACGGGATCAGGATATATAGTAGTTATACACCTCCCCTCCAGCACTATCTGTATACTGCTGCTATCTCTATGAGCTCATGATATATAGTAGTTATACACCTCCCCTCCAGCTCTATCTGTATACTGCTGCTATCTCTATGGGATCAGGATATATAATAGTTATACACCTCCCCTCCAGCACTATCTGTATACTGCTGCTATCTCTATGAGCTCATGATATACAGTAGTTATACATCTTCCCTGAGGCTGTGTTCATATATTTCATTTTTTGCAGATTTTGTCTGTTTTTGCTGTGATTTTCACCAAATCATGGCAAAATTTGAGATTGTACCTTGAAGTTTGACTTTATTTTTTTACCAAGATTTGGGAAAATCACTGCAAAAACAGCTAAAATCTTGTAAAAAGTATGTGGAAAAAATGCAGTAAAAATCCAATGTGTGAGCAAAAGACGTAAAATCTACATAAAACACCTTAGTTGTGATTATAGGTCAAAATACTTTTTCCTTATGACAGACAAAAACTCACTCTGAGTAATCAAAAGGAATCGGAATTGCACAGTGTTAAATGACCCTAAGCCACTGTTGAGTCTACTGAGTTAATCTAGGTAACCTTCAGCACTAGCAGCCTAATAAAGTAATCAGCTGGAGTGATCAACCACCTGATCCTCAGCCTGCATTACAGAACCTACATCATTGCGCATTTGTAAACCAAAGTGGAGCCTATCCCATGCATGCCACATCAGCAAAAAACAAACAAACAAGGTAAGCAAAAGGCATACACAAAAACCGCCATTTTATTCTCTTATAAAAGCCTTTGCTGCAGTATATAAGCAAATCAATTCCTGGAATGCTACTTTAAGTGGACGCGTTATCATGAAAATGCTGTCCAGTCTATGGTCATCGTGTTATAGAGGAGCAGAAGCCGAGCAGATTGATATATAGTCTTGTTGGGAAAAGTTTAGTAGAGCTAGTAACTCCCTGATTGAAATCTCTGCTCATTTTTGGTTTAGGAGTAGTGTTGAGCGGCATAGGCCATATTCGAATTCGCGAATATTCGTGAATATATGGACGAATATTCGTCATATATTCGCGAATATTCGCATATTCGTTATATTCTCGTTTTATTTTCGCATATGCGAATATTCGCGTATGCGAAAATTAACATATGTGAATATTGGCATATACAAAGTTAACACGCGCGTAAATTCGCATATGCGAAAATTAGCATATGATAATGTTCGCATATGCGAATGTTCGTATATGCGAATTTTCGCACGTCAGTCTCACACAGTAGTATTACAGCCTTCTTTACACCACACAAGCTGGAAGCAGAGAGGGATGATCACTGTGATGTGTACTGTGAAGAAAAAAAAAAAAAAAAAAAAACGAATATTCGTAATTACGAATATATAGCGCTATATTCGCGAAATTCGCGAATTCGCGAATATGCGATATTCGCGAATAATATTCGAATTGCGAATATTCGCGAGCAACACTATTTAGGAGTCCAGTGGGCCTAGTCAGTGATTGACCATGGGACCGCCCACTGGACTCCTAAGGACAGAAGACTACTACTTAATCTTTTCTCACAACGTTATATTTTAATCTGCTCAGCTCTTCAGCTCTTCTTACATGATGCCGATACATTGGACAGAATTTCCATCGTAACAGATTCTGTTTTACGTATCATGACCTGGATGCCGCTGTTACTCCACACATCCCTTTTGGTCGCACACGGGGTGGGGCTTCATCAGCACAATTAACATATTCATTGTCTGTGACTCCACATCCTAGTGAAGTGCAGTCACGAAGCCCTGTCCCCTGCAAAGCCCAACCCCCTACACGTGATTCACTGAATTCAACAGAGGATCTTCTGGGGGATATATCTTAGGACCTACTGGACATATTTTAGTTAGTGACCCCTAGTTGGACTCCTGTTCACCCACACTATAACCCAGTGTATTGGATTTAGTGTGGATGAACAGGTTGACGGTTTTCCTTTAACCCCTTAAAGGCGTACTCCGGTGAAAATCTTTTTTTTTTAAATCAACTGGTGCCAGAAAGTTAAACAGATTTGTAAATTACTTCTATTAAAAAATCTTAATCCTTCCTGTACTTATTAGCTGCTGAATACTACAATGGAAATTCTTTTCTTTTTGAAACACAGAAATGTCTGCTGACATCACGAGCACAGTGCTCTCTGCTGACATCTCTGTCCATTTTAGGAACTGTCCAGAACAGCATATGTTTGCTATGGGGATTTCCTTTTACCCTGGACAGTTCCTAAAAATGGACAGAGATGTCAGCAGAGAGCACTGTGCTCATGATGTCAGCAGAGAGCTCTGTGTTTCAAACGGAAAAGAATTTCCACTGTAGTATTCAGCAGCTAATAAGTACAGGAAGGATTAAGATTTTTTAATAGAAGTAATTTACAAATCTGTTTAACTTTCTGGTACCAGTTGATTAAAAAAAAAAAAAGTTTTTCACCGGAGTACCCCTTTAAGGACAAGCACCGTAAATGTACTTAGCACACAGCGCCATACATATACGGTGCGGCTGGGACACGCTTCATTTGTGGTGGTTTCCGGCAGCTGTCAACAGAGGCGGACCCGCTGGTAATGGTGGACATTGGCAATCGCGCTGATGTCTGACATTAACCAATAAAGATCATGGCATCTGCGGCAGTGCAGCATTTAAAATAGCTGATCTGATTGCCCACGGCACTGCTGCGGGGATCAGATCAGCCAAGATGGCGGACAGAGGTCCCCTCACCTGCCTCCGTCCATCTCCCAGGGTCTTCTGCACTGATCTGCCTTCCAGCAGACCAGAGCATAATGTCCTATACATAGCACTGAACAGTATTAGCAATCTAATGATTGCTATAAATAGTCCCCTATGGGGACATAAAAAGTGTAAAATGAATGTAAAAAAAAAGCTTTAAAAAAATTTTAAAAAAAATTTGAAAAAGCCTCTCCCCCAATAAATTCTTAAATCACCCCTTTTCCCCATATTAATACAAAAAAAGCATAAAAAAGATAAATAATAAACATGTTTGGTATTGTCACGTGCGTAAATGTCCGAACTATAAAAATATAATGTTAATGATGCCCTACGGCGAATGGCGTAAACATAAAAAAAAAAATGCAAAAAATTAATAAAAAGCGATCAAAGTCACATATATGCAAAAGTGGTTCTAAAACAAATTACAGATCATGGCGCAAAAGATGAGCCCTCATACATTCCTTGAATACGGAAAAATAAGAAAGTTAGAGGCGGTCAATATAGGGCAATTTTAAACGCACTGATTTTGTAAAAAAAAAAGTTTGAGATTTTTTAAAAGCAGTACAATAATAGAAATGTATGTAACCATGGATATCATTTTAATCGCCTTGACCCAGAAAATAAAGAAAACATGTAATTTTCACAGTAAAGTGTGCAGCGTGAACACAACCCCCCCCCAAATTAGCAAAATTACGATTTCCGTTTAAATTTCCTTACACAAAAAATAATTTTTGGGTGTTTACCATACATTTTAGGGTAACATTAGTGATGTCATTACAAAGTACAACTGGGTACGCTAAAAAAAAAAGCCCTCACATGGGTCTGTGAATGAAAATGTAAAAGAGTTATGGATTTTAGAAGGCGTTGAGGAAAAAATGAAAACCCAAAAATAAAATTGTCCTTAAAGGGGTATTCCAGGAAAAAAACTTTTTTTTTTATATATCAACTGGTTCCAGAAAGTTAAACAGATTTGTAAATTACTTCTATTAAAAAATCTCAATCCTTTCAGTACTTCAAATTCCCATAGCAAACCTCTTCTAAACTGGGCGGTTCCCGAGACACGTGTCATCAGAGAGGACTTCAGAAACTGAAAGGATTAAGATTTTTTAATAGAAGTAATTCACAAATCTGTTTAACTTTCTGGAGCCAGTTGATATATAAAAAAAAGTTTTTTCCTGGATAACCCCTTTAAGGTCCCAAAGGTGTCCTTAAGGGGTTAAATATTAATAAAGTCAACTGTAATGGTAGCCATATTGGTTGTCTAATTTTCATGGTAATTTTTCTAATCGGTTTGCGAAAAATTAGACAAAATGGTATGCACTGTTTTTTCTTCAATAAACAGCACCACCCTCTTCCATAGGCTGTGACTGGTATTGCAGCTACACACTGTTTAAGTGAATAGCTAAGCTGCAATACCAGACAATATCTTTGGAGTAGTGTCTTGTGCTGTCATTGCTCCTTACAATAATTATGGACGTTGTATTTGCAGGAAGGAAAATGCCTCTTTGTGGTCCTACTTATGGCTTTATACTGGTGCACAGAAGCGCTGCCTCTGGCTGTTACCGCTTTGCTGCCAATAGTATTATTCCCCTTCATGGGAATCCTGCCCTCCAGCAAAGTCTGCCCACAATACTTCTTGGATACAAACTTTCTGTTCCTTAGTGGACTTCTCATGGCTTCTGCTATCGAGGAGTGGAATCTGCACAGAAGAATCGCCTTGAAGGTGCTCATGTTGATAGGAGTCCAGCCGGCTCGGTAAGGCCTGTGTTTACTGAATTATAGTAGTTATTTAATTATTATAGTAGTTATATTCTTGTACATAGGAGGCAGTATTATAGTAGTTATATTCTTGTACATAGGAGGCAGTATTATAGTAGTTATATTCTCGTACATAGGAGGGAGTATTATAGTAGTTATATTCTTATACATAGGAGGCAGTATTATAGTAGTTATATTCTTGTATATAGGGGCTGTATTATAGTAGTTATATTCTTGTACATAGGGAGCAGTATTAATGTAGTATATTCTTGTGCATAGGAGCAGTATTATAGTAGTTATATTCTTGTATATAGGAGCAGTATTATAGTAGTTATATTCTTGTATATAGGAGCAGTATTATAGTAGTTATATTCTTGTGCATAGGAGCAGTATTATAGTAGTTGTATTATTGTACATAGGGGCAGTATTTTATTACTAATATTCTTGTACAAAGTAGACAGTACTATAGTAGTTGTACTCTTGTTAATAGGAGGCAGTATTATAGTAGTGATAGTAGTGCCATGTAAATGGCAGTATGATAGTAGTTATATTCTTGTACATAGGAGGCAGTATTATAGTAGATATAATCTTGTTTATAGGAAGCAGTAATATAATAAACATGTTATTGTATAAAGGGGGCAGTTTTATAGTCGATATATTCTTATACATAGAAGGCAGTATTATAGTAATTATATTCTTGTACGTAGAGGGGTAGTATTATAACAGTTATAGTCCTGTACATAGAAATCAGTATAATTGTAGTAATATTATTATATCCTACATAGAAGACAGTATTATAGCAGTTATAGTCCTGTACATAGAAGGCAATATTATAGCAGTTATATTCCTGTACATAGATTGGCAGTATTATAGTTGTTAGATTCTTGTACATAGAAGGCAGTATTATAGCAGTTTAATATTCCTGTACATAAAGTAGCAGTAGTAATATTCTTGTACATAGGGTGAAGTATTTTTATAGTGCCATGGATAAGCTCTATTAAATACCATCTCCATACAATGTCTACCCTTACGGTAGTTTCACATGAAACTAATCCGTAACATAGCATGAAGTCAATGGTATTAAAATTCACTGTGGATTTTCTGCGGGCAACCCTAAGAAGATTAGTTACTGTGAACCTACCCCTAAACTTTAGCATGCCTCTCTCAGATAGTCTGTGGGTAAGCAAGAAGAGGGAAGCAGTAGGAGTAGAGTAAAACTACACAGGGTATATTTTCAATTTTCAGTCATGAAGACAAATAGGTCTGCAGAGGAGCTGTATACCAGAAACAAGGCTATGTGCAAAGTTACATCCAATTATAGATAAATTAAAGAGTACCTGTCACCAAACAATACTTTTAAAATATTGTTCCTTATGTAATACTAAGACACTTGGCTATTTACTTGCTGTTAAAATTCTCAACCTTTATATGTTTTTAATGTGATTGAAAAAAATGGCCACTAGGTGGCTCTATTCTTTTCCTTGTGCAAGTCAAAAAGTTAGTTTGGTCTCCTCCTGGCCTGGCAGGAGACCAAACACAGGATATGTGTGCAGGGCATGGAGAGGCAGAGCTCTTGCAGGCTTCAGTGATGTTGTGCCTGCTGGGGAACGCCCACTTTCTCCTGCCTGGAGCTCACACAATGTGAGCAAGGGGAAAGGTATAATATAGAAGCTCAGAAAAAAATCAGGAGGGGGTGTTAGAAGTAGTTAGGGAATATAATCTGGGTTAGTTTAGAAAATATGATTTGATGACAGGTACTCTTTAATGTAAGAACATTTTATTTTAGATGGGACCCTACCATAGAAAGCTACAGTAATAATGAAATACTCAGTTGGCAGACACCCAGAAGAGTAAATCTACTTTTATTTTATTCCAGGCTCATACTGGGCATGATGATAACAACGGCGTTCCTGTCTATGTGGTTGAGTAATACTGCATCCACAGCAATGATGCTTCCCATCGCTAATGCTATTCTTAAAAGTCTGTTTGGCGAAACATTTGCCAAGGAGAACGCTATTAAGAGCCAAGACAACATGCCAGGTAATTCAAGGTGAATGACTGGAAGCTGCTACTACAGCAAGCAAATATAAACAATGAAGCTTTCACCTATATATAGCTTTCACCATATATGTCCGATTGTCAGGTTAGTTGTGAGACGCCCATTGAACTGCAAACCTGTGTCTGTTGGACATATTCAGATCTTTATTCTCTGGATGGGCCATTGCCATTGCCATTGGTGGGAATGTTTCCATTTAGAAGCAGCAAGCAGAGATTTTGAAAGCCATTCTTTGGTCATTGCATTAACATTTATTAGAAGAAAGTAAAATGGAGGCTATTTGGATGACATTTTTTTAAATAGTTTGTTATGAAGTCACGGTGACCTGAGAATCTAGTGGGTCTCACCTATAAATTCTGGTCAAAGTCTCCTGTACTCTTCTTTGTCTTCTATCTTGTTAATAGACAATCTGAAAATTAGAACTTTATACCTAAACACAAGATACACAGTGTAAACAAACTTACTTCTTAACGGGGTACTCTGGTGGAAAACTTTTTTTTTTTATGAACTGGTGCCAGAAAGTTAAACATGTTCCATGTCAGGAACTGTCCAGAGCAGCATAGATTTGCTATGGGGATTTTTTCTTGCTCTGGACAGTTACTGATTCGGGCATCAGGTGTCAGCAGAGAGCACTGCGGAAAAGAAATTAAAAGAGAAAAGAATTTCCTCTGTAGCATACAGCTGCTAATATGTACTGGAAGGGTAAAGATTTTTTAATAGAAGTAATTTACAAATCTGTATAACTTTCTGGCACCAGTTTATTTAAAAAATAATGTTTTCCACCAGAGTACCCCTTTAAAAGAAGGTTTTATGCGTATGTTATATGCATTTGGACTGTCGTGTGGCTGTTGTCATATTATTGTAATAGGTCCACGTAAGTGTCATGACCGGGGGTGGACAGGGAGAGTGAGCCCCAAGCTGTCCTTATAAACACTCTCCCTGCCTACTTGCCCATCTGCCCTAAATGGCAGATTGACAACTTGGAGCTGGTCCCTCCCTGCGCTTAAGTGCAATGGGCTTAAGGTACACAAATAATACTGTACATAGTCGGGGACAGGGTTGGGCCCTAATCTCTCCAAGGGCATGATGTCTGTTGCATGGTGTATATAGTAGGATTGCATTTAGTATAAGAAAAAAGATTTTATATGGTACCAAACAATCAGGTAACGTCAGCATGAAAAGTGCCCAAGTTTGTTTAATTTACCTGCCTCCAATATGGAAGGATTTCAGGGGCCCCAACTGTACAAAGGTGCATAGGCGTGCGCAGCCTATTGCATTAGGGTGTGCACCCTAAAGCACAAACTCATGCCGCGCGCGTGCATATATGTATATATACGCACACATACACACAATTAGTATAGTTCCCCCACATTAGGTGCAGTATAGTCCCCCCACATTAGGTGCAGTATAAGTCCCGCCACATTAGGTGCAGTATAGTTCCCCCACATTAGGTGCAGTATAAGTCCCCGCACATTAGGTTGGCAGTACAGTTCCCCCACATTAGGTTGGCAGTACAGTTCCCCCACATTAGGTTGGCAGTACAGTTCCCCCACATTAGGTTGGCAGTACAGTTCCCCCACATTAGGTTGGCAGTACAGTTCCCCCACATTAGGTGCAGTTCAGTTCCCCCACATTAGGTGCCACCTAATGTGGGGGAACTGTACTGCACCTAATGTGGGGGAACTGTACTGCACCTAATGTGGGGAACTGTACTACACCTAATGAAGGGGAACTGTACTGCACCTAATGCGGGGGAACTGTACTGCACCTAATGTGGGGGAACTGTACTGCACCTAATGTGGGGGAACTGTACTGCACCAGTACAGTTCCCCTACATTAAGTGCAGTACAGTTCCCCCACATTAGGTGTAGTACAGTTCCCCACATTATGTGCAGTACAGTTCCCCTACATTAGGTGCAGTATAGTTCCCCCACATTAGGTGCAGTATAGTTTCCCCACATTAGGTGCAGTATAGTTTCCCCACATTAGGTGCAGTATAGTTTCCCCACATTAGGTGCAGTACAGTCCCCCCACATTAGGTGCAGTACAGTTCCCCTACATTAGGTGCAGTACAGTTCCCCCACATTAGGTGCAGTATAGTTCCCCCACATTAAGTGCAGTATAGTTCCCCCACATTAAGTGCAGTATAGTTCCCCCACATTAAGTGCAGTATAGTTCCCCCACATTAGGTGCAGTATAGCTCCCCACATTAGGTGCAGTATAGTTCCCCACATTAGGTGCTGTACAGTTCCCCCACATTAGGTGCAGTATAGTTCCCCCACATTAGGTGCAGTATAGTTCCCCACATTAGGTGCAGTATATCTTTCCACATTAGGTGCAGTACAGTTTCCCCACATTAGGTGCAGTATAGTTCCCCCACATTAGGTGCAGTATAGTTCCCCCACATTAGGTGCAGTATAGTTCCCCCACACTAGGTGCAGTATAGTTCCCCCACATTAGGTGCAGTATAGTTCCCCCACATTTGGTGCAGTATAGTTCCCCCACATTAGGTGCAGTATAGCTCCCCACATTAGGTGCAGTATAGTTCCCCTACATTAGGTGCAGTATAGCTCCCCACATTAGGTGCAGTATAGTTTTCCCCACATTAGGTGCAGTATAGTTTCCCCCACATTAGGTGCAGTATAGTTTCCCCCACATTAGTTGCAGCATAGTTTCCCCCACATTAGGTGCAGTATACTTTCCCCCACATTAGGTGCAGTATAGTCCCCCACATTAGGTGCAGTATAGTTTTCCCCACATTAGGTGCAGTATAGTTTCCCCCACATTAGGTGCAGTATAGTTTCCCCCACATTAGGTGCAGTATAGTTTCCCCCACATTAGGTGCAGTATAGTTTCCCCCACATTAGTTGCAGCATAGTTTCCCCCACATTAGGTGCAGTATACTTTCCCCCACATTAGGTGCAGTATAGTCCCCCACATTAGGTGCAGTATAGTTTTCCCCACATTAGGTGCAGTATAGTTTCCCCCACATTAGGTGCAGTATAGTTTCCCCCACATTAGGTGCAGTATAGTTTCCCCCACATTGGGTGCAGTATAGTTTCCCACATTAGGTGCAGTATAGTTTCCCCCACATAGTTTCCCCCACACCAGCTCGTGTTGGTCACTTACCATTCCGGCCGGCGCGCGCATCCTCTTCCTTGAATCTCCGCTCCTCTGTTGCTATGGGCGCACGCACGGGACGTCAATGACGTCCCTGCGTGCGCTACTTCCCGGCGGCCCCTGTGTTTTGAAAGTTAACACGGGGGCCACTGTAGAAAGGTAACCGGGACATCCTTGTGTCCCGAAAAGATCTTTCGGGACACAGGGATGTCCCGAATGTGACGGGGGGGTCCTCTGCGGGCTGCTCATGGTGGCCTCGGATGCCTCCCTGGGCTTGATTAGGGTGTGCCTGGGTACACCCGGCACACCCCGTGCGCACGCCTATGCAAAGGTGTGTGTTTAAATTCAGCACAGCCTAAAAAAAAACCATAAAATACATTCAGAGATACATACAGTAAATAAGGGAAAAATTATTGTTTGCCGCTGATTTTTTACATTTATTTTCCAGCTATGTTACAGGAGAAGGGTTTACAACCTGTCCCTACAGAATTGCAGCTGCTCACCGGTATAGAAGAGTAAGTCATCTACTGTGATTCTGGCAGTCTGATTATTGTGAGGACTGGACATCAGAATGGAAGGGGATAATGCTATTTTGTCTTTAAAAAGGGCATTTCTGAACATTTTACAGAATAAATCATCAACTTTTATTTTTTCTCCAGTGTCATTTTAAAAGAGAGTTCCTCCATGGTATTCAGGTGTGTAGGGAGGCTTTCCTTTGATCAGTAGCTAATTGGTGGGGAGCCAATACCCAACACCCCTGCCGATCAGCTGTTCTACACATCCACAGTGTCCAGTGACATTGTGCAGTGATGGTACTTGGTTACCGCAACGCAGCTCCCAAACACTTCAGTGCTGCAGTAACCCAGCAAGGTCACCAAACAATGTATGGAGCTAAGGCTTATGGCTGCGTACATTGTTTACATCCGACATCTTGGCTGTGCAGAACAGCTGACAGTGTAAGAATGAAACAACAAGGAATAATACAAAATTGTCATGACACAGTGGCCCTGATTTACTAAGAGGGGAGTGTAGTTTTTATGTGGGTTTTAATTCCCTACAATTTTTTCCCCACGGTATTTACAGTGGGGCAAAAAAGTATTTAGTCAGCCACCAATTGTGCAAGTTCTCCAACTTAAAAAGATGAGAGAGGCCTGTAATTTTCATCATAGGTATACCTAAACTATGAGAGACATTTCGAGGGAAAAAAAAACGTTAAATCCCATTGTCTGAATTTTAAAGAATTTATTTGCAAATTATGGTGGAAAATAAGTATTTGGTCTATAACAAAAGTTCAAAAATTGCACCAAACAAAAAATAAATGAAGTAACAAATTTTATTAGACAAGTAATAATAAATAAAAAACATAAATAGTGAGATCAGCAATAGCCAGAAAGATATATATGAGGATCCAATATAAAAGGCTCCTAGAACATTGCCATTATTAGTGAAGCATATAGGGCAGTAGAATCACTGTCACAGTGTGCATACATGAAGGAGGCAAAAAATTAAACATAATTAAAACTAGGAGAAAGGAGACAACGTGGATATATGATCACGAAGGTGTACTATGAGAGCCTGGAAGCCTGGAGGCAGTAATGTAAACCTTTCCCACTAAGGGGAAAGAAATATGTTAAAACCAGGCTCCCACAAGACATCCACGATCACCGCGTCATACTCACAGGGAGGATCACCCACAACCCCTACGCCGTTTCGCTACCCGCTTCGTCAGGGAGTGACGAAGCGGGTAGCGAAACGGCGTAGGGGTTGTGGGTGATCCTCCCTGTGAGTATGACGCGGTGATCGTGGATGTCTTGTGGGAGCCTGGTTTTAACATATTTCTTTCCCCTTAGTGGGAAAGGTTTACATTACTGCCTCCAGGCTTCCAGGCTCTCATAGTACACCTTCGTGATCATATATCCACATTGTCTCCTTTCTCCTAGTTTTAATTATGTTTAATTTTTTGCCTCTTTCATGTATGCACACTGTGACAGTGATTCTACTGCCCTATATGCTTCACTAATAATGGCAATGTTCTAGGAGCCTTTTATATTGGATCCTCATATATATCTTTCTGGCTATTGCTGATCTCACTATTTATGTTTTTTATTTATTATTACTTGTCTAATAAAATTTGTTACTTCATTTATTTTTTGTTTGGTGCAATTTTTGATAAGAGATTATACTAAAGTGTTTAGCACCAAACGCAATATACTTTTCTGATTTAAAAGCTACTTTGGTCATATATCTTTGGTTACTATAACAAAAGTTCATCTCAATACTTTGTTATATTCCCTTTTTTGGCAATAACAGAGGTCAAACATTTTCTGTAAGTCTTCACAAGGTTTTCACACACTGTTGCTGGTATTTTGGCCCATTCCTCCATGCAGATCTCCTCTAGAGCAGTGATGTTTTGGGGCTGTCGCTGGGCAACACAGACTTTCAACTCCCTTCAAAGGTTTTCTATGGGGTTGAGATCTGGAGACTTACTAGGCCACTCAAGGACCTTGAAATGCTTCTTACGAAGCAACTCCTTCGTAAAAGGATTTGAGTCACTGGCGGCAGGTGTTATTAATACAAATAACAAGTGGAGGACAGAGGAGACTCTTAAAGAAGAAGTTATAGGTCTGTGAGAGCCAGAAATCTTGCTTGTTTGTAGGTAACCAAATACTTATTTTCCACCATAATTTGCAAATAAATTCTTTAAAAATCAGACAATATGATTTTATGGATTTTTTTTCTCATTCTGTCTTTCATAGTTGAGGTATACCTATGATGGAAATTACAGGCCTCTCTCATCTTTTTAATTGGATGAACTAGGCTGACTAAATACTTTTTTGGCCCCACTGTACTAAGGTTTCCTTACATTTTGCACTTTTCCCTACATTTAGCTTTTTTTACACATGCTCTGATCTGTCTGGTTTTCTTCAGCTCAAATCCGCTACATTTTCTGTGGAAACCTTAATAAATTTGTTGGCTTTTCGTGAAAATGTGGGGGACACCCACCCTTTTCTGTGATCATGCCCCTTTTCCCAATGATCACGCCCCTTGGTTTTTCTCAGTAAAATGGAGAGTATTAGTTTTTTTTATTTTATTTCTGACGCAATGAGACAGAATCTGTCGCACAACCTGACAAAACATGTACAATAGTAAATCAGGGCCAGTGTTTGTATATTATTTGTGGTGTATTTGGGGGGGGGGGTGGGTGGGTATGGGGTTGACTCAGCCCTATACATCTTGATATTTTACTAGAAGGTTTTAAAGGAACAAACAAGAACTGTTCAGTTTTCTTATCATCTTGGTTGGGGCCAAAGTGAATAAAGCAGGGACGGGTTTTGTGTAATTTAGATATAGATCATACTCCTTTGTTTGACAGCGGGATATATTTGCTCTTGTCTAATGTGTAGTAATAGAATTCCTGAAAGAGATTAGAAGGGAATGCGGAATATAGGTTAATGATGGTTTAAGCAGGACATGTAATGGAGAATATATAGAGCTGAAGGTAGCTAACACAGAGTGAGTGGGCATCTATCCATCTTATGTCGCTCTGCCACCTTTAACAATAAGTATAGTAGCCTGTAAATCATGTGGCTTCCATATGTCTTGAAGAGTTACACGTATTTGTAATAATAAAATCCATAATGTTGTTGTTTCTAAAGCAAAGAAGCAACAGAGAAGGTGGAAATACCCATCGAGAAAAATTCGGACGAGGAGAAAGAGCGTGAATTTCAAAATAGGATCTGGAAGGCATTTCTTATATCTATCCCATACTCAGCCAGTATTGGAGGGACTGCGACCCTCACTGGAACAGCACCCAACCTTATTCTTCTTGGTCAACTGAAGAGGTGAAGTATCTGAGATACATCCTAAGGCTATGTAACTGAATTGGGCTTGTGTGATCAGGTTGGAATTCACTTTTCCAGCCCAGAACCTTTGCAGATTTCATTGACATTTTTGATGACAGACAAGATGTGAAGCCAAAGGCAATGAGAGCATGGTGCAACATGTCAATAGTGACCTCCTGTTTATGAAAGGATTATTTTGTTTAATGGGCTTTAGGCTGGACTGGTTGATGACCTCTTGACTATAGCCAGCAGGGAAAACCTTAAAGAACATATAGAGGATTGGGTTATGCAAACAGGAGCATTGGTAGCTGCCAGTCAGACACCTGATTTAGTGGTCCAAGCAATACTATTGCTTTCTGTATATCATTGTTATACAAGAGCCTAACAAATTCCTGAATATGAGGTGCTGCTAGGTCAAGTGTTTATAGTTCTGCTGTACCTGTCCCTGATATGAAGGCAACACCGTGGTCATCAGGACCTATATTAGTACTAATATAAAAATCTATATAAAAGTATATAAAAAAAATACAGGCTACGATCGTCTGTATGCCGACCGTCTAGATAATCCATTGGTTCCAAGACACTACAATGGAGTTTCACTGACGCATTTGAAATACAAATGTTAAAAATAGCTGGGGTTGTCTTCAGCTGGTCCCTTGGGGTCTATTATTGTGTCATAGGCTGGGCCCACTGCTGTATGCTCTGCTACTATAATAACTCAGTCGGAGTAACATTGGTTAATCTTAGTTTGAAAGTAACACAGAAAACCTGAACTTTTTGATTTTGCCTCTTAGCTTTTTCCCAGCTTGTGATGTGATCAATTTCGGCTCCTGGTTCATCTTTGCATTTCCACTGATGGTTTTATTCCTTGTCCTCGGTTGGTTATGGATCTCAATTTCACATGGAGCTATAAGCTTAAGGTATGATGGAAATCTTGCAAATTAAAACATTTTTTTACATTTAGTTTAACATTACATATGTGGTTACTTTCCATGTATAAATCAGGTGGAAAAGAAAAAAGAAGTCAGAGATTAGGTCGGATGCGGAAGCTAAAGCTAAGGAAGTAATAAGTGAAGATTATCGTAAACTGGGGCCTATAATGTGAGTATCCTGTAGAACAAAGCAAAAGTGCCTAAATGTGCCCCAATTTTTTAGCTTTTTTCCTTGAAACCCTCTAAGGTATATATCAGAGTACGGCCCCTTTCAAGAGGCATAGATGGAGTGAAGCCTTCTTTCATCTAATGGTAGCCATACAATAGCTGTAGGCCAAATGTTTGTTCACCTTTCTCTCCCAATTCATCCATACATGTGTTCTGAATGGAAAGAGGAGGGGTAGGCCACTGTCAGACAGCTCTGGCGGCAGCTTATCTTTCTCCAAAAATGAAAGTATTAGGTAGTTGAAAGTCCGATTTCAATTTCATTTTTGCCTGCGGAAAGTCTGGAGTCCCCCATACATATTAAACAAGCAGATAATGCAGCCGAATATGCATGTCCAGCCATCTTTTTTGAGCCCTTAAGACAATATATTGTTTTTGTGCATATCCTCCACACAGTAAAAGATAATCTTTAATATTTAAATCTTTTTATTTTTCCCTCTATGTACCCAGCACTGGAATTGACCAGTTATCAGTCACGTGGTTTTTCCTTTAAGTGTAATGGTCATAAAATAATGCTAATCCAACAAAGCCACCCAAAAAATAGCACTAACTTTGGAAGGACCTATACAACAGAACACGACTGCCAACAATAGTAGTGCCTATTAACAATGCCAGCCATAGAAGTGTTCATTAACAGTGAGATCTATAGTGCCCATTAATACTTATTAACATATATACATTGGCTTTAGTGCCCATAGATACTACCACTTCTAGTCATATTGCCCAAAACTAGTGCTACACACTATCCAAACAAGTGTCAATAATTCCTATACACTGCTAGTGTGGTGCCCAGAAAAATATTGTATTTATTGTCCAAAGTTTAATAATTGCCAAGATAAAGAGCACCACATGGTGCCCAAATAAATAGTGAATATATTGTTCATACAAGGCCCAAGTAATAGACCTAGTACCCATAACAAAAAATAATACCATGCATTGTTTGGCCAAGAACATGTCATATAGTACCCAAAATCACTGTCGGCTGGCTGGAGGTGGATCCTCTGTGCCAGAGAGGGATTGGCGTGGACCGTGCTGGTGGACCGGTTCTAAGTTGCTACTGGTATTCACCAGAGCCCGCCGCAAAGCGGGATGGTCTTGCAGCGGCGGTAGCAACCAGGTCGTATCCACCAGCAACGGCTCAACCTCACTGACTGCTGAAGATAGGCGCGGTACAAGGGAGTAGACAAGAGCAAGGTCGGACGTAGCAGAAGGTCAGGGCAGGCAGCAAGGATCGTAGTCAGGGGCAACGGCAGGAGGTCTGGAACACAGGCTAGGAACACACAAGGAAACGCTTTCACTGGCACAATGGCAACAAGATCCGGCGAGGGAGTGCAGGGGAAGTGAGGTATAAATAGGGAGTGCACAGGTGAACACACTAATTAAGCCAGCTGCGCCAATCAGTGGCGCAGTGGCCCTTTAAATTGCAGAGACCCGGCGCGCGCCCTAAGGAGCGGGGTCGCGCGCGCCGGGACAAGACCGACGGAGAGCGAGTCAGGTACGGGAGCCGGGATGCGCATCGCGAGCGGGCGCCTCCCGCATCGCGAATCGCATCCCGGCTGAGAGGGGTATTGCAGCGCACCCGGTCAGCAGGTCTGACCGGGGTGCTGCAAATGCGAGGATGTTGCGAGCGCTCCGGGGAGGAGCGGGGACCCGGAGCGCTCGGCGTAACAATCACCTGTAAACCTGTGCCCTGTTTTCCTCTTGGCAGAACACCAGACAAATATATGTACGTTGACTTGTCTCCATGGCCACTGACTTACATTGCATATAAGAACCAAATCATCACCTACCCGTTCCCTTTTCCGATTTATTTGTTCTAATATCCATTCAGAATTATGACTTACTAGCAGAGTACCTGGCGTGCCCAGTCTTTTTACCTAAACCATGTAGGAGAGGAAAAGCAACACTGAAGCGCTTGTCCTTATATTCCATCCTTATATCCAGTCCTTATGTCCCCGACCTCATACCCTGTCCCCTGCACTAACTATTCTTCACACCTACCTGCCGCTGATGCTTAAAAGTCCTGGGCAATCTCTGCAGCCTGAGAGTAATGTGATCAGGAAAGTTCCTTAGACTTTTATAGTACTTCAGAGAAAAAAAACACCACTCTCGCATAAGGGGGTTGGCTAGGGTTAATTTAACTCTTCTGTATTTTTAGTTGACATATAAGTAACATATACAAAGTTTCACTAAAATGTCTCCAGCTATTTGGAAGCTATGCTGGAAGGTGCATACGTAGGTGCATACGTGCATGGATGGATAGATTAGATAGTTAAATAGATAGATAGATAGATAAAGGCTATACTTGGCTCCAGCCCGATGACTAACATAGTTCTTTTCTTTAGTTTTGCAGAAAAGGCAGTTTTTGTATTCTTTTGTCTTTTTGCCATCCTCCTGTTTACAAGAGACCCAAAGTTTATTCCTGGATGGGCATCAGCATTCAGACCTGGGTAAGTCAGGAATTGCTAGACACATATAGATCTTAAAGCATTACTGTCTTTAAAAAACAAACAAAAAACACTTTTGACATGTCACACTGACCAAACGTTTTGGTTGGACAGGGTCTTAATGCTGAGACCCCCACCGATCAAAAGATATAGCCAGGAGAAGCATGCAGGTGTACACTTCACTCAATGGATCATCGCTTAGTCCAACTAATGCATGCGGTGGGCTCTATAAGCTAAGGTTAAGTTTCTACTTTTTTTTGGGGGGCCCCCCCCCCGGGGCCCCCCCCCCCAAAAAAAAAGAAGTAGAAACTTAACCTTAGCCTATGAAGCCCACAGCATGCATTAGTTGGACTAACTGCGTTTTTTTCGGCCAAAAAACACAGCAGACAGATGTTAGCTGTAAATCAATGAGAAATCACAAAATTCTTATTCCAATTGGCGTTTTTCACTTTGGCGTTTTTTAAATCCTTTTGGCGTTTTTTCACTCTTTTTGGTGTTTTTCAGCTCCACTTTAGATTTTTTAGTCAAAATCGTGGTGTTTTTCTCCCATAGAAGACTATGGGAGTGAAAAAATGCCAAGAAAAAATGATATGTAGGTTTTAACTTTGGCGTTTTTTCAGGTGTTTTTTATTCTTTTTTAGACTTAAGCGATCCAAAAAAGTGATGGAGATACCTTTTTTAATAAAATTTCGTAGGGTATCAAAAAAAAAAAAAGATACAGTAGTGAAGGAAAAAATTGTATCTAACGAAATGTATCTTTTTTATTACAAAATTTTTTATTAATTTTTAAAACAGGGATCAATTTATGTGGACGGGCAGAGACCTAAAAATGTAGCCGACAATAATAAAAATGTAGTGTGTGTGTGTTTTTCACTTTTTTTCCTTATTTTTTATTTTTTTTAGGTAGTACTACTACTCCCAGCATGGAACACACACTGTTCTATGATGGGAGTAGTAGTACCTGTACTAATTGACAGATCGCCCGAGTCCATTGCGATCCTCCTGTATAATTTATAGATGCGGGCGGCCCCCTCTTCTATGATCCCCTGCACTGCCGTATACATACACCTATTCATATTTCCCACAGGAGCTGTGATTGGCCAGACAATCACAGCTCTCTGTGGGAAATATGAATAGGTGTATTTATACGTCAGTGCAGGGGACCATAGAAGACCGTCCGGCTGCATCTATACATTATACAGGAGGATCACAGCGGGTGTCAGGGGTGACATCCACTGTGATCTTTCCTTAACTGCAGGTACTACTACTACCAACATGGCGCAGACTCTGCTAGTGTCGCAACAGGTATAATATACAGATCACAACAGGTGTCAGAAATTACACTCGCTGCGATCTGTATATTAATGCAGGTACTACAGCTCCCAGCATGGAGCAGAGTGTGCTCCATGTTGGGAGTAGTAGTACCTGCAGGTAAGAACAGATCACAGCGGGTATCACTACTGACATCCGCTGTGATCGTCCTGTCTATTGCAGAGATTGAGCTGCTTTTTCCTGCGCTCGTATCTCTGCACTATACATGCTGGGAGTAGTAGTACTACCTAAAAAATTAAAAAAATAAAGAAAAAAAGTGAAACACACACACACACTTTATTCAAAATGAATAAAAATTTTGTTATAAAATATATAAATTTCGTTAAATAATTTTTTTTCATCACTACTGCATCCTTTTTTTTTTTTTCTAGGGTACCCAACAAATTTTGGGTACCAAAAATAACTGCCAAGGTGGAATTTCCACACAAATAAAAAAACGTCAGGCGCAATGCCGTTTTTTCAGGCGTTTTTTTCATACCAAAAAACGCAGGACAAAAGACCAAGTAGAAACTTAGCCTTACCGTGATGAGACCGATCAACTGATCAAAAGTTTTGACATGTCTGTGTGAAATGCTTTAACTTTATGAAGACCTTGGAAGTGTAAAGTCTCGTGTGACCAGACTTGGACCTTAAAGTTAAAGAGAACATCTATTGATTGGTAAAATGGTCATATTTCTAATAGGATGCCCATATAATGTTTGTTATTTGTGATACTGGTGTTTTGTATGTGGCGAAAGAGCCTTTGGCCCCTTTAGCCACCAGTGTCAGGGGTAACTACTACAGCTCTGCAGTTACACCCCATTGTAGATACTATTCAACCTGTTGCAGGGCCGTTTGAAGGAATTTGGGGGCCCCAAGCAAAATAGACAGGGAGCCCCCCCCCCCTTGATGTTCACGCACGTCACGCTCTTGGGCCGGCTCTTAAATTCTGGGAGCGCGACGTGAGTGAAGGTCGATATGAGGCCCCCACATTAGGTGCAGCAGCCTTCCCCCCACATTAGGTGCAGCAGCGTTCCCCCCCACATTAGGTGCAGCAGTGTTCCCCCAAATTAGGCTGGCAGTGTTCCCCACAGACATACAACCTCCAGCCATATACAGTGTATGGCTGAAGACTGTATGCCTGTGTACTGCCCCACTTCAGTGCTCCGACCACCGCTCCTCCGGTCCGGCCATAGCATTAGTTCCCGGGACTGGAGAAGTGGTGGTCGGAACACCGAAGATGACGTCCCGCCGGTCACTTACCAAGCTGGCCAGCGCGCGTCTTCCTCTTCCTCGATGCTCCGGTCTTCTGCGCCTCCGTTGCTATGGGCGCACACACAGGACGTCAGTGAGGTCCCGGCATGCGCTATCTCCCGGCGGCCCCTGCGTTTTTAAACTTAATGCGGGGCCGCAGAGAATTAATGAGGGCATCCCTGTGTCCCGAAAGCATCTTTAGGGACACAGGGATGTCCTTAATAGTGAATGGGGGAATTGCCCCGTCGCTACAGGACGAGCAAGCACCGGCTCTGCTCGGGGCCCCAAGCAATTGCTTGGTTTGCCTGTCCTGTAGCGACGGGCCTGACCTGTTGTTCAATGAACCTATTGGTGGTCATGGCTGTTGGATGATCACCATGACTGATAATGATCAGGTGATTCCTCTACCATTGGTGACGATCATAGCAAACTTATGTTTAGAATAGGCCTTAAAGTGGTACTCCACTGGCTAGAGTTCAGAAACATTTAGTTCTGAACGCTGTGTGTGCTCTGCGGGGGGTCGGCCACGCCTCCTAGTGACATCAGGCCACGCCCCTTAATGAAAGTCTTAAAAAATCTTAATCCTTCCAGTACTTTTTAGGGGCTGTATACTAAAGAGAAATCCCAAAAAAGAAATGCATTTCCTCTGATGTCATGACCACAGTGCTCTCTGCTGACCCCTGCGGTCCATTTTAGGAACTGTCCAGAGCAGCATATGTTTGCTATGGGGATTTTCTCCAGCTCTGGACAGTTCCAAAAATGGACAACAGAGGTCAGCAGAGAGCACTTTGGTCATGACATCAGAGGAAATGCATTTCTTTTTTGGATTTCTATTTAGTATACAGCCCCTAAAAAGTACTGGAAGGATTAAGATTTTTAAATAGAAGTGATTTACAAATCTGTTTAACTTTGTGGCAACAGTTGGTTTAAAAAAAAAAAAAAGGTTTCCACGGGAGTACCCCTTTAAGGTGTCAACGTTGTCAGAGATCACAGAGGAGGACCTTGTCCTTATTTTTATTTACAGGACTGAATGTGCATGGCCCCCATATGAAACATACATTTTGACTGTTTGCTATTGACAGGGTTGTCTCAGTATACCTTACATGACCATTCACACTTCATGCTGGCAATGAGTTAATTTTTCCTGAACCTGATGGGAGATCTTTTTCACTAGGTCATAAATCGCATTTGTCAGGGCAGCCACAGCTGGAGTATTGTTAAAAATGTTAAGCTGCTTTGAATAAATCTGAGTAATGCACTAATATACTGAATTCTGGCCGGCAGGTTCACCTCTGACGCAGTCACCGGAATTACTATATCCATCATTTTATTCTTCTTCCCCTCTGAGAAGCCTTCATTGTCATGGTGGTTCGATCTTAAAGGTACAGAAGGAAATCATTTTCTGCACGTTGCTGAGGACATTTTAATACACATTGTATGCATCATACCTATGTAATTTACCAGTGTTGTGGTCTGTAAAAGACTAACATGAAACCATCAGGTCCCAAAATTTGGTGTTTCATAGTAAAACTTGGGGTCCTACCCTCCGCATAACATGGAATGCTTACCAATAGTTAGATCTTCAGTATGTCCAGTGTATGTTTGGCTAATCCACAAGGATAATACTCACAAATATCACAGTAAGACAAAAAGCTATAGTAATAATAATGCCATAAGTAATGTCACAACACAGAGAGAATGCATACAATGATGTCACAGTGTATGGATAATCTACTTACAGTAGTGCTAGTAAAGAAATGATACAGTCAGTGATGTCAAGGTATGCACCAAATATCACAGCACAAGTGATGTCACAGTGCAAGTATATGGCACACAGTAATGCAGAGTAAGGCATATACTCACAGTAGATGAAAATTGCATACAGTCTTGCCACAGTTTAAAGGAGTCATAGTGTCAGCGAAAAGGCTGACTGGGAGGGAACAAGGATACAGGTGAGTAGCCTGACTATGAAATTTCCCTGCCTATTCTAACCCTTACCCTCACTATCATAAGTGTGGATAGGGGAAGGGGTGAAAAGAAACCACAATATTGTATATGCAATTAATTGGTGGCAACACTATGTACAAAATTCTCATACTCCATAATCCTACGTGTTTCTCCCATATGTTTAAGATGGGTTCATCAGGGGTGAAGGAGAAAATCGGAACATATCACAGATAGTATAATATAAAGAGATGATAAATAAAGGTATAAAATCAAATATAGTGTCAGTCACAGTCAGATGCAGTCAGATATACTATATGTATTAAGGGCGGTCACCTTGCTACATAGAAACATGTATGTATATATATATATATATATATCCAACAAAAAATGGCGCAGCACTCCAACGAAATTTCCAAAAAAAACTGTGAGTTTATTTACCACATGCTACCAACAGCAACGTTTCAGCTCAACACTAGAGCCTTTTTCAAGCATAGTGACGATCATCAAGTAAGGGGATTTTATACCCAATCACACATCAGTTCCAATATAATCAATATCACAGATAGTATAATATAAAGAGATGATAAATAAAGGTATAAAATCAAATATAGTGTCAGTCACAGTTAGATGCAGTCAGATATACTATATGTATTAAGGGTGGTCACCTTGCTACATAGAAACATGTATATATATATATATATATATATATATATATATATATATATATCTATATATATATATATATATATATATATATATATATACACATATTCAGACAAAAATAATCCCAAGCTATGTGCCCAATAGCAGAAAGCACTGATAAATGAAGCGTTTGGTCACTTATATGGTTCTGGATCAGACGTTTAACGGTGACACAGATAAGATGTTGCTATGCCAATAAACCATTTTTGGTATCCACATCCTGCATTTGACATCCTGCAAAAAAAGGGAATAAACCAATTCACTCCACTATAAAATATATATAATTGAGTAAAGTGAAATAGGTCAAGAAAAAAATACCTAATGTAGATGATAACTATATGATTCCCTGGAGACAATGGTAAGTGTGACCACCCATTTGTAGTAACTGTGGAAACATGATGAAGACGATATATAATGATGACATTGCCCAAATAGTAATAAATCTAATTTCCTAAATAGTAGAAAACATGTTCTCTTACCCAGCCTGAGAGTTTAATAGAGAAGACCACAGGATGTTTAGGATGTTACACACATGATTATGTGCATAGAGCCTAATAGGAGGCAGATATAGATGACTGGGGAACAAAGTATAAAGGCAAACAATAAGCGCAAATTCAGCTTAAAAGAAAAGATGAACAATGCACTAAGATTTTGTTTAAGTTCAAATCTAGAAGGAGACTTACCCCCGTAGTTGGTCTGGAGAGGGAACACACGTGACCGGCAGTGATGGTAGACGCCAAGCATCTGAATATAAGAGTCATGGGCTGGAAGTAGCAGTGTCATTAGTGATCTGCGCTGAACTGGGGTGTAGCGTAGCCGGACCATGCGTACCATGGGGTGGATGTGATGTAAGCCCTGAACAATGCGCAGGTTGACACACATTGCGTTACACAGGGCGGTAATGACATAAGCACAAAGTGCTTAGTTGCTTTGTAATACATCTTGCAGCAATGAAAGGGGGAAAAACATAGTGGCTAAATAGATATAGATATAAATAGGAGAAGCCACAACAGAATAGCCCCAATCTGAACTTTAAACATAATGGGATATTTAATAATAGATAAAAGGATAATGAGGTAAATGGGCAAAGGTCATTGTAAGGTATTGAAGCTGATTGGATACTGACTATTTAGTGTATAATTAGGGAAAATAATGAATATATGTAAAATGATCAGTGAAAAAAAATATACAGATAGATGATGTACAAGCAAGAATGATAAAATGATACAGATACTGATGCTGGCAAGCTATGTAAATTATAAATCTTATTAAATGAATGAGCAGAAGCACAATGTTTCATTGAGACCTCTCGGCAATACTGAACATAGGCGATAGATCCATTTGGTCTCTTTTTGTAGATGTATTTGATCCACATTGCCGCCACGGAGATCTGTTTTGAGTACCTTGATAACTTGGAAAGATAGGGCCAACGGATTTTCAGGGTGATGACTATGCATATGCATAGGGATAGGTTTTTCCCTTTTATGTGTGACATCTCCAATGTGCTCTAGAATGCTGCGCCTTAGCTCCCTGGTGGTTTTCCCTACATAATTCATAGGGCAGGGACAGGATGCTTAATATATTAGCATCCGGGTTTTGCAATTAGCATAATCAAGGCATTTGTAAATTTTGTCATCGTCCGATACACAAAATTCTTTAGATACTTTTATTTAAACGGCACGCCTTGCAGGATCCACATCTGTATGTTCCTGTGTTCCTGTTATCTTATGGTCCAACCAGGTACCAGTTGGTTTTGGTGGTACATAGTGGCTGTGTAACAAATCAGCACTCAAGTTTTTACCCCTCTTGTACGTAATTATACATCTGCCTTCCACTAAGGATCCTACCGTGGAGTCCATCCTTAATATGGACTAAAGTCTTGTGAGGATATTGCGGATATCCCCCGAGGCGGCATCATATGTGGCAATGATGAGAGTTGGAATTTCTTTAAATTGTTCCTTTATTTGAGGTTGCAGAAGAGATGTTTTAATAACCTGTCTGGGTATCCTCTTGACTTAAATCTGTCCCGTAGAATGGTTGATTTCTGTCAGAAGGTTAAGTCTGAATAGCAATTTCTACGTAAACTTAGGTGTTGACCTTTAGGTATCCCTTTTCTCATAGGATGGTGGCTTTCCCAGTATAGAAGGTTGTTTCCTGCTGTTTGGTTTCCTATATATTGTGGTGTCTAGACCTCCAGAGTAATTTATTTGTAGCAGCACATCAAGGAATTTTAAAGCATCATGATGAATCTCGTAGGGGAATGTTAAGCCAATGTTGTTCTGATTGAAAGCACTTAGGAAGCTTTCAAACTCACATTTTGGTCAAGACCAGATGACTGCAACGTCATCTATAAAACTGCCCCAATATTGAATGAACTGATGGTAATGTCAATGTGAGTCTCCAAATACAACGACTTCCTCCCACCAGCCCAGGAGCTAGTTGTAATAAGTGGGCGCCATGGGACTGCCCATGGCAGTGCCCCTGAGCTAGTGGTATATATAGGAGTTCTATACAAAATAATTACGGGTAAGGATGAAGTGGAGTATTGATAAGATGAATTTACTGTGCGGTACATGATGTATACTTCTGCTCCGAAGAAAATGAGGGGGATGGCCTCATGGGAGATGGAGCTATAGAGCTCCTCGATGTCTATTGAACAAAGCTAACACTCAGTATCCAATGTGAGATCTTGCATCGGATCTCGTAGGTAAGATGGTAGGCTCAAAACAAAAGTGCAAAGTATCACATCCAGGTAGATCCTCACATTTTGGGTCAGGTTGCCAACCCCCGACACTATTGGTCTGGCCTTTAAAGGGGTAAGGCCTTTATGGACCTTTGTCAACCCATAAAATGTGGAGAAATGTGGCGTAGTTGGAAATAGGAATGAAAATTATTTTTGATCTATGAGATGGTCCTCTAGGGCTTGCTGCAGCAGCTCTTTTAATTCTTTTTGGAAGACATTAGTAGGATCTCTTTCTAACGTACGATAAGTAGAGTGGTCTGAAAGAATATACATGACACATTTTTGCATAGTCATTATGATTGAGTAGTACTAAATTGCCACATTATTGGAGGGCTTTATGGCAATTGTAGAGTCTGACTCCAAGTTCTTCAAAGCACAACATTCATGGTATGAAAAGTTGTGAATGGAATTCAGAAAATTTGATAATAATTATTCATTCTCATGACAGACTATGTGCACAAAATTATCTATTCAATCTCTGTCTCCAGTAGGGGTCGGCAAATTACTTTTGGGACCGCTGCCAATGTCCTTTTCACTCTCTTGTAATAGGGACAAGAGTGTTGTAAAACCTTCCAGATCCTCTATTTCAATCCCTAGTTCCAAACAGGTTTTTTTTGTGAAATTTTAAGAATTTTTTCCACTTAAGTTTCCTTCTAAATAAGTGGATGTCCTTAATCCAGTTGAATACATCCGGTCTATTGAGTGGGATGAATGATAAACCACGTTTGAGTTACGATATCTTGTTTTCTGTATAAATTAATAATTTGATTGTCTTTAATGCCATGAGTTCTGGTCAGGCCTGTTATCCCAGTTGCCTGTCCTTCTCCAAAAAAGATGTAGAGGCTCCAGATAAAGATAAAGAAGATGAAGTAGATTAACTTGTCATGGCGGGGTCCTGTGGTGTTCCTGATCACTGATTTGCACCAGAGCCTCTTGCTCTTGTTTTTCTGCCTTTATCTTCATTGTTGTTCCATCTTCCTACTCCCCCCCCCCCCCCGTATTCCTCCATATCTCGTGGAGTACGGGGAACAATTCCATTGATAACGAGAGCGTTCTGAATAGGACACATCCGTTTCTGAAGAGGAGATTTCTGTGTCAGTCCCTCTACAAGGCAGAGAGGTGGAGATACAGCGTTCAGGTATCTTCGGCTCTCCCATAGGAATGCATGGAGGGGGGTGTTGGTCACAGCTTGGTGCAGTGGTCGACACACTTCATTCATGCAGAGAGCTTGGTCACCAGGCGTGAGATTGCGGGCATCCCCGCGGTTGGACCCTCCTGCAATCTGACAGTTATCCCTTATCCTGCAGTGGAGTGTGGTAAGAGAGTACCACACTCTACTGGTACTAATTATTATCTGGACATATATCACACTTGCCGCATATGTTTTATTAATTCTAACTTAGGCAACTTACTGTATCTGATTAGTGTAATTGCCTTAGTGAGTGCAAGGATCCTGCACTCCCATTTTATGTAATTTTATACTGTAGCTCAATAAAATTATTATTTTTCATATCTTGGACATAGACATTGATTTATTTGATACAGAGTCACACAACATCTTTCACCTACATAGTTTCACACCTCTACATAGTCACATTCTAACTAACCCACAATACATTTTCAACCAACATCCTCTAAACCACAAGCAGATTAACTATATTGTCACTCTCATTCATTCTCTTCTCACTCATTCACACATTTATATACATACACATTGACATACTTATAAATACATACACCCACCCAATACAGCCCAACACACTCGTAGCATATCTAGGCCTGGAGAAGAAGCCAAACCACTGATTGTCTATTTCTACTATTTTCTGGAGTGCTGAGAGGGTATCACTCCTTGGCTAAATTCTCGGTCAGATTTTTGTGTGGTAGATAGAGTACCTCCATGCTTTAGTGTTTCCCATGGATGAGAAACATAGTGATGTCACAGTACAGAAATAATATAGACAGTGATGATACATTACTGGGATAATATAGACAGTGATATTAAAGTGCAGAGATAATAATCAAAGTGATGTCAAAGTACAGGGATAATATACACAGGGATGTCACAGTACAGGGATAATACACAGTGATGTCACAGTACAGGGATAATATACACAGGGATGTCACAGGACAGGGATAATACACAGTGATGTCACAGTACAGGGATAATAAACACAGTGATGTCACAGTACAGGGATAATAAACACAGTGATGTCACTACAGGGATAATAAACACAGTGATGTTACAGTACAGGGATAATAAACACAGTGATGTTACAGTACAGGGATAATATACACAGTGATGTCACAGTACAGGGATAATAAACACAGTTATGTCACTACAGGGATAATAAATACAGTGATGTTACAGTACAGGGATAATATACACAGTGATGTTACAGTACAGGGATAATAAACACAGTGATGTCACAGTACAGGGATAATATACACAGTGATGTCACAGTACAGGGATAATGAACACAGTTATGTCACTACAGGGATAATAAATACAGTGATGTTACAGTACAGGGATAATATACACAGTGATGTCACAGTACAGGTATAATACACAGTGATGTCACAGTTCAGGTATAATAAACACAGTGATGTCACTGTACAGGGATAATAAACACAGTGATGTCACAGTACAAATCTACAAGGCAGGAAATGATAAGGCAGGACTTATATAGTAATGTCAAAGCACATAAAAAATGCGCAACATTTTTGAGATGCCACCCAAATAATTCTCATAGATGTGTTGCAGACAGCACCTTAAAAATAATGCATGAATAATGCAAAAAAAACGATGTAATGCTACAAAGAGCGCATGGGGATAATACACATGGTAAATCAGGCACACTGTAATGTCATAGTACAAAGATAATACACACTGTGATGTCCACTCTCCATGATGGTTAAAAGTGATTAATTTCAGTTGCATTTATATAGAGAAACAATTCATAGTTAATAAACTGAATATAACTTTTCACAGCCCCCAATACTCAGAATAAGCCACTACTGTCATGGAAGAAAGCTCAAGAGACTGTGCCTTGGAACATCATCATACTGCTGGGAGGTGGATTTGCTATGGCAAAGGGATGTGAGGTGAGCAGTGAAGAAGACATCTCCAACTGATGGCAGATTTCCCACCTTTTCCCTCTTTGGTCTTTTGTCTGTTTGGTTGTTCTATGATACATTATATAACGATTCTGATGTGTATGCCTTCTTCTTTTAGACGGCTGGCTTATCCACATGGATTGGTGGTCGCTTGCAGCCTCTTGAAGGTCTTCCACCAGCGGTAGCTGTACTTCTCATCACCATCCTGATTGCCTCATTCACAGAATTTGCCAGCAACACGGCCACCATCATTGTCTTCCTCCCTGTTCTGTCTGAGCTGGTGAGTAGTTTTATTAAAAAGGGGACTGGTAAGACTACGGATTCATAGACCATATGGGACTTGATGAGAGGTAATATTCCATACATTTTGAAGAACTGTCAGCCGACAGTTATCTCTCCCGATCTCATGATTGTTTGGCATGGCTTAAATGGTCAGATACAATAATTTTTGATATGTTATAAAGCATGCAAAAACAATATGTTTTGCAATTGCTTTGATCAGAAAATTTTCAGTATTTCATACTGAAAAAACTGTCAAAAAACTGTCCACTAGGGTCCCCCTGCCTCCTGGGACACATACCAGTACTGCAGTGTCCAGTGGTCATCGACACATCATGGACACGATGAGTGATTGACAGGGCTGCAGGCAGGTCCAGGGCCCCCTGTGAGTAAGAGCATAATGAGGGATGGTAAGGAGGCGGAGGAGTCATCAAAGTGAGAAAAGAGGGGCCCCATGCCTCTGCATGGACAGAAACCTCACTGAGCAAATGTTGGCAAGTAAATAAAGGTAATTCTGAGAGAAATATAGGTCATAGACACATAAAAATTAGATGTACATGATCAGGATGAGGTACTGAGCAACATATAACAGTTTTTTTTTTTGGGGGGGGGGGGATCTGACAGGTACACTTTAAGGTTCATAAATTGTATGGGTCTCACTGTTGTAATGTTTGCATAGGTCTTTCTCTTTTCTAAGAGGGATGCAAACAGACACAAAGGTTTGTTGACAGGGAAATATATACATATATATACACTAAAGACTTGGTCTAGATATCCTGAAATCCAATATGATAGAAGGTGAGATTAGGGTAAAGCCATGCTTCACAATGGTTTATAACACATTTACCAGGTCATGTGAAATCTGGTGTTTGCAGTCACAATTAGTTTCATGTTTGCCATGTCCCAAGGTGTGATTATGCAACTTAATGGGGGGTGATAGGATCTGTACACACTGAATAGTCAAGGTGCATCATCCCCAAACATGCCATGGAATGTGTAGGTAAAGAGAATATGTTAAACAGATTTCCCTAATATTTTCTTACATAGTAAGTAGCCATTGGTATTATTATATGATCATGTTATAATAATTATGATGGCAACAGTGCTGATATTTATAGATCAACATACTAAAAGATCAACATACTGAAAGGCCGACCAGTAGTCTGGATACAGGTGTTAGATAACAATAGGGTCTTATTTTTAGTACATAATATTTGTCTGTCTCAAGTCATCTATTTGAGCTGATTGAGAAATACATATGTGGATATTATATTGTGGATGTGTATATGTGGATATTATATTGATTTAGTTAGACTAGGACATTAAATAAATGTATAGGTGATATAGTGGCTATAATATAGTCATGAAGTTTGCATTTAGGTAGCACTTATAGTGAATATGGATCGGCTGTCTTTAAAGGGGTACTCCGGTGAAAACCTTTTTTCTTTTAAATCAACTGGCTCCGGAAAGTTAAACAGATTTGTAAATTACTTCTATTAAAAAATCTTAATCCTTCTTGTACTTATTAGCTGCTGAATACTACAGAGGAAATTATTTTCTTTTTGGAATGCTCTCTGCTGACGTTATAATAATAATAATAGGTCTCTATTTATTTATTGTTGTCCTTAGTAGGATTTGAACCCAAGGCCCCTGCACTGCAAGGCAGCAGTGCTAACCACTGAGCCACCATGCTGCCCTTAGCATACATTTGCTATGCACGGTTGCGAAAATGGACAGAGATGTCAGCAGAGAGCACTGTGCTCGTGATATCATCAGTGTTCCAAAAAGAAAATAAATTTCCTCTGTAGCATTCAGCAGCTAATAAGTACTGGAAGGATTAAGATTTTTTAATAGAAGTAATTTACAAATATGTTTAACTTTCTGGCACCAGTTGATATAAAAGAAAAAAGGTTTTCACCGGAGTACCCCTTTAAAGTTAGTGTCCTATCCAAGACTGTCCTCTGTGGTTAGCCTAGGAATAGACTAAGTTAAAAGTAAGGTTAATCATATAACTAGACCCCAATCTACATACTTACACCCACAGGTCATCATTGAAAAACCTTATATGTGTTTTGGTGGGAGTTGTAACTAAGGAAAAGATTGTAAAAATATGTGGGGGGGGGGACAAAAGGGTTAATCCCATCAACCAGACGAGAGAGACAAGATCCAAATATACAAAGAGACGACTCCTAAGGACCCTTTCCATATTCCTAGCATTCCAGAGGCCTACAGTAAAGATACTGCTATTCAGTAAAGATGCATATTTCTGTATAAGGCATCTAAATTGACTCATGAAATCTCTGCCTGGAATCCATATTCCAGGAGTCAATATCAAACCAGGTAATATGTGGGGCTATACTACCAGGTGTCTGAGATTGAAATACTTGCTCTGCCCTGAGCTGTAACCAATTGGTACAATCTCAATATTGCTTTGATTCCCATTATAATATTCCCTGACTGTCTGCAGGGGGTAATGCTGCCCTCATTGGTTTAGAGTTGTTGTTTGTGTTTGTGGTAGCGCCATCTAGTGGCTGAATTCAGGTACTGCATGCTGGTGTATATTATTGGTTTTTGTGTTTATTAGTTTTATGGTGTTGATATTTTATTGTATAATAAATAATTTTTATATTTTGCCTAGACATTTGTACCATGTTTTACAAATTTTACAACATAACTTCCTACCTTTGATCTCTTTTGAGGTGTTTTATATACCTACCTCGTAGGATCAATCCTATTTATAGTTTTTATTTATTTTCTGTATAAAATGCTTGCTTTATACCTTGACAAGGGAGGGGTAAGACACAGCCAGACTACTCTTTTCAACACAACTTTTCAACAGTCTACCCTGTTGTTCATGGAGGAGAGTTGGGAAGAAGCCTACACATTAGACAGCCAAATCTACTGACTGCCACTTTGGCCAAATTTAGTATAAGGCGTATGGGCACCTATAGTCAGAAGAGGCTTATGAGGGTTAACTAGTGTCACAGTAGATCATATCAACATTGCATGGAAATCTGTAATATCTGCTGGATACATTCTAACAAACATGTATGGTCTCAAATGTTAGCCATTGCATAATTTAAAAGTATCAAGTAGTACAGACAGTAAAAAGGGTTACACTCTGCCCATCCATCAAATGAATTCACTTAGAATGGGTTCACATTTTGTTTTTGTCTCTGTTTAGCATAAACATATTATTCACTTGAAAAACAAAAAACATTTACATTAATGGGTGCTAAAAAAGTATGGTGCTGTCTGCCATACGTAAGGATCAGTTTCTCATTGACTTTATTAAATGAATGGATTTTAGCGTATATTTTTTCGTCGTACTTTCTTGTTGTACACAATAGCGTAGTTGACTACAGTTTTGTATACTGCAAAATTCAAAGTACTGTTATGGAAAAAAGGATCTATCCACACGCAAAAAAAGATCTATCACCTATTAAAGTAATCCACTCACCCTTATTAAGAATCTACCAGTTACTAATTAAAGGGGTACTCTGCTGCTCAGCGTTTGGCGCAAACTGTTCCGAAGGCTTGAGCCGGTGTCGGGAGCTTGTGATGTCATAGCACCGCCCCCTCAGGACGTCACCTCCTGCCCCCTCAATGCAAGTCTATGGGAGGGGGCGTGATGGCTGTCACGCCCCCTCCCATAGACTTGAATTTAGAGGGCGGGGTATAACATCATGAGGGGGCGGGGCTATGTTGTCACGAGCTCCCGGCACCGGCTCCAGTGTTCGGAACAGTTTGTTCCAAACGCTGAGCAGCGGAGTACTCCTTTAATAGTGAAAGAAATCCATGCGGAAAGGGATCTTCCCACTCATCAAAGGGATCTACTGAACCCACTGAACTATCAAAGCAATTTACCCACCCTAAACAGCAATCTAGTAACCCTTCAAAGTGATCCGCAACATCTGGAAAAAAAAACATTATGCATTTAGATACTTATTGTTTCTTATGCCTTATAAAGGTCCTATGACTAAGAACCAAAACGCGTAACATTCCTATGGATATAAGCACCCTTGAAGTTTCTCAGTCTTCTGGCATGTTTTTTTTTTTTTTTTTTTTTTATGGAAATGCTGGGTCTTCCTATGGTTGACTTACCACAGCGCCCATAGAGGGTTGTACTCTTAGTTATTGTCTATACTGGAATTTGGATACATACCTATCAAAGTCATCCACTCACCCATGAAAAGTACTCATCCAATAAAAGATATACCCTCTCAACAATGGAATCCACTCACCCATTACTACACCTAAAAAAACCTTATACACAGAATCTAGAATTCAGTATCTTTCTGCTCTTTTAGGCCATACGTCTGAAGGTGAATCCGTTGTACCTAATGATTCCGGGTACTATTGGCTGTTCCTATGCGTTTATGCTGCCTGTGTCTACACCTCCTAACTCTATAGCATTTTCTACTGGGCATCTGTTGGTGAAAGACATGGTAAGTGCATATAGATGAAACAGAACTAAATTAGTTTAATGATCCATCAAAACTCTTTGCAATAACCAATGGATATTTGACCTGCCATTGTTACTTTCAATGGATTTCATATTTGTTGTTTCTTGTAGGCAAAAACTGGACTGCTGATGAACCTGATGGGAGTCCTCCTTCTTAGTTTGGCCATGAACACTTGGGGATCTAGTTTGTTCCAGTTAGGCACTTTCCCTGACTGGGTTAACGTCCATTTGGACAACACGACTGTGTTGGCTGCTGCTACGCACAACATGACCACTGGTAGATAACCATGAAAACTTCACACCATCAGTCCTCTATGGTCACAAATATTGACACTGTGATGATATACATTTATGTGGAAACAGGTCTGCCTGCAACCTAAAAACAATATGGCTGCTCTGTAACCTTCACTCAGTGACTTTCAAGGACTAGTGTATTTCTGTTACTTAATTATTCCTAATTGTTACACAATTGTGTATTTTCTAAGTAATAATTCTTCCAGAATTGTAATAAGATGCTAAGATGTTATGTACAGGGTTGCACATATCTGCAGTCCCATATACCTCAGGAAAGCTACTCGTTGAATGCAACGTCCTTCTCATTAATGCCACATAGGATACCATGGATCCTTAGGGGAGCAAGGTTGGTGAAGTTGTTTTGGTTCTTGAACTCATGAAGTTTTCTATTGGTCTGCTCAGGTCTTAAATGGACACTGCCATTTGCAAAAACTTTTTCTTTAATGTAGATAATAACATTATAAGTATATTTGTAATATACATTGGTTACATTTTGTTATATTTTTGGCTGAAAAAAATGCTCTCTTGTCCCTGCAGGTATTGCATGTGTGTCTCAGCTAGGACAAAATAAAGGAAGTATGGGCGAGACAAGTAGAGCTCTGTAAACTGAGGCTCTTTGACATGCCCCCGGCTCACAGTGCAGGCTGATTGACAAGTCAGGAACCTGTCCGGCTTGTCCAAAATATACCATTTTTTTTTTTTAAACAAATGTATATTACAAACATACATATAATGTCATTTACATATAGAGAAACAGAACATGGCGGCACATCCACAACCTGTACAAAAATTATGCTGAGAAGCAATTAGATCCTTGTACAGGTTGGCGATATGTGGCCATGTTCTGTTTCTCTACACGTGAGTTACATTTAATGTTATTATATACATTATTTAAAAATTGTATGCCAATAACAGTGCCCATTTAAAGTACATATTTCTTTTATGCGACTATCTTTTAAGGGAAACATACAGGTAGATCAACCCCACTAACCTGAATATATAGGTGGTTAGTGTAGGTGATCATAAGTAAAACCTATTCCTTACCCCAATCCATCCAGCTGTTCCCGAGATATAGCACAATCTTCCAATATGCAAATGAACTCTGAACTGCTCCAGAGTTTTAACACTGTCTGCATTTTTTGCACATCTGACCACTGTCACTTTAAGCATTAATAACTCTGGGATGCTATCACTTATGAATTTAATTCAGAGACTGTTTTTTCGTGACAGTTTCTACTTTAACATAGGGGTAAATTTTCGTCGATACTTGTATCATCTCTTTAAACAATTCCCAAATCTCATGAAAAATGTGAAAAATTTGCATTTTCTAACTTTAAAGCTCTCTGCTTGTAAGGAAAATAGACATACCAAATCAATTATATATTGATTCACATATACAACATGTCTACTTTATGTTTGCATCATAAAAATGACATGTTTTTACTTTTGGAAGGCATCAGAGGGCTTCAAAGTTCAGCAGCAATTTTCCAATTTCTCACAAACTTTTCAAAATTGGAATTTTTCAGGGACCAGTTCAGTTTTGAAGCGAATTTGAAGGGCCTTCATATTAGAAATACCCCATAAATTACCCGATAAGTATTCAAAATGACATTCAGAAAGTTTGTTAACCCTTTAGGTGTTTCATAGGAATAGCAGCAAAGTTAAGGAAAAAATTCAAAATCTTCATTTTTTACATTCGCATGTTCTTGTAGACCCAGTTTTTTTTTTTTTTTTTTTACAAGGGGTGAAAGGAGAAAAAGCCCCCTGAAATGTGTAACCCTATTTCTCTTGAGTAAGGAAAAACCTCATATGTGGATGTTAAGTGCTCTGTGGGTGCACTAGAGGGCTCAGAAGGGAAGGAATGACAATGGAATTTTAGAGAGGTAATTTTACCGAAATGGTTTTTGGGGGGCATGTCACATTTAGGTAACCCATATGGTACAAGAACATAAAAAAACAAAAAAAAATGGCACACTATTTGGGAAACAACACCCCTCAAGGAACGTAACAAGGGGGTACAGAGAGCCTTAACACCCCACAGGTGTTTGACGACTTTTTGGTAAATTTGGATGTGTAAATGAATTACTATTATTCTTTTTTTTTTTTTCTTTACTAAAATGCTGTTTTCCCCAAATTTACCATTTTTTACAAGAGGTAATAGAAGAAAATGCCCACTAAAATTTGAAACTCCATTTTTTCTGAGTATGGAAATACCACATGTGTGGACATAAAGTGCTCTGCAGGCGCACTACAATGCTCAGAAGAGAAGGAGCTACATTTGGCTTTTTGAAAGCAAATTTTGCTGAAATAGTTTTTGGGGGGCGACATGCATTTAGGAAGCCCCTATGGTGCCAGAACAGCAAAAAACTAAACAAAAAACAAAAAAAAACACATGGCAACTATCTGGGAAACTACACCCCTCAAGGAACGTAGCAAGAGGTACAGTGAGCCTTAACACCCCACAGGTGTTTGACAAATTTCCGCTTAATTGGGACGTGAAAATTAAAAATTTGATTTTTTTCGCTAAAATGCTGGTGTTACCCCAAATTTTTCATTTTCACAAGGGGTAATAGGAGAAAAAGCCTCCCAAAATATGTAAACCAATTTCTTCTGAGTAAGGAAATACCCCATGTGTGAATGGAAAGTGCTCTGCGGGCGAACTACAATGCTCAGAAGAGAAGGAGCGCCATTGAGCTTTTGGTGGTGCCAGAACAGTGGACCCCCCCACATGTGACCCCATTTTGGAAACTACACCCCTCACAGAACTTAATAAAGGGTGCAGGGAGCATTTACACCCCACTGGCGTTTGACAGATCTTTGTAACAGTGGGCTGTGCAATTGAAAATTTTTATTTTTCATTTTCACGGACCACTCTTCCAAAAATCTGTCAGACACGGCGTAAAAGCCCCCCAAAATGTGTTAGCCAATTTTTCCCGAGTACGGAAATACCCCATATGTGGCACTAAACTGTTGCCTTGAAATACATCAGGGCTCCGAAGTGAGAGAGCGTCATGCCCATTTGAGGCCTAAATAAGGGATTTGCATGGGGACGGACCTGGATGCAAGAATTACATTTGCCTCCTATACCAAAATGACTCTACAGTAGTGTTTCCCAAACAGGGCGCCTCCAGCTGTTGCAAAACTCCCAGCATGCCTGGACAGTCAATGGCTGTTCGTCAATACTGAGAGTTGTTTATTTGCAACAGCTGGAGGCTCCATTTTGGAAACAGTGGTGTACAAGACGTTTTTCATTTTTATTGGGGTGTGTGTGTAACTCTGTAGGAGTATGTGTATATGTAGTGTTTTACCCTTTATTATTTAAGTGTAGTATACTGTTTTTAGGGTACATTCACACGGGCGGGGGTTTACAGTGAGTTTCCCGCTGGGACTCTTTGCTGCGGTGGAAAATTTTCTGCATCTCAAACTTGGTCACTGTGAACCCCCACATTGGGGGAGGGTTTGCAAACCTCCAGCTGTTGCAAAACTACAACTCCCAGCATGCCATTTGGCTGTCCGTGCATGCTGGGGGTTGTGGTTATGCAACTGTTGGAGGCACACTGGTTGCAAAACACTGAGGTTTGTTACTTAACTCAGTGTTTCGCAACCAGTGTGCCTCCAGCTGTTGCAAAATTACAACTCCCAGCATGTACGGTCTATCAGTGCATGCTGGGAGTTGTAGTTTGCAACAGCTGGAGGCACACTGGTTGCGAGACACTGAGTTATGTAACAAACTCAATGTTTTGTAACCGGTGTGCCTTCAGCTGTTGCAAAAGCTACAACTCTAAGCATGCAGTGACAGTCAAAGGGCATGCTGGGACGTGTAGTTATGCAACAGTTGGAGGCATACTACTAAAACTCCCAGCATGCCATTTGGCTGCCCGTACATGCTGGGGTTATAGTTATGCAACAGCTGGAGGCACACTGGTTTCAAAACACTGGGAGTTTGTTACTTAACTCAGTGTTTCGCAACCAGTGTGCCTCCAGCTGTTGCAAAACTACAACTCCCAGCATCTACAGTCTATCAGTGAATTCTGGGAGTTGTAGTTTACAACAGCTGGAGGCACACTGGTTGCAAAACACTGAGTTAGGTAACACTACTGCAACTCCCAGCATGCACTTTGAACTACCAGGTGCAACCTCATAAGTGTCGGATGGCACCTATCACCCTTTTTTTCTGGATCGTCGACAAGGGGGGAGGGGATCTCTCAGAACCCCCTCCCCCCCCCCCCCCCCCCCAGGCATTGTCACGGGATGCCTGCTGAATCATTTCAGCAGGCATCCCGGTCCCCGCCCCGTCGAGCGGCAGGGGCCGGAATTCCCACTGGCGTACAGGTACCCCTGTGTCCTTAAAGGGGTACTCCGGTGGAATTATTATTTTTTTTATTTTTATGAACTGGTGCCAGAAAGTTAAACAGATTTGTAAATTTCTTCTATTAAAAAATCTTTACCCTTCCTGTACTTTTTAGCAGCTGTATGCTACAGAGGAAATTCTGTTCTTATTTAATTTATTTTTTGTCTTGTCCACAGTGTTCTCTGCTGACACCTGATGCCCGTATCAGGAACTGTCCAGAGCAGGAGAAAATCCCCATTGCAAACCTATGCTGCTCTGGACACTTCCAGACACGGACAGAGGTGTCAGCAGAGAGCACTGTGGACAAGACAAAAAAAAATAATTCAAAAAGAACAGAATTTTCTCTGTAGCATACAGCTGCTAAAAAGTACTGGAAATCTGTTTAACTTTCTGGCACCAGTTGACTTATAAAGAAGTTGAGTTATAAAAAAAAAAAAGTTTTTTTACCGGAGTACCCCTTTAAGTACCAGGACATCAGGCCCTGTGTCCTGTAGGGGTTAAACCCACCTCCAGTGCAGTTAAAGGGGTACTCCGGTGGAAAACGATTCTTTTTTTCAACTGGCTCCAGAAAGTTAAACAGATTTGTAAATTACTACAAAAAAATCTTAATCCTTCCAGTACTTCTCAGCTGCTGTATGCACCACAGGAAGTTGAGTTGTTCTTTTCTCTCTGACCACAGTGCTCTCTTCTGACACCTCTGTCTGTGTCAGAAACTGGTCAGAGTAGGAGCAAATCCCCATAGCAAACTTCTCCTGCTCCGGACAGTTTTTGACACAAAGGTGTCAGCAGAGAGCACTTTGGTCAGACAGAAAATAACTACACAACTTCCTCTGGAGCATACAGCTGCTGATAAATACTGGAAGAATTAAGTTTTTTAATAGAAGTAATTTACACATCTGCTAAACTTTCTTGCACCAGTTGCTTTAAAAAAAGTTTTCCACTGGAGTACCCCTTTAAGGGTTCATTAGCATATTACAAGAATGTGCTATAATTTGTGAATGGCTGAACTGACTGGGGTAAAGGATACGTGGTTTTACTCAGGATCACCCACACTAAACATATGGAGGTCAGTGGGGTTGATCCATCTGTCAGTTTTCATTTAAAGACAAATTCTCTGAGAAGTCTGATGCCATAGATCTCCCCATCCAGAATATAAACTACCTTCTCTACTTGGTCTTTGTGTTTTTTGACACGTCCACACAAAATTTCCTTCTTGATCTGGTGGAACATACCCAAGTGGCCAGAACCTAGGAAAGTCCACTAATTGTCTTAGGAAAACTGACAGTAAACTGACCCATCAGGAACTTACAAAGAAGAGAAGGATCCTTGGATCAGTAGAAAGAATCGTTCCTTGTCGTAAGCAGGTCCCACCACTTCCCCCATTCCAGAAAGAAGGCTTCTTCATTTTTTATAATAGGAAAGATAGGTGCCGGACCCACTGGGTGATTACTTCTTCCCTCTGTGAAGGTGGAGCTCTGCCGTCTTTACTCCACCCACTAGAAAAAAATGATGGGGCTCAATTGAACTCTTCACCCCTACTTCCCATCTCTATAGTCCTATATCATTTGTTTAGTTGACACCTTTGGGACCCAGAAGCAATAGAGCCTCTAAATAGAACAATCACCTCCAGTAGTTGTGTATTCTACATAATGCAATCCAAATGTGTAAATTTGTAAAATAAGTTGCTTTGTATTATACGTTATTGTATGTATTATGATAATCTTTATTCTTGAAGATTTTAATATGTTGTTATAATTGATGGGAATGTTTGTTTTTCGTTTAGTTGATTGTGTAAAATTTTATTTGATGTATATTGTAATTTGCTGCACTGTTTAGGCTTCAATCAGATGACCGTAATGCATCCACATTTTAGTACAAAACTCAGCACCGCCTAAGTGAGCAAGACTTAGATACTTAAAGGAGAACTCTGGTGTTTTTCTAATTATGGTTATTGTATAAAATATATAATAAAATAAACATCTACATACCTCCAGGGCTCCGGCGGTGCCTCAGGTGTCCTGCTCCGGTCCCTGGTTGTCTACAAAAGCACCTGGGCCCAGTGTGTTATACTGGGATAAACGAATTGCTGAGCTGTAGTATGACACATTGGGCCCGGGTGCTACTGTAGGCAACAGTAACATTAGAAAGACTATTGCTCTGGGCTACAAGAGCAGGACAGCGGAAGGAGTGCTGGAGTAATTATTGTTATTATTATTATTTTTTTAAATCCCACACAATGGCCATAATAAGAAAAAAAAAAAAAAACTCCCGCTACAGCTCTCCTTTAACTTCTGTTCACTTTATATATGTGGATACAGATTAATGTGGCTTTCTGAATCGGGCATTATATTGACTTGAAATGGAATAGATATAAGACATTAAAGGGATTATCCTCTATCCACAGGAGATGATGAAGTCAACAGGAGTTGATGAGGTCAAATATCCCCCAGATGCCCATGCTTGGCCACTCCTCCATTTACTGTCTTCGGGACTTCTGTACACTGTTGAGTGCTGAACTCAGCTATGTATGAAAGTCCCATGGACTGGAAGTGGTTAAGCATACTTGCTAAAAAAAATTTCACGTGGAAAACATTTGGCCTCCGTTCTCATGATCAGTGGTGGTCCTAGGAGTCTGGCCCTCCTCTTTGGGTAGGGGATAACTTTTAATCTTGGTATAACCCCTGTAAGGGAAAACCTTGTGCAAGGGAATCCTGAAACCATTGCCCATAACAAATGCTTATTTCATTTTAAAAAATGGCCTCTGAAAAATGAAAGCAGAAACTGATTGGTTGCCATGGGTAACTGCACCATTGTTCCTTTGCACAGGATTTGATAAGTATTTTTTGTTTCACATTTGTAGTCTCTCCCTTCTTTCAAAGCCAGCGCTCCACTCCACCCATTTGGCCAAAGTGTTTTGAATTAGCAGGAGACTGTATATGGGTCTCCTCCTAACATTCTCCCAGCACTCTGGTAGGTGTTCACACTGGTGTGGTGCTCTGTGGCGGCCATTGTTGCTGTAATGCTTTGTCTGTGGGGTGGGGTGGCCTGGAGCGGGGGCTTGGTCGGGCAACAGGGAGGATACAGTAGGTTTCTGTTTCTCTATTTTTGTTTCACAAGAATTTACAATAAATGATTTGCTATGTCAGACAGATGATAATAATAGTCAATCATCTTTCAGCTGCTACATGTGCTCTCACCTTGAAAAGGACCAAGGTAGCACAGGTTTGGGGTGAAGGTGGGTTCAAATTGTGCCTTCCTTTCCACATTTTTTATTTTATTTTTTTATTTTAAGGTCAGGGAAAAAGAGTGCAGTTTCAACATTTAGAAAAATGTATTGTGCATAATAAAGCCACACTGCATCACAAAACTGCAGCCATTCCTGGTAAAATGCATGCGAGTTTTGCAATGCATTCTTTGCATCATCTTCAAAAAAATAAAAAAAACATTAAAAAAAGACTGCACTGTGTTAAGCCATTTGGCAAGCTATATAAAAATCCCCCCACTCTGTTTGATATTGACTGCATGACACAGCAGCACCGTGTTTTCTTATCCTTAAAGGGGTAAAAAACTCTCAAACAGGGCTCTAAATAAAGCAGCATTGAACACACTGGACCGCTGCGCCATTTATTGTCACTCCCGCAGACAAGTATAATACAGGATGTAATACCGGATAAATACATTAAAGTAAAGTATATACACAGTGACTCCATCAGCAGAATAGCGAGTGCAGTTTGGGAGTATACCAAATGTTACTTCTGGGAGTATACCAGATGTTACATCCTATATTCAATATAGAATTGTGATGTCCCAGTATGGGATATGCATCTCACATTCCTATCAGCTTGAGTCCCTTCACGTCCCCAGGGCTCACCTGCAGTGTTCCCCCATAAAATGTATAATTGTATATTATGTTTGAAGGACCTTTGATGTGGTCACGTGGTTAATAGTCACATGATAATAGTTGTCACATGTTAAAGTCACATGTTTTGTTACCCAGAGAGCACCAGGTGACCAGATGACCCGCAGCTAGCCTATGGGCTCCTTTCTCAGCCCCCCTTATAAGAAGGGGAGGTACAATCTCTCTTATGATTCATTCTCTGCAGACGTCTCAGAGCCAGTGTCCAGCACATCTGGAGGCCTCAAGTCTACATTACAGCCACAAGTCAGTAAGTCAAGTCATCTCTGTCTGCTGTCACTATCTTCAGTCAAGTCTATTATAGTCAGCGTGGCTGTCCTAAAGTAAGTCACTGCAAGTCCCAGCAAGCTGCGAGGTCCCCTGTGTTACTGGTCACCTCTCTGGGATCCTGGCCGAGCTGTAAAGACTGTACCATCTATCTACCTCAGTAAAGCTACCATTAACCCTAAACTGGCCTTGGACTCTTATTTTCCCTGCCTAACTAGGACTAGCGGTGCTACCGTTCGGGTGGTTCTCGCCCTGGCGTCAAACATTTAGGGGTTAATACCATCTGCCCCTGGGCTACAACATCTGCCCCATACACCTCAGCTTCACACCCTGTGGTGCACCACAGAATGTAGCACTCGCTATTCTCCTGAAGGAGTCGATGTATACAATTACATTACTTATCCTGTACAGGGTATTACATTGTAATGTATATAAACAATGGAGGAGATTTAAGAATTGCTTCTTTTCAAAAATGAAAGAAGCAATCGGTTGCTATAGGCAACTCAGCAACTTTTCCTCTAGACAGGTTTTGATAAATTTCCCCCATAGACTCCACACCAGTAAAGTAGTGAGCGCAGCCCTGGGAGTATAATACAGAACTATTACTGACTGGGCTCCCTCCCAGGCTCTTATCAGTGGTGTGGCGGTGCTTTCTTCTCTCCTGGTGGCGTTGTTAAACAGGCCCTCCGGCCCTAAGACATCTTATCCCCTATCCAAAGGGGACCCCTGCAATCTCTCATGCAGACACCCACCTGTGGCAGCTACATAGAGCGATGTTTGCTCCGTGTCTGAAGGGTAACGACTACGGGGCCGGAGTTTCGTGACATCACGACTCTGCCCTCTTGTGACGTCACGCCCCCTCCCATAAATTTGCATTGAGGGGGCGGGGTGTGACATCACAAGGGGCGGAGTCGTGAAGTCACCACTGCCTACCCTACTGAAAGACACAGACCACATGGTTTCTGCCCAGCACTGATTCTCCCTTCAGCTATGAGAGCTGGGAGGTGTGTGCAGCCTTATCCAATCACACAGTAAACTTCTCTCTGCTGCTAAGAGCAGGAGGGTGGGGGCTTTTCTCAGAGAGTGGGCCGAACAGCAGAGAAGAGTTGCAATGATTCCTGGGAAATGTAGTATGTAGTATGTAGTATGTAGTAGCAAAGGGAGGGAGGGACGGTAAAGAATATCAAACAGCCAGAGAAGACATAGGAGACATAGGACGTAGGAGCCATGTACATCAGGCAGGATCATTTACAGGGAACATATCAAGGTAGTGTGGTGGATTTCAAGCTTTTTTATATGTACAGTGATCCCTCAACTTACAATGGCCTCAACATACAATAGTTTCAACATACATTGGTATTTTCTGGACCATTGTAACTTGAAACCAGACTCAACATACAATGCTACAGACAGTCCAGATTTGCGAAACGTGTCAATGGCCAGAAGATCTGACCAATTAGAATGGACATTTTACTGGTAAAACCCCTGTATTACTGAAGTGCATGCACTGACTGGCTGTCTGGTAGTGCCCCCTACAGTACAGAGAGGTATTACATGGTCTGTACTACTTTTAACCTGTGCCAGGGTTAGCTGCTCCTTTGGACACCAAGTAAGGGGCGACTCCATTTTACTTTTTTAGGACATTGTGTACTGTACAGGACCCTGAAGAAGCTCCTGTCCTCCACATAGACTAGTGTTTCCCAACCAGGGTGCCTCCAGCTGTTGTAGTTTTGCAACAGCTGGAGGCACCCTGGTTGGGAAACACTGAAACAGACAGCGATTACAGCTCCCAGCAGATGTTTCTTACTTTTATATGTAAGGATTTGCTTTATCTATATCAGTTATCTACTTATTTATCTTTAATCCTCAATTTTTTTCCTATTTTTGGATGACATTTTGGTGGCTTCAGAACCAATTACCAGGTTTCCATAGAGTTCTGGTGTCAACATACAATGGATTCAACATACAATGGTCGTCCCAGAACCAATTAATGTTGTAACTTGAGGGACCACTGTATACTTCCCTGGACTACCCCTTTAAATTAAGTGACATCACGCTCTGCCCCCTCAATGCAAGCCTAAGGGAGGGGGCATGACAGCTGTCACGCCCCCTCCCATAGGCTTGCATTAAAGGGGCGGAGCCTTGACGTCACAACGCTCCGGCCCCGTGATCGACAGTAATCAGACCAGGAGCGAACACGCTCCGGGGACTGATTACAAACGGGGTGCGGCGTGCAAGATCAAGGGGGTCCCCAGCGGCGGGACCCCCGCGATCAGGCCTCTTATCCCCTATCCTTTGGATAGGGGATAAGATTTCTAAGCGCCGGAGTACCCCTTTAACAACTGTCTAACCTCAGTAAAGCTACTGTTAACCCTTACCTGTCCTAATGTTGTGATAGCAGTACTACCGTTCGGGTGGTTACCGGGAAAACCACTCTGGCGTCACGAACATTAGGGGTTAATAACACCTTGCCCCTGGGCTATACCATCTGCCCTATCCACCTACACCCTTCACACCCTGTGGTCACACCACAGCTTTGGCGTCACCACACTTAGATGTGTTATGAAGTTTTGCAACAGCGGAGGTATATAATCATTTTCTGCAGCAGCTGAGGTGTGCATTATGATGTTCTGCAGCATCTGGGATGTGCATTATAGTTTACTGCAGCAACTGATGTGTGTATTACAATGTTCTGCAGCAATTAGGGTACGGTCCCATGTAGCACTTGCGCAGCGTATTTCATGCTGGCAGTGGGAGATACGCTGCATATTCTCCGTTGAGCACACACTACCCAGCGGCAGCCCTGTGTGTTCAGTGAGGTTTGGATAGGGGATAAGATGTCTGATCGCGGGGGTTCGACCGCTGGGACCCTTGTGATCTCCAGCATGGGACTCCAGTCATCTGGTACATGGAGCAAACTCCACTCTGTGAGAGATGATGGGTGACCACAGCCGTCACGTCCCCTCCATTCATGTCTATGGAAGGAGATGTGATGGCTATGTAGTTGCCGTCAAGCCCCCTCCTATAGACATAAATGGAGGGGGCGGGCGTGACATCATGAACATGGAAGCTCCAAGCCCGGAGATCTGCACTATGTGTACTATCTGTACTATGAGGTTCTGTGGCAGCTGAAGTATATATTAGGATATGTTCAGATGGTGGAATGTCTGCACGGAAATGCAGTTTCATAGACGGCAATGCATTTCTGTGCGGACTGTGTAGAAAGAATAAGGTTCTGCAGTATTTGAAGTGTGTATTATGCAGAAGTAGTGAGGTGTGTATTATGATGTTCTGCAGCAGCTGGGATTTGTATTATGGCTCTCTGAAGAAGTTGAGGTGTGTATTTTGATGTTGTGTTGCAGCTGATATGTGTATTATGACATTGTAGGGGTTTATTTTAATATTAAATAGTAGTGTAGCAGAAAACTACATAATTGGAACATTTATTCTTCACCATTTATTACACACATTGCCCACAAGATGGTAGTAGTGTTCCACCATTTTATTATACAGTGTATGCTTAGTATGGATTAATAAAGCTACGAAGATCCAAATTCGGACCATCTTGCTGAAAAGCAAGAAGATATGACAACCAAGAGTGGACTCTTCACCTATGGAAGCCCGCACAACTGCAGGAAGGTTATGGAGGTTTGAGAATTTCTTTTCTGACCAATGTCTTAAGAATAAACAGCATGGTACAAAAATAGAAGTAGAATATTGACGCTCAAGATCCTCTTAAATATAAATGCAATATGAATGCAAACAAAATGTGATCAGTCAAAATTACAGTAAGATGCAACAATTTAATAAGATAAAGTAACATTTAATGCTAAAATTTATAACAGGATCCCTGTAGGTGTTTGATAAAACATGTAAAAAAATAGAAAAACTTATAAAAAGTACTGTCTATCTGTAATTTGTACAATAAAAACTTGTATATTAATACTTAAAGGAATTTCTCATTCTATCCTGCCTTCACTTACCTTCCTATGGACCCCCGGAGCTCCACTACAGCTAATCAGTCGGCCGGGCTGTCTGCTTCCGACTTCCCTTAGCCCTGAACGTCACACACTTCAGCCTATCACCAGCCGAAGCGGGACATTGCTGCGGTCGGTGATAGTCTGAAGCGCTGTGTGACATTCCCGGATAAGGGAAGTAGGAAGCAGATGTGATGGCCTGGGCGGTGTAGGGTATGGGGAGTGTAGCTGTGGAGCAATTAAAGGGTGCTTGTTACGCTCGTGACGCCATGGTGTGGGTACCCTCAACAACGCTTTTCCTAACGCCACCCTTCCCAAGAGCGATGGGGCGGTAGATAAGAAGAATAGATTGTCCACAAACGGAGAGTTTCTGAAACGGCATTAACTTTTACTGAAGATTTTCTGCAAGCTTCAATAATACAACAGTCTCTGAGTATAACAGCTTTTCCTTGGAGATTGACAAAGGTTTGGACTTTAGCATTAAGAGTCTTTTAGTACTATGCGTTGCTCCACTGGATTTAGGGGTTAGTTGCGGTCCAGTAGTCACACTAGCATTAGCGGGGATTTAGATTTAAACTCACGGTTTTGGTTCTGATGAGGCCGTAGGTCTTGAGGCCTAGCGTGTCTTTGAAAGTTCCGTAGCACCGTCCTGTTAGTCCAGCATCCACGAGAGCAGCAACCCAAGAGAGCGATAATTGGACGCAGCTCCCTTATATGGGCAGGGGCTGCACTAACGCTAATTGGTCCATACTGATGTCAATCACCATTACAGAGATTTCTGGGTAACACGTGACCCAAGGACCTCCTAAGGTCCTACAACATACCATAGAGGTTACTAGCCTGGTCACATGACGTCACGAGGGGGCGGAGCCGTGACGTAACGATGCTCCGGCCCCTGTATTGCGCGTCATTACGTGCAGAGCGATCTCGCTCTGTGCAGTAATGATAGCGGGGTGCTGCAGCAGCGATCCCCGGGGTCCCCAGCAGCGGGACCGCGGCGATCTAACATCTTATAAGATGTCTAGGGGCGGAGTACCCCTTTAAGGACTCGGCCGTTTTTTGCAATTCTGACCACTGTCACTTTAACCCCTTAAGGACCCAGCCATTTTACACCTCAGGACCCGGCCATTTTTTGCAATTCTGACCACTGTCACTTTAAACATTTATAACTCTGGAATGCTTTTAGTTATCATTCTGATTCCGAGATTGTTTTTTCGTGACATATTCTACTTTAACATAGTGGTAAAATTTTGTGGTAACTTGCATCCTTTCTTGGTGAAAAATCCCAACATTTTATGAAAAATTTGAAAATTTTGCATTTTTTTAACTTTGAAGCTCTCTGCTTGTAAGGAAAATGGATATTCCAAATAATTTTTTTTTTTATTCACATATACAATATGTCTATTTTATGTTTGCATCATAAAATTTACGTGTTTTTACTTTTGGAAGTCACCAGAGGGCTTCAAAGTTCAGCAGCAATTTTCCAATTTTTCAAAAAATTTCCAAACTCACAATTTTTCATGGACCAGTTCAGGTTTGAAGTGGATTTGAAGGGTCTTCATATTAGAAATACCCCACAAATTTCCCCATTATAAAAACTGCACCCCCCAGAGTATTCAAAATGACATTCAGTCCGCGTTTTAACCCTTTAGGTGTTTCACAGGAATAACAGCAAAGTGAAGGAGAAAATTCACAATCTCCATTTTTTACACTCGCATGTTCTTGTAGACCCAATTTTTGAATTTTTACAAGGGGAAAAAGGAGAAAATGTATACTTATATTTGTAGCCCAATTTCTCTTGAGTAAGCACATACCTCATATGTCTATGTAAAGTGTTCGGCGGGCGCAGTAGAGGGCTCAGAAGCGAAGGAGCGACAAGGGGATTTTGGAGAGTACGTTTTTTTGAAATGGTTTTTGGGAGGCATGTTGCATTTAGGAAGCCCCTATGGTGCCAGAACAGCAAAAATCCCCCACATGGCATACCATTTTGGAAACTAGACCCCTTGAGGTATGTAACAAGGAATAAAGTGAGCCTTAATACCCCACAGGGGTTTCACGACTTTTGCATATGTAAAAAAATAAAAATAAAATTTCACTAAAATGTGTGTTTCCCCCCAAATTTCACATTTTTGCAAGGGTTAATAGCAGAAAATACCCCCCAAACATTGTAACCCCATCTCTTCTGAGTATGGAGGTATCCCATAAGTTGACCTGAGGTGTACTATGAGTGAACTACAATGCTCAGAAGAGAAGGAGTCATATTTGGCTTTTTGAGAGCAAATTTTGCTCGGGGGCATGTCGCATTTAGGAAGCCCCTATGGTGCCAGGACAGCAAAAAAAAAAACCACATGGCATACCATTTTGGAAACTAGACCCCTTGTGGAACGTAACAAGAAATAAAGTGAGCCTTAATACCCCACAGGGGTTTCACGACTTTTGCATACGTAAAAAAAAAAAAAAAAAATCACTAAAATGTGTGTTTCCCCCCAAATTTCACATTTTTACAAGGGTTAATAGCAGAAAATACCCCCCAAAATTTGTAACCACATCTCTTCTGAGTATGGAGGTACCCCATAAGTTGACCTGAAGTGCACTACGGGCGAACTACAATGCTCAGAAGAGAAGGAGTCATATTTGGCTTTTTGAGAGCAAATTTTGCTCGGGGGGCATGTCGCATTTAGGAAGCCCATATGGTGCCAGGACAGCAAAATAACCCCCACATGGCATACCATTTTGGAAACTAGACCCCTTGAGGAACATAACAAGGCATAAAATGAGCATTTACCCCCCACTGGTGTCTGTCAAATCTTTGGAACAGTGGGCTGTACAACATTTTTAATTTGCACAGCCCACTGTTCCAAAGATCTGTCAGACACCAGTGGGGTGTAAATTCTCACTGCACCCCTCATTACATTCCGTGAGGGGTCTAGTTTCCGAAATGGGGTCACATGTGGGGTTTTGTTTTTTTTGCGTTTGTCAAAACCGCTGTAACAATCAGCCACCCCTGTGCAAATCACCTCAAATGTACATGGCGCACTCTCCCTTCTGGGCCTTGTTGTGCACCCCCAGAGCAGTTTGCGCCCCCATATTGGGTATCTCCGTAGTCGGGAGAAATTGTGTTACAAATTTTGTGGGGCTTTTTTCCCCTTTACCTCTTGTCAAAATGAAAAGTATAGGGCAACACCAGCATGTTAGTGTAAAAAGTTTATTTTTTTTACACTAACATGCTGGTGTAGACCCCAACTTCACCTTTTCATAAGGGGTGAAAGGAGAAAAAGACCCCCAAGATTTGTAAGGCAATTTCTCCCGAGTACGGCGATACCCCATATGTGGCCCTAAACTGTTGCCCTGAAATACGACAGGGCTCCAAAGTGAGAGCGCCATGTGCATTTGAGGCCTGAATCAGGGATTTGCATAGGGGTGGACATAGGGGTATTCTACGCCAGTGATTCCCAAACAGGGTGCCTCCAGCTGTTGTAAAACTCCCAGCATGCCTGGACAGTCAACGGCTGTCTGGCAATACTGGGAGTTGTTGTTTTGCAACAGCTGGAGGCTCCATTTTGGAAAGAGTGGCGTACCAGACGTTTTTCATTTTTATTGGGGAGGGAGGGGGGCTGTGTAGGGGTATGTGTATATGTAGTGTTTTTTACTTTTTATTTTATTTTGTGTTAGTGTAGTGTTTTTAGGGTACAGTCACACGGGCGGGGGATTACAGCGAGTTTGAGCTGCCGCGCAAAATTTGCTGCATCGCAAACTTGCAGCCCGATACTCACTGTAAGCCCCCTGCCCATGTGAATGTACCCTGTACATTCACAGGGGGGGGACCTCCAGCTGTTGCAAAACTACAACTCCCAGCATGCCTGAGAATGTTTGGGAGTTGTGGTTTTGCAACAGCTGGAGGCACACGGGTTGGGAAACACTGAGTTAGGAAACAATGTTTCCCAACCAGTGTGCCTCCAGCTGTTGCAAAACCACAACTCCCAAACATTCTCAGGCATGCTGGGAGTAGTAGTTCGGCAACATCTTTAGAGCCAGATGTTGCCAAACTACAACTCCCAGCATGCTTGGAGTTGTAGTTTTGCAACATCTGGAGGAGTACAGTTTGCAGACCACTAATACAGTGGTTCCCAATCTGTGCCCTTCCAGATGTTGCAAAACTACAACTCCCAGTATGCCAAAACTGTCCAGGCATGCTGGGAGTTGTAGTTCTGCAACATCTGAAGGGCCAGATGTTACAGAACTACAACTCCCAGCATGCCTGGACAGTAAGGGCATGCTGAGGATGTGTAGTTTTGCAACATCTGGAAGGGCACCGTGGTCTCCAAACTGTGTACCTCCAGATGTTGCAAAACTGCAACTCCCAGCATGCCCAGACGCCAAGGGCTGTCTGGGCATGCTGGGAGTTGTAGTTTACAGGGTCCTATTACAGCAATGCATGTCGCTTTACGGCGACGTGCATTGCTGTAAAGGGCCCGACCGCGGCTGAAGATCTACTCACCTGTCGCCGCCGCCGCCGTCTTCATCGTCTGGATCCGGGTCTTCAGGGACGAGGTAAGTACCGGGGCCGGTCCCCAGCACTCCCCCGTCCCCCGCCGCGTCCTCCGGTCTTCCTCCCGTCCTCTCCGGACTTTCAGGGGCCGGGCAGGACGGGAGGAAGTAACCGCCCCCCCTCCTGCGATTGGTCGGTTAACTAACCGACAGATCGCAGGGGATCGGAGGAGGTGGCAGGCTTGCCACCTCGCTCCGATACTCCAGCATGGTCCTGGCTGTCTGCGACAGCCGGGATCATGCGAAATTACCGGGCGGTCGGGTCCCAGAGACCCGATCAGCCCGGTATCGCCGCAGATCGCAAGGGCGATTTCCCTTGCGATTTGCGGCGATCGCCGACATGGGGGGCCTACATGGCCCCCCTCGGCGTTTGCCCTGGATGCCTGCTGAAGGATTTCAGCAGGCATCCAGTTCCGATCTCTGCCCGGCGAGCGGCAGAGACCGGAAAACGCCATGACGTATGCATACGTCATGGGTCCTTAAGACCCAGGGTGTGAAGACGTATGCATACGTCATGGGTCCTGAACAGGTTAAACATTAATAACTCTGGGATGCTTTTACTTATCATTCTGATTCCAAGATTGTTTTTTCGTGACATATTCTACTTTAACATAGTGGTAAAATTTTATGGTAACTTGCATCCTTTCTTGGTGAAAAAATCCCAAAATTTGATGAAAAAAATGAAAATTTAGCATTTTTCTAACTTTGAAGCTCTCTGCTTGTAAGGAAAATGGATATTCCCTATTCCCTAACTCACTATTCCCTAACTCACTATTTTTCAGGGACCAGTTCAGGTTTGAAGTGGATTTGAAGGGTCTTCATATTAGAAATACCCCACAAATGACCCCATTATAAAAACTGCACCCCCCAAAGTATTCAAAATGCTATTTCACAGGAATAGCCGCAAAGTGAAGGAGAAAATTCACAATCTTCATTTTTTACACTTGCATGTTCTTGTAGACCCAATTTTTGAATTTTTACAAGGGGTAAAAGGAGTTAATAGCAGACCCCCCAAAATTTGTAACCCCATCTCTTCTGAGTATGGAGATACCCCATAAGTTGACCTGAAGTGCACTACGGGCGAACTACAATGTTCAGAAGAGAAGGAGTAATATTTGGCTTTTTGAGAGCAAATTTTGCTCGGGGGGCATGTCGCATTTAGGAAGCCCCTGCATAATGCAGGCATTTCCGAATCGCCTCGTACCGCTTCCTTGTCATCGCCATACTGTAAAGCGGGGTCTGATAGAGGACGTCCCCGCTCCAGTAATGACGGACACTTGGTTCTTTGACCAGGCCCATACGCAGCGAGAGGCCCCAAAATGTCCTCATTTCCGCTGCATCAATGGCGTACCATTCATTGGACCTGGCCAAAAACAAATCGGGGTGGTGGGCAATGAACTGCTGGGCATACAAGTTTGTTTGCTCCACCATTAGATTGACCAGGCTGTCACTGAAAAAAAACTTTAAAAAGTCCAGATCAGTGAAGCCAGCATGGTCAATCCAGATTCCTGAGTCGCCAACTTACTCAGGAATCCGTGGCTGATAACCCTCTGGGGGGCTCCGGACAGGGTCAACGGAAGGGGGCTCCGGTGCATTTGTCTGGGGGGCCGGACTCCTATTACGAGCGGCATTGCCATCCGTACTAGTGTTGGCCACTGGGTCACTCTCATGGGGGGTGCGTGGCCTCGCCTGGCGGCATCTCTGCCGCCGTACAGGGGACTCATCATCACTACTAGATGATGAGGAGGGCGAGGAAGAACACAAAAAAGTCGGATCTTCCACGTCCTCACTGGCAGATTCGGAGTCGGAGGCTAAAAAAGCGTAAGCCTCCGCTGCCGAAAATGCCCGGCGGGCCATCGGCTTTTTTCTATGGTGGCGGGGGTGGGATGGTTGAGGTCAGGTAGTGTGTGGTGCTTGGTGTAACTGTAAAAAAAAAAAAAAAAAGCACCGGCCCAAAAAAAAAATAAGTGGTGGCACACGCAGTACCCTGAACCATTAATAGAGCCTGGGGTCACACGGATCAGGTGACGGCGGACCCTTGGGGACCTATTAGGGGGTCGGGGGTTGAATTTTTTTTTTTACTTTCACTTTTGTTTTACTGTTTTACCCTACCTTTCCCTGCAACAAGCTGACCCTGATCTAGGGGCTCTTCTTCTTCTTTCTGAGGGGGCTTCGGCACTCTGAGGGGGGGATCCTGGTCCTCTTCACACAGCTCTGCCCACTGACTGAAGTCAGCGAGCGCGCAAAGCTGCGTGAGGGGACCGTTAACCCCTCCTCTGCTGCACTGCTATTGGCCAACGATCGCCGGCCAATAGCAGCGTTGCTGGGGCGGTGACAGTATTGTCACCGCTCCCCAGCAACTCGAGGTGATTGGCGGTGTATCGTACACCGCTGATCACCTTCCTTTTCCGGGTCATCGGGTCACCGCAGATTGCGGACGTGAATTCGTCCGCGATCTGCACCGATCGCCGACATGCGGGGGTCCCGGAACCTCCGTCGGCATTTGCACTGCATGCCTACTGAACGATATCAGTAGGCATGCCGTTCCGATCCCTGCCCGGCGAGCGGCGGAGACCGGAAAACACCAGGGCGTATGGATACGCCCTGGGTCCTTAAGGCCAAAGGTGTGAGGGCGTATCCATATGCCCTGGGCCTGAAGAGGTTAAAGGAAAATGGTCATCTGTTCACCCACACTAAACCCAATACACTGGGTTATAGTGTGGGTGATAAGGAGACCGATGAGGAGTTAATGGGTTAAATACATACCTGCACTCCGGAGATCTGTCCCTCCAAAGATTGGCATCCATCTTCAGTAAATTGCGCGCTAGAAGCGCGTCCGCCGGCTCAACTTGAATATTCATTGTTGCGGGTCACGTGAGCGCTCAGTTGGCCCAGTGCTCACATGATCCACAACAATGAATATTCACAATGAGCCAGCAGGCCGCCTCCAGCGCGCAATTCACTGAAGATGGATGCCAATCTTTGGAGGGACAGATCTCCGGAGTGCAGGTATGTATTTAACCCCTCAAGGATGCATTCACACGCTATTACTAGAAGCGGGTTTCACGCTGCGGGAAACCTGCTGCGAGTTAAGCTACCATTGATTTCACCCATTTAAATCAATGGTAGCGTAACTAGCAGCGGGATTCCCGCAGTCGGAAACTCGCTGCTAGCTACTAGCGTGTGAACGCACCCTAACCAAATCATCGGTCCCACACTATAACCCAGTGTATTGGGTTGAGTGTGGATCAACAGATGACCGTTTTCCTTTAATCATGACCTGTGCTAAGGAAAAGTTGACCATTTGCCCATAGCAACCAAACAGATTACTTATTTTAGGGTAGGGTCACGCATAGCACATCCGCAGCGAATTTGACGCTGCGGATGCGCTACTGATCATCCCTAGAGTGTGCCTCCTTCTGTGTTCATGCATGCTGGTTTGTCTGCTCTTATCAGTGATCTGCTAGTCGCCGCACACGCACATGAGGGGGAGCTCGATGTCTGTGAGTACACTGCGCATGCGCGTGGCAACTTGCAGATCAGTGTGTGTCTGCAATAGTGGCAGATTGCGGCTACAAGCAGACAAAGCAGGACGCGCCAACACAGAAGGAGCCTGACTCTAGGAATGGTGACTAGGGCATCAGCTTCAAATACGCTTCGGATGCGCTACGTGTGACCCCTGAAGCAGGGGTCACGCTGTGCTGCTGTGGAAGAGAGCCGGCAGGCAATACAGGAGATCATGGGGGCCCCCAGCGCTCGGACCCCCCGCAATCTAAAACGTATCCCCAATCCAGTAGATAGGGGATACGTTTTTGTCCATGATACTTTTTTCCTTTAAGATCTGCCTTTCACAGCTCTGATCCACAGTGCAGCGAGATCGGTGAGGAGATCAGAGCTGTGAAAGCTCTGTGTGAAATAAAAAATCACAGATATCCCAAAAGACCCCTCCTTGTGGCCCTCCATATGATGCAAAACTAAAAACTCCCAGCACCACTGGTCTAAGTGATGAATTTTTTGATTTTATTTTTGCAGCACTTTGTACTGCTCTCCAGATGTTGCAAAACTACAATTCCCAGCATACCTGGACAGCCAACAGCTGTAACGAACATGAAATAACATGGCATAACGAACGTGGCAATACCTATGTATATGTTTTGGCATTTTTTTTTATGTGATAACACAGGGCTTTATTGGGAAAGGAGCATTCATTTAATTTTTTTTTTTTTACACTTTATTATTTATTAAAAAGAAACATTTTATTTGTACCTTTTACCTGTTATACATCTGGACTGCAGCACAGTATAACCAGTATCACCTGACATTCAGTCTGTGCGATCCAGCCTACGGCATCTGATCATGGCATCTATGGGGTTAATGCTGCCGAGATGGCGCAATCCCAGTCTCAGCAGCTGTGGCGGGCTGATGAATTTTTTGATTTTATTTTTGCAGCACTTTGTACTGCTCTCCAGATGTTGCAAAACTACAATTCCCAGCATACCTGGACAGCCAACAGCTGTAACGAACATGAAATAACATGGCATAACGAACGTGGCAATACCTATGTATATGTTTTGGCATTTTTTTTTATGTGATAACACAGGGCTTTATTGGGAAAGGAGCATTCATTTAATTTTTTTTTTTTACACTTTATTATTTATTAAAAAGAAACATTTTATTTGTACCTTTTACCTGTTATACATCTGGACTGCAGCACAGTATAACCAGTATCACCTGACATTCAGTCTGTGCGATCCAGCCTACGGCATCTGATCATGGCATCTATGGGGTTAATGCTGCCGAGATGGCGCAATCCCAGTCTCAGCAGCTGTGGCGGGCCCCTGGCTGTAATTGACAGCCGGATCGCATTGTGCAGTGCCAGAGATTGCAAGGATGCCTACGTCCAGTTGCACGAACCTGTCAGCAATGGGAAGGGGTTATACACTGTATACAGGCTGTACACTCATTGTCATATGGAATTTCTTTAGTGTTGTCACATGAAAAGATAGAATAAAATATTTACAAAAAATGTGAGGGGTGTCCTCAGTTATATGAAATACTAAATCTACCTTTTATCTATCTTTGGATCTATCTATCTGTCCTATGTTCGCGAATTTCGCGTGTTTGTTATATTCGCATATTTGCATATGTGAATATTCGCATATTCGAGAAAAAAAAAACAGTGAGGGGGGGGGGCAACTTAACTATTGGTTGCTAGGGATGTTGTTGATCACCTCTGACAAGTGTATTTGCATCATTCTAATTGGTCCACAAGTGAAAAGAAGGAATATGTGAATAAGCGCATATGCAGAAAAAAAGTGAATATTCGTAATTTTGAATATATAGCGAATATATTTGCAATATTCTCGAATTTGCGATATTCGCGATAAAAATTTGAAATGCGAATATTTGCGCCCAACACTACTATCCAATAGAAGAATCACTGCAGCACTCACAAGTTCTTCAAAACAAAACTGTAAGTTTATTTAATCACAGACTTTTGGCTGCAGAACTTTGCAAGTCTCTAATTGAATAAAGCTAAACTTTTGCTTTGCATAACTTGTGAGTGCTGCAGTGATTCGTCTATTGGATATTAACATTGGGGCCCTGGGACCTGGAACCCTCACTGGTTTGCTTCCAGAATCTTTTCATCTATATTGGTTGTTGTGCTGATTTTTCTTCTGTTTTTGGGTATCTATCTATCTATCTATCTATCTATTTCTCACTGCACTAGATAGATCCAATCCAATGTTTAGGGGAAACACTCACCCGCTCCATTACTCAGAATGGCGACATCAGGCGTGTACAAAATTGCACTGCGCCTGCGTCCATGACTCTGTAAACATCAATCATGGGATCTGGATCAATGCCGGTCACATGATACAATCACATGGCTATACAGCGATCACATTGCGGTGTCCCAGTACCGAATCCTATCCTGTACCTTTGTTTATGGGTCCCCATAGCCAGAGTTCCTAGGACGTCGGGGTCCTTTTGTATAGTCCACCCCTAGTCACCTCTCACCCCTATAGTCATTGCTCTAATCATATGCTCCTTATTTGTGGAAGTTTAACTGTATAAAATGTATATAAATAGTTAAAGAAGTAGTCCAGTGGTGACTCAGTGGTTAACAACTTATCCCCTATCTTAAGGATAGGGGATAAGTTGCAGATCGCGGGGGGTCCGACCACTGGGGCCCCCTGCGATCTCCTGTACGGAGCCCCGAGAGTCCGCGGGAAGGGGGCGTGTCGACCTCCGCACGAAGCGACGGCTGACACGCCCCCTCAATACAACTCTATGGCAGAGCCGAAGCGCTGCCTTCGGCAATCTCCGGCTCTGCCATAGAGATACGTTTTTCACCACTGGACTACCCCTTTAATTACCTGTGAGAAGCATAGCAGGACCTGCGGGTCACGTGATCCGGTGAACTTTATGGTATTTCTGCTTGAGGACCTTTGGAGGCCCTTGTGACGTAATGCACTCATTTCCTTTGTGACGGTGAGTGACAGATGGCTGGACCAATCAAAACGGCCCCGCCCCGTCCCATATAAGGGTGCGACGGCCATTAATCTCTCTCTTGGTTCCTGGCTGTTGACGAGAAAGGATCTGCGCTGCTGTCATCAGTGAGTCTAGGCCTTAGCCTTGCGGCGACGGCTGTTCTATTCCAAATTGTGAGTGTATCAATCCCTAAACACTCTGCAAGACCACCGGACCTTATCTATCCCCTAAATCTGGACAGATCTTTGAAATATACCCTGAATTCAGAGACTATTGTTTAAAGTCAAGGTCCGCAACATCTGTCAGTCATTGAGGTATATGGAGACTGTTTGGTTGAGACTGTTCCTACTCTGTGGATGTACCGCAAGCTGTTAAGTAAAGTTTATGCAAGTTCAAATTCAACTACCTTGTGGACCTTCAGTCTTTATTATGCACCTATCGTTACTGGGAAAGGCGGCGATAGGCCGGAGAATTGTCTCAGCATACTAGCCCTCAGCCTGGCGTCACGAACTATAGGGTTAACATGAACCCCTCATTTACCGAAACAATACCCCCACTACCAACACCCCCCCAAGGGCCACCACAACATGACTGATCTACAATGAAAGCTGCAGATGTTAAACAGCTGTTAGCGGAGTCCAGGGAGATCAGAGTGTGATCGCCGTCGGCAGGATCATCAAAATAAAGAATAGGCTGTGCACCCATAATCAATTCACTACTTGGGCAAAACTATAATGGTATCCAAGAAATATGAAACGTGTCTTAAATATATTATCTTAGATATATAAATATATTATAAGTAAATAAAACATAAGAATAAAACCTGTTACTATATCTGGCAGTAAAGGAGTGAAAGTGGATCCATGGCAGTGGGGAGGATGCTGTAGGTCATCACAAAATAGACAATTCGTAGCAATCCATATCCCAAAAAAGGGAAAAATCCATACAACATAGAACATATACCGTATTTATCGGCGTATAACACGCACTGGCGTATAACACGCACCCCCATTTTAACAGGGAAACTTAAGTTAAAAAAAATTAAATGTAAAATAAATGACTTGGACTAAATGCCACATCCTCCCCCCAACTTTGTTTTCTTCTGCCCCTCAGTTTGGTCCCGTCCCCTCCAGTGCCACATCATTCCTTCCCTTTTATCAGTCCCTGTGCCACATTTACCCCCTATCATCGCCACCCCCCATGTCTCATCATCCCCCCATGTCTCATCATTTCCCCCTGTCATAGACCACCACTAGCCATACAGACATTAAGCATTTATTGCCTCCTCCCACCATCATTTCCCCCTGTCTCATCATCCCCCACCCTGTCTCATCATGTCCCCATCATTCCCCCCTCATCATCCCCCCCACCCTGTCTCATTATTTCCCCCCCACCCTGTCTCATCATGTGCCCCCATCATTCCCCCCTCATCATCGCCCCACCCTGTCTCTTTATTTCCCCCATCATTCCCCCTGTCTCATCATCCCCCCTGTCTCATCATGTCCCCCATCATTCCCCCACCATCATTTCCCCGTCTCATCATCCCCCCACCCTGTCTCATCATGTCTTCCATCATTCCCCCTGTCTCATCATCCCCCCCACCCTGTCTCATCATCCCCCACCCTGTCTCATCATGTCCCCCATCATTCCCGCACCATAATTTCCCCGTCTCATCATCCCCCCACCCTGTCTTATCATGTCCCCCATCATTCCCCCACCATCATCCCCCACCCTGTCTCATCATGTCCCCCATCATTCCCCCCTCATCATCCCCCCACCCTGTCTCATGTCCCCCATCATTCCCCCCTCATCATCCCCCCACCCTGTCTCATGTCCCCCATCATTTCCCCCTCATCATCCCTTCCACCCTGTCTCATCATTTCCCCATCATTCCCCCCCATCATTCCCCCCCTCATTTCCCCCTGTCTCATCATCCCCCCACCCTGTCTCATCATGTCCCCCATCATTCCCCCCTCATCAACCCCCCCACCCTGTCTCATCATGACCCCATCATTCCCCCCTCATCATCCCCCCACCCTGTCTCATGTCCCCCATCATTCCCCCCTCATCATCCCCCCACCCTGTCTCATGTCCCCATCATTCCCCCCTCATCATCCCCTTACCCTGTCTCATGTCCCCCATCATTATCCCCCACCCTGTCTCATGTCCCCCATCATTCCCCCCTCATCATCCCCCCCACCCTGTCTCATTATTTCCCCCCCACCCTGTCTCATCATGTGCCCCCATCATTCCCCCCTCATCATCGCCCCACCCTGTCTCTTTATTTCCCCCATCATTCCCCCTGTCTCATCATCCCCCCTGTCTCATCATGTCCCCCATCATTCCCCCACCATCATTTCCCCGTCTCATCATCCCCCCACCCTGTCTCATCATGTCTTCCATCATTCCCCCTGTCTCATCATCCCCCCCACCCTGTCTCATCATCCCCCACCCTGTCTCATCATGTCCCCCATCATTCCCGCACCATAATTTCCCCGTCTCATCATCCCCCCACCCTGTCTTATCATGTCCCCCATCATTCCCCCACCATCATCCCCCACCCTGTCTCATCATGTCCCCCATCATTCCCCCCTCATCATCCCCCCACCCTGTCTCATGTCCCCCATCATTCCCCCCTCATCATCCCCCCACCCTGTCTCATGTCCCCCATCATTTCCCCCTCATCATCCCTTCCACCCTGTCTCATCATTTCCCCATCATTCCCCCCCATCATTCCCCCCCTCATTTCCCCCTGTCTCATCATCCCCCCACCCTGTCTCATCATGTCCCCCATCATTCCCCCCTCATCAACCCCCCCACCCTGTCTCATCATGACCCCATCATTCCCCCCTCATCATCCCCCCACCCTGTCTCATGTCCCCCATCATTCCCCCCTCATCATCCCCCCACCCTGTCTCATGTCCCCATCATTCCCCCCTCATCATCCCCTTACCCTGTCTCATGTCCCCCATCATTATCCCCCACCCTGTCTCATGTCCCCCATCATCATCCCCCCACCCTGTCTCATGTCCCCCATCATTCCCCCCTCATCATCCCTTCCACCCTGTCTCATTATGTCCCCATCATTCCCCCCTCATCATTCGCCCCCTCATCATCCCCCCCAACCTGTCTCATCATCCCCCCATCATTCCTCCACCCCTCATCATTTCCCCCTGTCTCATCATCCCCCCATCATGTTCCTCCTATGAGTGGTCTTCAACCTGCGGACCTCCAGATGTTGCAAAACTACAACTCCCAGCGTGCCCGGACAGCCAACTGCTGTCTGGGCATGCTGGGCGTTGTAGTTTTGCAACATCTGGACGTCTGCAGGTTGAAGATCACTCTTCCCCTTTCCTTACCTGGCTGTGCTCCGGCTGTCTTGCGGGGTCAGTGAAGTAGATGAGTGACGTCCTCTCCCTGCTCCTTGCGCGGCATCAGGGATCTTACTTTTCGGCGGCGACTACAGAAAATGAAAAGTGATGTCCTAAAGCCACGAAGAGAAGCCGGCAGAGGACGTCACTCATCTGCTTCACTGACCCCGCAATACGCGCCGCCTGACCTGACCTGCCGAAGTGCAGACAGGTAAGGAAAATAAACAAACTATAAAAAGCTGGAAAGGGGGAATGATGAGGGAGGGGGGAGGTTCTCCTGCACTATACACAGATACTGGTGGATAGTGCGGGAGACGCTGATTAAAAGGTAGCGCAGATCTGACCAAGGTAGGGCTCATTTTAATCAGCGTCTCCCGCACTATCCACCAGTACCTGTGGATAGTGCAGGAGAAAATATGTGAATGTTTTCCAGAGCGCGGAGGAGACGCCGCTGGTCACTGATTTAAAGTGGCCACGGCCGTGCTGCTAATACTTAACAAGCAGCTGCTGCTGCGGCTGCTTTAAATCAGTGACCAGAAGATTTATCGGCGTATAACACGCAGGCAGGCTTTTTGCCTTAAATTTAAGTTTTAAAAGTGCGTGTTATATGCCGATAAATACGGTATCTCATATCTATCTATCTCTCTCATATCTATCTATCTATTTCATATCTATCAATTCTATCTATCGATATACTGTATCTTCTATCTATCTCATATCTATCTATTCTATCTATATACTGTATCTTCTATCTATCTCATATCAATATATCTCTCTCATATATATATCTCATCTCTATCTATCTATCTCATTGTTTCTCAACCAGGGTGCCTCCAGCTGTTGCAAAACTACAACTCCCAATATGCCCGGACAGCCTTTGGCTGTCCGGGCATGTTGGGAGTTGTAGTTTTGCAACAGATGGAGTCAATCTGGTTGGGAAACACTGATCACATAACTATCTATCTATCATATCTACCTAGTCTATCTCATATCTATCTATCTATCTCATATCTATCTATCTCATATCTATCTATCTATCTATCTATCTATCTCATATCTATCTATCTATCTCATGTATATCTCTCTCTCTTGTATCTATCTATCTATCTATCTATCTATCTATCTATCTCTATCTATCTATCTATCGATCTATCCATCCATCTATCTAATGACACTTATCTGTCTGCTGTCAAGTGTCTGACAGATCCAAGTAGAAAAAAGGAAATTCCAAAAAAAGAAAAAAAAAAAAACCCACATCAGATGCGAGGGTGTGAACATCAGCAGTGTCCTGACTTCTCAGTGTCAGATGATTGTGGCAAAATAGTGTGTAATATCATCCAGCTCTGACCGGTCATCTGAACCTATAGAATGAATTTACAAAATACTTCTTATAAGAGGTAATTATTCTGACTTTAAATAGCAATTAATATAAAAATATCTATTTATCTATGTATTTCTTTTATATGTATTTTTGTGCAATCTATCTATCTATCTATCTATCTATCTATCTATCATCTATCTATTTATTTATCTATCTATCTCCTATCTATCTATCAATCCATCTATTTATCTATCTATTAGTTATTTATGAAGAATGTGTGCCTTTTTAACCCCTTAAGGACTCTTTTTTGTACATCTGACCACTGTCCCTTTAAGCATTAATAACTCTGGGATGCTTTTACTTTTCATTCTGATTCCCAAGATTGTTTTTCATATTCTACTTTATGATAGTGGTAAATTTTCATCGATATTTGCATAATTTCTTGTGAAAAATTCCAAAATTTTATGAAAATTTTGAAAATTTAGCATTTTTTCAACTTTGAAACTCTCTGCTTACAAGGAAAATGTACATCCCAAATAAATTATATATTGATTCACATATACAATATGTCTACTTTATATTTGCATCATAAAGTTGACATGTTTTAACTTTTGGAAGACATCAGAGGGCTTCAAAGTTCAGCAGCAATTTTCCACAAAATTTTCTAAATCGGAATTTATTAGGGACCAGTTCAGTTTTGAAGTGGATTGAGGGGCTTTCATATTAGAAATACCCCAAAAATGGCTCCATTATAAAAACTGCGCCCCTCAAAGTATTCAAAATGACATTCAGAAAGTGTGTTAACCCTTTAGGTGTTTCACAGGAATAGCAGCAAAGTGAAGGAGAGAATTCAAAATCTTAGTTTTTTACACTCTCATGTTCTTGTAGACCCAGTTTTTGAATTTTTACAAGGGGTAAAAGGAGAAAATTTGTAACCCAATTTCTCTCGAGTAAGGAAAGATCTCATATGTGTATGTCAAGTGTTCGGCGGGCGCAGTAGAGGGTTCAGAAGGGAAGGAGCGACAATGGGATTTTGGAGAGTGAGTTTTTCTGAAATGGTTTTTTGGGGGGCATGTCGCATTTAGGAAGCCCCTATGGTACCAAAACAGCAGAAACAAAAAAATAAATAAAAAAATAAACCCACATGGCACACTATTTTGGAAACTACACCCCTAAAGGAACATAGCAAGGGGTACAGTGAGCCTTAACAGCCTACAGGTGTTTGACAACTTTTCGTTAAAGTCAGATGTGTAAATGAAAAAAAAATTCTCACAAAAATGCAGTTTTTTCCCCCAAATTTTACTTTTTTACAAGGGTTAATAGGAGAAAATGCCCCCCAAAATTTTTAACCCATTTCTTCTGAGTATGGAAACACTCCATGTGTGGATGTAAAGTGCTTTGCAGGCGAACTACAATGCTCAGAAGAGAATGAGCGTCATTGAGCTTTTGGAGAGAGAATCTGGTTGGAATAGAAGTCTGAGGCCATGTGCGTTTACAAAGCCCCTGGTGGTGCCAGGACAGTGGATCCCCCCACATGTGAACCCATTTTGGGAGCTACACCCCTCACAGAATTTAATATGGGGTGCAGTGAGTATTTACACCCCACTGGCATTTGACAGATCTTTGGAACAGTGGGCTGTGCAAATGAAAAATTACATTTTTCATTTTCATGGACCATTGTTCCAAAAATCTGCCAGACACCTGTGGGGCGTAAATGCTCACTGTACCCCTTATTACATTCCATGAGGGGTGTAGTTTCCAAAATGGGGTCACATGTGTGTGTGTGTCTGTCGGGGGGGGGGGGGGGGGTAAGTTTTTCTGGTACTATGGGGGCATTGTAAACACACGTGGCCTTCAATTCCGGACAAAATTTATCTCCAAAAGCCCAATGGCGCTCCTTCTCTTCTGAGCATTGTAGTTCATCTGCAGAGAACTTTACATACACATATGGGGTATTTTCTTACTCAGAAGACATGGTGTTACAAACTTTGGGGGGCTTTTTTTCCTATTTTCCCTTGTGAAAATGAAAAATGTGGGGTAACACCAGCATTTTACTTTTTTTTTTTTCATTATTTTTTTTCATTTATTTTATTTTTTCATTTTCCCATCTGATTTTAACAAATTCGTCAAACACCTGTGGGATGTTAAGGCTCACTATACCCCTTGTTACGTTCCCTGAGAGGTGTGGTTTCCAAAATGGGGTCACACGTGGGTATTTATTTTTTTGTGTTTATGTCAGAACCATTGTAAAATCAGCCACCCCTATCACCAATTTAGTCCTCAAATGTACATAGTGCGCTGTCACTCCTGAGCCTTGTTGTGCGTCCGCAGATCATTTTACGCCCACATATGGGGTATTTCCGTACTCAGGAGAAATTGCGTAATACATTTTGGGGGTCTTTTTTCCTTTTACCTCTTGTGAAAATAAAAAGTATGGGCCAACACCAGCATGTTAGTGTAATTTTTCTTTTTTTTTTACACTAACAGGCTGGTGTAGACCCCAACTTTTCCTTTTCATAAGGGGTAAAAGGAGAAAAAGCCCCCCAAAATTTGTAGTGTAATTGCTCCCGAGTACGAAAATACCCCATATGTGGCCCTAAACTGTTTCCTTGAAATACGACAGGACTCCGAAGTGAGAGAGCGCCATGCGCATTTGAGGAATAAATTAGTGATTGTATAGGGGTGGACATAGGGGTATTGTACGCCAGTGATTCACAAACAGGGTGCCTCCAGCTGTTGCTAAACTTCCAGCATGCCTGCACAGTCAGTGGCTGTCCGGAAATGCTGGGAGTTGTTGTTTTGCAACAGCTGGAGGCTCCGTTTTGGAAACTCTGCCGTACGATGTGTTTTTTATTTTTATTGGGGGGACAGTGTAAGGGGGTGTATATGTAGTATTTTACCCTTTATTATGTGTTAGTGTAGTGTAGTTGTTGTAGTGTTTTTAGGGTACATTTGCACTGGCGGGGGTTTACAGTGAGTTTCCCGATAGGAGTTTGCGCTGTGGCGGATAATTTGCCGCAGCTCAAACTTGGAGCAGGAAATTCACTGTAAACCCGGCTGTGTGAATATACCCTGTAATTTCACATGGGGGGGGGGGGGGGGCGCAAACCTCCAGTTGTTTCAAAACTAAAACTCCCAGCATGTACTGAAAGACCGTGCATGCTGGGAGTTGTAGTTTAGCAACAGCTGGAGGCACACTGGTTGGAAAACCTTCAGATAGGTTCTGTTACCTAACTCTGTATTTTCCAACCAGTGTGCCTCCAGCTGTTGCAAAACTACAACTCCCAGCATTTACTGAATGCCGAAGGGCATACTGGGAGCTGTTGTTATACAACAGCTGGAGGTACGCAACTACAACTCACAGCCATGTTTGTGCATGCCAGGAGTTGTAGTTTTGCAAAATTTATAGGGCCACGGTTTAGAAACCACCGCACAGTGATCTCCAAACTGTGGCCCTCCAGATGTTGCAAAACTACAAATCCCAGCATGCCCAAACAGCAAACAGCTGTCTGGGCATGCTTGGAGTTTTAGTTTTGCAACATCTGGAGGGCTACAGTTCAGAGACCACTGTATATTGGTCTCCAAACTGTAGCCCTTCAAATGTTGCTTCCGTAGGATCACCGCACCAGGGAGCTGCACTTCAGCGCCGCCCGCTGTCGATCGCTTCCCGCCGCTGGTAAGTGACCTCCGGCCTCGGTCACCGCAGGTTCCTCCATTCTGCCCAGACTACAGTGGGTGGGCAGAGTGGGAGGACCGAACTTTAACCCCTCCCGCCCTCAATCTGCTGTTGGTCAGTCACTTCTGATCGACCAATAGCAGGGATAGGAGGGGTGGCACCCCTGTCATCTCACTCCTATCCCTTCAGGGGGATCATGGGTGTCTTGGACAACCCTGATCCCCCTTATTTTCTGGGTCACCAGAGACCAGTATGACACGGAATTGCCGTATATTGGCTGTCTGAATTGACCGTCAATCGCCGACATGGGGGAGGTATCAGGACCCCCCTTGGCGATGTGCAGGGATGCCTGCTGAATGATTTCAGCAGGCATCCCGGTCCGGTCCTCGCCCGGCGAGCGGCGGGGACCGGATAAATGCAGGTAGTACCTGTACGCCCTGCGTCCTTAAGTGGTTAAAACATTTGGCTCAAGACATATGCACAGGCGAATGGTGGGGAAAATAACTTGATTTACACATACAATAATAAATTATTGAAAACAGCCCAGGCCCCTACATATTGGACCTGATTGCTCAGGTTTCAGGGGGCAGAAGCTACAAGTATGGAGAGTTTAGATGCACTAAGGTGAAGTTAAAAGGGTATTCTGAGAGTTTTGGTTCTTTAAATGTGAAATGGGCAGCAAAGTTAGTCTAGTTACTAATATACTTCACTTACCTGTGTTTGGTGGCTGGCATTGAATTTCTTTGTCTTTCTTTTCCACGGAAGTTCATTTTTTTGCAGCCTACAAAAGGAGTGTTGTCTCGGACCTTTCCCAGCTTGCTGTGCGGCCTGGGACAATACATTACAAGTCAAGTGCTGAAATGGGGCTTTGCTGCTTGGTCTGTTGTGTGAAGCCAGCCCCCTGATGACGTTACCTGTGTGTCATGTGCGCACATATTTATATTGACACCAAAGTAGTACCAATACATGGTAAAAGGACACTGGTTGCTGGTCATTAATATAATATATCACCAAAAAGCTATAACAGCAACACAAAGATCATGAAAATATGTAAACTTTATTGACAATTTTATATAAAAAAAACATTAAAAAGCAATAGAGAATAAGCACAAAGCACAGGGCTGGATGGATAGCAAGTGGTATAGACAAGATATGAAAATACAACAGAAGCATCAACATATAAGTCACATCACAAATGAGAAACCTGGAATGCAGGTGTATAAAAAGTGATGCCCTATAAATAAAGTGATGCAAAAGATTACAAGATATAATTACCAATGCAGAGCCATATACCACAAGCACTCACCCCAACGTACGTTTTGCACCAGTGCGCTTCGTCAGGGGGCGTGCCCCCTGACGAAGCGCACTGGCGCGAAACGTACGTTGGGGTCAGTGCTTGTGGTATATGGCTCTGCATTGGTAATTATATCTTTTGCATCACTTTATTTATAGGGTATCACTTTTTATACACCTGCATTCCAGGTTTCTCATTTGTGATGTGACTTATATGTTGATGCTTCTGTTGTATTTTCATATCTTGCGCATATTTATATGTGCACCTGGAGGGTAAGCGTTTTGCCCCCTTTGTTTGTAGAGTGCTCTTATGTGAGCCCTTTTAAATGTTTTTACAATTTTCCTTTTTTTTGTGTTTTCCATGCTTATTGTCCCAATAAACTTTATGCTATTCATCTAATTACATTGTGATGTGCACCTTGTTATAGTTTCTTTCTGCTCTTGTGTTGTGCATAATTATTGTTAAAAAAACACTGGTTTTTGCACCCGTGAATGACATAATACATGGTTGGAGCCCCACCCTTTTTATATTACATGTGCATGCATTCATCATCACACAGATTCACAGCGTATGTGTCAAGTAATGTTAGCATGTCATGTGATCAAAGGGATGGCTGCCAATCTGTCTATGCACAGTATTGACTGGAAGCTGTCAATCATTGGTAGCGGATGAACTGTGCAGCTTACAGAGCTGTTGTACAGAAAGAGGGACCCCTTTTCACTGTACAGGTGTCATCGCAACCTTCGTCCTTAATGTAATTCACAATTGAGTTTATTTAGATGATACAGTCACCTATGTAAAAACACTATATAGTAAGTGTATTATTGGTTATATTGATGTTTGTAAAATGATAGCTTTATAGACCCTGTCCCAGCCCTGCTTACAACTATCCACTTGTCTATCTATCTATCTATCTGGTATCTATCTAGAAAAAAATTATTTTACATTGGTTTTGGTGCAACAAATTTTTGGTGCAACAATAAAGGTGTTTATTCGTACCATTGTTTTTGCACCAAATTTCAAGTTTGGGTTACTGAAATTACATATCTTTTACTTTTGCTGCATTTGCAAAATCTATCTATATATCAATCAATTTTTATAGCTATATACATATGTGCCTAAAACAGCCATCAACCCGCTCTAATTTTTGGAACCAGAGGAAGCATTTAACTCCTTAGATGCCACAGTCATCACTGCCTATGGCATCTAAGTGCTTTCACAAAGGTAAAGGGCTCCTGACGCATTGGGTCCTTGGTCTGCCACCTGAGTTCCAAGCTAAAAAATTATCACATCACTTATTTTTATTTATTGTGCAAAAGTAGAAACAGAGATGAGAGAATCAATATAGAAAATTTTAATTTTTTGGGGATTCACTTCTGGTGACTCAGTACTGTACGATGTACAGTGAGGCATAGTGAACCATAAACGGAATACTTATTTAATCTGATAAGCTCATGGACTTGGTTTGTAGAAAGAAGCAGCAATGAAATTTTAGCAATACAAGATCCAAGACTTTACTTATGTACATTAAATTTACCATAGATACACATTTTACGTCTCTACTAACTATAACTGCTGAGGCAGCTGATTGCTACTCATTTCCTGTAGTGGTTCAACCACAGAATGTCATTTCCTCCTCATTGTAAGATCTACTAACCTTTGTACACCGCAAAACCACAGGGAACTGAAGAATATGCTAGGTGGTTTACAACACTATCTCTATCTATCTCCTTTCAATCGATCTATATATCTAGATAATTCACCACAAGATCACCGCAGTGATCCACTAATTCCCTATTTTCCCATATATTAAAAACATATAACTTTATTGATTTATAATAATCCACACCAATTGAAAGATTAAAAATTCAGAGTGTCTCTCTTCCCATATGTATCAATATCCAATGAGTACCACTGTACCACAATCAATTGTAATTCTGTATGCACCTGCAGTGTGACATACAGATAGGGAAGGACACCACAAGAATTAAAATCAGTTTACAGCCCCCCTCGACATGTTTCGCCGTTGGACACGGCTTTGTCAAGAGGTTGTAGGGCTATGAACAAAAAACGCCACTACAGGGGTTTTTATAACCTCCTATCATGACCTCATCATAGAGGAAGTGCCTGATGCTGATTGGTGGAAAGTCCATTCCACCGATCATCTGAAGTTTCCATTGATTGATGGCTGTACCGTCCCATCCTAGTAACAATATTCACACCAACCACCTTTATTGTGTACCTATCGTCATGACAACCAAGTCACCTGATATGTGACGTGCCTGCGCCATCATGACATCCGAATCACATGATGTGATGACGTGCCTGCGCCATGGCCTCTGCGCCGGCACTTAGCTGCTATATCCACTATCTGCGCGATAACCCCTGCGCTATTACTTGGACCGAAATGCTGTCTTCATTCATGGTACGGCGCATGCGTGGATGCTTCTGTCGCGCCGCTGTGAGTATCTCATGGACGGTTGCGCAGTGTAACCTGCGCAAACACTTAGTTTTATTTCGATTCTCCCAATATTGTCCATGTACAGTATTCTTACATTAAGTTTTATTCTCCCAGCATTATCCACATATAGCATTCTTACTAGACCAATTCTCACAGGAATTTGGGGTAATTAATTTCAGAAAGAAAAAAAAGGGGGGGGGGATTATTTTTCCATCACTATCATTTAGATTACTCGGGTGGTAGTATATTATAATTGTTCCAATAACATGATTATTATAAATGATCAATCATAGCCACTTGATATATCATAATTGTATCTCTCATCTCCAATGCCTTATTGATGGTTGGATTAGTGCATTATCACCTCATCCCTTGTATAGGGAAGCTAAAGAAGACATCTAACAGGCACTTCCTAAACTTGGTCAATGGACTTGTGTGGTTCAGGGTTGTAATAATAATAGTTGTAATCATAATTAATAACGGCAGGTCTAATTATTAAATAAAGGCTGAGAAGGTAAAACCTTCATTCAAGCCACTGGGACTTAAGGTTTTTAATCTTTGTATCCATCTTGCCTCCTCACGAAGCAGTTTTCTATCCAGATTCCCTCTCCTCGGGCCCAAAGTCATCTTGATTAATCCCCAAAATTTGAGGGTTCGCATGTCTCCTCCATGGATTTCCCTAACATGTCTTGCCAATGGTGTGTCTACTCCAGTGCGGATGGTACTCAAGTGCTGTGAAATGCGTCTCCTGAGTTCCTGTGTGGTTTTACCCACATATAATTTAGTACATCCACACTGGGCGATATACACCACTCCTGTAGTCCGGCAATTGATGAAGTCTCTAATAACATATTTTCTGTTGTCCACTGGATTGACAAACTCCTTCATTCTCGGCATAAAACCACAAAATGAACAATTCCCACATGAGTGGGATCCTTTTATAGTGGACTGGAGCCAGGTCTTTTCAGGTTTTTCATAGAATAAACTGTGAACCAAATGTTCACGGATATTCTTCCCCCTTCTGTATGTAACTGAAGGGAAAGGTGTAATGGGGAGGGCCTTTTTTTCTTTCTGAAATTAATTACCCCAAATTCCTGTGAGAATTGGTCTAGTAAGAATGCTATATGTGGATAATGCTGGGAGAATAAAACTTAATATAAGAATACTGTACATGGACAATATTGGGAGAATCGAAATAAAACTAAGTGTTTGCGCAGGTTACACTGCGCAACCGTCCATGAGATACTCACAGCGGCGCGACAGAAGCATCCACGCATGCGCCGTACCATGAATGAAGACAGCATTTTGGTCCAAGTAATAGCGCAGGGGTTATCGCGCAGATAGTGGATATAGCAGCTAAGTGCCGGCGCAGAGGCCATGGCGCAGGCACGTCATCACATCATGTGATTCGGATGTCATGACGGCGCAGGCACGTCACATATCAGGTGACTTGGTTGTCATGACGATAGGTACACAATAAAGGTGGTTGGTGTGAATATTGTTACTAGGATAGGACGGTACAGCCATCAATCAATGGAAACTTCAGATGATCGGTGGAACGGACTTTCCACCAATCAGCATCAGGCACTTCCTCTATGATGAGGTCATGATAGGAGGTTATAAAAACCCCTGTAGTGGCGTTTTTTGTTCATAGCCCTACAACCTCTTGACAAAGCCGTGTCCAATGGCGAAACATGTCGAGGGGGCTGTAAACTGATTTTAATTCTTGTGGTGTCCTTCCCTATCTGTATGTCACACTGCAGGTGCATACAGAATTACAATTGATTGTGGTACAGTGGTACTCATTGGATATTGATACATATGGGAAGAGAGACACTCTGAATTTTTAATCTTTCAATTGGTGTGGATTATTATAAATCAATAAAGTTATATGTTTTTAATATATGGGAAAATAGGGAATTAGTGGATCACTGCGGAGATCTTGTGGTGAATTATCTGGATTAACCCTCCATATATTGGTCTTCTATGAACCGATCTATATATCTACCTATCTCCTTTTTATCTATCTAGAAAAATAGAAAGTTTAAAGCAGCACAACCTCAAAGATGATGATAATGGGTACACGTTGGATATAAGCCCAGATCACGAGCAGTAGTAATACTGTGCAAGAGCAAAGTTCCAGCAGCACTCCAGGATTACTGAAAAATACTGTGAAGCTTATTCATTTATGTTTCAAGCATGTTTCTTGAGAAAGACCGCAGTTGGCGGTGGAAACATTGAAAAATGGGTTAATAAACTTCACAGTATTTTTCAAGTTTGTGGGGGGAACTATACTGCTAACCTAATGTGGGGGGAACTATACTGCCAACCTAATGTGGGGGGAACTATACTGCCAACCTAATGTGGGGGAGCCATACTGCCAACCTAATGTGGAGGAACTATACTGCCAACCTAATGTGGGGGAACTATGCTGCCAACCTAATGTGGGGGAACTGTACTGCCAACCTAATGTGGGGGAACTATGCTGACAACCTAATGTGGGGGAACTTTGCTGACAACTTAATGTGGGGGGAACTATGCTGACAACCGAATGTGGGGGGAACTATGCTGACAACCTAATGTGGGGGAACTATGCTGCCTACCTAGTGTGGGGGAACTATGCTGCCTACCTATTGTGGGGGAAATATGCTGCCTACCTACTGTGGGGGAACTATGCTGCCTACCTTCTGTGGGAGAACTATGCTGCCTACCTACTGTGGGAGAACTATGCTGCCTACCTAGTCTGTGGGAGGGGGCATGTTGACCATTGCACAATACTCTAAAAGGGCCCCTCCCGAGACTAGACTCTGGATCCTCCAGTGAGTAGGATAGTAATGTCAGGATTAGTAATGGATCAGTAAACAGATGAGCACAGAAAACTAGCAGACTGGAACCTATTGCATAGGCAGGTTAAAATAGGTAAAGCAGCCTCAGACACCAGGTGACTGATAGTAATTAATGAAAGATTTTGGTGTATTGTTGGCCCTTCGAGAGGCAGTAAAGGAGTGGGTGCAAGAGTAAGGAGCAGCAGCACGAGCATAGCAGCAGGAGGAAGCACAGACAGGTCCACATGGAGCGAATGAGCAGTACCCTGGCATTACATTATATTAGTTATCAATGTAAAACATTTAAGTATTTCCAAAGGGTTTACTTACCTTTTCTCCCTGCACTGCGGATGTTTACGCTAAGTTTTCAATAAAAGACATAAACAGTACAAATGATTGTGTGTTAAAGGAAAATGGTCATCCTGTTCACCCACACTAAACCCAACACCGGGTTATAGTGTGGGTGAACAGGAGACCGATGTTGCCCGCCAGCTGAATTTGAGTATTCATGGTCGCTGGTCACGTGAGCACTCAGTAGGCACAAGCGCTCACCTGACCAGCCGGTGTGCTCTTCTTCAGCACACAATTTAGTGAAGATAAAAGAGGATCTTCAGAGGGACCGGGCACCAGACAGAAAGTATGTACAGTACAGACCAAAAGTTTGGACACACCTTCTCATTCAGAGTTTTCTTTATTTTCATGACTATGAAAATTGTAGATTCACATTGAAGGCATCAAAACTATGAATTAATACATGTGGAATTATATACATAACAAAAAAGTGTGAAACAAGTGCAAATGTCATATTCTAGGTTCCTTTAGCCATCTTTTGCTTTGATTACTGCTTTGCACACTCTTGGCATTCTCTTGTTGAGATTCAAGAAGTAGTCACCTGAAATGGTTTTCTCTTCACAGGTGTGCTGGTGTGGAGGAGGAGGTGTGGTGGTGCGGGGGTGCTTTGCTGGTGACACTGTTGGGGATTTATTTAAAATTGAAGGCATACTGAACCAGCATGGCTACCACAGCATCTTGCAGCGGCATGCTATTCCATCCGGTTTGCGTTTAGTTGGACCATCATTTATTTTTCAACAGGACAATGACCCCAAGCACACCTCCAGGCTGTGTAAGGGCTATTTGACAAAGAAGGAGAGTGATGGGGTGCTGCGCCAGATGACCTGGCCTCCACAGTCACCGGATCTGAACCCAATCGAGATGGTTTGGGGTGAGATGGACCGCAGAGTGAAGGCAAAAAGGCCCAACAAGTCCTAAGCATCTCTGGGAACTCCTTCAAGACTGTTGGAAGACCATTTCAGGTGACTACCTCTTAAAACTCATCAAGAGAATGCCAAGAGTGTGCAAAGCTGTAATCAAAGCAAAAGGTGGCTAGAACCGAGAATATGACATATTTTCACACTTTTTTGTAATGTATATAATTCCACATGTGTTAATTCATAGTTTTGATGCCTTCAGTGTGAATCTACAATTTTCATAGTCCTGAAAATAAAGAAAACTCTGAATGAGAAGGTGTGTCCAAACTTTTGGTCTGTACTGTATATTAGTCAGAGAGCCCTCGTCGGTCTCCTGTTCACCCACACTATAACCTGGTGTATTGGGTTTGTGTAGGTGAACAGGATGACAGTTTTCCTTTAATAGTTTAGCAATCAATTCAGAAATCCTGGTTATTTCCAAATGGGTTCACCACTTACCTTTTTGGCAATTGGAGTGATATCAATCTACTTCACCTTGTACATGGCAAAACACTGGAATCTGAATATATTCTAGGATGTTTTAACATTTTTTTGTAATAAGTGCAGAAAGGGTTTACTTATTTTATTTTTTGCAATAAAATATCTCAATTTACTAACCCACATACATGGAAAAACACAGGAGCCTAAATATATGCTAGGATGTTTTCGATGCTTTTTGTCAAATGCATTTCCTGCATTTAAAACCCGGCTTTATTCTGTGATACAAAGAAAGATGAAGAATTCTATAATACATTAAGCAGAAAAAGCCTCCGCAATTACATAAAAGACAAAGATGCCCTCGACTTCCAAGAAAAATACACAAGCGGAAGTGAAAATCCGATTACAAGTCTAACATGTGGTTAACATTTTTAGAAGCAACAGAAGTCCTCATTATTTACTGTAAAAGGAGAAAAGTTCCCCCTGGCATACAAGCTTATTTTTCTACATACGGGTATAGCGAGATTGTTGTTTAGCACAACGTGACGTGCTATCTGTTGCTTTACTCAGGACTGTGTTATCTGGAAACACAACAATATCATTAACCCCTTTAAATCCATTCTCAATGGCATTTTCGTGTTTTTTTCCTCACCTTCCCAGAGCTGTAACATTTGAATTTTTTCCATCGATAGAGCTGTATTAGAGATTATTTTTTGCAGGGCAATTTGTACTTTTTAATAGCACTAAAGATGAGTAAACCTTCCAAATGCTGTTACTGGAGAATTTGATTCGATGGGTATTGACGTGGTCAGGTGAGAAGGAGGGTGGTCTGGCGCATCAGACAGACCAGAACACATAGAGAGTACTTATACACTAAAGAAGAGTTTTCGACAATTTAAGAACAGACAGTTTGAGACAGGAGTCCTTGCTCCTGTTCACAATCCCTGAGTCCTTGCTCCTGAATCATAAACAAATTGGATTTGGACAAATCTGTTTTTTGGGAATTTTTTTTTAAAATTCAATGTATTCATCACCCTCTAGTTTGGCTTATAATGTATTGTAAACAAAAAATTTTTTGCGGGGTGGAATGGAATAAAATGCAATTCTGCCATTTTTGGCTAAAATCTCTTGTGTTTTATTACTTCTAAAACATATATAAAAATTGTTCCATTACCATATGATCCCTATAACGTTTATTTCCCCACCTACGAAGCTGTGTGGGATTTTGCTTCTCGCAGGGGGAGCTGTAGTTTTTGCTGGTACCATTCCTACTAGTACCATTTGGGGTTTTTAATTGTTTATTTGTCTGTATGATAAAGAGCAAAAAAACAAAACAAAAAAAAGGCTATGCAATAAAAGGGTTGTAATACCAGCCACAGTCAATGGGAAAAAAGTAGCAATGAAAAATAAGTTGATACCTAAGTAACGAAGGAAAAGTCTTATTATGCAAGTATGGTAGGGAAAAGAATAAATAGGTGGAATATGCAGAACTAAAAGCAATTTACCTACAAAATCTTGTTAGACGTCACCCTCACCGTGCAGAAATGTCTCATGAATCATTGTGGTGGAGACCTCGCCATGTGATGTTTACTATACAAAGCTTCCTCTTCTCAATTGGAATTTTCTAGTAGGCTTACTTGGTGCTTTTTAGATTTTTCCGCTTCATTGGCCTGTCATCAGGTCAGTACATAACTGGTATCTCCTGAGCCTTAATGGAAAATATATAACAGAGCCGCCACCTCCCATGTTCCATTTTATAGTACTGGTGTCTTATTATATGGCAGAGGGGCCTCCACCAGGGACAAATGCATGAATTTAACTTCTACCTTTGTATACCTAAGGCTCACAGGGACATGCTCTCCATGGACCCACAAATATACTTGTTAACATCCAATTTAGGGAGAAGAGACAATCCTGCTAGCCAAAATGGATGGTTTCTGGGCTGTCCTGAGGGTGGGTACAATGTTGGCTTTTTGAAAGTTTGAAAATATGCACTAAACATTCAGCATTGATCTCTAAGGGTCTGCAAAAATGATATTATTTCCTCTTTCATGTTTAGCATATGGGCTATAACATGATCTTCATGCTTCATTATGATCATGTTATGTCACTCACAGATTCCTAGTTGACATAGATGTGAGGCGCAGATATTTTGGATGACAGCTCTTCCAGAGGACACTAATTTTACAAAAGTCAAGACTTGTCTAAGCCACAACCTCAAAATTTTAGACTATGGCTTATTGGCCTTCTTAACCTAAACCATATTGTATGTTTTCTAGCAATGGGATAAATAGAAAATAGGGGGTCCATTAGAAAAATTGGCCTTCTGTTATGACTTCTAATCTTGTCCCTAGGACACAAAGCTCTGGTGTTTATTTCCTTTTGCTTTTCATAACCCATAGGTTTATACCCCTCTTTCTTTGTTTGCTGACAATGCAGGTCCATGGGGACAGGAGTCCTGCATGGTTTCCTTCCACAAACAAAAAGAATGAGACCAACCAGGGATATTCCCCCTCTTTTCATGTTCCCATAGCAGCTGCATGGTCTGTTATTAAGGTGTGTTTGCCCTTGTTTCTTGTCTGTCTAGGTTTTCTAGATGTTTCTCATTCCAATTCATATTCCTTTTTATTTTCAGATCATCCTGTTGGCAGGACTTTTACAAGATTTTCTTAAGAGTACAAAACTGGTTGTGGGAGCTATCATCTGCATATTCTAATCCGGTTCCCAAAGATTGGAAGCAAATCCTATTACTTTTTATTTTGTGCTTTGTCTTTTCATCCTTAGCTGGAACTTTCCTTTACATATGGTTATCTCATTCATTACAGTACCAGTCATTTCTTACCTCCATCTTGGCTCTAACCACATCTATCTTTATATGCATTGTCCTTGTTCTCATCCACCCAATTCGTTGCATCTTGACCATCATCATCCCAACCCTAGGAACCAAACAAGGTCGTCGGCTGCTGTTATCCACCTGCTTTATGTTCATGGCTCTTAACGTTCTTCCGAATATATTTAGTAACCTCCGGAATATATTCCAAATCATCAAATGCATATCCCAACACTCTTCAGAAACAGTCTTAAACTCCACCAGCACCTTCAGAGATCTGACGGAGGAATTGAGAAAAATGGTTAAAGAGACCACAGATGTGATGGCGAAGCTCCAGGTGAAGTCTCCTCTGGAGGTGAACCTCTTAGCTGATATAAATACTGATGTGGTTTCTCAACATATATCTGAAGTGACCAATAACATGAAGAAGGAATTTGAAACCGTGGAAATGGTTTTTAAGGACCTCACCCTTGTGGCAAATAGGGTTATTGCTGGTTATTTCATCTTGTATGTTCTCTTTAATGCCACCTGGTACTTAAGAAACTATCTAACCAATATTGAGTTTGACAACCAGTATATTACAAGACAACTAGTTGAGATAGCACAGAAAAATAATATTACCGACTTGAATAATGGCTCCTCACTAGGGTTAATAAAGGCAGCAGGAATCAAGATGTCAAGAAATGAGCTTGGATCCATCTTGTTTCGTCTTCTGGTCATTGTGGGCTTTGTTCTACTTTCTGTGCTCATCATAGCCATGGACCACATTGTCTTCCAGTTGGCCATGGAGGTTGGCAACTGGGTGGAAAAATTGCCAGCTATGCATGTGACTTTTCATATGCACTATGATGCATTTGTAAGTAATGGTGAATGTAAAGGATAATTTAAGGGATATATCTTCTTGGAATAAATAATCTTTTGTAGATTATGGCCAAGGATGTCACGATCCATCAAGTCTTGTCTGCTATCTTTAAGCAGCTGGGATGAAAGTACTTGCAATGATATGCCGCACCTTCAATAGACTGCTGGATCAGACTTCACAGGATCTGTTTGTAGTCTGTAACCACACAGACATCTAAGTTTGCATAGGAGCTGAATGTATATTTAAAGCAGTATACTTTTTAAAAATGTCTGGAGATGGATTTGGCACAAATTTAATCTGTTCAGAATCTCCCAAAAAAGTGGTGATTCAGTGAATTCAAAACTTTTAAGATTTGTTTGGGATGAATATTTCAAAATGCTGGCTGCAACTACTAGTCTTACACATCCGCAGATAACTTGTCTATCATGTTCCATACTGTACTGTGACTACTAAAACCACGACTACTGCTGACCCTACACAGCCGCACATCTCCTGCACTGTCCATCATGTTCCATACTGTACTACTACTTACCCTACGCAGCCGCACATCTCCTGCACTGTCCATCATGTTCCATACTGTACTACTACTTACCCTACGCAGCCGCACATCTCCTGCACTGTCCATCAAGTTCCATACTGTACTACTACTTACCCTATACAGCCGCACATCTCCTGCAATGTCCATCAAGTTCCATACTGTACTACTACTAATATGACTACTACTGACCCTACACAGCTGCACATCACCTGCCTTGTCCATGATGTTCCATCCTGTACTACTAATACAACTACAACTGACCCTACACAGTTGTAGTAGTAGTTACAGATTTTCTGCCTGGTCAATTATATTCCATACTGTACTGGTACTACTACTACTACTACCCCTTCACAGCCACACATCTCCTGACTTGTCCATCATGTTTCATACTGTACTACTGCTGCTGCTACTACTACTAATTACTACTACTACAACTACTACCCCTACACATCTCCTGCACTGTCCAACGTGTACACTGTCCAACTGGTACTACTACTCTGCACAGGATAAATATAAAAAACCTGAATTCAGAGGACAATTGGGGCAATTTTTTGTAATTGGTATAAATTGAATCAAATCTGATGACAGATTTCCTCTAATTGGACACAAATCGAATATCAGGAAATTTGCTAAGAGATTATTTTCAAACTTGCTTAAATTTTTATTTAAGATGCACTGGAACCCTAAAAATGTTTTTCAAGTAGAATCTTTTTTTTTTTTTTTTTTTCCTTTAAAAGGAACCTGTCAGCTCTTATTGCCTTGCAGAGTTGCCGACATAGATATATAGTGTAAATGCAATGTACAAAATCATTGCCATGTCCTATCTTATAAAAATCACTATATTTCATTAGGCTGAAGTGTCAAGGAGGTGCTGCCGTGCCAATTAGTGCTGCAGCAGGGCACATCTTCTCCCCCTCTCCTGCCCTTGTCCTCACTTTATTGATGTACAGATGTGCAGGGTTTGGCTTTGCCGAACCCTGTATTGAAATCTTGTACTTGTTCTGTGGATGCTAGTAGCAGCGCATGTGTGCTGTTATTAGTGTGGTGGCCAAGTACGAGAGTTCTTACCCCGTACCCTTGCTGCCCTGTCAGGCAGCCTCCTTACAGTGTCCCCTGGGCCCCTTACACCTGTCCCCTTATGTATATATTGTTTGCTATGTGTTATACTGTATAATGCATATAGAAAGTGTTACTAACAAATGTTAACATGTGATCACCAGTCATGTGAGTGTAACCCAGGAGGTATCAGTGACCATGTGACTTAAGGGTGACCTATGGGACCCCACCAGAGTCTCCCCTATAAAAGCCCTGGGAGGAGTCTCTTCTCTCTCTTTTCTGCTGAGTTGCAGTGCAGTCAAGTTCTAGAGTGTGTCTGGAGTCCATAGGAGGCCTCAAGTCCGTCCTGCAGCCACAAGTCTACAAGTAAGCTACAACCACAGCATTGTCAGTCTCAAGTCAAGTCAGTCACAGTCATCTGTTGTCAAGTCAGAGCGGCCTGCACTAAAATTGTCCAAATCTACTGCAAGTCCCAGCAAACCTGTAAGGTCTCTGAAGTCACTGGTCACCTCCGTGGGCCAGGCTGAACTGTATAGACTGTACCATCTGTCACTCAGTAAAGCTACCATTGTCCGTAACTTGGCGTCGGAGTCATTATTGCCCCATGCCTAGCCCAGGGGTTAATGCTATCTGCCCCCGGGGTAATTCCATCTGCCCTGCATCTCACACCCTCTACCACATTAGTATCCATGGTGCAGGATTTTAATACAGGGCTCGGTGCTAGTAGCCAAGCCATCAATCAAATGAAGGCAAAGAAGGATGGGAGAGAAAGGAGGTGTGACTAGCTGCGGCACTTAAGAGGGTACTCCGGTGGAAAACAAATGTTTTCAAATCAACTGGTGCTAGTAAGTTAAACAGATTTGTAAATTACTTCTATTTAAAAATCTTAATCCTTCCAGTAATTATGAGCTTCTTAATGCTCTAGAGGAAGTTTTGTAGTTCTTTACAGTCTGACCACAGTGCTCTCTCCTGCCAGGAACTGTTCTGAGCAGTATAGGTTTTTAATGGGGATTTGCTTCTACTCTGGACAGTTCCTGACATGGACAGAGGTGTCAGCAGGGAGCACTGTGGTCAGACTGGAAAGAACTAAACAACGTCCTCTCTAGTATACAGCAGCTGATAAGTACTGGAAGGATTATGAATATTAAATAGAAGTCATTTACAAATCTGTTTAACTTTCTTGCGCCAGTTGATTTGAAAACATTTGTTTTCCACCGGAGTACCCCTTTAAGCTGCTTTGCACCACTTCCTCGACACTCTAAGTTAAGGAAAAAAACTAGAGATTTTATAAATTTAGGAATCAGCAACAGGTGGGGAATAAGTTTGTTTGTTGTGCTCTCTAACCATGTCCACAACTCTGGGAGAGATTCAGAGCTGACAGGTTCCCTTTAAATCCTAAAAGTTGAAATGTTCTATTTAAGAGTTTAGACAATCCCTTTGTGTTAGAAGGGATCCTGGACAATAAGATCACCATGGACCTTCAGTGATTAGCCGTGTAGGAATAATGCAATAAGTGTCCAGTTCCCTGTAGTACCCCTGCAGGAGAAATAAAGTATTGCAAAGTTCATATTGATACTGATGGGCTCTCTATGTAATCGACTGAAACCAAGGCCGATGCTAAGAGCTGGGGTAACTGTAGCAATATACTACCATCCTGGAGGTACATGTAGCAATATATTACTGTCCTAAAGGTACATATAGCAAAATACTGCCATATTAGAGGTACCTATAGCAATATACTAATGTCCTAGATGTACCTATAGCAATATAACTACATATAGGAGGGTAGTATGCTTCTATAGGTACCTGTAGGAGGATAGCATGTACTGTATATTGCTATGTGCACCTATAGGATGGTAGTATATTGCTATAGGTACCTATAGGAGGGAAGCATATTGCTACAGTACCTATAGGAGGGTAGCATGTACTATATATTGTTATAGGCTCCTCTAGGATGGTAGCATGTACTGTATATTGCTAAGGGCCATAGCAATATACAGTACATGCTACCATCCTAGAGGTGCTCATAGCTCTATACAGTATATGCCACCATCCTAAAGGTGCCCGTAGCAATATACAATGCATGCTACCATTCTAGATGTACAGTAATGTATATTGCTATAGGCACCTTACTGTGCCCCAATACAAGTATTTTCCCAGAGGGGTTAGAGTGACTCCCTTCCCATGCACCCTAATGCATCCATACACATCTGGCCTCTGCTTCCCAGAGCTGAAGGAAAGTCCTGACTGACTCCTCGTGTCTTCTCCGGTTGAGACCATAACATCTCTGCTGATCTGCTCTTCTAGTCACATGACAGCGTAGGCACAGAGCAGCACAGCAGCGATGTCCCTTGCATGAAGCATGCACGCAGGTAAATGTATCCATTCCCTCCCCACTCCATAGCCACCCCCAGCAGCCCAGCCAGCACTAATCCATTCCACACCAGTTGCCCTAATGCTGCCTGGAGTTAAAGGGGTTATCCAGGAAAAAACTTTTTTTTAAATATCAACTGGCTCCAGAAAGTTAAACAGATTTGTAAATTACTTCTGTTAAAAAATCTTAATCCTTTCAGTACATATGAGCTTCTGAAGTTTAGGTTGTTCTTTTCTGTCTGAGTAATCTCTGATGACACGTGTCTCGGGAACCGCCCAGTTTAGAAGAGGTTTGCTATGGGGATTTGCTTCTAAACTGGGCGTTTTCCGAGACACGTGTCATCAGAGATTACTCAGACAGAAAAGAACAACCTTAACTTCAGAAGCTCATAAGTACTGAAAGGATTAAGATTTTTTAATAGAAATAATTTTCAAATCTGTTTTAACTTTCTGGAGCCAGTTGAAATATAAAAAAAAGTTTTTTCCTGGAATACCCCTTTAAGCATTCAAACCCATTGCCAGTGAGTGGTAGGGAACTCAGATTTTTCCGGCCCCTACTCAACCCCACCTGGCTCGGCGCCCTAAGGCAGCTGCCTTAGCTGCCTTAAAGTAGCGCCGATCCTGACTGAAACCCTTTTTTTGTAGTTGCTTTCTGATCTGGCTAAGGATAAGGGTTGTTTTTGAGTTTCTTTCCATTAGTAATTCTAAATCCCTAAAAAGATATCATTAAATAGCTTAGGGTGCCCTGATCATACACCTTATAACAGGTTGTCAATATTGCAGATATCCTTAGCTATATCAGAGAGCAACTACAAAGAGGGTTTCAGTCTGTAACATAGATAGCCCATCAGTATCAATATGAATTTTGCAGTACTTTATTTCTCCTGCAAGGGCATCTATTTAAAGGGGTACTCCGGTGAAAACCTTTTTTCTTTTAAATCAACTGGTGGCAGAAAGTTAAACATATTTGTATATTACTTCTATTGAAAAATCTTAATCCTTCCTGTACTTATTAGCTGCTGAATACTACAGAGGAAATTCTTTTCTTTTTGGAATGCTCTCTGATGACATCACGACCACAGTTCTCTCTGCTGACATTATTATAATAATAACACTTTATTTATTGTTGTCCTTAGTGGGATTTAAACCCAAGTCCCCAGCACTGCAAGGCAGCAGTGCTAACCACTGAGCCACCATGCTGCCCTTAGCATACATCTGCTATACATCTGCTATGCATGGTTGCTAAAATGGACAGAGATGTCAGCAGAGAGCACTGTGCTCGTGATGTCATCAGTGTTCCAAAAAGAAAGGAATAACCTCTGTAGCATTCAGCAGCTAATAAGTACTGGAAGGATTAAGATTTTTTAATAGAAGTAATATACAAATATGTTTCACTTTCTGCCACCAGTTGATTTAAAAGAAAAAAGGTTTTCACCGGAGTACCCCTTTAATGATGGTGAAATCTAATTTTTTGGGGGTTGGCTACAGGTCCTCACAGGTATTCACTGGTGCTTGATTATCATAATAATAAATCTTTATTGATCACATCTTTTTTTTTTGCAGGTTACTGTCATTTTTATTCGTCAAGAGATTAACTCACATCAAATAGAACGGCAGCTGAACATTTTCTTCTTCCCTGACCACTGTAAACAGTCGGCAAGTCCTCCAGATCCCTCTGTCACTGCATCAATTCTTGTCATCCATTGCATCTTGTTTGCTGTGGTGTTTTTGGAAATGTACGCTCAACGTCTGTGCCGCAAGATCTCCGCCATGTTCTATCAGGCAAGAGAAGAAGAAAGAATTCTATATTTATTTGACCAGATAACAAAAAAAACCCTAACAGTGTACAGTGATCCCTCAACTTACAATGGCCTCAACATACAATAGTTTCAACATACAATGGTCTTTTCTGGACCATTGTAAGCTGAAACCAGACTCAACATACAATACTACACACAGTCCAGATCTGTGAAACGTGTCAATGGCCGGAAGAAGTGACCAATCGGAATGTACATTTCACTGGTAAAGCCCCTGTATTACTGAAACGTATGCACTGACTGATGTCTGGTAGCGCCCCCTATAGTACAGGGAGGTATTACATGTTCCGTACACTTTACCTGTACCTATGTTACTTTTTTAGGACATTGTCTGTACTGTACAGGATCCCGAAGAAGCTCCTGTCCTCTACATAGACCAGTGTTTCCCAAGCAGGGTGCCTCCAGCTTTTGCAAAACTACAACTCCCAGCATGCCCGGACAGCCTTTGGCTGTCCGGGCATGCTGGGAGTTGTAGTTTTGCAACAGCTGGCGGCTCCCTGCTTGGGAAACACTAACATAGACAGTGATTAACAGCTCCCAGCAGATCTTTCTTACTTTTATATGTAAGGATTTGCTTTATCTATATTAGTTATTTACTTATTTTTCTTTAATCATCACTTTTTAATATTTTTGGATGACATTTTGGTCGCTTCAGAACCAATTACCAGGTTTCCATAGAGTTCCGGTCTCAACATACAATGGTCGTCCTGGAAGCAATTAATATTGTAACTTGAGGGACCACTGTACTATGCATACATTTTTGCATTTTTCTCTGTCTGTATTGTGGCTGTAAATCCTTTGGGTCCAAAAATCCAAACTAAAAGCATCATCATTCAAGATCTATGATTGTATTCAGGGACTTGTGGCCGTACGGATGCAAAAGTGTGGCGTATTCCGCTTGCCTGAAACTGGCCAAAGGCCACACTAAAATGAGGAATAAAATGACTTGGCAGTCTTCAAAACAGGATTTTCCCTTTGCCTTACTATGATATTGACTTTTGCGAAAGCTCCCTATAAGAAAAGTACACAAAACTGCAAAAAAATATATATATTTAAAGGAGTAGTCCAGTTCTGAAAAATGTATCCCCTATCCTAAGGGGACCGCAGGGACCCCCGCAATCTCCCGTATGGAAAGGGGGCGTGTCGACCACAGAACAAAGCGGCGGCTGACATGCTCCCCCAATACAACTCAATGCCAGAGCCGGAGCGCTGCCTTCGGCAATCTCTGGCTCTGCCGTAGCGCTGTATTGAGGGGGCGTGTCGACCGCCTCTTTGTGCGGTGGTCGACACATGCTATCAGACAGGAGAGCTAGGGCCCCATACAAGAGATCATGGGGGTTCCCTGCAGTCGGACCCCCCGCTATCTGAAACTTATCCCCTATCCTTAGGATAGAGTATAAGTTTTTCAGGACTGGACTACTCCTTTAAAGTGTACATCAGTGGTCTTCAAACTGTGGCCCTCCAGCTGTTGCAAAATTACAATTCCCAGCATGCCCGAACAGCCGTTGGCTGTCCGGGCATGCTGGGAGTTGTAGTTTTGCAACAGCTGGAGGGCCACAGTTTGAAGACTGCTGGTGTACATAAAGGGATACTCCGCTGGAAAAAAATTTTTTTCCCAATCAACTGGTTTCAGAAAGTTTAACAGATTTGTAAATTACTTTAAAAATCTTAATTATTCCAATACTTCTCAGTTTCTATATGCTCCATAGGAAGTTCTTTTCTTTTTGAATTTCCTTTCTGTCTGACCACAGTGCTCTCTACTGACACCTCTCATTTTAGGAACTGTCCAGAGTAGGAGCAAATCCCCATAGTAAATCTATACTGCTCTGGACAGTTCCTGACAGGGACAGAGGTGTCAGCAGAGAGCACTTGTGGTCAGACAGAAAGGAAATTCAAAAAGAAAAGAACTTCCTGTGCCCATAACAGTCTATGGGAATGTTAAGGGTGAGTAGGGGAGGGGAGATGACGGAGTTGCAAGAGAGTACTAGATACACATTGCTTGATTCACAGTTTTGGCTGGGTTCAAGTCTGAGTTGAAGGCTTTATTGGGGACCTCTGTCACAGATTCCATTAAAGGGGTACTCCGGTGGAATTTTATTTTATTTTTTTTAAATCAACTGGTGCCAGAAAGTTAAACAGATTTGTAAATTACTTCTATTAAAAAATCTTAATCTTTCCAGTACTTTCCAGTATAATTAGCTGCTGAACGCTACAGAGGAAATTCTTTTCTTTTTGGAACACAGAGCTCTCTGCTGAATCACAAGCACAGTGCTCTCTGCTGACATCTCTGTCCATTTTAGGAACTGTCCAGAGTAGGAGAAGATCCCCATAGCAAACATATGCTGCTCTGGACAGTTCCTAAAATGGACAGATATGTCAGTAGAGAGCACTGTGCTCATGATTTCAGCAGAGAGCTCTGTGTTCCAAAAAGAAAATCATTTCCTCAGTAGTATTCAGTAGCTAATAAGTACTGGGAGAATTAAGATTTTTTAATAGAAGTAATTTACAAATCTGTTTAACTTTCTGGCACCAGTTGATTTAAAAAAAAAATAAAAAAATTTCCACCAGAGTACCCCTTTAACCCCTTAAGGACGCAGCACTTTTTCACCTTAAGGACTGAGCCCTTTTTCACAATTCTGACCACCGTCGTTTTCCACATTAATATCTCTAAAACGCTTTTACCGAATATGTTGTACTAGTATTGATATATATTATTGTGATAGCCTGGGGGAGTTGGGGATATGGGATGTAGCTGTGCGGTGACTTAAGGGTGTCTGGTTAACCCTTTCTATTCGTGACGCCAGGGTGAGGGCTCCTCTATAATGCTTGTCCTACCGCCACCCTTCCCAAGAGCGATAGGGAGGTATAGAATAATTGAATGTCCACAACCGGAGAGTTTCCTGAAAACAATTGGAACTTTTACTGAAGATTTTATGCAAGCTTCATAACCGGAACAGTCTCTATACATGCAAAGTCTCTTAGAGATTGACAAAGGTTGGGACCTTAAGCAATTTAGAGTCCGTAGACTGAGACGCGCTGTTCCACTGGATTTAGGGGATTTAGTTGCGGTCCAGTAGTCACGCTAGCTTTAGCAGGGATTAGTTTAGAACTCACGGTTTAGGTTAGGCTGAGGCCTAGCGTGTCTTTGAAAGTTGCACAGATCCGTCCTGCTAGTCCGGCATCCACGAGAGCAGCAACCCAAGAGACTGATAATTGGCTACAGCTCCCTTATATGGGCAGGGGCTGGACTAGAGCTAATTGGTCCAATACTTCTGTCAATCACCTTTACACAGAAAGGTCCAAAAGGTCCTCTAACATACCATAGAGGAATTAACATGGTCACATGACTGAAGGTCCTGCGACGCTAACAAGGTAAGCATACTATACATTATATTAAATATACACATTATTATTAAATATATACACATATAAACATTATAGAATTAGAGTAGAAGAGAGGCGACTAGGGGCTGTCCCACCTGGGGAACCCTACCTGAACGTAGTTACTCTGACTTTGGGGACCACCATACAAGGTACGGTATGGTACCGGGAAACCACATTTTCGTATTGTCCTAGCACCGCCGCGGCTGGAGTTACCTGGTTACCTGCAGTGCCTTTCTGTTGTCCATCTCTGGGAGCTGCCTAGCTAAGGTATCGGTGCCACTTGCCTTCTTTCTATTGACTTTTAAATAAATGACTACAACTACATATTTTTGGCTGCCCCTGCCTGTAGATTTTAATGAACTTCTGAGAAGATGTTAGGTTTGTGAAGGAGCATAAATGGTTTTTCTTATCAGGCATACTCCCGGTAACTATTTTACATCCCAGCACATAATCCCGGGAGCGTCCTAGCCACCCATGTCTGAGACCATCTTGTACAGTCACATATATCTTGATTAAAATTCATATTTATATTAATGGAAACATCTGTTGTCACCGTTCTCATCTCCAGAAAGGCGTTAATGTCTTAGCATCCACTTTGTGTTTGTTGCTCATAAATATAAAATTAAGTATTTGTTTTAGGTTTATAAGTGAAGAATTGAGACAAATAAGTCACAGCTTCAGAAGGTTCCCCTCAAAACACTATTTTTACATAAAAAATATTCCGACTGAGCCGAAACTTTGGGCATTTTGAAGTCACATGCCCCTAAAGAACCCCAGCATATAGAGAAATGCAATCTCCTTCTACCTATTACAGCTTGTATAGTGTTATTTGTAGCTGTGTTCTCAAAAACTGTTCACTGAAATTAATAGAAACCCTATAAATTAGAAAAAGGGAGTGATTCTCTGGGCATGTGTGTTATCTGTAAGTTTAAAGCTGACAATATATATATTAGACATATAGCCAGCTGAACCCACCTATTTCTGTAGAACCAGCACACCAGATAATGTGAACGAGAGAAAAAAGCAAGGCAGATGTTGAGGGAGAGAAGGATCAGACATGTTGGAATTTAAAGTAGTACTGCAGCCATAGAACACTTGGATAGGGGATAAGTGATCACAGCGGGTCCGACCAGTGCGACCCCTGCGATCTCCCGCGGCTCCTCGTGGATAATGCTCTTGTCGTTGACCTCACTAAGAGGCCGACAGATATGCCCCCTCAATTCAGCTCTATGGGAGAGGCAGGGATGTACCAACGTTGCACTCCGCCACTCTCCCATAGAGATACACGGAGGGGGCGCGTCGGCAGAGCCCCATACAGGAGATAGTGGGGGTCCCAGCGGTCCTTCTGATAGGGGATAAGTGTGCTATGGCTGCAGTACTCCTTTAACTGCTTGATCCTGTTTGCAGCTGCTTTTTACCTTCTCCCCATTGAGAGAAATGAGCTTGCATGTGTAGGGGGGGATCTGAAGAGATAGCTGTTGGCTAAACAGGCAGACATCTTTCCTATGTGTATGGCTAGACTGTGGAATAAAAGTGGAGGGAACATATACATGACTAATAGACATGGAGATAAAAGGAGATCCAAGAAAGGGAAATGAATCGCGCTGCCCCAAGAAGTATATATGGGTAAATTTATTGCACACAAAGGATCCACGCAACACGTTTCAAAGCCGTTCCAGCTTTTTCATCAGACGCCAGATGAAAAAGCCGGAACGGCTTCGAAACGCGTTGCGTGGATCCTTTGTGTGCAATAAATTTACCCATATATACTTCTTGGGGCAGCGCAATTCATCTCCCTTTCTTGGATCTCCTTTTGTCTACATTTGCGCATGGACGCTGGGAGCCGCAGCAGCTACGATTAAAGGATTACTGATCAAGCGCATTGAGTGTTGTGCCTCCATTCGCACAACTCGCATAGGTGAGTGCATTTTGATTGGGCTCTTCACTATCTCATCCATCAGGCTATCCCTCAACACATTTTTTGCTATAACAGTTAACTGTTTTGTTTACTGTTCCTGTTTACTGTCCAACATAATAATCTTTTTTCTTTCCAAAAATGTATTAATTGAACATTTTACAAACATTATAACAGTCAAGGGAAGGGAAACAGGGGAAGGAAGGGTTGGGTTCAGTCGTACAATAGAGCGAAGAGGGTATAGTGATTACCAGAGCCATTTAGTGGAGACCGTCCGGCCTCCATTACCACTTTCATTCCACATCCGAACAGGGAGAAAGAAAAACAGACATGCATTACAACCATCCATTGGATCCATATAACACAAGAGGTGAACCCGGATTCACTCTTGGACCCAGGCAGCACAATGTCTTGGGCCAGCCCTGCATAGCACCCAAAGGATAAAGGCAGTGAAATCTTCCGGCAGCTCTGGTCCAAATAAGTCCGCCCTGGCGGTAAGCCCTAACCCTGGAATCCCATGTGTGAAAGTCTAGACTGGCTAATAAAGCAACTGTGATTCCATACTGCTACTTTCATTGTAAATTGCAGTAAAACTGGGCTGTACCTGTTATCACCTGTCTGTGATACTTGAAGTAAATTGTAAAGTGGTTTCCTAAACCTTGAATTTGTGGTGTTCCTTACCTGGTGCTTGGCATCGGCAACCTCTTCATCCTCGGAGTGTGGTGGTTAACACTTCTGGCGTCACAAATTCTTACCATGGTCACACACACAACGTTGCACGCCATTAACCCCAGCTCTTCACAATTCTTTCAGTTTTTGTCTGATATGTGCAGGGAAGAAATCGAACCAAGATGAGGAAGAATTTTTTAACCTGCTTCTCCCTGATCAGTGAAGATTCTTTCCACTCCAGAATAAAGGAATATAAGTTTTTCATGGAGAAGATCGGTGGAGGGAAGTGAATTAAATATCCAGCAATGGAGTATGTTTTTTTTTTTTATTTTTTTTTTTTAGCAGCAGCAAATATATAAAACAAAAGTAATTTCTCATGGACTCCAACATAGTAAGCTTGTATAAAGAGTAAATACATCCAACACAGCCTTGTAGCCTACTCACCTGCACCCCTTACATTCATAACAGTGTATTAGCAGAGCACGTCTTCTTACAATTCGATGTAGTATTTTCCAGTGTGCCTCCAGCTGATTTAAAACTACAATTCCCAGCCTGCCCAGGCAGCCAAAGGCTGTCAAGGCAGGCTGGGAGTTGTAGCTTTGCAACAGCTGGAGGCACACTATTGGTTTAAGGGCTGGTATCTACTACAATATCGGTTGGTATTTAAAAATTTCAATTAATAGAGGAACAAAACACCAAACAAAATACAAGGACTTTTTATTACTTTGTATAAAAATCTCATGTGAATCAAGTATTGTGTGATTCTTCATTGAGTGAGGCCGGTGCTTTGTTAGATAAGTACTAGTCTCACAATGTGGTTTACAGCTGTATTGTGATTGAGCGTTCTTACCACTATGGAGATAAAAGATTCTCTGCTGCGGCTCACAACAATGTACTGTAACCTCGAGAAGTCCACAGCCAAATATCTACATGATAATTTTAGTAACCAAAATCTCATACAGCAGACCATAACAGAAGGGCAAATGTAGTAGGCGGGAGTAAGAGAAGACAGCATGCATACTTGGCTAGCAAATTGTCATGTTTGTGATGCCTGAAGTAGGGTTGTAGTGTGACCGATCATGGGGGTTGTAGTTTTTGATGGCTGGAATGTAACAATCATGTAGTTAATCGACAGTTCCCACTAACCACTACTTCAAATAAAGCAGCTATTTGTAGCAAAGCCCTGGGAATAAATACCTCAAAAGCCAGAATTTATGGATATCAACTTGTTCTGTACCGATGTTGCAGATCCAATATAACAGGAGACAGTAATAATGATACAGACTGGGAATATCACACTTTATTTTATAGGCACGTTAGGTAGAGCTAGCTTGTAGTATGTCACTGTCGCAGTGTAAAGAATATAGACTTAGGAATTATTTGACTTGTAGTCCTCATGAGTAGACTGGTTCAGTATCCCTAGTGGTACGTGCTTGTCCCAGAGGCATGCGGCGGTTCTGGCATTTTACTACACTGCACTTGCAGGATAAGATTAGACACTTGAGACTTTAGACTGACTTGACTTGTGACTGACTTCTTTTAGCTTAGCTTCTGTTCCGGCAGCTATCTAAGTGTGAATGTATACATCAGAGGTCTTCATGGGGGTGTTACGTAGTTAACTTTGCAAAGTCTCCCTCCCTGGAATATTGTAGTTGGGGGCAGACTCCCACTGAAGGATTGAGAGCTGCTGCTGGGTGATGTTACCCCTTCTCTGACATTGCGTTTTGTAATATGGTTTTGTATAATTTTTCCCCCAAAACGGTATACAACAGTATTTAAATGCCAGTCTTGATCTATAGCAAGCTGGTCGAGGATAACTGTGGGCCCGGTCCTGCCCTTTAGTATAAGCATTTTGTAATAACTTATATTTTATATAGCATTTGTGACACTTGTAATAAAATATAAAGTCATTTATCCAACAGTCTCTGAGATGTCTTAAATGGAAACCCCCTAACCACCCCTTATATCATGATCCCATTAGAAATGTTGGGATATTTACCGATCCTATAAACTATGATGCCAGCAGAGGAGACCTGTTATAACTCTACGTATCCCCTTGTTTCTGTCCATTCAATTGCGTCTCTCATTTTTTATGATGCTCCCAAGCAATTTGTACATATTAAACTTGGATCCATTAGTGCCTGAAAGTCATTTTGTAATGTTGAGTTGTCCCCCATAATAACCTCTAACAATTATTACTGGGGAGATAATAACATTGTGTAGAAGCAAATAGGGAAATCCAAGAGATAGTGACAAGGATCTCACCGAATGATTACTGAACAGGGTGTCTGGCAGGCTGTTTTTATTTTTAAATTTTTTGGGGGGGGGGGGGGGGGGGGGGGAAGCTTGTGATCAGACCCCCAGTGGCCAGATATTATGGCATAACGTGTGGCAATGCAATCAATGTGTTTAGCTGGAATCCTCCTTTAATTAACTGCCCAATTTTCAGATGATAACCTGGTTTCTTTGTAGAGGTAGCAGGGATTTCATTTACACCCAGGCACTGCTTCCTCTTTGATGTCAACATGAAACATAAGAGGAGTAGTGTGAAGGGCCAGCTGGGAGTAGTAGTTTTAGTAAGTCTCTAGGTAGACACTTTTGGCTGTAGAAGATTCAGTCCATAAAATACAGTATTAACTCTTCACAGGCTGGCTTTTTATGCTCATGGTTAATTGCACTAGGATACTCTATTGCAGGGTGTCAGACAGTAAACATTGTGGCAAGAAGGTCAGTGGTTGCACTGGCTCTAGCAAGTGGCCCACTAAGAGCTCAGTGGAAGCAGGAGAACCAGTGTTCAAGTCCTGCAGGAACTCATGGGAACGGAATTCCTGCACTTTTTTTGTTTAACAACAGGAACACTGTTCCCATTAGCAAGAGTCCTTCTGGACCAGCCACTGAGTGGAAATCTTGGGTGTGTTCCTACACTTTTTTTTCTCCAGGACTGGACCCCTGTGAAGAACTCTTCCCCCTTCTGACAAAATAAATAAATAAATAAATAAATAAATAAATAAAGATTTCCCTTTAAGAGTAGGACTCTGAAAGGGAGAAGGTTGGACTAGGGACACGTGTCCCCGTCTCCTAGAGCGCTCATGCGCCCCGGAGCTCTGAAATTTAAAGAGCCAGTACGCCCATAATTATGTGAAACACCTGACACTATTCTATAAGTCCCTGCACCTCCCACTCTTCCCTGCCAGATCTTCAGTGCCATTTGCCTGAGATTAAGCGTTCCACACTGTTTGTTTGCCTTGCCCATGTTCTGACCCTTCCATTACCTTATTTGACTATGCACCTTTGTCGCCTTCCTTGACCTCCTGCTAATTCAGACTACGCCTCTGCCTCATCCTACTGTACTTTGCATAGCCCAGCTACCTGGGTGGTCGAGTCGTATCAAGGGTAGCGACCTGGGTGTCGCCTGCCGCAGCAAATCCATTCTGCCTTGAGGCGGGCTCTGGTGAAGACCAGTGGCACCTTAGACTCTGGTCCCCGATACGGCCTGTGTCATCAGCCACTCAGGTCAGTGGATCCACATCCATCATGGTTACAAATATTAACCATTGAACAGCTATATACTTCAGTGCACAGTGTAAAGAAATACAGTACATGTTACACATGTTTAAGCTCACAGTACCCCAACAGCATTATACTGACAGATGTGAATCTACTGCCGCACTACAACCTACATTCTTTAGCAGCAAGTAGGTCAGGTATCTGGAACCTGCACTTCAGGCATCCCTAAAGCCCTCTGCCACATTAGAGAATATCAGTATGTATTAACTCTGTGATAGGATCACTGTGTTAGTTTAGAACGTCGGCTGTGGCATCGGAGGCTCGTGACATCACGGCCACGCCCCCTCAATGCAAGTCTATGGGAGGGGGCATGGTGGCCATCACGCCCACTCCCATAGACTTGTATCGAAAGGGAGGCTGTGACATCACGAGGGGGCATGGCTGGGACATCAGCGCTGCATTGCTAGTCATCAGGCATGGAGCGAAGTTCACTCCATGCACCAGATGACTGGGGTGCCGCAGTAGAGATTGCAGGGGGGGGGGACCTTTGGATAGGGGATAAGATGTCTAGGGGCGGAGTATCCCTTTAAATAAGGATATTGGTATTACCATCCTGTTGACATTTTTACCCATGTGGTGACATCACTGTGAGCAATTACCTTTCCTTATTGTTTTTATCGTCTATGTACTGTTCCTGTTTTGTTACATGGCCATGCATGCCTTTATTGTAATACTTTGTGGCCATGACTACTGTTCTGTGACATTTCTGTTTATATTATCCCTCACTGTGACACCACTTTGTGCATGATTACTGTATTATGATGTACTGTAACCACTAAATCTGTCCTGTGATTACACACTAGTATTCTCATGTTGTTACTGTGCTTTGTCCCGTATAGAGTTGTGTACATGGGATCAAAATGGTTCATCTGTAATGGCGCAAGATTTTGCAATCCAAGACAGATGGGCTTGGTGTTTGTCTCCCCCTTCACACCTGTTCAATCAAACCTGTGCCCATTTCCCTTTTATTGACAGAAGCAAAGGGGACTAACCAGAAACTGTTCCCCCCGATTCTGGTCTTCCTTTAATTTGAGTACTTTGGTTTAATGTATTGGTGACAATGAAAAAAAAAAAAGGCAGCTGAGAGCCATCAATTATAATAATCGGTATTTTTCCAGGTAATATTTAAATTTTGGAAACAAACGTATATTGTGCAGAATACTTCACCTGATGATTAAACATAACCCAGTTCTACTCATATGTATGTGTTTACCACTGTAGGAAATTAACAAAACTTTCTATATCCCAAAATACTTTCAGAATTACTGGGACTTTTTCTTTTTTAAAACAGGATCAAAGATTTTGTAAAAACAAGGGAAAAAGTTGAAAAGTTCAGTAAATTTTCTCTGCTTCTTCCTGGTGTTGTCTTTGCTATCACTTCCTTCTAATTTTCAGGTACTGTATATAGTTCCCCATCCATCATTGCCATGCATTTCATAAACATTTAATGTTACAAAATATTTTGAACTATTAGATACATGTATTAAAAGGTCAACATTAACCACCAGGATAATTGGAAAGATGCTGTCTAAAACTTTATGTAAGTACTTACACTTGTAGCTGTATTATCTACTCACCTGTAAAATTACTTTAGTAATTAGTGTCCTCCTTTTCTGCATTACATAGAAAGGTCTGCCATTATAAATCTATATTCACTGCTAGCACATGTCACGATTAGTGAAGATCGGCATTGGCCATATTCGAATATACGATATTTTGTGAATATATAGATGAATATTCGTCCTATATTCGGGAATTTTGCGTATTCGTTATGTTCGCATATTCCCGTATTCGAGGAAGAAAACAGTGAGGGGGTGGGCAACTTTACTATTGGTTGCTGGGGATGTTGTTTATAACTGTTACGCCGAGCGCTCCGGGTCCCTGCTCCTCCCCGGAGCGCTCACGGCGTCTCTCTCCCTGCAGCGCCCCGGTCGGTCCCGCTGACCGGGAGCGCTGCACTGACATGGCCGTCGGGGATGCGATTCGCACAGCGGGACGCGCCCGCTCGCGAATCGCATCCCAAGTCACTTACCCGTCCCGGTCCCCTGCTGTCATGTGCTGGCGCGCGCGGCTCCGCTCTCTAGGGCGCGCGCGCGCCAGCTCTCTGAGACTTAAAGGGCCAGTGCACCAATGATTGGTGCCTGGCCCAATTAGCTTAATTGGCTTCCACCTGCTCCCTGGCTATATCACATCACTTCCCCTGCACTCCCTTGCCGGATCTTGTTGCCTTGTGCCAGTGAAAGCGTTTCGTGTTGTCCAAAGCCTGTGTTACCTGAACTCCTGCTATCCATCTTGACTACGAACCTTGCCGCCTGCCCCGACCTTCTGCTACGTCTGACCTTGCCTCTGCCTAGTCCTTCTGTCCCACGCCTTCTCAGCAGTCAGCGAGGTTGAGCCGTTGCTAGTGGATACGACCTGGTTGCTACTGCCGCAGCAAGACCATCCCGCTTTGCGGCGGGCTCTGGTGAACACCAGTAGCCTCTTAGAACCGGTCCACCAGCACGGTCCACGCCAATCCCTCGCTGACACAGAGGATCCACTACCTGTAAGCCGAATCGTGACAATAACCTCTGACAAATTTAAAATATATAGCTAATATATTTGAAATATTTGCGAATTTGCTATATTCACAATAAAAATTTGAAATGCGAATATTCGCGCCCAACACTAGTCATGATTGTGGGTGATACATTTACTATATATCAACAGGGAAAGCATGAGAAATGGGGTTATCATTGTTTACTATACTGGTATGGTGGCATCACTCTATTTACTACTCCTGTACTGTGACATCACTCTATTTACTACTCCTGTACTGTTACATCACTACATTTATTACAGGCCTCAACACATGCCTGACACCAGGTCGCCATGGTGACCAAAAATCTGATGCCTGCGATCTCATCATCTTGTTCTATACATTGCCTTAGTCGCCAATCCTCCGCTCGTATTTTCCACATGCCGCCAACCAATTGGGATCGTTCATTGCAGTGAATGCCAGTAAGTACACCTGGGCAGCGGCTTTAATTCTTCATGCATGTATAAGAAGGAGCAAATGCTTGTAGAATTTTTGAGTGAAGCATCAGGAAGACATGGAGGCCTGAGAACTAGACAGAATCGGATGGAAAATGTTGGAGAGCTTAGGTCAGTACTGCGCCACACCTTAGCAGTGACACAGAGAGATGAGGGGACAATAATGACTGTGACATCACTATGTTTATTATCCCTGTACTGTGACATCACTATGTTTATTATCCATGTACTGTGACATCACTGTGTTTATTATACCTGTACTGTGACATCACTGTGTGTATTATCCCTGTACTGTGACATCACTGTGTGTATTATACCTGTACTGTGACATCGCTGTGTGTATTATCCCTGTACTGTGACATCAGTGTATTATCCCTGTACTGTGAAATCACTGTGTGTATTATCCATGTACTGTGACATCACTGTATTTATTGTCCATGTACTGTGACATCACTGTGTTTATTATACGTGTACTGTGACATCACTGTTTATTATTCCTGTACTGACATCACTGTGTGTATTATCCCTGTAGTGGGACATAACTGTTTGTATTATCCCTGTACCGTGACATCACTGTGTTTATTATCTCTGTACTGTGACATCACTGTGTTTATTATCCCTGTACTGTGACATCACTGTCTATTATACCTCTGCTGTCGAACCAGAATTCGTTACGAATTTCATGAAATATTTGATTTGCAAGGAATGCGAATATCGCCGCGATTCTATAGCGCAAATCGCTTAATTAAACTCCATTTCCTGCGGTCCAGGCTCAAGGGCATCTAAAATGGCAGATCCACGTGACAGTATATGGGGCAAGGAACGCTGGGAAGGCAAGGCGGGAAGGGAAGTTGGCGGGATAACCCTGAATCACATGCAGGATGCAGCAGCCAGTCACAATCCTATATAATCGGCAGCCATTTTGCGGCTCGTCATCCATCAAACAGGGAACTGTGGATACTGACCACCGGTTGTTGGAATTGACTGACTATCCCAGGTGGTAGATTTACCATTTTGAAGTTCCTCAGTTCCAGTAGGCTTTAAGTCGTTCATTCTTTGTTGTGGTTCTTTGGTTGCAGAATTAAGTTGTATCATGTTTTCCTGTTCCTCCGATGAGCTAATGTCACTGGAACACACAATACTCATATTGTCATCTAATGAAGGATCCTTTTCTTCAGAGAACGTATGTATCATTTCATTATTTTGAATCTCAGGTGGTATTCTGACAATTTCTGAATATAAAGGAATTTTGGAATCTGGGATACAGGTAAAAATAAGTATTTTTAAGCATACTGTAGCACATTTTTCTGCCCTCATTAATGCATACCACATACCTACATCTAAGTAGCGTACTATTTTGTACCTGTTAATCTGTCAAGGGTCTATATACTGTGAAAGGACAGCCAATAGTACACACCTGCTGCTGTTCTAGACAAATACTGTTTTAAGCGAAGTAAAGTGTATTGTACTCCCCTCATATATGCAATAAGTATGTTGGGCAGAGTAGTGAAATTTCTATTTCAAAATCCTTAATTTCTAAATCTTAAATTTAAAAATCATAAATTTGAATGGTCTCCTCATGCTTCTGCCAACTCCAGGCTGTGTCATTCAGACACTATATGGTCTCCTCATGCTTCAGCCAGCTCCCGGCTGTGTCATTTAGGCAATATATGGTTTACTGATGCTGCTGGGCCTGGGTCTTGCTCTAAAGATGTTGTTATGGTAGCACTAGCTACCCTAAATCTTGAATTAAAATGTCAAAATTCATCTTTTATTGTTAGAGATTGTGAGGCCCTCTTGTTTCCTCATCTTCTGCCAATTCCAGGCTGTGCCATTCAAACACTATATGGTCTGCTCATGCTTCAGCCAATTCCAGGCTGTGTCATTCAGACACTATATGGTCTCCTCATGCTTCAGCCAACTCTAGGCTGTGTCATTCAGGCAATATATGGTTTACTGATGCTGCTAGGCCTGGGATCTGGGAATAACATTTTTGCTATGGTAGCACTAGCTACCCAAAATCTTCAGTTTAAATGTCAGAATTCATCTTTTAATCTTAGGGATTGTGAAGCCCTAGTGTCTACTCATGCTGCTGCCAACTCCAGCCTGTGCCATTACGACACTATATGGTCTCCTCATGCTGTCAACACCTCCAGGCTGTGTCATTCAGGTACTATATGGTCTTCTCATGCTGCCAACACCTCCACGCTGTGTCATTCAGCCACTATATGGTCTCCTCATACTGATGCCACCTCCAGGCTCTGTCATTGTACCGCTCTGTGGCAGTGATTCTAAAAGTGATGTCTGTGATCTGCATGTCATACTGAATAACAGTATTTTGTTCACTACCCCAGTACACTCCATATGCGTGTTAGAACACAGGAAAGTGTTCTACACCACTATTGAGGCTCTCTGTAGGCCAGAAATAGCCGTTTTTAATATAGGTTTACCGCAAATAAATTTGTATCGAACCAAATTTTTTCGAAAAATTCGGCGAATCAGACGAATTGAATTTTTCGTATTATACTCCCCTCATATATGCAATAAGTATGTCGGGCAGAGTAGGTCTCCTCATGCTTCTGCCAACTCCAGGCTGTGTCATTCAGACACTATATGGTCTTCTCATGCTTCAGCCAGCTCAAGGCTGTGTCATTCAGGCAATATATGGTTTACTGATGCTGCTGGGCCTGGGTCTTGCCCTAAAAATGTTGTTATGGTAGCACTAGCTACCCTAAATCTTGAATTAAAATGTCAAAATTCATCTTTTATTGTTAGAGATTGTGAGGCCCTCTTGTTTCCTCATCTTCTGCCAATTCCAGGCTGTGCCATTCAAACACTATATGGTCTGCTCATGCTTCAGCCAATTCCAGGCTGTGTTATTCAGACACTATATGGTCTCCTCATGCTTCAGCAAACTCGTTTTTAATATAGATTCAGCAAACTCGTTCTTAATATAGATTTACCGCAAATAAATTAGGATCTAACCAAATTTTTTCGAAAAATTTCGCGAATCAGACTAATTGAATTTTTCAAAGGTTCATTCATCTCTATGTATCATCCCTGTACTGTGAAATCACTGGGTTTATTATCCCTGTACTGTGACATCACTGTGTGTGTTTTCCCTGTACTGTGATGTTGCTGTGTTTTTATAATCTCTGTCCTGTCACATCACTGGGGGGCTAATGCTTTCTTTATTTTATATGTGGATACTAATTTTATAAATTGCATGTAAAGTTAGTGACCCCACAGGCCTTCTATTCTTTGGCAGAACTTTTTAGGTGCTCACGCTGCATATAGTCACATGGCATCATCGAAGGCCAAGTGCATGCTAATCCCAGTCAGAGTTTCCTTCTAGTGCCACATTACTAGACCAGACCCTGTGGATAAATCAAAAATAAGAAACAATCCCAGCTCTTTCTATTCCTCGGGTCCAGTGAAGTCATCCATGTAATGAGCGCTGCATATAGATTCATTACCTTTAGGGTATGCTGATTGGATCACATTCGGTTTCAGTTTATGACTTGTTCACTGTTTGATGGTTTATTAGTGCGATACGCTGCTCATCGCTCTATCTACCCTGCGTCTAGATTAAATACATTTGTTTTTGTTTTGCAAAATCCCCGTAGCCATTCGTTATCTTTTTACATACTATTTACTGAGCCATGCAAGCAACATAAATGTCATCGTTCATTCTGTGAATTAGTGAGATGGAGAGGAGGTTTTCATGCAGTATGTAAAATGAGATGAAAACAATAAGCTGAGCTAAAAAAGGAGGAGGGGTGAAAAATTGTCACGTAGAATTGTAGAGATGCGGCTTAGGCTAACCCCATGTCCCTTCCTTGTGGGGATCTACAGTATACAGGGCAACTTTTCTCCACTGGTACCAAGAAGGTCACAAGCCTTGTCCATTTGGTCTTGTATGCTCTTTATTAGGATACATTGGGTCAATTGATCTTTATTAGGATACATTGGGTCAATTGAGTTGAGATATTTGTGGTCCGTCTTTGGTGAATCAATTAACCCATTACATTCCACGAGTTGGGAAATTTAAGCATTTGGATAATGGACTTGTTCATCTATAGCCGTGGTCAGGTTGAACAATTGCAGTTGACCAGTCATTAGATCAGCAATAAGCAGTTATGGAAGAAGATGAGAAGATCTTCGAAATGGTATTCGAGACACCATTGGGATATAACGATGTTTTGTCCCACTTTTATGAAGTTTCTAATTTTACATTATTTTATACCCTAAAACAAGGACAAAGAAAGTTCTTCAAATGAAAAGGGGTACTCCGCCCCAGACCTCTTATACCCTATCCAAAGGATAGGGGATAAGATGTCTGACAGCGGGAGTCCCATCACTGGGGACCCCTACGATCTCGGCTGCAGCACTCCAGACATCCGGTGCACGGAGCGAACTTCGCTTCATGCCGGATGACTGGCGATGCGGGGTGGAGGCTCATGACATCATGGTCACACCCCACTCCTGGCATCACGGCCAAACCCCCTCAATGCAAGTCTATGGGAGGGGGCGTGACGGCGAAACGCCCCTCCCAATAGACATAGGTCAGCTATAACATTTATAACATTTAACATTTAAACAGTACAAGGAGCTTAATAAAATCTGTAAAAATGTGATAAAAACAGCAAAAATTCAAAATGAGAGACAGGTGGCCAAAGAAAGCAAAACTAATCCTAAATATTTTTTTAGATATATAAATGCAAAAAAACCTAGGACAGAGCATGTAGGACCCCTTAATAATGATAATGGGAAGGTTGTCACAGGCAATCAAGAGAAGGCGGAGCTACTGAATGGGTTCTTTAGTTCTGTATATACTATGGAAGAAGGAGCTGACATTGGCCAGGTCAGTGCTGGTAACACATCATGTAATGTACTGAACTGGCTTAATGTAGAGATGGTACAAGGTAAGTTAAGTGATATAAATGTAAGCAAATCCCCAGGACCGGATGGACTACACCCAAGAGTTCTTAGAGAGGTAAGTTCAGTAATATCTGTACCCCTGTTCATGATATTTAGAGATTCTCTGGTGTCTGGTATTGTGCCAAGGGACTGGCGCAAGGTGAATGTGGTGCCAATCTTCAAAAAGGGCTCTAGGTCTTCCCCAGGAAACTATAGACCGGTAAGTTTAACGTGCATTGTGGGTAAATTGTTTGAAGGACTTATAAGGGATTACATACAGGAATACATAGGGAATAATTGTATTATAAGTGATAGCCAGCATGGGTTTACTAAGGATAGAAGTTGTCAAACCAATCTAATTTGCTTTTATGAAGAGGTGAGTAGAAGCCTTGACAGAGGAATGGCTGTGGATATAGTGTTTCTGGATTTTGCTAAAGCGTTTGATACTGTCCCTCATAGACGTCTGACAGGTAAGTTAAGGTCTTTGGGTTTGGAAATTTTAGTTTTTAACTGGATTGAACACTGGCTCATGGATCGTACCCAGAGAGTGGTGGTCAATGATTCGTACTCTGATTGGTCCCCAGTTATTAGTGGTGTACCCCAAGGTTCTGTACTGGGCCCGCTGCTGTTTAATTTATTTATCAATGATATAGAGGATGGTATTAACAGCTCTGTTTCTATCCTTGCAGATGACACCAAGCTTTGTAGCACGGTACAGTCTATAGAGGATGTGCATAAGTTACAAGATGACTTGGATAGACTAAGTGTCTGGGCATCCACTTGGCAAATGAGGTTCAATGTGGATAAATGTAAAGTTATGCATCTGGGTACTAATAACCTGCATGCGTCGTATGTCTTAGGGGGGATTAAACTGTCAGAGTCACTGGTAGAGAAGGATCTGGGTGTACTTGTAGATCACAGACTACAGAATAGCATGCAATGTCAGGCTGCTGCTTCCAAAGCCGGCAGGATATTGTTATGTATCAAAAGAGGCATGGACTCATGGGACAGAGACATAATACTCCCCCTTTATAAAGCATTGGTACGGCCTCACCTGGAATATGCTGTTCAGTTTTGGTCGCCTGTTCATAAAAGGGACACTGCGGAGCTGGAAAGGGTGCAGAGACGCGCGACTAAACTAATATGGGGCATGGAACATCTTAGCTATGAGGAGCGATTAAAGGAGTTACAATTGTTTAGTTTTGAGAAGAGACGTTTAAGGGGGGAAATGATAAACGTATATAAGTATATTAATGGCCCATACAAAAAATATGGAGAAAAACTGTTCCAGGTTAAACCCCCCCAAAGGACGAGGGGGCACTCCCTCCGTCTGGAGAAGAAAAAGTTTAGTCTCAAGGGGCGACACGCCTTCTTTACCGTGAGGACTGTGAATTTATGGAACGGTCTACCTCAGGAACTGGTCACAGCTGGAACAATTTACAGCTTTAAAACAGGATTAGATACATTCCTGGAACAAAATAACATTAATGCTTATGAAGAAATATAAAATCTCATCCCTTCCCAATATCGCGCCACACCCCTACCCCTTAATTCCCTGGTTGAACTTGATGGACATATGTCTTTTTTCGACCGTACTAACTATGTAACTATGTAACTATGTAACTATGTAACTATGACTTGCATTGATGGGGCGTGGCTTGTGACCTCACGAGTGGGGCGCGGCCATGATGTCATAAGCCTCTGGCGCTGCACCCGACGCTCTCTAAACGAATGCCAGCGCCGGGACCCCCGTGATCAGACATCTTATCCCCTATCCTTTGGAGTACCCCTTTAAGCCTAAGTCATTGCTACACGCATAAAAACATCCTGATGGACTTTCCATGGGAAGTTCTGCAAACCTGAAGGGGAATTTCAGAAAATTGTTATATTTACCTTCATACGAAGTGAAACAATAGCTTTCCCCTGAAATTTTTAATCATGTGGGTATGTTACATTCAGTATGTGATAAATGGTCACTGAGCTAAATTTGAGGTGCGTTATATGCACCATATTAAAGGAGTAGTCCAGTCCTGAAAAATGTATTCCCTATTCTAAGGATAGGGGATAAGTTTCAGACAACGGGGGGGCGCGATCTCTCGTACGGGCCCCCGACAAAGGTTGACCTTTGTCAACCTAAACGCTCTCATGCCTCAGACGAAAACGAAAGTGCTGAGTCAGCAGAGCAGAGCTTCGGCAGACCGACAGTGTGTGATTGGCTGCCAGCACAGATACTGTGATTGGTTGATGGGAGCGTAGGCGTGTGCAGTCCTGCTCCACTGTTTAGACACACTTCTTTACAAACCCTTTACAAAGCTTTTCCCGATTTCTGCAAAACAAGCCTACGCTCTCAGCTTTTCCCCTATTCCTGCAAAACCTACAGTTATGTACTCAGCTTCGGCCGATTCCTGCAAAACCTACAGTTATGCTAGCTGTAGGTTTTTTAGGAATTGGGAAAAGCTGAGTACATAGCTTTTCCCGATTCCTGCAAAACCTACAGTTATGTACTCAGCTTCTAACAATTCCTGATAAACCTACAGCTTAAGTACAGAGTACATAACTGTAGGTTTTGCAGGAATAGGGGAAAAGCTGAGAGCGTAGGTTTGTTTTGCAGGAATCGGGAAAAGCTGGGTGCATGAGAGGAGCTGGACTGCACACACCTACGCTCCCATCAACCAATCACAGTATCTGTGCTGGCAGACAATCACACACTGTGCTAGCAGGTCTGCCGAAGCTCTGCTGACTCAGCACTTTCATTTTCATCTGAGGTATGACAGACTTAAGGATGACAAAGGTTTTGGCTGATGCCTGACAGAGGAGGGAGGAGGCGGGATGCCGTTTTGGCTGAAGGATGAGCGAGGTACAGCTTGACTGCTAATACTGTCCTAAAATGGACACCGTACGTATGGGAGATTGCAGGGGGTCCCTGCAGTTGTACCCCCGCTATCTGAAACTTATCCACTATACTAAGGATAGGGGATACGTTTTTCAGGACTGGACTACTCCTTTAAGAAGAATTCTTTTTCTCCAAATGGCAAACCCTGTTTACATACCCTATTAGAACATATGGGCATCATAGAAGTTTGGGTTGCTTTTGGGACCATTTTTTGTCCAGGGCATAGAACTACTCCTATGCGTGGCTTTCATTGTGGTGACCTTGGTATGACCATGTCAGGCGTAAACCCCCCATGATTGGCTGTTCTGATCTTCTTAGTCCGCAACAATAATCCTGCAACAATAGGAGGGCAATTATCAATCCATAAAGGGGTACTCTGCCCCTAGACATGTTATCCTCTATCCAAAGGATAGAGGATAACATGCCTGTTATAAGGGGGGGGTCCGGCCGCTGGCGTCCTCCGGGCCGGTGCTGTGGCGTTCATGAACACAGAGTAGTACACAGCCATCACCCCCTCCTCCCATAGACATGAATGGAGGGGACAAGATGTGGTGGTCCCCCGTCATCCGGTACAGAGGGGATTTTGCATTTTGCATCGGATTACGGGGTGCCGGTCCTGAAAAAACTAGTTGGATCAGAGTTAGTTGGCCTCTTTGACCCAATATGCTAGGCTTTTCTTTACCTGGTGCAAAAGCTAATTTGCTGCTCTTTTCCTACTGTATGTGAATATACTAGGAAAAAACTTGTAAAGTATTGACAAATCCTACAAGAGGAATATCTACCCCCAGCTCATAAATAATATATAAAAAGTGTACCTATAACAAATTTAAGGGTACAGTGGGGAGGTGCCTAAAATTTTACTTTTATTGGTGTGCTCATAAAAACACACCATTCTCGTGCTCAAGTGAAAACCCAATTCCATTAAAATAAAATAAAAATTGGAGAAACTGTTTTCTCCCTATTATACAAGTATCAGCAATAACTCCCAGAAGGTAAGTATCAATTCCCTATTGGAGTCCATACATCAATGACTCTAATGGAGTAAGCATCAGCTCCCAGCGCGTTTCTGCCACGATAGCTGGCATCATCAGGGGAGACCAATTGATTTCAAAAGGATTATATATAGTGTATAATAGTTCACATAGCATAAAAAAGGATTACTGGAGTAGTTTCATCCCAACCCCCAGTTAGCTTTAGTAAAGCTTGGCACATAGCACATGTCTCAGCCCCTTTATTTAATCCTGAAGAATAAACAAACTTTAGACTTGAGACATTATTTGTCACTAGTTGGATATGGTTGAAGTGGCCCTATATATGGGCTGTGGTGTTTTGTATTTTACTCACTTGGATGAAGGAACACTTTTATAGAGCTACTTGTTCTCCAGGGCCTGCCTACGTATGAGTTTATATCACTCTCAAGAATCACAATATTATATATACCTTCGTGTCCCGGAATACTGTGCACTGCCATTGACACATGAAGAGGCTTCTGGGGGCGGGGGGGGGGGGGGGGCTATGACTGTGTATAGTCTGCAGCTATCATATCATGTTCCCCTAGTTTGTGTGGTTGCTTTCTGTTGTTATAGCTTTCATGTTTGTTTATATAAGCAATTTTTCTTTGAAATGCTAATTATTCCACGAATCATCAGATCTCAATATGCAAATGAACTTCCATTCAGAAGGTTGTAAACATTATTATTCACAGAAACTACTGCCGGTGTGAAACTGCTGTGTATGTTTTTATAATTTCTAATTTCTGAGGATTTCCTGGAAACTGAGAGTCAGAGGCGGCTCTCTAATTAGGCGGCCGCCTAAGGCCTCGCGCTAAAAGGGGCCTCGGGGACGCCTAAATCGTGTAATTGGCCCGTTCCCGCAGAGTGACGTATATAAATGTGATGATGTGCAGGTAGTTCGCGCATCATGATATTTATATATGCCATGCAGTTAACCTGGCGATGCACGGCATCGCACAGGTTAACTGGCAGAAGTCCCGCTGTTACCAGCGGGGGACAACTTCTGCAAGCCCCCCCAGGACCATAGGTGGATGGTCCTAGTCAGCGATCACTGTAATTGGTCCCTGTGGACCAATCACAGTGATCGCTGACTGGGGGGGGGGGGGGTTAAAGTTCAGATCCCCCTGCTCTGCCCACCCCAGAAGTCGGGCAGAGCGGGGGAATAGGATCCCGGGATCTGCGGGGGGCCGCGGCACATACTTGCGGGGGTACCGGCAGGGACGGTGCGGCAGTGAGGACCGGGGACTGGCGGCAGGCACAGGTGGAGGCGGCAGGCAAGTCTAGAAGGCAGCGGCGGCAGGCAAGTGGAAGCAGCAGTGAACCAGATGTAGCAAAACTTCAACTCCAAGCATGCCCAGACTGCCCAGGCATGCAGGGAGTTGTAGTTCGGCAACATCTGAAGGGCCAGATGTTACAGAACTACAACTCCCAGCCTGCCTGGACTGTCTAGGAATGCTGAGAGTTGTAGTTTTGCAACATCTGGAATAGCACAGATTGAAGACCACTGCATAGTGGTCCCCAAACTGTGGCCCTCCAGATGTTGCAAAACTACAACTTCCAGCATGCACGGACAGCCAAAGGGCATGCTGGGAGTTGTAGGTTTGCACAGGGTACATTCATATGGATGGGTTTACAGCGAGTCTCACGCTGCAACTCGCTGTGAACCCGCCCATGTGAATGCACCCTAAAAACACTACACTACACTACACAAAATAAAAAGTAAAACATTACACATGCATATACCCCCTACACAGTCCCCCCCCCCCCCTCCCCAATAAAAATGAAAAACATCAGGTATGGCACTGTTTCCAAAACGGAGCCTCCAGCTGTTGCAAAACAACAACTCCCAGTATTGCTGGACAGCCATTGACTGTCCTGGCATGCTGGGAGTTTTACAACAGCTGGAGGCACCCTGTTTGTGAATCACTGGCGTAGCATACCCCTATGTCCACCCCTATGCAAATCCCAAATTTAGTACTCAAATGTGCATGGTGCTCTCTCACTTCGGAGCCCTGTCGTATTTCAAGGCAACAGTATAGGACCACATATTTCCTGAAAAGGAAAAGTTGGGGTCTACTCCAGCATGTTATTGTACAGTAACTTGCTTGTGTTGCCCCATACTTTTTATTTTCATAAAAGGGAAAAAAGACCCCCAAAATTTGTAACATAATTTCTCCTGAGTACGGAAATACCCCATATGTGGATGTAAAATGCTCTGCCTGCGCACAACAAAAAGAGAATGAGGGAATAAAAGAAAAGAGGGCAGCGCCTCGTGTGATACCGTAAAATCTAGTGAACCCAGGTGGATCCCCCAGAAGGGTGTGCTCTCACCTGGTGACCCTCTTGAGGGTTAAGCGTGTCTCCCCGTTTGAGGGGTAATTGATGAGGTCCGTGCTGCAGCCTAGACCGGTGTCCTGGGCAGGAACCCGTAAAGTACTTGAATAAGGAAGGAAAAAAGGAGGCCCTTGTGTCCGGCGCTGCTCGGCCCAGAGATGGTTCAGGGAGGACGTGGGTTATATTAAAATGGTTTATTTATACATAATAAATAAAACTATTTTTTTTTAAATGCATGCAGGCAATAACGCGTTTCGGGATCAGCATATCCCTTCTTCAGATTGCAGATGTATATAAGAATGGTGGAAATGAACATCTAAATAGACAGCAAATGAGCGCCAAACCGATATTCCAGGTCAGGGGGCGTGTATCCGACCCGGATCTGGATCGAAAAACCAATGGAATATCTTAAAACTTTACCATTGTAAAGACACACACAAAAAAAACATAATATACAAGACATGTTTTTGTATGAATAAAACAAATGTATATATGAGAACAGAGTATCATAAAGTGGAGGGGCTATCTTATCGAGGTAAGTGGAGCGTATATAGTGATAGCGTATATCATATCGAGGTATGAGCATGCATTATAATCACTATCACTATACATGCTCCACTTACCTCGATATGATAGCCCCTCCACTTTTTCCTTTCCCTCACCGAGAATATGACTGTCCTCCTTACAGCTAATACTACCACTGTATACATTTTACATTACGATTAGTCGCCAGCGCATCCATCTATCTCCAGTCTGGTTGTTCCCTTTTTCTCCAGTGGCATTCATCAACTCCATCCCAGATTGGTTTACACCCAACATGTGACCTTTGTTTACACATTTTTTTGTGACTATGCTGTACCGACACCGGATTGGTTGCTGTTCTCCTAGTAACGCCCCTAAATCTCTCATTGGCTGTATATGTTTCTCAGCCTTTTTAGTTCGTCCAAATATGTCCCGGGAACCTCTGATTCCCCTTTATCACTTAACACTATTAAATACCGAGTTCCTTTATTTTTCCCTTGTTCAGCAAATCACGCTCTAATTATACCGGCATTGTCGCCCGGCTGATGCGCTCCAAGCCTCCTTCTGGGATACGCTTCCAGCGCCCCAGATACCATCTCATATACACTGTATACAAAAGCTAACTCATCAATTATGATACTCTGTTCTCATATATACATTTGTTTTATTCATACAAAAACATGTCTTGTATATTATATATATATATTTTTTTTGTGTCTTTACAATGGTAAAGTTTTAAGATATTCCATTGGTTTTTCGATCCAGATCCGGGTCGGATACACACCCCCTGACCTGGAATATCGGTTTGGCGCTCATTTGCTGTCTATTTAAATGTTCATTTCCACCATTCTTATATACATCTGCAATCTGAAGAAGGGATATGCTGATCCCGAAACGCGTTATTGCCTGCATGCATTTAATTTTTTTTTTATTTATTATGTATAAATAAACCATTTTAATATAACCCACGTCCTCCCTGAACCATCTCTGGACTGTGCAGCACCGGACACAAGGGCCTCCTTTTTTCCTTCCTTTTGCGCACAACAAGGCTCAGGAGTGAGAGCGCACTCTGTACATTTGAGCTGATTTGCACAGGGGTGGCTGATCGTTACAGCGGTTCTGACATAAATGCAAAAAAAAAAAAAAAAAATACCCACATATGACCCCTTTTTGGAAACTATACACCTTAAGGAACGTAACAAGGAATATAGTGAGCCTTAACTACCCACAGGTGTTTGAAGAATTTTTGTTGAAAATGCAAATTTTAAAATTTTTTCACTAGAATGCTGGTGTTATCCCAAATTTTTCATTTTCACAAGGGGTGATAGGAAAAAAGCCCCCCATAATTTGTGACCACATTTCTTCTGAGCATATAAGTACTCCACATGTGGATGTAAAGTGCTCTGCAGGCAAACTACAATGCTCAGAAGAGAAGGAGCACCATTTGGCTATTGGAGAAAGAATTTGGATGGAATTGAAGGCCATGTGCGTTTACAGAGCCCCCATAGTGCCAGAACGGTGGACCCCCCCCACATGTGACCCCATTTTTGAAACTACACCCCTCACGTAATTTAATAAGGGGTGCAGTGAGCATTTACCCCCACAGGTGTCTGACAGATTTTTGGAACAGTGGTCCGTGAAAATGAAAAATTTAATTTTTCATTTGCACAGCCCACTGTTCCAAAGATCTGTCAAATGCCAGTGGTGTGTAAATGCTCACTGCACCCCTTATTAAATTCTGTGAGGGGTGTAGTTTTTATTTTCTTCTTTTTATCTCGCTTGGGGGGGCCTCAGATTTATTTTCGCCTAAGGCCTCAAAAAGTCTAGAGCCACCTCTGCTGAGAGTATAACTGAGAAGATGTACAGAACTAATTATGGGATAAGGCAGTGGCGTACCAAGGGGGGGGCGGGGGTTTGGGGGCGGCCCGCCCGGGTGCCACTCACAAGGGGGGTGCCATGACGGAGTCACCCCCCAGGGCTGGACTGGCCATCGGGCACACCGGGCATTTGCCTGGTGGGCTGGGCCGTCCTCCTGCCCTGTACAGTAACACGGGCCAGTCTAGTCTATTGGGCAACCAGGAAATATCCCTGTTCAGCCGCTTGCCCTGTTTGCTGGCCGGTCAGGCAGTGCGAGAGCCTGGCACTGGAGCAGGAGGCAGAGAGTAAAAACGCTCTGCCTCTGGCTCCCATTTTTGTGCCTAGCATCTGCTCTCTGGCTCGCCTGTAATTGCTACGCCCCCAAATAAGAGCCAGCACAGCTAAGCGCGTCGGCCGGCGGACGCATATGATGCTCGCTCACGTCATGCTCCCAGAATTCAAGGACTCTGGTATTATTGGTAATAATGGTCTCAGTATACAGGATTTGCTCCATAACAGTATGATGGTAATATGTATGGTGATAATATTTCTTCTTGTATACTGGTATTATTGATCCCAGTATACAGGATTTGCTCAGTAACAGTATCATGGTAATATGCATGGTGATAATATTTCCTCCTTACATACGGGTGTTATTTGGTAACTGTCCGATTTTATAATGTGTGTGTGTGTGTGTGTGTGTGTGTGTGTATATATATATATATATATATATATTTTTTTTTTTTTTTCATTATGTACCCTATTTTAACCAACTATGATTAACATGTGGTCCCTCGCCTTTTTGGCTCCGCCTTCACATAGCCACACCCATGATCGATGTGGGCCTATTTTCTGTCCCAGTCTGGCCCTGGACCCCCCCCATCCACTGCTGCACCGCGACCGTGATGCTTTTCCGCCCGGCACCTGCATCTGTGGAGTCAGAGCAGCAGGGGGGGGAGTGTTGCAGGGGCACGCAACGTAACATTACGACGCTGATGCCGCCTTCATGGACCTTTTAAAGGAGTGGAAGGATCCATCACCAGCGGTCTGACAGAGGCATAATCAAAATGTAAGTAAATAATTCTATGTGTAAGGGAGGGGATGTAATTAAGGGGGGGGGGTGTAATTAAGGGGGGGAAGAGCAGGTGTAATTTAGGGGGAGAGGGAGGGGGTGTAATTAAGGTGGGGGGGGGGTGCCAAACAAAGGGTCTGCCCCAGGTGCCAAATGCTCTAGGCACGCCCATGTGCCTTGAAGCCAGAAGAAGTCCAAGAAAGTACTACCCCATATTAGGAGGGCTGTACTACAACATGCACATGATAGTTGAGAGGCAGCTTATGACAAAATTCATATTAATGCCTCAAGTTACATCTCTGGGTAAAATGCTGGTAGCATGTGGCAATTCTATGCCATAGAAGTATGACTGCGCTTAGTTACTACTTTGTTATGTGGTGGCCCGGTACAGTATTGCATACCGTACCTAGTGTAGAGGTTCCCAAAGTCAGAGTAACTACGCTCAAGTAGGGTCCCCTACTTGACAGCCCCTAGTCGCCTCTCCTTAAGTTTAATTCTTTAATGCTAATAAATGTATATATTCAATAATAGTATATATCTAATATAATGTATAGTACTTACCTTGTAATGGTGATTGACATCAGTATTGGACCAATTAGCTCTAGTCCAGCCCATATAAGGGAGCTGTAGCCAATTATCACTCTCGTGGATGCCGGACTAGCAGGACGGATCTGCGCAACTTTCAAAGACACGCTAGGCCTCAAAACCTACCGGCCTCAGCAGAACTAAAACCGTGAGTTCTAAATTACCCCCGCTAAAGATCACGTGACTACTGGACCGCAACCAATCCCCTAAATCCAGTGGAACAGCGCATAATACTTAAAGACTATAAATTGCTAAAGTCCCAACCTTTGTCAATCTCCAGAGAAAGCAGTTGTATGCATAGAGACTGTTAAGTTTATGAAGCTTGCAGAAAATCTTCAGTAAAAGTTATACCTGTTTCAGAAAACTCTCCGGTTATTATCTACCTCCCTATTGCTCTTGGGAAGGGTGGTGGTAGGACAAGCATTACTGAGGAGCCCTCACCCTGGCGTCACGAATAGCAAGGGTTAACAAGCACCCTTTAATTACCGGACAGCTACACTCCCTATACCCTACATCCCCCAGGCTATCACATAGCTTTTTGCCATACTACGAACAGGATACGGGTGTGTGCCTCCAGCTGTTGCCACCAAGTAAAGTGTACTCCCCCGGTATAAAAGACTGTACCCATGTGTTACGGAGCACTTATAAGTGTACGGAAGTTTGCGTATGGTGCCACGTGCAGAGAGCACATGCAAAAAGTAAGGGGGGAGACGAAAATGTTATTGCTGCAGAGATGTGTAAAGTGAGATGTGAATGTATGCTACGATCCTCTGGTCCAGTCAGCATTGCAAGAGTTAACCCACTGCCGGAAAAGCACGCAAAGAAAGTGAGAATCAAGTGAGTGTATCACAGCCGAAAGGGAACTTAAAGACGCAGTTGTTGTTTCCGGGGGGACAGGAAGTTGGGGCTGCACCGATGACATCCTTCCGGCTGGCAGCCATTTTGGCGAAGCCCATTCTAAAGGGAACCCTGCAGAGCGACCTCTTCAGTCTGCACAAAGGAGAGCCGGAAGGTACAGACATGGCGGAGAGCAGCGTTCCACGTGGTATGTGCACCAAGATGGCACCGGAACAAAGGAAAGTTGCGGCGGTCGCAGCCCAACTGTTCCACGATTTTGCCGACCGGTTGCAGCAGTTTTCATTGGATGAAGAGGGGGCCTGCAATCTTCCCCCACTGCCCGATGATGACGATGACTGGCAAGATACCCTCCAGGGGACACTGCAGGGACACCTGGAGCTTCTTCACCGGTGAGACTGTCCCCTCACCACCGGACATGGGGTTCGTGTGCTGAGATCCCGATGGAGGAATCCTCTGTAAGTACACCATCAGAGGCTGCCTTCTCTTACTCCACCAGCCCTGAGCCAGAAGTACCCTTGTCCGCTTTGCAGAGTGCATGACCATGCATACCAACCGAAGTACCTAGGCCTACTCCCGACGAGGAGGTTTGGTCTGCTCATCAGGTACCGAGGAATGTGCTGCGGCCCACTCCTGACGAGGAGGTGGGGCCGAATCAACCAGCACCAACTGTTAACCTCAATCCTACAGTGTCACACTCTACCCTTACTAATGTGGTATGGGAGAGCTACATTAACTCTTTGCCTGCTCGTGATTTTGAGAAGGGTAGAGGCTCTAGGTGAGGAGCAGGACGACATTGCAAGAGTTTCATCTAAGATGTGACACTTACCTTTTCTTCAAGTTTTTTTTTGTCTTCACAGACTTTCCGTAACAGTTCAAGAAGTGTGCCTAGCAGGACTATGCTAAGACTGTTCATGTTGCAACGTAACCATCAAGCTTTTGTGCCTGGTCTTTAGACCAAGAGACTCCTAGCGGTAGGAGATTCATAAGTGTGTGCCCGACTACTAGCTCTAGCCGTGAAGTTTAGACTCTTAATGCAGGTGGACTGCTGATCCTTGCACGACCGTTTACATGTATATACCTCAATAGTAACGGGACATTTTTGCTAAAAATTGCACTTATCAGTTGAATGCACCTGAACCCTGTTGGAGTGTCTAATAAATGTTTATGCTAGTGTAACTAAAATGTAAATGGTTATTGTACACAGAAAAATTAGTCTTGTAAAATTAGTCTTGTACCTCTCACATATTACTACACACATAGTACCACAAAAATAATCACTTAAGTGTACTTACCTCACTTAAACTTAGTACACCAAACAAACAACAAAAATATCTCACACTCAAGTAAATGCTTTGGGAATTGTAGCTAATGTTAGTGTCCAATTCCTGCCACTGTCATGTACACTAATTCTCTTCTCTCTCCTATGTGTGCTAGATACCCTGCCTGGCCAGTAGGTGCTCTTGCGAGCTAAAAATAATACACGTAATAAAAGGTAACCTAGGTAAGGTTTATCTGTTGTGTTCTAGGGATGAGAGCGTGTAGCCAATAGACCATAGTAGCCAGTTTTATTGGTAGAAAGCCTCAGGCAAGCCAGTAAAGTTTCCAGTGTACTAAACAGGTAGCTAACATGGCAACAATGTTTAGTGAGATTTAAATTGTCTAGTGAGCTTAGGAAAAAATGCTAAGTAGGATGTATCTCATGTGAATAATATCATCCTGTTACTAAATTCATGAACCAACCAATCCTGTTCATGAGTTTACCCAACCAAATGTACGTACCTCAAAGCAAATGTTAAGTAGCCCAGACGTCGAGGCCGATTTATTTTAAGTAAGGGGGTTTGTGTTGGCGCCATACCGTATTGCATACCGTACCTAGTGTAGAGGTCCCCAAAGTCAGAGTAACTACGCTCAGGTAGGGTCCCTCAGGTGGGACAGCCCCTAGTCGCCTCTCCTTAAGTCTAATTCTTTAATGCTAATAACTGTATAAATTTAATAATAGTATATATCTAATATAATGTATAGTACTTACCTTGTTTAGCGTCGCAGGACCTTCGGTCATGTGACCATGTTAATAACCTCTATGGTATGTTGGAGGGCCTTAGGAGGTCCTTGGGTCACATGTTACTCATAATCCTTCGTAATGGTGATTGACATCAGTATTGGACCAATTAGCACTAGTCCAGCCCCTGCTCATATAAGGGAGCTGTAGCCAATTATCACTCTCTTGGGTTGCTGCTCTCGTGGATGCCGGACTAGCAGGACGGATCTGCACAACTTTCAAAGACACACTAGGCCTCAAAACCTACCGGCATCAGCAGAACTAAAACCGTGAGTTCTAAATTACCCCCGCTAAAGCTAGCGTGACTACTGGACCGCAACTAATCCCCTAAATCCAGTGGAACAGCACATAATACTTAAAGACTATAAATTGCTAAAGTCCCAACCTTTGTCAATCTCCAGAGAAAGCAGATGTATGCATAGAGACTGTTCAGTTTATGAAGCTTGTAGAAAATCTTCAGTAAAAGTTATACCTGTTTCAGAAAACTCTCCGGTTGTGGACAATCTATTATTATCTACCTCCCTATTGCTCTTGGGAAGGGTGGTGGTAGGACAAGCATTACTGAGGAGCCCTCACCCTGGCGTCACGAATAGCAAGGGTTAACAAGCACCCTTTAATTACCGCACAGCTACACTCCCCATACCCTACATCCTCCAAGCTATCACAGTTATAACCAATCAACTGATCACGAGTTGTTATTCTGATCACAATAATGGTTTAGACTATAGTCAGCCATTTTGGACATTTAAAGCATAGTTTTTTTGTTACGTCCTAGACCATACCTCCAACTTTTGCTGAAAACATAGAGGGACAATCCACTCCCCTAACAAACCCATTGCCACATCCTAACCACACCTTCAGTCACACCCTAACCCTGCCCTCAGTCATGCCCTAACCATGCCTGCAGCTGCAGAATGGGAATACGTCTTTAACAGCAGTAAAGTTGTCAGTCTGTCACCTAAGTTTAGGAGGATGTTCTATACTGACAGACTGACAACAACCCTCATCATTACCACTACAGACCATATAAGAGATTACATACAGTTATATTAGGTGACTGACAACAACCCCCATCATTACCACTACAGACCGTATAAGAGATTACATACAGTTATATTAGGTGACTGACAACAACCCCCATCATTATCACCACAGACCAAATAAGTGATTACATACAGTTATATCAGGTGATGTCTTTTCTGACTGGCGTCCTTCACTTTCCTTTTTCTTTTCCAGATCAGAAGCCATGATGATTTCTTCCAGCTATGACTCCTCTCTCGAGAAAATGTCGAGAAAAACACATTTTCAACTCTGCATCTTTTTCAACAACTATAATGGCCCAAATTCTAATAATTCCGTAGTCAGAAAGTCCCTCCCATTGCATAGTTAGGTCACTTCAGAAAGTACACAGGTCCCTTCAGGTAGTTACCCCATCACATAGGTGCCCCGAGTAGGTAGCACCCCAGAGAGAGTTGCCTCAGTAGGTAAATCCCCCAGATAGCTGTCCTCTGTATGAAAACTCTCATATGAAGATAGTAGGTAGCCCCCCCCCCCCTAATATGCTTGGTAGTTAAGTCTCCATAATAGCTAGCAGGTAGTAGAGGACCTACCATATTTTCTAGGCAGCAATATAGTAGATAGCCCCCCACATTAGGTATGCAGCAATCTCCCCCAAACTAGGCAATAGTTTTCCCCATAATAGGCAGAGGTCCCCTATAGTAGGCAGAAGTTTGCTTAATAGTCTCCCTATAGTAGCAGCAGTTCCCACCATAGTAGCAGCAGTCCCCTCTAGTAGGCAGCAGCAGAGTCGTCCCCCCACCCCCTAGTAGGCAGCAATAGAGTTTCCCCCATAATAGGTATCCACACCAAAAACATTTGACCATAACAATTCACATAAAAATATATTTTATTAGATAACAAAGACTAAAAACAGACTATATTAAACAATACAAATAAATAGGCACAACAGAATACTCAGGCAGAAGAGTGGAGGTTGGGAGTAAGAAATATCTCATACAATGATGTCCAATAAATAGGGATGCATGTACGCCACATTGTATATAGACTGTGAAAAAAATCTTAGGATAAATATCCAGGGCCATACACAGGATGTGTGCAAAATAGCAAAAAAGTGCAACTATCCATAGGTTTGTTGGACAACACTACCATACTGAATAGTCAAATGCATAATCAAAGCAAGTAGCAGAGCCCCCTGATGAAGCTGACCGAGCGAAAAACGCGTTTGGGGTAGGAGGTGAGGGACATTTGCCTGATAGGATGCATGATCAACTATCTATTGTGCTGTTTTTCTCCCTTATGTGCCACTGCCTTATATGCTCTGCTACTTGCTTTGATTATGTATTTGTCTATTCAGTATGGAAGTGTTGTCCAACAAACCTATGGATAGTTGCACTTTTTTGCTATTTTGCACACATCCTGTGTATGGCCCTGGATATTTATCCTAAGATTTTTTTCACATGCTATATACATGTGGCGTACATGCATCCCTCTTTATTTGACATCATTGTATGAGATATTTTTAACTCCCAACCTCCACTCTTCTGCCTGAGTATTCTGTTGTGCCTCTTTATTTGTATTGTTTTATATGCTGTCTTCTTTTAGTCTTTGTTATCTAATAAAATACATTTTTTATGTGAATCCTTTTGTTATGGTCTTAAGTGTTTTTGGTGTGGATATTTTTGCAGACCATACTTTATGGAATCTCAGATTGTCAATTCTTTTTGGGTAATTATTAATCCCCATAATAGGTAGCAGCAGAGTTTCTCCCATAGTAAGCAGCAGCAGGGTTCCCCCATAGTAGCAGCAGTCCGGGACGGTTGGGCGGTATGTCCTAGACATATATTATATGAATTGGTGGACTGACTCTTGCTTGTTCTGCCCTCTCTCTCTCCTTCTTTACAGATTATACATGTTACTACTCAAAGCAATTATGCTAGGCCAGGACATTGGGTAGCCAGAGTGGTCATAGTAGTAGTAAGTGTATAAAGTGGGACTCTGACTCTGACGCAGAATCATATTGACATGTCAGAACATTTGATGGTGGGGTCTGGGTGCTGGGACCCCCAGATCCCCAAACAAAAGGGGATAAAAAATAAATGATACTCACTTACCTTGGTCCCCCTGCAGCTCTCATTCTGGAGACTTCTCTCTCCTGATCTATGCTTTGTCGAACTTTCAAGATGAGATGTGGAAGCAGATCTCATCAGCTGAGGTGGGACATCCATGAGGCCACTGATTGGCTGAGCAGGCAGGTCCTGCTGAGACATCTTGTTTTGGAAGTAGCAAGGAATGGCGGACAGTGAGGGTCTGGAAGGTGCTGAAATGCGAGCTGCAGGGGGACTGGAGTAGGTAAGTATCATATATTCTTTTATTTTTACCAGTGCCTAAGCAGCATATAAAATAAGTTTGTTTCCTGACCACATTAATATGAAAACTTCTACGAGCTTGTGCATGGCTCTGCTTGGTTTTCGAAGAGATCAAAGCTGGACGGGCACATTGTTTTGGACCCTTTGTTTCAGTATCTTTTGGAGGTCTCAACATCCAGTGACATAGGTTACATATGTTACTATGACATATAAGAAGTTTTCTAATAACTGGTATACAAATGATGCAATGCTGGCTGCATGCAGTAAGACTTATGTCATTATGTAATCAGTAAACCAGAGTTCAGTCATATCCCTTTACAGTCACTATGTGTAATGGGAGGCGCGGGGAACACTACAGTTGTGCCAACCTGACATGTCAGACATCATAGCAATCATGTACCTGTCTCACAGTCATTAAGTTGTTGGACATCTTTTTATTGCAGGATGTAATAATACAACAGGGTTTATGACTTTTGGGTTAATGACAATTTTCAAGAACATTTTAGAACACACAAGAACTTGTTTGCAGAAGGCTAGATTTTGAAGAGAGGGCGATACTTTCCTCAGGAAACAATATGACGTTGACCTCTCTGCCTGTCAATTGAAAAATAGTGTAATTGTGAGAGCTAGCAGGGTTGCCAAGAAAACCCCAGTCTCAAAAGATACTGACTCGTTACCATGTCAACCATTGTGGATGTTACTGATTCTAATTTCTCAAACATGTGTAAGCAGCCAGGATGGGACTGGTCACCATGGCAACAAGGAAACGCAACCAAGGTAACTCGTGTCGTTCTTTCTTATTATTATGTTTGTGTCTGTTTTGCGACTAATTAGCGCCGATTTGAAGATACGAAAAGACTGTTGTGAGCCGCATATGACAAATAAATATAGAATTGCGTAACCTCCCGGCCACTTATACAGAACCGTGGTAATAATGCCTTAACTTTATTAAGTACTACTTAGGGGCTGAAGTAGAAGCAACTTATAAAATATGAATACCGCCTACATACCCAAGGAAGACAGGTATATCGATGACTTTATTTATTTTTTATGAGAATATTTTCCATCAATTTACATAAGAAAGTGTTCTGACAACTATATAAAATAGCTGTCTAGCATGCTACTAAAATAAGTCAAATTAGCTGTCAATAGAAGACTCTGGCAGCGAACGTGGCTGTCACTGTGCAGAGCGACACCACTAGATGCACATGTGGGATGGAAAGTTATACTTGTGGTGTGGAATGTGCTTCAGTAAAGTATTCCTGCTGTAATGCATCAAATAAACTAGCTAAAATAATAAGATGAACTGTACAGAAGCTGTATACAAATAGTGGTAGGAGAGTTTTCTTCAAAATCATTTTCAATGCTGCTTTACTCTTTCTTTAGATGCAGTGGAGGAAAATGGTTACAAGATTATATTTTATATTATTTAACTCCTTGGGTACCTATACGCCCTCAGCCCGCTTTCTGTCTATAACGCGGGGCTACGCGGGGCCACGCTGTGGCGCCGCATCATAGCGGGTCAGGCCCGGCCTCTAACAACATCCGGGACCCGTGGCTAATAGCGCGCAGCATTGATCGCAGTGCCGCACGCTATTAACCCTTTAGACGCGGCGTTCTATTTTCTAAAGTGAAAGTAAACAGTGACAGTTAGCTCAGGGGGCTGTTCGGGATCGCCGTGGTGAAATTGCGGCATCCTGAACCGCTTACAGGACAGCTGGAGGGTCCCTACCTGCCTCTTCGCTGTCCGATCGCCGAATGACTGCTCAGTGCCTGAGATCCAGGCATGAGCAGTCAAGCGGCAGAATCATTGATCAATGGTTTCCTTTGAGAAACCATTGAGCAATGTAAAAGATCAGTGTGTGCAGTGTAATAGCCCCCTATGGGAGCAATAACATTGAAAAAAAAAGGTTTAACAAAAGGGAATAAAGATCATTTAACCCCTTCCCTAAGAAAAGTTCCCCCTTTTCCCAATAAAAAAAAAACCTGTGTAAATAAAAATAAACATATGTGGTATCACCGTGTGCGGAAATGTCTGAATTATAAAAATATATAGTTAATTAAACCGCACGGTAAATGGCGTACGCGCAAAAAAATTCCCAAAGTCCAAAATAGCGTATTTTTGCTCACTTTTTATCTCATTAAAAAAATGTAAAAAATTGATCAAAAAGTCAGATCAATACATAAATGATACCGCTAAAACCTTCAGATCACGGCGCAAAAAATGAGCCCTCATACCGCCCCATACGCAGAAAAATAGTTATAGGGGTCAGAAGAGGACAGTTTTAAATGTATAAATTTTCCTGCATGTAGTTGTGATTTTTTCCAGAAGTACGACAAAATCAAAATCAACCTAAATAAGTAGGGTATCATTTTAATCGTATGGACCGACAGAATAAAGATTTTTGGGTAAAATGACTGATGTCATTGCAAAGTAGAATTGGTGGCGCAAAAAATAAATCATCATATGGATTTTTAGCTGCAAAATTGAAAGGGTTATGATTTTTAAAAGGTAGGGAGGAAAAAAAACGAAAGTGCAAAAACTGGAAAACCCTCCATCCCCAATGGGTTAAGAAGCAATAAATATTTGTATAAAACAGCTTTTCAGCTTCCACCCTTCAAGCTCTAGGCTGATGGTACAATCTGGGTCAACATCAAGGTAAGTTACATTTTTTTCCTTGATCCATACACAAGAGAAGGACTTCTTTAAATGCAAGAACGTGGGAAAGATCCCAGTACAGCTTGCACAATAAACCCCAGTTAGGTAGATCTTTCTTAGACAAGAAGTCCCAGATGAAGTCTAGAGACCTTAATCGGATCTGTTCACTTTACTCTTCTCTTCCATTTCTTCTTTCACCCCATATGTACATTAAACCATACAATCCCAATCTTCATTATCATCTATCTGCATATTCATCTACTTATGCAAATGTGAAGAGCATGTCTGCTTCAAATGCAAGTATGACAAATGGCTGGAGTGCCTCATATATCCAAAACACTTTGAAAAAGCATTCTCCATCTTCAAGAGGCCCCTGCTGGATACTACTCCAAAAACACATTGGAAATGTATGTGTATGGAACACACAAGCTAAAGGGACAGTATAAATATAAAGGGTTCATAGGATGACAGGCCGCCACTACTTGCATTAAAGGGGTACAATGGTGGAAGAAAAATGTTTTAAATCAACTGGTGCCAGAAAGTTAAGCTGAATTCTATACAAACATCTTAATCCTACCAATACTTAAAGGAAATCTGTCATCAGAATCACCAGCACTAAACCTGTTACACTGGCTTGTAGTGCGGGTGATCCTGATTAAAACGCTCCTTACCTGGTTAAAAATGGTTCAGCGGTTCTTAAGATATCTATATTTTTAGTTTTCTGTTATTCCCTGGCTTGGGAGTGGGAGGTGTTATCATCTGGGACTCGGCCACACATCATTCTAGCTGGGCGGAGCTGCCGCCCGGCTCATGAATATTCATGAACTTATCCTCCTGGTCTAATTCTTTCTCGGTCTGGTGTGGAGGGCCGCGCATGCGCCGCGTTCCGTACACCCGGCAGCGGCGTTCTCCCCCCGGCTTCACTCAAGCTGCGGCCCTCTACAAGTAAGAAGACGGGCTGCATAAGTGAAAAGCCGGGGGTGGGAGGAAGGGAGGGACGGAGGGTGTATTTATTCACAAATAGACCGAGAAAGAAGAATTAGACCAGGAGGATAAGTTCATGAATATTCATGAGCCGGGCGGCAGCTCCGCCCAGCTAGAATGACGTCTGGCCGAGTCCCAGATGATAACACCTCCCACTGAGTCCCAAGCCAGGGAATAACAGAAAACTAAAAATATAGATATCTTAAGAACCGCTGAACCATTTTTAACCAGGTAAGGAGCGTTTTAATCAGGATCACCGGCACTACAAGCCTGTGTAACAGGTTTAGTGCGTGTGATTCTGATGACAGATTTCCTTTAACAGCTGCTGTATGCTCCAGAGGAAGTTGAGTTGTTCTTTTCAGTCTGACCACATTTATCTCTGCTGACACATCTGTCCATGTCAGGAACTGTCTAGAGCAGGAGAGGTTTGCTATTGGGATTTGCTCCTACGCTGGACAGTTCCTGACATGGACAGAGGTGGCAGCAAAAAGCACTGTGGTCAGATAGAAAATAAATTCAAAAAGAAAAGAAAAAGCAGCTGATAAGTACTGGAAGGATTAAGATTTTTAAATAGCAGTAATTTTCAAATCTGTTTAACTTTCTGGCACCAGTTGATTTGAAATGTCCCCCCCCCCCCCCCCACAGAAGTACCCCTTTAACTGCTTTACCATAATAGAGACAACAAAAAACATCAAAACCATTTTTTTAAGAGCAAATAATTATACCATGCACAGGGTCCCTATAGGCAAAGGACCACACAGAAGAGAGGCCCTTTTATGCCAATTATGTGGTTGCATTTTTTTGTTTCATACATGTAAATAGATGCTTAACCAAATCAATCCCAACCTTTGACATGAAGGTTGGCCAACACATACTATACAATAGTAAATAAATTGGGTTTGGGTACAATTCACAGGCTTACTTAAAACAACAAAACCCTATTAAAATATAACTTTTAATCGGTATACATTAAAAACCAGAAAATATGATACATAAACATAATTAACAAGACCCAGGGATATTAATAAGATATACAGCAGATAGGTCAAAATGACAGTGTACTAAAAACCCCATAAACTGACAAAGATGAGACAATCAACTAAATATGCAGTTATCTCTATATACATAAGCTATGTACAGATGCTTGGATACAGTTTAGACCATTGAACAGTATAGGAGCAAAGGGTTAACTTACATTTCAGAATTTCAGCAGATTATTTCAAAGAGGGGCCAGGTGTCTGGAAGAAAGTAAACCAATGTAATGTCTGGACAACCATGTATAATGAAAAAGGTTCTATCCCTCAAACTATGCCCAAGACTTCTGCCCCTGCCTAACATCAGAGGTATCACCCTAAAAAGGGCGCCCCCACTTCAAACATCTTCTGGTCACTCTATGCCCCTCACTAACCCCATACACACGATATACCTAAACCCTATGATGCATCACCCAAAATAAACTGAAGTATATGCAAAAGGATAAGTGAAAAAAGTGTCCAAAAGGAAAAGAACAACAAGTTCATAAAAACCTCTACGCGTTTCGCTCCATATGGTATAAAGATGGGGTTCCTCAGGAGCTTTATATAAAGGAACTATGCATAGTAACAGAAACTAAAGCCTATGATGAGAAAGCAGTAGCCCGAATGCAGCAGCATAGGGGTGCAAATGAATGGTAATGTGTACGAGCATTACCATTCCTTTGCCCCCCTATGCTGCATCATTTGGATAGGACCTTCTGGAGTACCATAATATGTATAAGGTAATGGAGACCGTCGGTAGGACTGCTCGGCACTGCGCCTTCACCACTGATGGCTATGCAGATCTCGAGGAATTCTGTTAAAAGAATACACATGTTCATTCTTTGAGCTGAATAATTTTCCAAGCTGAAATTGTTTACGCTCTCACTGATGTTAATGTTTACACCGTAGGAATGTTCCATGGGAATTACGCTGGAATTGCCCAGTGTGAACATACCCTTAGAAGTTCAATGATATAACTAATCCGACTACTTACCCACCTCTAATAGACAAGTCTAAGAATGCTATGGATATGAAGCTATCATTACTTATGGGCTACATGTTCCTGCGCTGGTTTCTCTCTGAGGACAATGAGCGATATGATTAGTCATTGGGCCAATGTTATAAAGGAGAAAAACGGAGTGAATTGTAGCGTGGTGCCACAGAATAGAGATCATCAGCGCTTGTTAAATATTGGCAAATACACAATTCACATTTTGTAATTTTCTGTTCATTTTACAAGTATTTTAAGTATTCTCCTTAAAAAGTATCTGTCACCAAATAAACTTTTCTAAACTAACTCAGGCTATGTTCCCTAACTTGTCTTAACACCCCTCCCACCCATAAAATACATTTCAGAGCATTAAAAATCTCTGCATCTTACCTTTATTCTTGCTGACATAGTGCATTTCCCAGCAGGCATGATATCACTGAAGCCTGCTTGGGGACCACTTCCACCCTCACATTGTTGCAGTGCTGTGGTGAATAGAAGACCTCAGGATCTATGCATGTTTCAGTGAGGCTCTATGCAGCTTTCAGTGAGGCTCTCTGCAGCTTTCAGTGAGGTTCTTTGCAGCTTTTAATGAGGCTCTTTTTAGCTTTAGCTCTGTGCAGCTGTCAATCAAGTTCAGAGCAGAGAAGCACTTCCTGAGTTTGGTCTCCTGCCAGGCCAGGAGGAGACCAAACTCACTGTATTAATTGTGGAAGGGAACAGAACAGAGCCACATAGTGGCTGTTTTTTCTATTACATTTTAAACATATTTATGTTGATAATTTTTAAAGCAAGTGAATGGAAATGTGTCTGCTACACAAGAAACACAATATTAAAAGCTTTATTTGGTGACAGGTACTCTTTAAAATAAATCTGTCATCAGTTTCACCTGCGCAAGCCTGTCGGTTCAGACAGGTAGTGCAGGTGACACTAATGACAACGATACTTACCTGGTCCTGTTCTGTGCTCTGGTTCTCCCGCAATCTTCTTCTGTAGCTTCCGCTCTGGGGCCGACTTGGAGAATGGGCAGAGCTTTATGACGTCATCGCTCCTGGGTCCCTCTGCTAGCAAACAGCTGTGGTGATGTCACAAAGTTCCGCCCATGATCCAAGTCAGTCCCCGGAATGGAAAATACACAAGAAGATAGCAGGAGAACCGGAGCATGGAATCAGGTAAATATGGTCGTCTGTCGGTTTATGCAGGTGAAACTGAAAACAGATTTCCTTTAGTAGTACTAGTGTTTCCAAAACACAGAGCCACAGCACCCATAAAAAGTGCCATAGCATCCCCATAAACAGTAGCTCTGACCTCCTGCAAACAGTTCAAGAGGTCCCCTATATATAGTAGGCCCCAATGTCCCATAAACAGCAGTGTCTCTCTCGATTAGCAGTGTTATTCAGTTGGGAGTTGTAGTTTTGTAGCAGCTGGAGGTACACAGTTTGGAAACAGCTGACATAGTCTGTGAACTGTATTTTGATACAATTGCAGTTCCATGACTGAGCACAGGGGACTACCAGCCACAGTAAATTTCAATGGATTCTGTGATATCTCCCCCAACTCCATTTGGATTATACTTAGCAAAGTTTTTTTTTATAATAGTCCTAAATGATTGCTGGAAGAAACTTTTCGATCAAGAACATTTCTTTACCATGTGGAGCCGCATTTGATTTCTTGAACTTCGGGTGCATGCTGTGCAGCCCTACAGTACAGAGGAGACGTGTCTATAGGACAGCACATTGGTTAACGCTGGTAAAATGCTGTGCTGCCTCCAAGGATTTCAGCATGTCCTCTAATCCTCACTTTGTATAAAGGAATTATCCAATCAATAGTGTCTGCTGAATACTTTGTGACAAGACCAAGGAGCTTTAAATGAGAACATTCCGCAGTATAGCGGATCAATGGGATTGTCAATGTACAACAGCTTCAATGGGAATATGAGAAATCTTTGTGGTGTAGGACCTGCAGGGAATGTCCGCCAAGCAATACTGTTTCAATTATAGGAAGGTCGGATAGTTCCATATGAGAGAACATTTTGGTACATTTGTATAGAAACCAATAGGATTTATGAAGAGATTTAATTTACCTTCCACACAATCTGTACTCTAAATATTCTTGTGCTTTAGATTAAGTTTGCGGTAATCCGTGACCATAAATTTATACAAGACTGGTGGAAAACAGATTTTTGCTTACACCCCAGTTTAGAGCTGCCTCCCCAAATTATGAAACTCCAATAAAGTTCATGAGATACAAACCTAAAGACCCTCAAACAGAGATCAAGCCAAGGGGGTGAGGTTATTTGGGTCCACCAGTGGATGGCAGGTCATACAGGCCATATGTGCAACAGATAATAGGAGATTTTTTTGTGAAATGACTCAAAAAGTCAACTACTCCCCTCTTGTGAGTGGGCACTATTACCATGTTAGAACCAGGACCTACTGGAGAACCCAGTCCGTTCTTGAAAATTATGTAAAAGAAACTGGCAAGCACCTTATTTCTCTGGGAAATAGAAATGTATGCAAATTAGCCCCTCTCCAAATAGAAGAAAACTCTCTAGTGCCCCCTATAGATACCAACTGTAAGTTAATATCCCACCGATAAAAAACAAAACCTTAAAACATGACTTGTAATACTATCTAGAGGTAAGTGAACCTCCCAAAATTACTTTCAGCTGTTGAATTCAGTTCAAATTCAACAGCCACTTTGGATGCATACAGGAACAGGGACTCCTGTCAAAATACTCTTGTACATTGAGCAGCTAAGGGTGGCCCTATACATTTGCTGGGCCAGTTGCTCTGTGCTCAGCCCAGCAAATGTTAACTGAGCTTGGGAAGACATACAGTGTATGCCTTATCACTCATTACCTACAAGTGCAAGGACTCCTGACATTTGACAGATTCCGGATACAATCTGGATTCCAGCAGCATTAACCCATTCCTGTATTTCATTGCAAATTACCAATACAGACAAAGGAAAAGAAAAAGAAAAGCGAACAATATAAAATAATAGTGCTACAATTACAAGCCCATTCGAGCAGGTCAAGAAAAGTAATTCACACACATTCATCCAACTACAACCTATATAACATCTTATTGAAAATAAGGTCGTTGCAGGAATTTAACCCCTTCGGGAAATGGGAGTCTAATTTTAGTATCCAAAATGCCTCTCTCTTAAAAACTGCATGAGGCCAATCACCTCCTCTCTAAGGACGAGGCACACGCTCCAAGCCTGTTACCTGGATCGACAGCGGGTCACCTGCGTGCACTTCCCAAATATGCCTACTCAGGCCAGAGAGCGCACGAGAACCACCAAATTCCCCAGGTTTTGCATTGAAATGTTCATAGAACCTTCTTTTTAGCTTTCACGAGGTGCAGCCTAGGTACTGTACATTGCATTGCGTGCAAATTGCAGAATACACCACATGTGTTTTCTCACAGTTTATAAAGGATTTTACATTGAAGATTTTTCCACTATCTGGAGAATAGAACTGTTTAGTATGCGTCATAAATTTACATAGGCTGCACCTCGGACGCGAGCATTTATAATTGCCTACTGTACTCAGCCAGCAATTATTTTGATTTTCCTTAAAATCACTGTTGGATAATCTTCCCTGCAAGGATCTCCCTTTTTTCGCAACAAACCTCACCCCTTTAGCCAAGATTTTACAATTTTCTTCATTGTCATATAGTACAGGAAGATGTTTTTTGGACACTGTCCCTGATCTTATTGAATTGGGTGCTACCGTATATACTCGAGTATAAGCCGACCCGAATATAAACAGAGGCCCCTAATTTCACCCCAAAAACCCAGGAAAAGTTATTGACTTGACTATAAGCTTAGGGTGGGAAATACATCATCCCCCCCATGTCATCATCCAGACCCCCGTCATCATCCAGACCCCCGTCATCATCATCACCCCGTCATCATCCCCCCCTTTTTTCATCACCGCCTGTCAATCCCTTCATCAATGATCTTCAACCTGCGGACCTCCAGATGTTGCAAAACTACAACTCCCAGCATGCCATCGGCTGTCCGGGCATGCTGGGAGTTGTAGTTTTGCAACTTCTGGAGGTCCGCAGGTAGAAGACCACTAAGAAGGGATTGACAGGCGGTGATGAAAAAAGGGGGGGGGGATGATGACGGGGTGATGATGATGACAGGGGTCTGGATAAGCCGACGGGGGGGGGGGGGGGGCGTTTTTAAGCACGAAAAATCGTGCTGAAAAACTCTGCTTATACTCGAGTATATACGGTATATGGAATAGAATATGTTACTGGTTGAGGTCCGCAGGTAGAAGACCACTGAGAAGGGATTGACAGGCGGTGATGAAAAAAGGGGGGGGGGGGTGATGACGGGGTGATGATGATGGCGGGGGTCTGGATAAGCCGACGGGGGGGGGGGGGGGGGGCGTTTTTAAGCACGTGCTGAAAAACTCGACTTATACTCGAGTATATTTGGTATATGGAATAGAAAATGTTACTGAATGAGTTTTTCTGTTGTTTTTTGGTGTGTGTGTGTGTCTTTTTGATGTTCGGTTTGAGGTAATCCCTAGGATTTTTATTGTCAACTATATTTTTCGCTCTATTTAGGGTATTAATACCATAATTTCTTTTATGTAATCTTGTTATAATATCTTGACAGGATTCCTCATAGATGGCATCATTAGAGGAAGCCCTCTTAGCCCTGATAAATTCTCCTATTGGGAGGTTACGTGTGATTTTCTGTATGGTTTAGAATATATACATCCTTTGGCACAATTACCAGATAAGGTTATATCAAGAAAATGTATACTCTCTCCACCCCATTCCAGGGTAAATTTTAAGTTTAGAGTGTTACTGTTAATTTAAGTAAGAAATTCCATTGCCTTCTCTCTGCCTCCAGACCACACTAGGAGGAGGTCATCCACATATCTGCCATACCATCCCATACACAATAAAAATGGGTTCATGGCAGAATATAGATGACCCTCCTCCCAATAAGCCATAAACAAATTTGCCAATGTTGGCGAAAATTTTGCTTGTACAAAGAAATCCTCATTAAAACGAAAATAATAGTTTTTCAGTAAAAAACTCAGAACCTCCAAGATATATTCACATAATACATCATCATATCTGTATTTCTTAACATGGTATTTTACTGCTATCAGGGCCTCTGAGTGCGGTATACAAGAATATAAGGATGTCACGTCACAGGATAACCAAGCATCATCATTGCCCCATGGCATAGCTTCCACTGCATTCAATAATGATTTTGTATCCTTAACATAGCCCAATGTGTGAACTGCAAAGAGTTGAAGCAGTGTGTCTATCCAGGCACCCAGCCTTTCCAACACCGACCCTATGCCTGCGACTACAGGTCGCAATGGGGGAGGGAACACGTTCTTATGTATTTTGGGCAAGGCATGGAAGACTGGGCACACTGGATAGGGAGGAGATAGATATTCCTGCTGTTGCTTAGATATAGCACCCAAACTAAAGCCCTCCTCTAGCAACAGATCTAATTTCTTTTTGATCTCGTTCACTGGGTCAGCAGATATTCTCTTGTATGTTGCAACATCCTCCAACATTTCCATCACCAATTTTTTATATAAAAGCCTATCTAGAACTACCACAGCTACTCCCTTATCTGCTTCACGTAATAATTCCTTTATTATTTTCCAGTTCTTTTAGGGCTGATCTTTCTTTTTTGTTTAAATTATCAGCATTAGTAGACATAAGATTTTGTTCAAGATCTTTCAAATCCTTCTCAATCCTACTTTGAAAAACATCCATGAAGCTGGAACGGGAATTCATCGGGTAAAAGCTGTGGTTTGCTGTATGGAACAGATTTTTAGTGTCATTGATTTTTTGTTCTTGGGTGTTGGAATGTCCCATATTTTGTAGATCTATTAGGTCCAGCAATACTCTTTGTTCATTGAAAGTTGTACAAAGTGGTAATTCACTTAAACCTTGAGTGTTAAGACAAATATTAATGTCCTCAGTATTAGTGATGGTTTCCGGCAAATTTTCAGGCTCATCTGATTGTAAAAAATGTGGCGGGGTGTAATTTCCAAAATAGTATGCCATGTGGGGGCTATTTTTTTTTCTTTCTGTTCTGGCACCATAGGGGCTTCCTAAATCGGACATGCCCCCCCACAAACCATTTCAGCAAAATTTGCTTTCCAAAAGCCAAATGTGACTCCTTCTCTTCTGAGCATTGTAGTTCACCCGCAGTGCACTTGACGTCCACACACGGGGTATTTTCATACTCAGAAGAGATGGGGTTAAAAATTTTGGGGGGCATTTTCTCCGATTACCCCTTGTAAAAATGTAAAATGTGGGGGAAAACAAGCATTTTAGTGAAAAAAATAAAATAATTTACACATCCATCTTTAACAAAAAGTCGTCAAACACCTGTGGGGTGTTAAGGCTACCCCTTGTTACAATCCTTGAGGGGTGTAGTTTCCAAAATAAAGACATACTGTCAATAACAAAATTTTACATTAAAAGTGGTAACATACTATGCAGCTAATAAAACATAGTGACATACTATGCAGCTAATAATACAGAAGATCACTCGGAACCATTTTACTTTCATGGTTTTAATGCTTTGCTATTTTGTACTTTGTAGTGCCTGATGAAGAGCCCTGTCTGGGCTAGAAACGCTATTTGTGCATAGCAACTTTCACTCAATAAACCAGTTATTTTACCTCTTTGTGTACATGGTTTGGAGAAGCGCCTTAGGTGAAGTCCCGGTTTTACTACTGTGTGCTGTCTGCTCCCTCCTTGTCTGCATAGTTACTTGCCCATACTCTGGTTAGCTGGTGGGACCACTAGGCTGCTGACCAACTTTACTTTCACATGCTTATAGCTGTTGTGCTCTGAGCATAACATCATCCGGTAAGAGGCTATCGACACTGTCATCTATGTTAAATTTCCTGACAGTCTTCACGAGGTGCGCTCCTGTGCTTTTTTTGTGTTTTTCATATTGCCGTTTATGTATGTGCTACTTGTAATTTTTTTTAAATCATACATAATCCACCTCAATGGAGAAGAATCATACATTGAACAAAAACTAATTCTACTAATATTAGATAAATTATACTATATATACAGTATTATTCCCAAAACCCATTTTCAACACCCTTAACCAACTGAATTCAACCAACTAAGCTATGCAGTCAATATCCTATGGAGAATAAACAACTACAACCTCTAGAAATTAATGTTCATATTAAATCCCCAAGTATCCTATACCTCACAGTAGATAATATTTACTCATCCTAATGGCTAGGCCTACCCTTTTTATATTTTTACATCAAGTATTCCTTTTCCTTATCACATTATCATCCACTAAGATGCTTATTTTACCCCGCTATTTGTACAGGACACCAATGTTTACCCACTGATTCTTCTCATACAATGTCACATTGTTACGTTGAGCGCTCCGGGTCCCTGCTCCTCCCCGGAGCGCTCGCGGCGTTCGTCTCCGTGCAGCGCCCCAGTCAGACCCGCTGACCAGGAGCGCTGCACTAGTGTCACCGGCGGGGATGCGATCCGCGTAGCGGGACGCGCCCGCCCACGGCTCGCATCCCAATCTCCTCACCTGCCCCGTCCTCCTTCTGCTCAGTCCCGGCGCACGCGGCCCCGCTCCCTAGGGTGCGCGCGCGCCGGCTCTCTGAGATTTAAAGGGGCAGTGCGCCATTGATTGGCGCCTGGTCCAATCATTACCTGCACCTGTGCCTTCCTTATAAAAACCCACTTCCCCTTCCTGTCATCGCCGGATCTTGTTGCCTTGTGCCCTGTGAAAGCGTTTAGTGTGTTCCCAAGCCAGTATTTCCAGACCTTCTGCTGTTGCCCCTGACTACGACCCTTGCTGCCTGCCCTGACCTTCTGCTACGTCCGACCTTGCTCTTGCCTTGTCCCTTTGTACCGCGCCTGTCTCAGCTGTAAGCTGGGGTTGAGTCGCTATCGGGTGGAACGACCTGGGGGTTACCTGCCGCTGCAAGTCCATCCCGCTTTGCGGCGGGCTCTGGTGAAAACCAGTAACCCCTTAGACTCCGTTCCCCTGGTACGGCCCACGTCATCACCCCACTGACACAGAGTATCCACCACCAGTGTCCTCGCTGCATACCTATCCGGATCCTGACACACATCCTAACAATCCAGCATGATCATCTTCTCCTCTGGAACAACCATGGTTATGTAAAGACATAGATTTAACAGTTATCAGAGAATATATAGATATCAATTAGCTATCTGCTCAATCCCTTCATGATGTTTATAAACACTTTGCTCAGCCTTCTTTCTTTCATCAGTTCATCAAGTCCATTAGTTTGCACAATTACATTCAGTGCATATTGTTCTAGCTTCATCTCTTCAGCGGTTGGATACATCTGTACGGGATCATCATATCTAGGCGTCTCTTTCCTCACTCGTTTCTTGACACACTTTAAATCATGGGCTTAAGGAACTGGGTAACAATTACAGAATCTGAACTAGGCAAAACTTTACACAAGGTTCTTAGTTGTATTCCTTACTGTATCTATCGTTAGGGAATCAGTACAGTCAGACAAGGACATACTGCATATTGATCCACCTAAGGCAGTTAGATGAAGTCTACTCATAGTCTCTGAAACAGGTAAGATGATTATAGAGTGTGTTGGTTAGGTACCATTTTATGTTTTTCCTGGTTCAGATGCAAATAATGCAAGTCTGTATAAACCTTCTTTTCTGCATTGTTGAATCCTGAGGCCTTCCAATGTACGGATACTACATCTCACATAGCTCCCCTTTGCTTAGTGTATGGGGCCATATATGTTACCATGGGGTACAAGACTGTTGGTACACACAGTTTCTTACCAACTCTCCAGATGCCATCTTTGCCCTTTCTCCTTCCATTGGTCTCTCTCAGCATGCATTGCTGGTTCCTATAAGAGACCTAAGCAGACAGATCCACACTCCCCATCCACCTGTATACTCTGTACCATAACTATGGGAGGACAGGAGCACTGCAGCCTTGGCAGCCTTCTCCACCAACCAGTCCCCTTGGCTTTTGGGGTTGTTTCCTTCATGTGGATCTGAACTTTTATGATGGCCACCTTCTCTGGCAGCTCTAGGACTTTAAACACTTGAACTACAAACTACAGATTCTACAGCTGATTGTTTTGCCCAAGGATTCAACAAAACCTTTACTCCAATAGGCCCATACTTGTGGGCAGTAATAAAAGTGTACCTGTATTCATTATATCTTACCTTCAGATATCTTACACATCTCAGTGAATATCTTCACCTCTACTTTCTGAACCAACAGCTCAGATCGAGTGGTTTATTGAAGTAGAACTTAATTCTGCGTGTGGTCACCATATATCCTGTCTTGTGTATTACATCTTTGCACAACTTGGAGCAAACTTACATTTAAAACTCAGCATTAACAATGGATTCTCTGATATTCTATCATGGCTTTTGAATTTTTAACCTCATATGTTCAAGAAAATCAATCATAATCTGAGAGTAGCAAAGCGACCAAAGGACTGTCTTCTTTTTCAGTATTTTCATATAAAACTATTTTATCATTATAATATTGCAATATCAACTCAAAATTGATGTTATTAAAATAAATGCAATGTGGAGTATATAGATATATCATATTGTGTATACATGTACTATAAACATACTCAATTTCAAACAGTAGATATTAGGGGTGTAAGAAAAAAACGATTCACTCGATTATCACGATTTTTCATTTGGCAATACTGTATCGATTCAAAACATTTTTTAATCAATCTTTTTAGGGATGTGGACATGCAGTTTCAGGCACTGGGAAGTTGACATGCAGTTCCGGGCGCCGGGCAGGTGAATTTTTCCGGCTCGTGCAAGCAGGGCCAGACCTGACAAGCACGGCGGCGCTCTGGGTGTATGGGCTCCTGACTCATGCCCGCTCCGTACTCTGCAGCCCCTGGCTGATTTTAGTAGCCGGGGGCCGCTGCTAATAGCCAGCATGCGGCGCTCAGAAGTCTGTATGGAGCGGGCTCCGGACTCCTGCCCACTCCATACTCTGCAGCCCCCAGCTATTTTCAGTAGCAGGGGGCCGTCGCTAATAGCCAGCATGCGGCGATTGCCCCGGCTGGCTGTTAACCCTTTAGATCACCACTGTCAAAGCTGACAGCAGCGTCTAAAGGAACCTGTGAATGCTCCCTGGTGGGCTAGTGGGGTGGATCACCCCCCCCCCCCGCAGCGCGATCGCGGGCTGGCTATCCACTGTGGAGGTAGCCAGAAGGCTTACCTCTGCTTCTTGGTGTCCCGTGGCTCTGTCATTGATAGAGCCTGGCGGGACTAGGCTCTATCAATGGATCACAGAGCAATGGAGTTCAATAAGACTCTATACATCTGTCTGAGGAATCTAATGATTCCTCCTAAAAGTCTAATAAAGTGTATATAAATTTTTTTTTTTATAAAAGTTTAAAAGACACACATTAACCCCTTCCATATTAAAAGTTCAAATCACCTCCTATTCCTATATAAAAACATGTAAACATAATAAAAATAAACATATTTGGTATCACTGCATGAGTAAAAATCGCAATATATAGTTTTTGAGACAGAATCGTGATATATCGCGATATATCCTATTGTCATATGTATATCGTGATACGTATCGTATCGCCAGATTCATGTCAAATCACACCCCTAGTAGTATATTTTCTTTCACGTTTAATATGACTTTATGTTTCAGTAGAGGAGGCTTTCAGTCTTCCTATAAGCCCCACCTTTCTCTTCCCACTCCTCTAGGTCACTGGTCCCCGACCCTTTGAGTCTGGAGTTTTGCTTTCCCTCAGTTTTGATCAGTCATCAATAACCCTTGAATGTCTAGTAATTGACTGGAATCATGCCACTTTACAAAGAGACATACAATACACACATACCATGTAACAATACCGACATGTACAAATACTCAACATACAACACACAGGGCCCAACATGCATTCTCACCAAAAATGTGATTAGAAAATTAGAAAAATCACCTTCAATGCGCATTTTTCTTTGTTTTTTTATAATCAAATACTCATCAGCTGACTTCACATGCTTAGGTAATACCTATCAAATAAATAGTGATCTCTTTTTTATATCCTCTTTTTTTATTCTATTTTTCTTGGCCAAACTTATTTTCTTGTTACTCATATAATACAATCAGACAATTAATTGCATATCCTCATACACTGCATTTTTGGCTTCCATCCTGCGCAACTGTGAAAACAAAACTTATTAGGTAATTTATGAAATATCATCAAATAGTCAATTAATACCACATGGATTTTCTTTTGTTCTTTACCAATCTAAAAATATCCATTACAACACAACCAACTTACATAAACAGCTCCACAAAGAAAACATTCACTGGTCATATTCAATGTATTCCGGATTCATTAATACACATCACGCATATACAACATATTTTATACCATTAGAACCATCCTATAAATGTCATCATATAACTACATATACAAAATCAAAGTAACAACCATGTATCACACAGAGACCTACCAAGCCCTCTACATTCCATAGCACTAAGCACTCCTAATCATCATCCCCACTTCTGCCCCCACCATTGAAAATCAACTACCCCCATACACCAGACTACTGACACATCTCTATTCAACATCCCATCAACAGTCTACCAAAATGTATGTCTGTACATCAGTATTAATTTCATTGCCTAATTATTTTTATTATAATTTTAGCCAACAACAATTCCCTTGACTTTGACTTAACTATAACAATTCAGATGACTTTAACATAACTAAATCAAATCATAATTTGCTCTCAAGAATCACACTGCTGTATATAAATACTGTATATAATACTGCTGTATATGAATACTTCTGTCCATCAACCATCAGTATATTTCAAACTTTCAACTGCCTTGGACATTCCATAGTCCATTGTTGACTCACCACATGCCTTTCCATCAAAACCTTAAATCTCCATTTCTTTTGTCTGGTATTTTAACTACACTTCCCCCTTTTCTCTCCCTAACCCTATTCAGCTGCTATGATATATATTCCATTTCCCCAATCGTGCTTTGCACTACTTATGGTAATACATGTAATAGCCCACCAGACGTTAAAGGGGTATTCCAGGATTTTTTTTTATTTGACTATGCTACAGGGGCTGTAAAGTTAGTGTAGTTCATAATATAGTGCCTGTACCTGTGTGTGACAGTTTTCTCACAATTCTTATGTGATTTTCACGTCAATATTTATTTTTACCAGCATACAAAATTACTCATGTCTCGGGATTTCCCAGCTTGCAATGCGGCAGAGACCTGACTCACTGGTCAGCTGATGACAGGGAGCCTGTCTGCTTCAATGGGTGGAGGGAGATCAATCTGCAACTAATGCAACAGCTGGAGGCACCCTGATTGAAAACCACATTGATTTGAATGGATGTAGTTCATCTATGTTTCAATGGGTGGGGTGGCTGATGTGTGGGAAGGAGGAAGATTGAATTGGGGGATTTGTAGTCAAAAAAAGAAAATTCAAACAGGAAATACCAGTTCACAAACAGCTAGCCACAGTATTATGGTAATCTCACAACATAGCCATTTAGCCTCAAGACAAACGCAGATCCTTCCTAAGCATGTCCATTACTGTTTGCCAGGTACGTACTAAAATCACCTTATGCTGGAAAACTCCTTTAAGTCCTACCATGGTTACTGCTACCAGCCAGACAAAGGCTCAGGAACTCACCCGAGGCCTCCTCCGGACAAAGTCACGGTACTCTCTACGGCTTCCGCCAGACACAGTCCCGGTAAGCAGACCCATTATATTATTTAAATACCTGATTACCCACTGTCGTGTTTTAACACTAAAATCAAAAAGTATTACCCTTCATACTCTTCTAACATAAGGCCCGATATGCTCAATATCCGCCAAACATAAGCTCCGATATGTTTAATATCTGCCAGCCTAAGTTCCGGTATACCTGCTACACTCTATCATTCATAACTATTGTGCACTGGGAATCCTCACTAATAATGCCATACCTTCACTACTGTACCTTCGACTGCTCAATCATTCATTAATTTTCCACCAAAGCATGGATGCCAAGCACATTACACATAAGTGAACATTAGGGACATGCCCTCATCACACGCATACACAGCATCACAAGAACTTTTTCTGATTCCATTGAATTACATAGACACAACCAACATGGACTATTAGGAAGACATTTGAAAGCAATAGCCTTACCTGTAGACTTTATGCAGTTCCTGGCCATTCATATTGGGGTTACTTATCGATTTCCCCTATAAGTGCAATTGTGATCCCGGACCTTGAGCCCCCAAATGCGTAATATTCTCAGCGTTCCCATATTTTTCTGTGAGCTGTCATACATTCACCAGGAAGACATTCATTCAAAGCAAAAAGACAACAACTACATCTTGTGTGGTAGGGACGCTCATCACTCTCTCATCACATTTCTCCAATAGTCACATAGCACCAGGACAATGCCTGGTTTTAGCCAATGGGAGGATATCTTTAGGCATACATTAAAAGTCACTTGACACCAAAAGTTACTATATTGTCTGCCACACGTTCTAAAGACATCTGGAGTTCATTAGTATTAAGGCACGTAATTCAATGAGAAGGAAGCATTTGAAAGAAACCATATACAGAGGGATGGGGGAGAGAAGACACAATATGAGCTCACTGGGAGATGTGACATGAGGCAAAGAATATAAATGGAATACACAAAAGTGAATTATGATTACATGTTATATACACATTTATAAAAATTACCATATCAATACCCCTCTCCCTGAGCCCCCCAGACTGTCCACAGGGTCAGCTCAATGTGTGAACCCCCTTTCTAAGCCCAACCTAAGTTCTGCTGTGGACTCCGTGTAGGAGAATGGGGAGATCATGGAGTCCAATGTAGCTCCATCGATGTTTGAAATAACAGTGGTGAAGCAGGTGAGGCATCGGCTGTGAGGTTGGACAGTGATATTGGCCCAGCGATGGGCAAGGAAGGCTCTGGTGCCTTAGGTTTCTCCCTAACGAGAGGGAGGTGGTGGGGTGAGCTCTGTGCCAGAGTTGGCTGTGGGAGCTCCGATAGTTCTGAATGTTGGCACCGCTGTTCCAGGGTTAAGATGGCTTTGTCTCCCGGAAAAAAGACTTGACCAAAACCTTTATTTTGTATTGTCAACACTTTTCCTGATCAGTGGCATCCAGGAGCTGGACACTCTAGTACAGATGATGTGAATGGACTGGTAAAAATTGGGCTCGGGCTACCACTAAAAAGGCTAGGCCGGCTGCCTGGTCCTTGTATAAGGGACCGACCGCTTGTCCTATGGAGGTGGCTCCAGTCCAACTCTAGTACCCAGTGATGCCAAGGGTACAAAATAAAAATTTGTGCCAGAACACACCGGTCCTGCCAGTATGAATGAGAAGATTAATGTTGGAGTAAATGAGGGAGTGAATGTGGTGAAAAAAGTATCTGCTAATAAAAATCTGTCCGTAGCTTTGAATGGTGGTATGGGCTGTAGCACAGTTGGAGGTATAGGGGGCCCATCAGCTAAAATTGGTGACAATGGTTTAGGTATGGATTATGTGGAGGATGGTGGTGAAGTGGCACAGATTAGTGGTGGGGACGTAGTGCTTGGTCCAGTTGCACTTTCCTCGTCCTCTGGCTCGGGGGATGACAATTTGCAGCAGCATCTCGTGGAGGCCTTAAAGAGTACCTGTCACCAAATAAAACTTTTAATATAGTGTTCCTTGTGTAATTAGCAGACACTTTACCATTCACTTGCCTTTAAAATTATAAACATAAATATGTTTCAAATGTAATATAAAAAACAGCCACTAGGTGGCTCTGTTCTGTTCCCTGCCACAATTAATACAGTGAATTTAGTCTTCTCCCTGCCTGGTAGGAGTCCAAACTCAGGAAGTGTTTCTCTGCATGGAGCTTGATTGTCAGCTGCACAGAAAATGAAAGCTCCACAGGTTCTCACAGAAAGCTGCTTAGACTGAAGGCTTAAGGAGAGCCTTACTGAAATCTGCACAGAGCTTGAGGTCTTCTATTCATCACAGAACTGCAACCATGTGAGGGTGGAAGGCATCCCCCAGCAGGCTTCAGTGACGTTATGCCAGCTGGGAAATGCCCACTTTCTCCTGCTGGGAAACTGCACCATGCAAGCAAGAAGGAAAGTATGATACACAGCTTTTTAAAGCTCCTCAATTGTTTTCAATGGCAGGAGGGGTGTTAGTAGTTAGGGAACATAGCCTGATGTAGTTGAGAACAGTTTTTTTGGTGACAGGTACTTTTTAAAGAGAGATCAACAAATGTAGAGGGTAGGGAGGTCGATCTATCCTTCTGGATAGAGAGACATGGTATTTCAGCCTTCCGAGAGGAAAGAGGGAGGGATACTGTGTGTTCCCTCCCGACAGCCGGGCCAGGTGGTGCCAAAAGGAATGTGGTCCAACTGAGGGGGAGAGGAAGTGATACATGTCCTCCAAGATCTAAAGTTGTTGAGCTTCTGCTGAAATTGGGCTTTAAGGCAGCTGATATCTACGCCTTGATACATCCTAATGGTACCCCTGAGTTCGATATCAGCTTTGTTCGGCCGGAGGGGCTTGAGCTCTTCTGGTCGAATTTTGAGCTGGTAAAGAACAAGCCCGGCTGGCGAGACATTGCCATTCAGGCGGTGTCTCGCCAAAACATTGTCAAGATGGTGACCATTTTAACCTATAACGAATCACTCTTTTGTATTGACATCATGATGTGGCTAGTTTGGTATAAAGAGGTGGTGGAGGCCCAAAAACGAACAGGGATGAATATGACATCTGGTCAGGGGCCTGGACGTTTATAGTCAAGTTTAGGTGTTCAGAAAACACTGTTACCCATATACCATCTGCGACCTCTCTTGGAAGGGATCGTATCCAGATCTTCTAATATGGTCAGATGAAGCTCTGTCACAGATGTGGTGTGGGGAAATAGGCCATCTCGCAGCATCATGTGCAGAGATTAGGTGTCAGCTGTGTGGTGACTTAGGTCACTCATTCAGTCACTGCCTACTTCCTTTGTCAACGCGGTTGTTGCCCCGGTGGGAGTTGCCCCATGAGTTGAATTCTGCTGGGGGGATCGCTGGCAGGGATGTAGGGTTGCAGGGGCTAGGAAAGAAAAGTAGGCAGAAGACGCCTGCCCAACTGAGGTGTCTCAAGAAGCTCCAAAGGAGTAGGGAGTCAAAGGAGTGTCAGACAACTGAGGTGACTTCCCATCTTGTCCCTGAGGCCAGTCTTACTGATGAGGCCCTGGAGGATAGTTAACTGGATGAGGAGATTGGGAGGATCCACAAAGAGGAGGATGCCGTCTCCTCGCTGTCCTCCCATGGTGAGAGCATGGATGAGGACAGTGAGAGATGGGCAGAAACAAAGCAGGGTACTAGGTGGAATAAGAAAAGAGGAGAGTTAAGATCTTCTCTCATCTGCCAGATGCCAAAGGAAGGTACAACTGACCTCCCTCTGATTGGTCTCTCAAACCGGTTCAGAGCCCTCCTCGGAGGAGGCAGGGGATAAGGTTCCAGATGTTGCGGTGGGGCTTACAGGTTTGGGACTGGCCCAGAGTCAGGGGATGAGGAAAATGTAAATAACGGGAAAAGTAATACATTTGTTTCGGTGATAAATAGTGAATAGTAAAGTAGTCTCAGCACAGATTGATAGTACTGGATCCTTGAAAAGGTCCAGATCAGGGATTTTAGTGGTCACCAGATCCTTTTACTCGCACCTCTTAGGAACAAAGGATCTATATCGAGATGGGGTATCAGCTTTCTTGGCAGAAACCATCCCTAAACCAGTAGTAGACCCCTCTCTTGACACTTTGACAGAGATGATCCAGGAAGAGGAAGTCAGAATGGCGATTGATGGGCTTGTCCTCAAGAAGTCACCCGGGCCAGATGGTTTAACATCTGAGTTCTATAAGACCTTTCAGGACACTTTGGTTCTCATCTTGACTGAGGTATTTAATGAGTGTCTTTCCTTGGGCACTCTGCCAAAGTCAATGAGGAGGTCAGCACTGATCATCCTGTCCTGCATTGAGAATTGGCTTCCCACAGCGCTTTTCAATGCGGACAGAAAGATTCTGACAAAAGTGCTGTTTAACCGGCTGGTGGAGTTTGCACGGCGGCTCCTTTCGGGGGCTCAGCATTGCTCTGTTCCGGGCCACAGTACATTTAGTGCTGTGCTCAGAGTCCGAGAGGCTGTGGAGTAAAGCTGGCCACTGGAAGGGGTTCTTGCCGTCCTTAGATCAGGCAAAAGCGTTTGACCATGAGTACCTCTGGTCTGTTCTTCTGAGCTATGGCCTGCCGGGGTGGGGGTTTGCTGATTGGCTTAATCCACCACTTGCGAATGGTTGGATTGGCCGCTCTTTTGAGGTTGGGTCTGGGGTCTGTCAGGGTTGTCCTTTGAGTCCATTGCTGTATGTGTTTGCCATTGATCCTTTCCTTAAGAGGATTGATTGTGGACCTTTGGCAGAAGTGAGAATGGATCTGGCGGGGCCGGATTCAGCTCTGAGTTTGAAAGCGTATGCTGATGATATTGCCGTGTTTGTCTCCTCACAAGAGGAAGGCTGATGGGTGATGTCAGAGGTGGACCGCTACTCGGCGGCGTCAGGGTCCAGGATCAACCATGATAAATGCAAGAGTCTCTTGCTGGGAGGGAGAGATTCTGGTTTTGATCTCCCGGACGCCCTTCCAGAGCCCCAGAAATCTGCAAAAGTTCTTGCATCGAATTTGGCCAAGGGGAGTACCCCAAACAAAACTATGACAGCAAGCTTAAATGGGCACTGTCAGATACAAAAACTTTTGAAATGTTGTAAAACATACAAAACCAATCGGTTTTGCAATTGCTTTCATTTGAAAATTTTCAGTATTTCATACTGAAAATGCCAGTCAAACAATTGAGCCCCCTGCCTTCTTGGACACATACTAGTCCTGCTGTGTCCATGCATCATCACCTATGTCATGGACCCACTTCCTTGATTGGCAGCTGTGAGTGCAGAGTTCAGGGCTCACAGCTGGAGGAAACATCCTCCCACTGTCAGCTTGTGTCCCGCTACTCTCAGTGAGGAGAAGCTGGGAGTTGTAGTTTTGCTAATGCTAGGGGAGATGTGAGCAGACAGCATACTGAGGCCACACCCCCTCCCTTTGAGGGGAATTCAGATTAGTGAGCTAAATTAAAAGTGTAATAAAAAAAAAAGGGGCTAGACACATAAAAATTAAATGTACTTGGTCAGGATTAGGTACTGAGTGATTTATACAAAAAAAATATTTTGGTTGTTGGATATGACGGGTATGCTTTAAGTTCACTGCTCAGAGGGTGGATAAGTGGACAGGTTGGTATTTGACCCTCCGGGAAAGGGTTAACCTGATCGAAACATTCCTGCTCCCTTTGCTGATCTATTTGGGCAGTGTATGCACATTGCCGGAACCTCTCTGAACCCGGGTCTACAATGTGTTCTTCCAAATGTTAAGGGGAAAAGATGGAACCTAGTGAAGAGGGAGGTTACTTACCGTACGAGGAGACAAGGGGGGTTGTGTATGGTCAACCCTGTGGTATTTTTTATGAATAACTTTCTTAAGACCAATATTGCAAACCTCTGGAAAGAGAGGGCTCCTCCGGGGTATTCTTCTGTAGTGGATGGTTTTCGGTCTTTCTTCAAGGAATGGTAGGCAGAAGGACAAGTGAAGGATCATCACACACCACATGGGCATCTTCTGGCTTATGCTATCCTGGTTCTGAAGGTTATTTGATGGTGGGGTATGAGAATGTTGGAGATTAGGAATCTTTTGAGGAAATTCCTTGACAAGAGGGTCCTGTCTTCCCATTTCCATAGGCCATTGACGCTCAAGGATTGCCCAAGTCGGAAACTGCTTCCATGGAAAAATGTGTGTGAGGGACAATCTGATGTTCAGGAGCTCTGAAGACCGTGGATGTACCTGTGAAGAGTGTGGAGGCTAACTGGAAAGCATGGAGCATTTTCTGCTTCATTATCCCTTTAACAAAGAGGTTTACACCAAGGTAGGCGCTTCCATTGGTTGGCCTTGGCTGGCCAGTCTCTCCTATGCGGAATGGACTTATGGGGCATTCAGAAACCTTGGGATCAGAGCACATTATTCCTAGTCAGCTTATTGGTCAGGTACTACATGTGGAACGCACAGTGTTTAGTGTCGACGCAGCGTAAAATTCTCCCTGTGGATGAGGTGGTTAGGAACATACTGCCGTTCTTTGGAGTAAGAGAGGCTGGGCGCTGGCAGAGCCTCTCATCTGTGTATATTTTATGCATTGTATATATTGTATATACTGTTTGCTTGTACCTAGGGTTTGGGTCAGAGGTAGCCCTGGTGCCTAAGGGGCCCCCAAAGCACATCTGTTCCATAAGAGAGCAGTGCAATAATTGGCATATGAGGCCCTGTTGCAGATTTTGCATGGGGGCCTCGAAGCCACAAGCTACCCCTCTGGTTTAGGTTTAGTGTTAGATTGAATGGTGAGCTCAAGGGATGGTTCATGAACGACTGTCATCATGTACTGGGGGAATGGGATGTGGGACCAGCTAAGGGGCAGATTGTATTTATTATTTGCACATTGTGTTGGAGTTTAGTGTTAGGTTGGGGGTGGGGGGTCTATGGGACTTTATATATACATATATACAGAAAATCCTGGACTGGTTCATGGATGTCTGGCAACTTGTACTTGGGGGCATGGGATGTGGGACCCAAAAAAACAAAAACAAACAAAAAAAGTGGTGTTATTTAGTTATCTTGCTTGGTATTATTTATTATTAATAATAATAATTCTGGTATTGGGTTTTGCATAATTATGTGGTTTTTGATATTAGAACTGGGCCAGGGAATTCACATTTATTATTAATGTATATAGTTTATTAAAATATTATGGGTATTATAGGAAAATGTCTTATAAATATTGTATATATTTGTTTGTGTGGAGGAATGAGTGTGGGGGTGGACAGGTGTTGTATTTTATGCTGTGGTGTTGGTTTATGATTAGTCTTATGATTTATTATATTATGTTCTGTCAGATATGGTATTTTCATGTCTGTAATTATTTATTATGGTCAAATAATGACAAGTACAGGATAAGTAATGTAATGTTATCTTCACAGTGACCCCACCAGCAGAATAGTGAGTACAGCTCTGGAGTATAATACAGGATATAACTCAGGATCAGTACAGGATAAGTAATGTAATTTATGTACACAGTGACCTCACCAGCAGAATAGTGAGTACAGCTCTGGAGTATAATACAGGATATAACTCAGGATCAGTACAGGATAAGTAATGTATGTACACAGTGACCCCACCAGAAGAATAGTGAGTGCAGCTCTGGAGTATAATACAGGATATAACTCAGGATCAGTACAGGATAAATAATGTAATGTATGTACACAGTGACCTTACCAGCAGAATAGTGAGTACAGCTCTGGAGTATAATACAGGATATAACTCAGGATCAGTACAGGATAAGTAATGTATGTACACAGTGACCCCACCAGAAGAATAGTGAGTGCAGCTCTGGAGTATAATACAGGATATAACTCAGGATCAGTACAGGATAAGTAATGTAATGTATGTACACAGTGACCTCACCAGCAGAATAGTGAGTACAGCTCTGGAGGGTGTGGTCACTAGGTGTGTCTGTTGCTGAGCTCCTGAGACTCCAGACATCCAGTGGAGAGAGGCTGATTTTTTCCACCTGTTTTCCCAGGAAGGTGGCAGATTCCTGGGGAAGAGCCTCCTGCAATGGAGCCTCATGGCTCCACTTCCCGTTCTAGGCCGGTGGGGAGTGGAGTGAAAACTTCAACAGCCATTGTTCCGGCTGGGAGAAGATCTGGCAGAGTCTGCAGAAATGCAGGCTCTTCTTCCCAGGCTACGGGTGCCAGCCAGAGATCCACAGGTGGAAGAGGGGCACGTAAAAGCAGTGTGGAGATGTGGTCAGAGAGTGGGCCCGGCGAGTCCAGTTCCACGTACTGCTCCCGCATGGCCGCAAGGTTTGCGGAGTATGATCTGCGTGCGGCCCAGAGTCTGATGAGCGCCAGATCCAGAAAGAGCAAGCCAGAACTGAAGAGAAGGATAACATCGCTGAAGGGCGAGATTGTGAAGCTTGAGGCGAGGAGAGCGGAGATACTGGAGGGGAGCGGTCTCTTCAAGGAGAAGCTGATCAGCAGCGATCGGTTTGCCGCCATGAAATTCCCAGGTAAGGTGGAGGTGGATGATGGGGACAGTAGTGGTAGCGAAGATAGTGAGGATGGTGGTGAAGAGGTTAAGGAGGAAGAGGAGAAGATGGAGGAAAGTGTGGGAGTTGTAGCTACTACAGGTGACACCCAGACCCAGGACAGCTACATTGAGGCTGGACAGGTGGCACTACCACCAAGCGAGAGTGAGGAGGATGACGTGGAGGGTGAGGCTGGGGGTCTGCTGAGTCCCCAGCCCACCTCCAGAATTTCACCTTTGGGGACGAGGAATGTGAAGATGTGGTGGTCCAACAGAGGTCCAAGAAGCGCAAGACAAAGGAGACGGTACAATATGTGTTTGTCCCTTTCCAGCAGTCTGGGCCAGCTGCAAAGCTGGTTCAGGCTGCGGGCTCCCCCAAACTGCCAGACCCCGTTCCTGTGGTGGAGCGGGGCCAGCATGGGGAGTACAGTAAGGCGTCAGGAAAGGTTAAGGGCGCAATAGTTGTGAAACCCACCCATCCTGTCGGTAGGGAAGGGCAGGATGGGCTCATGCCGGGCAGCTCTGGCACTGCAGGACGCTGCTGTGTGCTCGGGGGGCGGTTCCCCGAGTACTGTGGGCCCTACTGGCGCCGCGGGGCACTCCCCTGTGAGGGGGGAGGGGAGTGTCCGGGCGCCGGAGAGCATTGTGTCTGTGTGCTCGGGGGGCGGTCCCCCGAGTACAGTGTGTTTTGCGGGCACTGCGGGGCACTCCCCTGTGAGGGGAGGGGAGTGTCCGGGTGCCTGGATCAGTGTCCGGCAATGGCGCCGTGGGAGGAGCTGGGGTGCGCTCGGGGGGGCAGCCCCAGACTCAGGAGGCATCATTGCCCAGTCAGGAGGAGGAGCCATCGCCATCAGCATTGACCCCAGCAGCAGCCAAGCCGGAAAAAAAAACTTTGGTTAAACCAGCCATACTACAACTCCCAGCCAGCCCAGAGTCAGTTAGGCAGAGTATGAGTGCAGGATGGGAGAATGCTGAGTGTAGTAGTGTTGTGGATGAGAGGAGTGTCACTGGAGTGAATGTTGGTGGGAGTAGTGGTACGAATGGGAAGTCTGGTATGGATGGAAAAAAGGATGATGTGAGTGGTGGTGTGAATGGTGGTTCTGGGTCTGGGTCTGGCCCGGCTGCCCCCCCCGGGGTCCCCGTCTCCATCCGTCCCCGGGGGTTACTTGCAACAGCGCCTCCTGGAGGCTCTGCGTAGGGGAGACAGGTCGATCCAGGTAGAGGGAAGGGGTGAGGTCGACCTGTCTTTCTGGATAGAGAGGCACGGTTTGGGGGCTTTCCGAGAGTGGAATGGGAATGGGAATGTGGTCTGGTCCCTCCCAACAACCGGGCAGGACAATAACCACAGGAATGTGGTCCGTCTGATTTGGAGGGGTGAGGATGCGTGCCCACCTCGCACTAAAGTGGTTGAGCTCCTCCTCCAGATGGAATTCAGGGTGAGTGACATCTTTGCCCTGATCCACCCCTACGGTTCGTCTGAGTTTGACGTCAGTTTCGTTCGGCTAGAGGGTCTCGAACTCTTCTGGTCAAACTACGAGGTGGCGAAGAACGAGCCCGGCTGGCGGGATTTTGCCGTAAAGGCGATTTTCCGTCAGAACTCAGTCAAGAAGGTGACCGTTTTGACCCGTAACGAGTCACTTTCTTGTTATGACATCATGACCTGGCACGGTCGGTATGGGGATGTGACGGACATGCCCAGGAAAAACTTGGATGAGCATGGGATATGGTCCGGGGCCTGGACGTTTTCCGTCAAACTCAGGCGTTCAGGGAGTACGATTGCCCACATTCCGTCAGCCGCCTTCCTTGGACGTGACATGATCCAGGTCTTCTACCAGGGGCAGCCTAAGGTCTGCCACAGGTGTGGTAGCCCCACCCATTTTAGCGCAGCCTGTACTGTACAGGTCTGTGCTTTGTGTGGTGGGGTGGGTCATCTGGCCGCATCCTGTAGGCAGATCCGCTGCCATCTGTGTGGTGTCTTCGGGCACCCTTTTAGCCGTTGTCCTAGCACCTTCGCCCATGCGGCGGCCGCTCCGGCTGGGAGAGCTGTGAAGTTGCCTCGGCTGGAGAGGGTACAAGCAGGGATGGGGGCACATCAGGGCTAGTGAGGAGGAAGGGCCCCGCCAAACTAAGGCGGGAGGAAAATTGGAGGAGGAGTAGGGAGCTGGAGAGTGCCCAAGTGACGGGGGTAGCTCCGGCCCCTGCTCCTCAAGCTGGCCCTGAAATTACTGAAGCCCTGGAGGAGGACGTGCTGGATGAGGAGATCAGGAGACTGGGCAAAGAGGAAGGCAATATGGCCGACTCTTCCGATTCCTCCCACTATTAAAGTGTGGATGAGGAGAGTGTAGAGAAGGCCAAAAAGAAAGACAAGGGCAAAAGGAAAGGGAGAAAGAAGAGGTCCAAGCCGTCTCTCCCTTGTACTGCGGGCCAGGTCCAAAACGAAAGCCTGACTGCCCCCCCTCTGGTTGACCTGTCAAACCGGTACCTCGTCCTTGATAACATCATCTCCCCCTCCTTGGAGGGGGAAGGTGAGGGCGAGGTGCCTAGGGGGAAAGAGCCTCTGGGGGGAACTGGTCCCTGTCCTGTTGAGGCACCTTCCTCAGAGGGCAGGGTTAGACCAGGGTCGGACGGAGATGAGGACCATATGGACCAAAGCGAGTCCAAAAAAAGGTGTAAAAGCGGTCCTGCCCTTTCTTCTTCTTCTGGGGATGAGGGGACGAAGAAGAAGGGGAAGAAAAAAATAAAGGTGTGGTCGTCTAACTCAATCACCCATGATGGCGGCACTCACCCCATTGACGCTGACATCCATTAACTGTGCCAGTATAAAGGCGGATACGGCTAGATTCGCAGCCTTTGATTTTCTCGGCCGTGTTGAAGCCGACATTTTCTTTTTACAGGAGACCAGGTTGTCAGATCTAGCCTCT